>NC_137979.1:39716975-40316975 GCF_963924665.1 Micromys minutus | reverse complement strand
CAGGAGCAGGTGCAGGATCGAGTTAAAGAGCAGGGAGTGAAGAGGGGATCTTTCAGGGGCTGCCTCACCTGGGGTCCATCCCATGTGCAGCCACAGGGCCCAAACATTATTGCTGATGCTGGGAGGTGCCTGCTGGTAGGAACCAGATAGGGGTGCCTCCTCAGGGGTTCTGCCAGAATCGTGCAGCTGAGCAGGCTTGCAGATAACCATCAGACTGAGTATGGGGACCCTGTCGAGGGTGCTGGGATAACGGGGGGGGGGGTGAAGGAGCCGAGGGGGGTTGAGGCCTCATAGGAATAACAACATTGTTGACCAACCAAATCCTCCACAGCTCCCATGGACTAGATCACCAGCTATTGAGTACACATTGAGAGGCCCATGGTTCCAGTTGCATATGTAGCAGAGAATGGCAGTGTCTAGCATCAGTGTGGGAAGAGACCTTTGGTCTAGGGAGGGCACGTTTTCCCAATGTAGAGAAAGCCAAGGCACTGAGGGGGAGAGGGTGATTGGGAGCTAGTGCACCCTTTTGAAGACAAGTAGAGGGGAAGGGGAGAGGGGAGGTAGGTGGGCAAAGAGAATAACATTTCAAATGTAAATACAGAGTATATCTAATAAAAAAAGATACAAAACAGGAGTCATGTTTGGGCTGTTAAAGGAAAATAGTAAATATCCATGATATTATGTTTTCCTACTTCAAGGCCACACACCTAAAGAATCCTTTTTATTTTCTTCAAATATTCTACTAGTATGAAAATTTCTTCTTATGTTTTTATAGTTATGTGGGGATTTTTTAAAAAAAGTTTTTATTTAAAAAGATTTTTCTTCCAATATATTTTGATCATATTCTTTTCTGTTCCTAACTCCTCTACATCTCAGAACTTCTACCCATCCAACTACATGTTCTCTATCTCAAAAATAAAATGAAATAAAAACAAAAGAATAGACAAGAAAAATAACAACACCCCAAAACTCAGTATGGGGGCTTCCCAAAGCTGCACACTGTGTACAGGAGGATGACCTGCCTCAAATACAGAAGGACCCATCTTTTTAGGTCAAGAATATAGAAATAGTTGGGATGTGTTTCTGGAGCCTCCTAACAAGCTCTTGAGGGATTTGCATGAGTTTATGGCAGTAAACGCACAGTGATCATGTATTGGCTTATTTAACTGATGTCTACTTGACTTCTACATGCACACATGTATGCACATGTACAGGGATACATCTAGGCATACACATATGACTTGTTGGATACATGTGCATGGAAATCTCAGGGAATATGTAATAGTGTGTCCCTGTTTTTAATTAAACAATATTTAGTCAAAATTCATTTTTATTCAACTGCATTTATATTTTAGATCTCAGTTTACTGAAGATAATGCAGGAGATGCAACCAAACTTAACAATTTGTTTGAATAAAGGCAAATATTAAGCTTTAGTTACTATCTTAGTGCCATTCAACCTCCCTTTTAAAAATCCCAAGTCTGAGATGCATTATTTTGTGCTACAAATGATGGGCACATGGCACTGGGCTTGGAAATGAGGCTTTGTGTAGACAAGGGGTTTACTAAAGCCCTCTGGGATCCTGACACACTTGTGATGTTTTCACCTGCCTATGAGACTGGAACCCTGCAGCTGGCAGCGCCATGGTAACAACTAGTTATTGACACTAGACAAATAAAAGGCAATTCTGATCTGTAACTGATGGTGGGGTTAGGGACTTCAGAAACACACAGAAGAGTGACAAAGAACCCATTTGTAGATCTGGAAGGTCATCAGCTCCAAGTTGCTCAGTGTGGATCTAGGGAGTAAATGCAGCGACATGCACCAGATTGCCTGGCCCTCTGAATCTCTGTGCGGTCCAGCCTGCGGATGTCTCTACTGCACTTGATGTTCCTGAAGGCAGGACCATCTCCAGAAAACAGATCCAGAAACTATTAAGTGGACTGACAAAGAACATACCGTTGTGCTAGAGAAAAAAATGGGTTTAAAATTCAGAAAGTGCTTTGATGTCCTCACCTTCCCCCACTCTGAGCACCACATAGTAACATTCCCTTCTCTTCCTCAATATGTTGAAGGGTATGACCACAGGAGCAAGAGGCGATTCCAAAGCTTTAGTAACTCAGGACACAGATAGAGAATATAGATGACACACAATACAGTCAAGCTTAATGGCTTTCTTTCTTTCTTTCTTTCTTTTTTTTTTTTTTTTTTTTGAAACACTTTGTAACACTTAGCTGGGTGCAGATTAAGTATAATTCACAGGTAATACAACCTATCAAAACAGATTATAAACTAAATCTTGGTATTTTATTAAATGAAATTCGATTTGGACCCTGCTGGTCCTGTCGGCAACCTGGAAAAAAACGTGTATTTCCACAAGCTTGAAAACAGTGTCTTAGAAGGAAGAACAAAATGTTCATGGGAGGAAATAAAAAAAAAAAAATAGAGGAGCAGGGATTGGAAAAATGATCATCCAGAGACTGCCTCACCTGGGGATCCATCCCATATGTGCCCAATAAACCCAAGCACTATTGCTGATGCCAAGTAGTGCTTACTGGCAAGAACCTGATATGGATGCCTCCTCAGAGGCTCTGCCAGAGTCATACTGATACAGAGGAGGATGCTTGCAGCTAACCATCAGACTGAACATGAGGACCCCAATGAAGAAGCTAGAGAAAGGACTGAAGGAGCTGAAAGGGTCTGCAACCCCATGGGAAGAACAAAATTATCAACTATCCAAACCCACCACAGCTCCCAGGGACTAAAACACCAACCAATGAGTTCACATGGAGAGACCCATGGCCCAAAGTACCTATGCAGCAGAGGATAGCATTTTCTGACATCAGTGGGAGGAGAGGCCTTTGGTCCCATGAAGGTTCATTTTCCCAGTGTAGGGGAACACCAAGGTGCTGAGGTGGGAGAGGGTGGTTGGGAGAAGGAGCAGCTTCATGGAGGCAATGGGAGGAGGAGGGGAGATGGGATTGTGGGAAAGGGATAACATCTGAAATGTAAATGCAGAGAATTTCCAATAATTTTTTTAGGGAGAAAAATAAAAAAAATTAAAATGCATATTAAATAAAAGAAGTCAGTGGACCTGAACTTCATCTACCTGCTTTGCATCAGAGAAATTCACAAGTTTTCCTTATCTCAGACAGAAATTCCACAGTCTTATCAAAACTCACACACATCTTACCGGAACTGTTGAGAATAAAGCAAACAAACAAACAAACAAACAAACAAACAAACCACAGCCTTCTTTTTTTACTCTGAGGGTCAGTTGTTAGGGGTTGTCTTAGATGTCTTTCATAATTTAGGTAAGAACTGTGGAGACGATTCAACAATTTGTGCTTTATATATATATAGTCTCCAAACTACGTTATGAATTTGTTTTGAAATTTTTGTTTATCTGTATCAGTGTGTGACCATTGTGTGTTTGACCATGGAGGCCAGGAGAGGTTATCAGAGCCCACAGAGCTGGAGGTACAGGAGGCTGTGAGCGACCAGGGTATGTTCTGGAAACTAAAGTCATATACTCTGAAAAAAGAGTAAGCACTCTTATCAACCATGTCATCTCTCCAACCTCTAGCTGCAATATGATTTTTTAACAGTAAGAACTGTCATAGACGACACATTTTGATCATGCTTTTTGTCTCTCCCCCAACTCCTCCCAGATCTCTCACCCTCCCTACCAACTTTATGTTTTTCTGTCTTTAACAAAGAAGTAAAAACAAAAGCAAGACAAACCCAAGCAATTTAAGACAAAGAAATAAAAAAAAAAAAAAAAACAAAACAGAACAAAACAAAACAAAAGCACAGAGACACACAACTGGTTAATATATGGAATAAACGACCGGGGAGCTCTAAATATTAAATGAAATCAAATCCCCCCCCCCAGAAGGGTCAAAATCTATGAGGAAGAGGAGCTGGAAAAGTTGTAAGAACTGGAAATTATAGATCACTCCAAGGAAACAGTTTCTTCTAGACACAACAGGATTAATGCACAGATAAACAAAAACAACAATAACCAAAACAGTCCATATAAAGCAAAAAACCTGGAGTTAATTTTGTGTTGGTCAGTTACGGAGCACAGGGTCAACTGTGGAGTGCAATTGATCGGCCCAGGGGCACTCCATTTGAGAAAACCGATTTTCTCCTTGCCAACAGGTATCAATTGCAAATAGCTTCTTATTCAGAGGTGGAGCCTTGCGTCCACTTCCCTGTTTCAAGGGCTGGAACCTCACTCAGTTTAATTCTCCTGCAACCATTTCTGACAATTCATATTTGCACCAATCCTGCTGTATCCAGAAGACTCAGCTTGCTTGGAGTTTCCTGCAACTTCTGACTCTTACAATCTTTGTCCCTCCTCTTTCCTCATAGATCCCTGAGCCTCGGTGGGAGAGATTTGAGGAAGACATCTCATTTAGGACTGAGTGCTATAAAGTCTCCCAAACTCTACACGTCATCTGGGTATGTGTGTGTCTGTTTTAATTCCCATCTACTGTGAGAAGGAACACTTCTGATTCTGAGAAGGGTTGGCTGAGGCACTCATATGGGCCCCAACTTAGCGTAGCCCTGCCAACTTTTTGCACATTTTATAGTACTTATACATATTTCAAAAGTTCAACAAAAATCTCTAGGTATAGTATAATCAGGAAACTAAAGAAATACAGCCTATCACAATGCCATTTCAGTGTGTAAAAGCCTGGATACAATACGCTATAGAGCAGTGGTTAGGAAAGTAGCTCTTATTAGGAAGACATGTCTCACTGCCTATTTGTTTATATCTCAAGAGCCAAGAGTGGCCTTCCATTTTGTAAGTGGCTGAAACAAAATAAACAATAGCAATTACATGTGATGTGAAAATTACATAAAATGTAAACTTCAATGTTCAAAAATCATTGTGGCTTCTTACTGTGTTTATTTGCTTACACGTTACCCACAAGTTCCTTTCTTTGGTAAAATACGTGTCTGATAAAAGCTGTAAGAGAAGCCACTTGGCTCATGAACCCTAAAACACGTTCTTTGCTATTACTCAAACAAGAAACTAGTGGCTGTTAAATTCCATACACAAAATTCAAAGAAGGAAAACTACTTTGATGAATGTAACATTTTAATTGCAATTGCAACTCCATAAGAAAGTGGCAACATACATGATTTATAATAAAATATTGTACATTTTAACATGTACGCAGTTGGGAAGGACACACTTGAACATAAAATGAAGAAATTGGATGCTGAATTGAAACATGTACAAATAATGCCATGGTGCTATAGGGGAGGTTTCAGAATCATGGCCTCACTGACGGGTGATTTTCCAAAATAATGAGGAACACACCTTGTCTTTATTCATGGAGCATTTGTACCGTTAAGGACAAGCACCTAGTAAAACTATGTCAAATTTTGTGTTCACATGTGAAGTGAAGCCTATGGTTTCAGACAAATAAAACATTTTCCCGCTCACTTGAATGTCTACTGGGACACGGGATCATTTATCATTATTCGGAACTGTCTAATACACTAGAGAGCACATGGCACCCATTCCACCACCACCCACCTTCGTTGGAGCTAATTATGCCTTTTCATTATAACACTCTCAAGAGCCCTCATTCATTTCCAAAATATTTTTCTAGGAATGGTGACACCCTGTTGACACTCTCTGACCTATGGGGCTATTTAGAACATTATTTGTGTCTTCCAAATAAGCTACGTCAAAATATTATTATGCTAGGCAGAGGACAATATTTTATCTAAACAGAGGAAGTGACCCATCTTATAAAGGGAGAGGATGGTAGCCAATATCTATGCTTAGGTAGCTAGAAGATCAAAGGGATAACATGAGGATAGTGGGAGAGAACTCGTGTCCTGAGGTGGGAGACTGAAGAAAGGAACTAAACTTTCAGCAGAAGAAAAAAATACATATACTGACAAAGAAAGTAGAACAAGAGAGAGTCCAGAGCCCAGCACCAAGTGGCAATGCTTAGCTCTGATACAGAGCACTGCTGCAGGAGCCTGAGACCACGGCTGAAGATGAAGAGAAGACCTTAGAAAGTGTAGACTATATCTGAGCATATATAATCCAGCAAGAAAATGTGTGGGTGTGGGGATAAGCAATGCAAGGGAGAAGTGTCATGTGGCAAAGAACAGAAAGAGAGGGAGGAACCCAAAAGCGTAATGATGAACTCATCGGTGAACATAATTTCAGCCCAGCTAGAAAGGAATCCTGAGATCCACATACCATATGAGTGCCATGAAACTCCCTCCCCTTCTTGGCATTCAACTGGAATAGTGTCAAGAAGTCAACTTATCTGCCATTAATGGGAGGGGAGTCCATTGGTCCTGTGGAGCTTGATGCCCCAGCATAGGGGGATGGTAGAGTTGTGAGGTGGGAGTGGGTGGGAGGTGGCAGAGCATCCTAATAGAGGCAAATGGGAAGGGCGGGGACGGTGGGGTTACAGAGAGCAAGACAACATTTAAAGCATGAATAAACAAAATAACCAATAAATAAAGAAAAAAATCTCAGCTAAAACCCTGCTGAGGGAGTGGCTGAGCAACTCTAATTTAAAAAATGGGGGTTGTCTTTCTTGCACAGCTCATCCTGGGAACTGAGGGTGGGTGTGAGAGCATTGTATTCTGAGGTGAGACCTGCCAAAACCCTCTGGCTAGAAGAGAGAATCTTTGAGTCAGAACTACACTGAGTGATCTATAGAGTGGATGTCTGCTCTGAGCCGCAGAAGGAGGGAGTCCCACTGAGTCACACCAGTGGGAAGAAAATACAACTTATCTTAGCACAACCTAGTCTCACCGGAACACTGTAAATACTTTTGTCTAAAGAATACACTGAATAAAAAAGAAAATCTAACCAATGACCCCAAATATAAATTCCCTGTGTAGTCCCTATGTAGATACACAAGAAACATCAAAAGGCCAAGGAGGTCAAACGCCCCTGAAAATGATCGATTCCACACTAGTAGATGGAGTGTGTTAGATGAAATCTGAAATAAAGCATTTAGAACAGCAATGATGAGAATATCAAAAATAAACAGTGGGAACATGAATCAACTTTTGAATGAACACAGGATATGAAAGGGAAATTCTGAACAAAAGAGGGAGAAGTGCTGAACAAAAATCAAACCAAAATATTGAAACTGAAACTATTAATAAGAGGTTTTACTTTAGGATGATATGTTCTGTAGATATCTATTAATTCCAGTTGGTTCATAGTCTCTGCTAGTTTTACAATGTCCTTGTTCAGTTTCTGTTTCCATGATCTGTCCATTAGTAAGAGTGGGGTATTAAAGTCTCCCACTATTATTGTGTGGGTGAAATGTATTTTTTGAGCTTTAGAAAGAGGAACACTTCTCCACTGTTGGTGGGGTTGTAAACTGATACAACCACTCTGGAAATCAGTCTGGCGATTCCTCAGAAAATTGGACATAGTATTACCTGAAGATCCAGCTATTCCACTTCTGGGCATATACCCCAGAAACACTCCAATATACAACAAAGATACATGCACCACAATGTTCATAGCTGGAAAGAACCCAGATGTCCTTCAGTAGATGAGTGGATACAAAAATTGTGGTACATTTACACAATGGAGTACTACTCAGCCATCAGAAACAATGACTTAACCAAATTCCTAAGAAAATGGTTGCATCTAGAGAATATCATCCTGAGTGAGATAACCCAGTCACAAAAGAACAGATATAATATGCAGTCACTGATAGTGGGATGCTAACCCCAGAGGCTTGGACTGCCCTAGAAACAGCTCACAGACTGTGTAAAGTTCAAGAAAAAAGAAAAGAAAAGAAAACAAAACAAAAAAAAATGTCATGATCAATCCTTACACACCAAGATTCCGGGTTACATCCTGTTTTACATGTACTTTTTGCTCATTGTAACTAGTAAGACATTAATGCAGAGTATCAAACCTTAAAAAAAAGAAAAAAAGCCAAGCACGGACACAATTGTATTTGTATACATTTATGCAAAAATGTTTAATTTTTTTCTTTTATCTTTGTTTTTTAAAATAAAGTTTTAAAAAAAAGAGGTTGAAGAAATGGTTCAGTAGCTTTCAATGCTTGCTGTAAAATCATGAGGATCTGAGTTCAGGTCCTGGCACTCACAGAGAAAAGCAGGGCAGAGTTGCATACAAGTCTATTTTCTCTTTGTACTGAATGTAAACAGAAATACAACAATACCTGGGATTTTCTGGCTAACAAAAAGACCCTGTCTCAAAAGAGTACAGTGGCAATTAATTATGAGTTCCCTTAGTTGACTTAATAAAATCAGATATTAAAGATACAGATAAACATTTGTACCAGGACACAAGAAAAACAAACTAAAATATTTGACAATGAAAGATTAAGACCGTACTAAATGTTGTACAAACAAAATGATAGGCATTAATGTCAGTGGCCTCGACTCTCTGATTAAAAGACAGAAGCTAGCAGATCAGACTAAGACACAGAACTCATCTGTTTGTTGTATATAAGAAACACACCTGTTGGCCAAGACAAACACTGCTCTAAGAAAAAGAATAGAAAAGAAAAACACATCACATAAAAGGAACTTGAAAGCCAGCAGATGTGGCTCTCTGAATACCAAAGAAAGGAAGCTTTAGTCAAAAATTAACCAGAAGAGATATTGAAAGTTACTTTATATTGATAAAAAGAAAACCATTCACCAAGAAGCTATAATAATAGGTCAGATTGCTGGCTTACCTGTTAAAGGCTAAGGCTTACAACCAAAAAGGAAGGAAAATATAGTTGGCTAGTAAGATGGCTTAGCAGGTAAAGGCATACTAAACCAAGGCCTACCAACCCCAGTGTTCTGAGTTTGATACCTGAAATCCACACAGTAGAGAAGGAACCAATTCATGGAAATAGTCTTCTGACTTCCATGATCCTCACATCATGCTTACTGTACTTCTCCTGCTACAATATTGCTTACAGTAGTACTTTGAGTCTTTATATAGTTTTGTGTGTGTGTGTATGTGTGTGTGTGTGTGTGTGTGAGAGAGAGAGAGAGAGAGAGAGAGAGAGAGAGAGAGAGAGAGAGAGAGAGAAGAGAGAGAGAGATAGAGAGAGAGGGAGAGAGAGAGAAGAAATCTGTTCTTTCATCATGTGAGTTCTCAGATTGTCATGATTAGAGGCATGTGCCTTTATCCTTACAGTCATTTTACATGCCTAGAAGCCATGTTTGACTTGCATTTTGGAGGATCAAATTTACCCTTCAAAAATCAGTTATCTAGCATAGAGTTCATTTGATGCCCATCAGTTACTATATATATAAATTACAAGTAGATATATATACATAATTTATATATATATTACTATATTTTTATATATTGATATATTATACTATGTAACATATGGAATAAATTATATATTACTATATATAGTAATTAAAAGCAATATATATGTATATATAATATTTTTAAATGGACTCATTGTTTGGCAACTTAGAAAGATGGGGGTGCACATTTAAAGGACACCTCATTTAAAGTTCTTCTCCTTGCCACAAGAAGTTTATTTTAGATGAAACACCTACAGAAGTGCAGGGTTCCCATTTAATACTCCTTCTAGATGCTGGCAGCCATCTTGTTTGCATCTGATTTTCTGTGAGTGGAGAGATGCCCGAGAATTCCTCAGAGCAGGTGAGTGAAGAGAGAGCAGCTACAGCTTCTAAGGTGTCCCTGCTCCTCTTTACCTAAGGACTGTGATCTTTTTGATTAATGTGCATTCAGCCTCTGGGCCATGTCCAGGATAACAATAGTAGTAGTAGTAGTAGTAGTAGTAGTTGTAGTTGTAGTAGTAGTAGTAGTAGTAGTAGTAGTAGTAGTAGTAGTGGTAGTGGTAGTGGTAGTGGTAGTGGTAGTGGTAGTGGTAGTGGTAGTGGTAGTGGTAGTGGTAGTGGTAGTGGTAGTAGTAGTAGTAGTAGTAGTAGTAGTAGTAGTAGTTGTTGTTGTAGTAGTAGTATAAGTAGTAGTAGTAAATATCCTAACAATAAAAGCTGCCATCCCTGTCAGAGAAAATATTTACAGCCAGGGAAAATACATTTCAATTTTTTGTTATCTTTGTTTTGTGTTTCTTTGCTCCAGTTTGAACTTGGGGGTTTCAAAAGAAACCCCAGAATCGCAGATTGTTAGCAAAGATGGGATGATCATTGATCTTACCCCCTTTTTAAGGATCAAAGAAATTGGGATACAAAGACTTTTAATAGGAAAATTCTCCTACAAAATGCAGTAGAATGGATGCTTATGGCTTTGTAAAACCATGCTTGCTCTGCCCCAAGTGCTGAATTTGCCACTCTAGTACAAGAGCAAGGTGGGTAATATGTAATGCTAATAACACATTAATAGATAATAATACATACATGCACATTGCCCTGTGCCAATGAAAAAAAGCCACAAGCTATACTTTTCTGAAACTTGCTTTAAACCTAGAAAAATGATTTGTTTTTTTCTGGTCATGTGATTTTAGTTTTTACTCCAACACTTAGAAGCCACTTTAGAAAAGACAAGCAGAAAGCTATGAGTTACAATTAATGCATATGGAATTTGATTAACATGCATTATGGGACATATGGACAACATTACATATTTCCAGACTTCTGAAATTTGCCACCAGATTCTATGTCACATTCAAGATGTCATGATTCCTACTTTGTTTCTGTTGGAATCAAACAGTAAGGTCGAAAGAGATTCCTAAGAATGGCTGAATAATCCTATACTCTGGTCCCCATGCCAGTCAAAAGGAAGCTGGAACTCTCTCCTAGTCCCCTTTATTCCTTCTATAATTGTATAGTGCATGTTTCTGGATGACACTTGGGAATCTCATATGTCACCATGGATAAAATAATTTCATTTTCACATGCTAAAGCGTTCTCATCATCTTTGTGAGCTGTAAAAATAACTCAAGTGGTTCAGCTGGCTTAGATTCAGGAAAAAAGAAAAGATAACTAAAAATACATCCATATGCAAATTATAGTAATTGTTTGGCAATATTCAAGACCCAAATGCTATATCAGATAGAGGAGAGGCAATGTGAGGAGAGACATGGTCCGAAAGAGAAGAGAACAGAAATGATCTGACCAGCATGGGAGGAGAGATGTAAGTAAAACTCCAACATTAGCCAAAACATGTCTCACGTACCCTAAGCTTGCACACTGTAGGGATGAACTGTCACACAGTAGGCATGAAGTTTGGAACTCAGTAGGTCACCTGGATGCCCTGAATGGTTCATGTTCAGAAAGAATGGAGCCCAAAATATGGAGGAGACATTTAGAAGACATGCTACCATGACTACTTCGTTTTACTATGACAGTAAGAACTGTGAGCAGTTGTTTGCTTGAGAAATTTTTTTTTCTCCACCCAAAGAGGTTAGTTAAGAATCATGGTGTCCAGTGACTAGAACAACATGCGTTGGAAGTTAACAAAAAATTCTTCTGATATTGTATGCATGTTGCAAAGTTATATATTCCAATACATCACTGTTTTCTCTTTAATGGGCATTCTGTCTTCTGTGTGGGAAGCAGGATAGCTGAGAGGGTATAGCTCACCACAGGACTGCCTGCCTCAGCATTCTTCAGGGAACTGTATGGACTGGCAGGGCTAATTTCCATTTTTTAGAGCTTCACTTTTCTAATGCCCTAGCAGGCCCCACTCTCCTCTGTGTATGTCCAGTATTATGTGTTATTATACATATTAGAATTAAGACCTCACTCAATATTTTACCTGCTTCTATTCCAGTCTTTCGTGTTAAGTTATAGCTTCCTTATGGATACTGATGTACCTGATTTTGTAGTCCCATTAGTAATGCGAAAGCTGGCACACTACCGGTAAAGTTAGGTAAAGCCATAATAAATACTTGAGTAAAAATGTACATCATGCAATATTGGAGTTTAAGCTGCATGGTTGCTGGGTGATTTCAGTCTATCCAAAGACCAGAGGGATTGTAGACAAAAGTGTTTTCAAATTGGTTGACAGGTCCATACCCTCTTGACAGATGGAAAAGCACCAGGAGCTGACACCCTGCCTGGCAAAATGAAAGCCAGGGCAAACATACTTTCATTCCACACAGTCTGTTTCATTTAAAAGTGAGCGGCTGAAATGCCATATCTGGACTGTTTACATTTTTAAACATTCCTTATTTTTCTTGAACTTGAAAGTCAAGTATAAAATTCAACATTTTTTTTCTCTTCACATTCTGAGACCTCACCCCTGATCATAATAAAATGAGACCAGAGTACCTAGAGCATCAGGAATTGCTATTTGGAGTGACAAAGAAACTGCTTTGAGGATAGAGAAAAGGCATGCTGGGTAAGCCTCAGACCGGATGATTTCAATAATATATTTGTTCTGGGTGGATAAGGAAATGGTGTCAGTGTGGGACAGCTTGCTTGAGAACATGGTTAGCAGGTCCAAGGGTATAACCAGAGTTGAAAATCAATGAAGAAATCTCTAATGAAGCTGATTATCAGCCTGCCTTTCAAAATCTATTCATTTGCTCTTAAGCAACATGAAAGTAGAAAGTATAACTGATGATAAAGATGCAAAGAGAGATTATACTTGAGATGTACGACAGAGCTAGCAAAATTAGTGATTGCAGCTTCCGCATGGGCAGTGTTGGTGAAGATAGTGACCATGTTTGCTCATCAGCTGAGTGAAGGAAAAGGCCAGTCTTCAACGGCAACTGTTACTTATCTCTTAATGTTTTGGCCTGAGTATATAGAATTAGTAGCTGTGCTTAACTGTGAGTAAGGAGACAGGGAGCCATAGGCTTGAAGTGTAACGTGAAATTGAGTGTTCCATTCAAGGGTGCTGTGAACAGCCAAGGGAAGATACCAAGTCAGCTGTGAGTTTAGTTGACTCTCTGAAGAGTTAAAAGGAGACACACCCATGGTTCTTTGACTCAAGAGTGCTTACAAAGTGACAAGGTTCAATAAGGTCACCTAAAGGAATGCCAAAAAATTCTTTGCAGGTCCAAAAGGGGCTCAGACTTGACCTTGGAGATGTTTGAGATTTAGAGGCATGTAGAGGCACACTAAATCTTCAAAATGAGACCTAGAAAGATGCAAGTAAGAATGAAGGGGGAAGTATGTGTGAGAAAGCCATTGTAGTCTTGTGTCTATTTTCTTTCTCTTGTTTGTCTACCTCTGGATTTTTCTGTCTCCTCTGTCTATATCTCTGTCTCTCTCACTGTCTCTCCCTCTCTCTCTGTGTGTCTGTGTGCATATCCATATTTTTATTTTACAACTGTTTTGTATTTATAGAAGTATTGCACATATATTACAGCTAGAAAAATATTTCATAAGTAATCTTTCCCTACTATTTTTATATTGTGTGGTATGTTTCTTTTATCAATAAACCAGTATTAATTCAGTTTTTCTAGTTAAAATATATAACTTATTTGCAACCCATATATTTGTAACCTGTATCTCTTTTCTGGTCCAGGATCCCTACTGTGCTTATTTGGCATATATTCTAGGCTGGCTAATGGCTGCAATAATCTAATCACTTTTAATATTTTAAATTTGTACTACAAGTCTGTTGGTCTAACTGAATTAGACATTTTACAAAAGTAAATGTTATGCCTCATCTATTACAATAATAGGTGCACTGATGTCAAATAAAACTGTGTTCAATAAACACAAGAGAGAGTTAAAGTTATGGAAACAAGCACTTAGAAAGGTTCTACAGGATGTAGAGGAACACCCACACTTCACAGCCTTCTTCACTCCCCCATTCACTGAGTTAATTTTCCCGATAGACTATCCTTATAATTTAATATCAGTGTAAGACAAACAATAACATTAGTGGAACACAAAAGGAAATGGACAAAATGATGATCTTTAATCCATTTAATTGTAGGAGGATGCTATAATTTGCTTTTCTGGACCTTTTGCAAACATCTCTTTAGTAGCTCACCTATTCTTATTTTTAATGTGTCCTAATAGCTCTCCTACCATTGGCCAATTTTCTATTCTTATCGGCCATTAGACTGTTCTAATCATGTAATTAACTTCACCAAATTCAGGATTCAATTCCCTGTTCTCCCTAGTTAAGAATCTTCCTTTAAAATCATAAAGCCAAACTGAGGGCTGAGTCAACCAGCTTGTAAGAGGAAAGACATAATCCTGACTGGCCAAAGGAGAATTTAGGAGCATCAAAAGACATTTGTGAATGCATACGCAGTTGTTAAGGAAACGTTGGGAATAGTACCTGAGCCTAGAACCTAGAAAATAGCTAAGTTCATAAAATTCATACAAGAAGCCAGTGTCCTTTGCAAGAACAAAGCCTGAAGAAAACAAGTGCCGAAGGGTAAAGCTGACACAGTGACTTAATGGAATCAGTAAGCCCGGGTGGACATAAGGTTATTTACATGTCTTATGTAGTTTTTATTTTATTATTTTTTGTCTTTACGTGTTCTGCCTGCTCAACACTTCTTTGGCATTTGGTCAGGTTATGATCCACTTAGAACACACTAAGCCTGGACCGCATGGCAGTTGCTGTCACACTTTTCTAGATAGTGAAGGCGAACAAAGAGCACTCACATTATATTCCTCACCTAGACGGTTTTTGTTCCAGTTCTCTTCAGGCTTTCCAGCAACTCCCTGACAAAAACCCATTCCTGCTATAGTCCTAAACCAGGAGTTTTCATGATCACAAAACCCTTTGTGTCTGTGCCACACCCCTCAATGTCTGTTTCCCTTCTCTGGATGTTTAGTAAGGTGTGCAACTTCTCAGAATAAAGAATGTCCTTTGGTGCTCTGGGGTTTCGCAGAAACGAATGGCAAAATTCTGCCCAGTGAGACAGGAGAGACATGTGTTATGTTTCTAGTAAATATTAAAAGGAGTTTCTACGCCTCTCTTCCTCCTTTTATCAAATTGGAACGTAGAACATCTGGACATCAAATTGCCATTGCCAACCATGTCTCAACAGCCTTACTTCAAGAAATCAGTTAGAAGGAGAAGGGATCTCTCCTTTGTATTTACTTATCTTGATGGGGATGAATTTAAGACTATTCTACTGCTATATATAAAAGCTTTTCTGTCCCACACATTTATGGTGTCTGCACAACAGATCCTAAATACAGGCTCGCAGTAACTGAATAATTATTTCAATTGGAAATTATAATGACTCTACCTAGGAATTAGGCTATTTGCTTTTCCTTTGAATCTCTTGTTCCTTTCCCACCCCCAACCCCATGAAGATCGCTGGGTTAAAGCAACATTCTGCTCACATCTTTCATGTCCCCTCCAAAGTCCCCACAACTATGTGCAACACAATTTTCACGCTCATTGGCCATTTTTTAAGTCTCTTCACAATACTCATTCAGTGGCTCCTCGTTGATCACATAGGAGCATGAGAGTTCCTGAAAAGGGGTTTTGACCACATGTGAAGTGTGAAGAGTAGTCATTTTTACCTATTTTCAAAACCCACTCTTAGACCTAACCACAGAGCTCAGTAGTACTAGGCAGATGACCTATCATGTGTGAGGCTCTGGGTTTGAGCCCCATCTCTGCAAAGACAAAACAAGAGCAAAGTCCCCACCTAGTCTTTCAGTGCTTTTCCTCCAGGCTCCTGTATAATAGTTTTCACCTTATCTTGTGCATTCTTAATCACCTCATTAGGGGTTTTTCTCCTCCTAGAAGAGTTGAACAATTAATATATCTTCACTGTTTCTCATCGTTCTCCCTCATTCTCCTCTCAATAAACTCCAGATACTCAGACCATTTCTTTGTCCAGAAATACTATCTCATTCTCATTACATCCAAAAGTCAGTTCTTTTTAGTGTCAACTCAATGCCATCTTCCCCAAAACCTGTTATGGGGCTGGAATGAAAAAGTACATTCCTTAAAGTTCATTTTCTCTTTTGAGACAAGGTTTCCCATGTAGCCCTGGCTGTCCTGGAACTCTCTCTGTAGATCAGATTAGGCTTGAACTCACAGGATCTGCCTGCACCTGCCTCTACATTGCTGGAATTAAGGGAGTACACTACCACTGCCTGGCTGTTTCTTTGTATTTTATACAGTTTATTTCATCTTAATCTAACTCAGTGTGATTCACCCAAATCTAGAAAATATTTAGAATATCCTTATTCTATTTGAATATATTCTTTGAGTTTTTGTCCTGAAGGAGTTAACAGTATTTAACATTTAAAGTGTATGTTTAACTCCTCCATTGTTGGTAGGATTGCAAGCTACTCTGGAAATTAGTCTTGAGGTTCCTCAGAAAATTGAACATAGTACTACCTGAATACCCAGCTATACCACTCCTAGGCATATACCCAAATGATACTCTAACATACGACAAGGACACATGCTCCACTATGTTTATAGCAGCCTTATTTATAATAACCAGAAGCTGGAAAGAACCCAGATGTCCTTCAACAGAGAAATGGATACAGAAAATGTGGTACATTTACACAGTAGAGTACTACTCAGCTATTATAAACAATTACTTCATGAAATTCTTAAGCAAATGGATGGAACTAGAAAATATCATCCTGAGTGGGGTAACCCAATCACACACAAAAAAATCCCACATGCTATGCACTTGCTGATAAGCGAATATTAGCCCCAAAGCTGAAAATACCCAAGATACAATTCACAGACCAGATGAAGCTTAGAAAGAATGAAGACCAAAGTGTGGATGCATCTGTCTTTCTTAGAAGGGGGTACAAAAGTATTCACAGGAGGAAATACAGAGACTAAGCTTGAGGCAGCAATTGAAGAGAAGGTCATCTGGAGACTGCCACACCTAGAGATCCAGCCCTTAATGGCCACCAGACCCAGAGAGTATTGCTGATTCCAAGAAATATATGCTGACAGGAACCTGATATAGCTATCTTTTGGGAGGCTCTGCAAGATCATTGCAAATACAGAGGCAGATGCTGGCAGCCAACCATTGAGCTGAGAATGGGGTCTCCAATGAAGGAGTTAGAGAAAGGATTGAAGGAGATGAAGGAATTTACAACTCCATAAGAACAATAATATCAACCAACCAGAGTTCCTAGGTACTAAACTACTATCCAAAGAATACACATCCATGGACCCATGGCTCCAGCTGCATATGTAGCAGAAGATGGCCTTTTTGAGCATTAATGGGACGAGAAGCCCTTGGTCCTGCCAAGGCTCTATACCCCAGTATAGGAGAACGTCAGGGCAGGGAGGTGGGAGGGGTGGTGGGTGGGGGATCACCCTCATAGAAGCAGGGAATGGGATGGGGGTTTATGGAGGGGTAACTGGGAAAGGGGATAATAGTTGAAATGTAAATAAAATATATCCAAGAAAAGGAAGGAAAAGAAATAAAGGGTTCACAGATGAAAAGATGCTTTCCCCACTTAGAACTATGCATATTGTAATGTTTTACTCCCACAATACATTATATGTAGAGAGAAAAATGTTAACATATTACTTAAGACCATGCAGAATCTTCAATTTTCGGGGAATATAATAAACACATTTTAATGAAAATAAAACAATATATGTCTATTCAATATGCATCTTGAGATAATATTGTGTTTATACCACTAGCTTATACAATATAATTTGTAAACTCTAAATTTTTATTCATATAGGACAAGTGCATGTTCATATGGTAAAATCCCCAAGTGGAGCCTAGATTAGAATACAATTATTTTTTGGTCTGGGTTACTCCATTCACTTTGCAATATCAGTCAAGTCTGACAGTAAGTCTATCACTGAGTCAGAAGAGAGAAGAGTAGGGAGAATCTTCCATAAGCTGTTCTTCTGGCCTAGACGTACTACCCATTACTTCACATTTTCTACTAGAGCTTGCTCTTATAAATGCACCAACTTTCAATAATCCTGAAATGGATAACCACTTTCCAGATCCACTGTGTCCCATGCAATACTTGATAGCATTTGGAGACTCTCCTTTTATTCTTTAGACAGAAGCCCACAGGCAGTGCCTAGTACATTTTGGAGAGCAAGTACAACTTATGCTTGGCTTATGAGATTACTATCTCACCCTTGTCACCAAATTAGTTATAAAAATAATGAATAGATTCTAAGTGAGATGACACATTTCCCTGACGTCTCTACATAATAGCATCCATTGTTAAGTTTTCTTCATTTTGAGAACCTGTATAGGGCAATTACATTCATATCTAATATTGATCTCTATCTTGTTTTCTGTGTCTATTTTCTAAGTTGACCCAAAATGAGAACTGCTCCCTCCCCTCCTGTTTTCACTATTACCTCCTGACAGCTGACTAATCAATAATATCAGTTTAATTATCAGTAGAAATGATGCAGTTACTAGACACTAAATGATCCTGATGCACTTTCTTGTTATTTAAAAGTGAGACAAAAAGATGCAAATAGCTTATTGGATGCACTAAAAGCTTGGCTATAGACTGTGTGGGTAGGATTCTCCTTAGAGTAACTTTCTCTGTCATCAGTGAACATTCAATACAAATCCTGCCTGATACTTTCCTCAGCTCTGGCTCTACACAGTGAGAGTGTTGCTAGCATGAATTGTTTGTATTATAGGATATTAAAAATGAAGCATAATTACTTTATAAATAATTACTTAATTATATTTAACCTTCTAATTACAGATCAGTATAATCAGTCAAATGAAAATATAACAGAATTATCCATGTGCAATGAGGTTTTGATATTCTGATTTCTCTCATTTACCAGTCAAGTAAACTGAGATCACAAGCAAGTAATACTGTGATTCAGGGATTCGTCTGTGGCTCATTTTCTACTCTTTTAACCACAGATAAGAGGCTTTTAGAAGAAAAGTTGTAAAAGGGAAGATTGTCATTTTCAGTTAATCAGAATATACAACTTTTCTATATGCACTAATTCTAACCAAAAATTAATAACTAGATTTTTATATTGTTGGTACATGTCATGGGAATCTTTCAGCATAATGCCCCTGACTTTATAGGAAAACATAATATAAAATGAGAGTTTGGCAAGTTGCAGAATTTTAAGTATGGCAACAGACCTTTGTTCTTCTGTCATTTGATCCCAGAATTTAATTATCCCATGTCTAGTAATTGCAGCATTTCTACTGAAGCGCTCTAATTTCCAAGGTATTATTGATTTCTCATTGGTCAAGAGGCAAAGGGGAAATTAGGGAGAGAGAGAGGGGGGTTCACATTCCTGGGTCAAGGTAGACAAAAGACATACAAGACACAAGACCCATCAAATACAAATAATCCTTAAAGAATATGACCTTACTTTGAGACGCCATCTGAAAGTTAATCTCTAAGGGACTAAGAGCAAAGGTGTTTTAAGTGCCAGTTTACCTCCAAGCCCTATGTGTTTTTTATATTTGTGAGAATGTAGAAGAACATTCTATTTCTGTCACAAGTGTTTCACCCAGGCATATAATTATAAAACCAAGAAATAAAAGGAAAGGAACAGTTCTTTAACACCAATATAAATTTGTCACACAGGTGAGGCAGTCACCACTCTTGAGAGCCACTAGAACTCTACTAAAAAATAAAGATGTTTTTCTTGAGAAAAAAAATGTAAAAGTTGCATGAAGAGAGGAAGAAGATATGTAAGGACTGGAAAAGAGAATATGACCAAAACTATGTTTAAATTGAAAATTGTTTTTAAAAATAAAAATACAATAAAAAGGAGAAAATTTGGCAAGCCCGACAATGTATTGTAAAATACATGGAGGATAAGTAGAACTCACTGAATATAAGGCTTTCATCATCCTAGCCAGATTTCTCTAAATCATATTTTTTTGGAAAGAAAGCAAATGCTCTTTCATTAAAAACCTTGTGATTCTACAAGTCTGCTTCCTTTCAAACACTCAGGATTATATTATCATGAATTTCAAAAGGTAGACAGAACCAGAAACAAAAAGTTCTGCATTTTCTGAGGCATATTCTAGAGTGCTCTCGTTTTCAAGGTCACAAATATAGGAAAAATGAAGAGGTTTGCATGAAATGTATTAATATTGGTCACACCTAACTTTTTGTGACGCTAGGATACCATGATGACAAAATTATAAATTTTGTGTCAATATTGGGACCTGGTAGAACTGGCATTATTTGGTACTTGAGTGGAATTTGAAGATATTCTTAGCAGTCAATAAGGGAAACAATAATGTCTCTCACAGTGAAGATCCTTAGAGATCAGCAGTCCTTTAACTCATATCAACTCTGATTTATTGCCCTTGTTTTACACATGAGGAACCTGAAGATGTGTGATAACTGGGTCAAGGTCAAGATCTTTCTTACAGTAAATTAGTAGACCTGAGACTTGTGATCAGGCAGCCTGGCTCCCAGGTCTTTGACTTATATGTCTCTCAAGACTAAAATGGTAAGGGGCCAGAGAAATGTCTAGTGAATGGGAACACTTACTATTCATCCAGACCACCAAGTTCTGGCTTCCAGCACCCACACGATGGCTCACAACTACCTTATAACACTCTAGTTTCAGGAAACCAAACATTTACTTTTGACTTCTGAAGGCTGCTATATCCATGTTATCCATGTGGCATATACATTTCCATACATAGCATCTTAGAATGAGTCCAGCTGAGCACTGAGAGAAAAGTCTAAACTACCCTTCCTCAGACATAATCTCTCTCCCTCTAGTAACAATCTTGTCACATATATTTACAGATCTACAGAGAATGTCTTTATGAATGAGGCGTCACTGAATCTGTGAATAATTCCTTAGAAGACATTATAGAAGTGGAATTACCTCAGCCAAGTGTAAAAAAAAAATGATAAGGCCAAGAGAATTTCTATGCTGTCCCAACTAAGGCCAGGATTGTTTGGAAGTTCATTCATGGAGAGGACAAGCAAACAAATCATACAATAGGAAATAAGATAATCTGGAGAAATAAATATATCGATTGGTACAAATATAAACAGTCTCAACTTGTGTTATATGCAGAATATCCTGTGGGTTTAAAAAAACTGAATAGTCTATTTTGTATAAATATTCCTAAATTTAAATGGCCCAGAAGATGGAAAGTATATATAGGAGATAATCTAATATTAATTTGTGTGAGAAAATTTCCGGAATACTTAATAAATAATGAACCAAGTTTATCTGTAGTTAAGCATTAGGCTCTGCTCCAATAATTATGCATAATTATTAGGTATCAATGAAAAATAATGAATTATAAAAGAGCATTAAAGATATGTATCTAGCTATAAACTAATAAAATATGCTCTTTCTAATTATATCAATGAAAATGATGAATTATAGAAAAAGTATTAAATGCGTATCTAGCTACAAATTAATGAAATATGCTCTTTCTAGTACACATATCAAAAGTCTTTATAAAGCTATAAAATTAATAAATTGTTTATAATTGGCAGGTAGATCCATAAGGTAGTATGGACAACATCAGAACTTTTCTTATTTGTTAACAAGACATAACAATAAAATTACTAAATTTATGACAATCAGTTATTTAGTAATTACTAAGAATTATAATACAGAGAAATTATTAGCTATTGTTGCCAAAATATAAAATTCTAGATTAGGTTTAGTGTAAAAATGCTTATTTAAAATAAGGAAATGGAGTTATAGCAAAAAATCAGACCAGTCTGGTTGTCTATCAAAATATGGATAATGAAAATTTGATATATTATAAAATGAAATACAATTCAGCACTAAAGAAATAACTGCAAACAGAAACTTTACAGGAAAGTGGATGGACTTAGAATATATAATATTAATTCTGAGATGGTGCAATCTCAGAAAGAAAATAATTACATGTTCTCCTGCATATGCTGAATCTAGTCAATACTATATGTATGCCTGCAAATAAATAAATGATCATTTGGATTTTGCATAATGTAAAAGAGAGAACAAGAAAGGTTCTATATTGGGGGATAAGAAAGGACTGAATGAATAAGTTATGAAAGAAAAGATCTAGCTTACTGTTTCTCTGGTTCTGATTCTGTCACAGACTTTTCTTTTTCTGATGGTAAATAAATACACAAAAGTATACTTGACAGTGAAAACATAAAACCCAATGTGGAGCTCTCCAGCTTCCATTTTGAATGACTATTCTAACAATATAGAGAGTCATTGACTTGTAGTCATTAGGTCTGCTCAACTTCAGTGTGTGATTATTTTATAATCTGCAACAGATTTTATAAATGTTTTTTAAAATAAAATTTTTAAAGCAAGGACATAAAATAAGGGAACATTTTCCCATGAGTCAGAAGAAAAGCAACTTTAATTTAATATTGTTTACCCTCCTCACCTAAAGAGGCTAATTTATGCCTAATTCTCCCAGGGTATTCAGAGACAGTGGATGAGATACAGGCTATATCCTTGTAAGACAGTGTCATAGTTAGGGTTTCCATTGTTATGGATAGCAACCATGACCACAGCAACTCTTATAAGAAAACCTTTAATTGGGGCTGGCTTACAGTTCAGAGCTTTAGCTCATACTGATCATGGAGGTAACCATGGCAACACGCAGGCAGACATAGTACTAGAGAAGGAGATGAGAGCTCTACATCTGGACGGGCAGGCAGAGAGGAGGAAGAGTGACAGGACAAGGGCCCTGGTTTGACCATCTGAAACTTCAAAGTGACAGACTTCCTACAATGCGGCTACACTTAAATCAATGAGGCCACACTTCCTCATATTGCCACTTTCTATGAGCCTATGGAGGCCATTTTTGTTCAAACCACAACAGACATAGATAAGAAATGCTTTTTAAGTTGGATTATAGGGACTGTATAGCTAATATATGCTATTTTTGAAATGGGTGTCCGTGAAGCACAGAAAAGATGAACAGAGTCCTTGGAGGAGCCAATACCTATAAAACTCATGAAAATGGCCCTGAATATATTGTTACTGAAGACTGGGTATGTTGTTCAGTTGGTTGGCAGCTCATCTAGCATGAATAAAATCATAGGTTTAATCACTAGCACTACACAACATGGGCATGGTGGCATAGGACTGAAACCCTGGCAATGAAGATGAAGGTAGGAGAAGCAGAATATCGAGGCCATCCTTGGCCACATAGAGAGTTTGAAACCAGCTGGGTTACATGGGACCCTGCCCACCTAAAAACTAACTAACTAACTAACTAAATAAATTACAGAAGAGAAAATATCAAATAATGACATGTTAGCTAAATTCATCATGAGATGACCATAAAAAGAGATATGAAATCAAGTTTTTGAGAATTAAAGACTGAGAAAATTCTTTTAAAAAACATTTTGAAATATATATATATATATATATTGAGAGACTCAGAAATACCAAAAGAAATCTAATCAAATGTTACAAGAAGGTTTTCTCCCCATTTTGAGTTTTATTACATTAACTTTGTAAATAATTAGGCAGACATGTTATAAAAGGGAAAAGAAAAAAAATTTCACATTGTGCTTAACATCTCAGCAATCATGATCCATATTTCCCCAAAAACTAACAATACTTCTCTTCTATGTGAAATAATGAATTTCTCCAACATAAATATTTAACTTTTAGATCTATGGTTGGGACCAAAAAAAAAAAGACAAAAAACACCAATGGTCCCCAGACATAATTCTTTCTTTCTCACACATTGGTGACTATATTGTTGAACAACATCTTCTCATTCTCAGTTACTCATTTTGACTCATGCATAATAGATACACATCAAATCAGCGACACCTTCTTAAGGGTACTTATTAAGGTAGGAAGCCTGGCCGACTTCCTTAAGCTCTTCTCTCAGGAAACACATTAACAGTTTGGACTCGATTTTACTTTCCCACTCTAAAGAACAATGAAATCCACAGAGAGGAACCTCATTGTTTTTGTAGGTAAATTTCTTGGAAATCTCAAATACTGTTAGGGAACCAAAGACCTCCTCCAGGATGCAGGGGCTTCCTAATACAACATCTACACACTTTCTCTTTGCACACTAATGCGGTCTCATGAGTTACATGAGGAATGGGATAAGAGCTACTCAGCAAGGCAAATGCTGCTCTTGCAGTTCACAGACTGGTGTGCTTCTAGAGCATGGAACCCATTTCTGAGGCTGACTCATCACTGTGGTAGAGATAACATTCTCTTCCTTCTTTTACCCCCAACTGTCACCTCAGTGTCTCTTGATTCTCATTTAGGTTTATCTTTCACACTTGGAGTTTCTGTCTCCCTGTCTAATGTTTCCTTTGTGTCCATGTAACCTTTTAAAGGGTTGTATTCTTCTACAATAGTTGTATTTTATGACATTGTCCTTGCTACTACCATGCATTGTCTTTTAAATTCATGACTTTCAGCAATCTTAAGCAAGCTGAGGCTCACAGAAGCAAGCTAAGGGCTGTTTATTTACAGAACGCAGAAGTATTTGAGAAGGAATGCTAATTCCTTTCTTTATATGTGGACATGCTGGCAGAAGATATCTTTTTTGTACGTGTGATACAAGCCTTAGTCTTCCCAATCAATAGTTAGTAATCCTAAGCATGAGCTAAGTATCCAGGCAGCTAGGAATCAGCTTTCTGACATTTCTATCTCCACATCCTTTCTATCATTCTCATTTTCTTCCAAGCTTATTTAAATGCTCCAAACATTATAACTTCACAACCTTTGCTTCCAAGGGTTTCCCACTGCACACAAACCAATTCCCACCATCTTAACTCTTCCTGCCCCTTTTCTCTGAGAACTGAGCAGCACGGCATTGACTCTTCTTAGTTCGCCTTGCATTTTTCTTCCTCTGTTTGGTTTGCCTTGGCTTGTGTAAAAGATTACATTCGAATTCTTTTTTGTTTATTACATTTAATGTAATTCAATGGACTTAGAAGTAAAATTAAAATACCAAAAAAAAAGAAGGAGAGGCAATATGTGTCACCTGTGTGTTCTGATCATACATGTGCATCCCTCAAATAAGAGGACATAGTAAAGAAGGACCAAATTAAATATGGTACTTGCTTTTTTTTTCTTACAACTTTATTTAAAGAAGAGCGATACATGTACAGAATTTTAAAAGCATTTTGGCAATTCTATTAGAGGTTGTTTGATACCAGCACTAAGGAGACTGAGACAAGATGGCAGTAGGTCAGAGTAGCTACACACCACTGAGGTCCAGACCAACCTGGGTTATGAAGTGATCAAGCCCCTTGCTACAGAGAATTTAAAAAAAAGAAAAAGCAGTAGACAGTTGGGTTAACAGCAATAGGTGTTAAAGATATGCTATGTTAACTTACTCACAATACCATCTCCAAATCTCCACTTTAACAAATCTTTCACTCTAGCCAACTAAAATAAAGTGCTTCCTGCCCATACCATTTGTTTACAGTTTCTGTCACTTGATATCATCTGAGATAGCTTCTCCCTCAGAAATGTTATTTACTTCCTGCATGCAATCATTGTCAGCCCAAGGGATCACTCTTTATTGCGATGGTCTGAGACCATATATCATCCTTTGTGGAAGAGTTCACCTGTCAGTTGATCCTTTACTCATCTGTGAATACTTAGTATTCAGTGTTTTGCTTATAACTTACTTTGCTATTGTCCTTTCCCTCTTCTCTGTTGTCACTGATGGTTAACTGAGTGATGGAAAGGGTTGTTTGTTCTCTGAACATCTCTAAGAGCAGATGTTAAGCAATGCTTAGTTTATTAATATTTTGAGTGCAAGTGATGCTTGCTCCTAATGGTTGCAAATGTCTGTAGACAATGGGGAAGAAAGAGATTAACTACATTTCTACAAATCTCTGGTGCAGCTTTACCTGCAAGCTGCAATGCTTGGTTCTACTGTAAAACTTGCCACAAATTAAATTAACCTGAGCAGCGAGCCTCACATAAAGATCTGTCCTGATTGTCTTAACAGATGCTGGAAGACCCACCCCCAGCATGAGAGGCTCCTTTGGGTAGCAGCCCAGATGAAATAGGAGGAAGCTTCTTTGCCTCTTGTCTGCTTCTCTCTCGCCAGCTAGTTGATTCCTTACTGCTGCCAATTCCTTTACCCATACCATAACCAGCTTTTCCAGCTTTTTCTCAGTCACTGAGGGACAGCAGCTCTCTGGGCAATCTCCAGGTTTTTGACACCAAACTGGGAGTGTGGAGGCATCCAGCTTCCTATTGGATTCTCAGCCTCTCAAGTGGCAGTTAATTGTTATCATTTTAACGTAAGCTGATTTAACAAATTACTTTACTATATGTGTATATATCCATCCTATCAGTTTTGACCCCCAAGAGGACCCTGACTAATATATGTGCTTCCTTTAATCCCCTCTGCAAGTTCATTGGAAGTATTTCATCCTACACATGAGAAAACTGCATTTCAAAATGACTTCACCAGGCTTATTTTTTCTGGCAAGCAGAGGCGAAATAAATACTTAGTTCTCTTAGTTTACATTCAAGAAACATAAATCTGTATAAACAGCTTTGGTCTGTACTGATTAAAAATAAGGAATAATAATTGGGACCTCTTACAACATAGGTGAATCTCAGAGACTGTTGGGTAAGAAAAAGAACATAATATAAAGTCGCTGGTGTCTGTTTGGGACAGGTTATCATGTAGTTGAGGCTTGCATAGAAGTCACTGTGTAAACAAGGATGACCTAAACTTCTGATTCTACTTCTAAATTCTGGGATTACCAGGGTTGTACTATGAGCCTTAGTTATGAAATACTGTGGGCCAATACCAGAGTTCTGTGTACTCTACCAACATAGATTCAGGCAATGAGAAAATAGGCATGAATATCATGACTACCTACCTGGAAGAAAAGAGAGAAGTTGACATTTTGCTAAATATGATAGAAGCTCATCTTATATATGTATATGTATGTGT
Organism: Micromys minutus; assembly: GCF_963924665.1. Lineage (NCBI taxonomy): Eukaryota > Metazoa > Chordata > Mammalia > Rodentia > Muridae > Micromys > Micromys minutus. The sequence continues at coordinate 40,290,219 of NC_137979.1, read as the reverse complement.
ATGTTATGTGTATGTGTGTATATATGTATATATGTGTGTATGTGTTTGTGTGTGTGTTCAGACAAAACAACCAGAATAATTATGGTGTGTATGTCAGAGAATAGGTTGTCCCAATGAGCACAGCACAGTGGGAAAAATAATTGTAACTATTCCCATTTGGTGTATAAAAATTAATATGGTCTCTCCTTTTTTATAGTTAAGGTCCAAGGAGATGTTGCTTTTCCTCATTGGAGACCCTGATAAGCTTAGTTTGATCAGATAGTTAATCCATATGTCCTCTGTCTCACTCATAGTGAGAATTAATTCAGTACTACTCTTATTCTGACCCAGGGCTTGGTATATTTAGTTCTTTATGTTCTTATATCACAACCCTATCTCCATTCTGATAATCACCTTTGTTATCATTTTACAACCATTTTGGATATATGGACAGGCACCCTACAAGCACTGCAGTAAAAGAGCAAAATACAAAGATATTAGCTGAAAGCTGTTATAATGAAGGTAAACCTGCTGTTCATACAATCAGATACTGAAGCATGTCTGATAGTCCCAGTGTCTTAGTTAGGATCACTATTGCTATGACGTGCCACCATGACCAAAAAGCAAATTTAAGAGGAAACGGTTCATAAGTGAGATTGGTCTGAAGTTCTCTTTCTTTGTAGGGTCTTTGTGTGGCTTAGGTACGAGGGTTATTGTAGCCTCAAAAAATGAGTTGGGTAATATTCCATCTGATTCTATCTTTTGGAATAGCTTGGCGAATATTGGTGTTATATCCCCAATAAAAGTCTGATAAAATTCTGCACTGAACCCGTCTGGACCTGGGCTTTTTTTGGTTGGGAGGCTTTTGATGACTTCTTCTATTTCTTTAGGTGTTATAGGGTTATTTAGATGGTTTACTTGGTCCTGGTTCAACTTTGGGACCTTGTATCTGTCTAGGAATTCGTCCATTTCCTCCAGATTTTCCAATTTTGTGGAGTATAAGTTTTTGTAGTAGGATCTGATGATTTCTTGAATTTTCTTAGTTTCAGTTGTTATGTCACCACTTTCCTTTCTGATTTTGTTAATTTGGATACTCTCTTTTTGCCCTTTAGTTAGTCTGGCTAGGGGTTTATCAATCTTGTTGATTTTCTCAAAGAACCAACTCTTTGTTTTGTTGATTTTTTCAATGGTTTTTTTTGTTTCTATTTGGTCTATTTCTGCCCTAATTTTGATTATTTCTTGCCGTCTACTCTTTTTGGGTATATCTGCTTCCTTTTGTTCTAGTGCTTTTAGCTGTGCTGTCAGGTTGCTGATGTGAGCTCTCTCCAGTTTCTTCTTGGAAGCACTTAGGGCAATGAGTTTTCCTCTCAATACTGCTTTCATTGCATCCCATAGGTTTGGGTATGTTGTGTTTTCGTTTTCGTTGAATTCTAGAAAATCCTTAATTTCTTTCTTTATTTCTTCTTTGACCCAGCTATCCTTTAACAGAGTGTTGTTTAGTTTCCATGTGTATGTGGGCATTTTGTTGTCTTTGTTGTTGTTAAAGACCAGCCGTAGACCATGGTGATCTGAGAGGATGCATGGGAGTATTTCAATCTTCTTATATCGATGAAGGCTCGTTCTGTGTCCAATTATGTGGTCAATTTTCGAGAAGGTGCCATGGGGTGGTGAGAAGAAGGTGTATTCTTTTACTTTAGGATAGTATGTTCTGTATATATCTATTAATTCTAGTTGGTTCAAAGTCTCTGCTAGTCTTGCTGTGTCCTTGTTCAGTTTCTGTTTTCCTGATCTGTCCATTGGTGAGAGTGGGGTGTTAAAGTCTCCCACTATTATTGTGTGAGGTGAAATGTATTTTTTGAGCTTTAGTAGAGTTTCTTTTATGAATGTGGGTGATTTTTTATTTGGAGCATATATGTTAAGGATTGAGAGTTCCTCCTGACAGATTTCCCCGGTAATGAGTAAAAAGTGCCCTTCTTTATCTTTTTTGATAACTTTTGGTTGGAAATTTACTTTATTCGATATTAGAATAGCCACTCCAGCTTGCTTCTTGGAGCTGTTTGCTTGGAAGTTTTTTTCCCACCCTTTTACTCTGAGATAGTGTCTGTCTCTGTCTCTGAGATGAGTTTCCTGTATGCAGCAAAATGCTGGATTTTGTTTATGTATCCAGTCTGATAGTCTATGTCTCTTTATTGGGGAGTTGAGACCATTTATGTTAATAGATATCAAGGAATAATTGTTTCTGTTTCCTGCCATTTTTGCTTTTTTGGGTTGAGTTGTGTCTGTGTTTTTTTCTTTAGTTTTTTTGTTTAGGAGTTTTCTTGTTATTACTAGGCTGTATTTTCCCTCCAAAAATACTCAACAAAATCCTTGCAAACTGAATCCAAGAACATATCAAAACCATCATTCATCATGACCAAGTAGGCTTCATCCCTGAGATGCAGGGATGGTTTAACATAAGGAAATCCATCAATGTAATCCACCTTATAAACAAACTTAAAGACCAAAATCACATGGTCATCTCACTAGATGCTGAGAAAGCATTCGACAAAATCCAACACCCCTTCATGTTAAAAGTCCTGGAAAGAACAGGAATCCAAGGCCCATATTTAAACATAATAAAAGCAATATACAGCAAACCAACAGCCAACATCAAACTTAATGGCGAGAAACTTGAAGCAATCCCACTAAAATCAGGGACTCGACAAGGCTGCCCACTCTCTCCCTACCTATTCAACATAGTACTGGAAGTCCTGGCTGGAGCAATTAGACAGCAAAAGGAGATCAAGGGGATACAAATCGGAGAGGAAGAGATAAAAACATCACTCTTTGCCGATGACATGATAGTGTACTTGAGTGACCCCAAAAATTCCACCAGAGAACTCCTACAGCTGATAAACAAGTTCAGCAAAGTGGCCAGATACAAAATTAACTCAAACAAATCAGTAGCCTTCCTATACTCAAAGGACAAACATGTGGAGAAAGAAATTAGGGAAAAGGTACCCTTCACAATAGTTACAAAAACTATGAAATACCTTGGTGTGACTCTAACTAAGGAAGTAAAGGACCTGTATGACAAGAACTTCAAACCTCTAAAGAAAGAAATTGAGGAGGATCTCAGGGAATGGAAAGATCTCCCATGCTCATGGATTGGAAAGATCAACATCTTAAAAATGGCCATCCTACCAAAAGCAATCTACAGATTCAATGCAATCCCCATCAAAATTCCAACCCAGTTCTTCATGGAATTGGAAAGATCAATGTGCAATTTCATATGGAATAACAAAAGACCTAGAATAGCGAAATCCATCCTCAACAACAAAAAAACATCTGCGGGAATCACTATCCCTGACCTCAAGCTATATTACAAGGCAATTGTGCTGAAAACTGCATGGTACTGGTACAGAAATAGGCAAGTGGATCAATGGAATAGAATAGAAGATCCAGAAATGAGCCCTCATGTATATGGTCACCTGATTTTTGACAAAGGAGCAGTAAACATTCAATGGAAAAAGGACAGCCTATTCAACAAATGGTGCTGGTCCAACTGGCACTCAACATGCAAAAGAATGAAAATAGACCCGTTCTTATCTCCTTGTACAAAGCTCAAGTGTAAGTGGATTAAAGATCTCCACATTAAACCAGATACACTGGAACTATTAGATGAGAAAGTAGGGAAAACCTTAGAACACATAGGCACAGGAGAAAATTTCCTGAACAAAACACCAATGGCTCAAGCTCTAAGGTCAAAGATTAACAAATGGGACTTAATGAGATTGCAAAGTTTCTGTAAGGCTAAGGACATCGTCAAGAAAACAAAACGGCAACCAACAGAATGGGAAAAGATCTTTACCAACACCACATCAGATAGAGGCCTAATATCCAAGGTGTACAAGGAACTCAAAAAGCTAGACACCAGAGAATCAAATAACCCTATTAAAAAATGGGGTACAGAGCTAAACAAATCATTTTCAGTTGAGGAACACCGAATAGCCGAGAAACATCTGAGGAAGTGCTCGACATCCTTAGCCATCAGGGAAATGCAAATCAAAACAACCCTAAGATTCCACCTCACACCAGTCAGATTGGCCAAGATCCAAAACTCAGATGACAGCAGATGCTGGCAAGGCTGCGGAGAAATAGGAACACTTCTTCACTGTTGGTGGGGTTGCAAGCTAATACAACCACTCTGGAAATCTGTCTGGCGATACCTCAGAAAATTGGATATAGTACTACCTGAAGACCCAGCTATTCCACTTCTGGGCATATACCCCAGAGACACTTTAATACACAACAAAGATATATGCACCACAATGTTCATAGCGGCTCTATTTATAATAGCCAGAAGCTGGAAAGAACCCAGATGTCCTTCAGAAGACGAATGGATACAAAAATTGTGGTACATATACACAATGGAATACTACTCAGCCACCAGAAACAATGACTTAACCAAATTCTTAAGAAAATGGCTGCATCTAGAGAAGATCATCCTGAGTGAGATAACCCAGTCACAAAAGAACAGACATAATATGCAGTCACTGATAGTGGGATGCTAACCCCAGAGGCTTGCACTCCCCCAGAAACAACTCACAGACTGTATGAAGTCCAAGAAATAAAGAAAACAAAAACTATACATATATTCACAAAACAAGAAGACTTTGACTATTTCCATGTTGCGTTTTGTTTTGCATGTACTTTACGCTAATTGCAACTAGTACGTTTTCAATGCATACTGTCAAGCCCTTGAAAAAAATCAAGTACTGACTAAAAAACATATTCACATGGTTTTATGTAAAATTTATTTTAATGTCTGAAAAAACTGTACTGACAAAAATGTATAATTTTAAGCAAAAAATGTTTAAAATCTTTAAAAAAAATAATAAGCTGTTAGTCTTTTGTGTAGATGGAACTATCTCAAGAAACACTTCCAGTTATGATTAATAATTTGAGTCTTATTTGTAACAGATAAGAGACCAATGTATTTTCCATGTATTTTCATGTTAAAAAAAAATAAATCTTGTTTTGAAGACAAAAAAAAAAAAAAAAAAAAAAAAAAGAAGAAGAAGAAGAAAGGGTTTGTTTATTTGGCTTACATTTCCACATCACTGGTCCTTATTAAAGGAAGACAGGACAGAAACTCAAGCAGGACAGAATCGTGGAGGCAGCAGCCGACACAGAAGTCATGGAGAAGTGCTGTTTGGTGGCTTAGTTATAATGGCTTGTTTAGCCTGCTTTCTTGTAGGATCCAGATCCACCAACCCAGGGAACCACAATGGGCTGGGTCCTTCCCCACTGATTGTTATTCAAGAAAATTTCTTACAGCCAAATCTTATGGAGACATTTTGAAGTTGAGGTTCCTTCCTTTCAGATAACTCTAGCTTGTGTCAAATTGACATAAAACTAGCTTATCACACTCAGTAATCATGAAGTTGAGACAGGAGGATTATAGTTTCCAGACTAGAAATTGGGCTACATAGAGAGAGAGAGAGAGAGAGAGAGAGAGAGAGAGAGAGAGAGAGAGAGAGAGAGAGAGAGATAGAGAGAGATATCCCTGTTAATTCCATGGGTGTCCTGGTGGATCTCATGACATAATGCACATGAACATCTTCTAAGCTGGAACATGGAAGAGGAGCTCACCCAGGAGCCCTCAATCTCCAGCTCAGCTTCAGGAGCTCCCTGTTCTCCATCTGTCACTTTCCCTCTGACCTACTTCTCTTTTCTAGAGCTTGGTAGGTGATTCCGCTACAAGCTCAGTATTCTGCTGCCATGAAAGTGAGCTGAGGCTTTGCTCAGACAAAAACCGGGGAGCACAGGTCCTCGGGTCTGTCGTCTTGCCTCCATCCTTAGAGATAAGGGGTCCCAGGTTACTCCTCTATGCTTTATCACAGATGAAACAAAGGGGAACTGGCTCATAGAATACAGTGGGAAATCTTCAATCCCTCACCTCATCACCTACCATGGAAATTGATTTCTTTACTTATTATTTTTTCAAGCTGGTGACCTAACCTAGGGCCTTACATTTGCTACACGAGAACTGAACCACTGAGCTACCTTCCTAGTCATCTTTCAATTATTGTTTTCTACAAATGAAACCTTCCTTAGATTAACCAATGGCTGCTTTCTCCCCCACCCCCAATGGCTCCTTTCTAGTTTCTTAGATTTTATGTCATGAGAATTAAAAATCCTAGCAGGGAGAGGAGAGATGCTCCCAAGGCTCTATTCCTAACTGAGGAGCTATTGGTAAATGTGGACTATAGCCTGGGAGGGGGGTAAGTTTTCTTTAGGAATATGGCCTCTGGAAGGTTTCCCCTGCCCCAGTACATGACAAAGCACACATGCACATAAGAACAGCACTAATTGGACTCAGTGCATTAAAAATATCTAGTTAGTTAAAAAATTATAAAAGGCTGATTTACAAATATAAGCAAAATTTTACTTTAAGTGTTTTTTTTTTTTTTGTACACGCCCATATAAAAACCAAAACATAAGCTTAACTAATCAAAAGCTTCCACAGAACTGAACTTTCAGTTCAGTCCTGGTGGCGTGTGCCAAATAAGTCAGTCTGTCACAGTATATAATGAACTATCTTCCCTGCCTTCCTTCTGTGTGTGTGAGAGAAAACTTCTCCTGGAGCTTCTGTTGACAAAGCTCTATCAGGTTATTTGCCATCAAATCTATGAATCACTAAAATTTTCTTGTGCCTTGATTTTTCCTTTAACATTGTCCTTCTCAAGAAGAATTTCTGTGGGTTGAGGATGTAGCTCAGTTGGTAGAGCACTTGTCCAGCTTGCATGAAACCCTGAATCCATCTCCAGCACTCATGAACCTGGTATGGCTGCCCATGTCTGTAATTCCATCTCTGGAAATGGAGGAGAGAAGATCAAAAATTCAAGACATTCTTCTACAGAGTGGGATTGAGGCCAGTGCGGGAAACATCAGACTTTGTCGTGGAGAGAAGGGAAAGGGAGATTAAGTGGTTATGGTTGTAAGTAAAACATTCTTAACCTCATTAGTGATGATGAAACCTCACACAGGCCCCAACTGCATGCCCTTCCGTACATCCCCTCAAATCCACTGTCACATGAGTATATGAATTCTAGGGCTTTTGGGTATTGGAATAACCATCTGTTCTTTATCACATTATTCTCACCTATTTATATTGTCAGCATTATAGGGCTCAGCTGAAACTGATCATTAGCACGACTTTTGTTTTTGAAACTACCAAGAATCTTCTTGGATCTTCTACAACAGAATTCATAATGACACCTTATTCTATGCCTTATTCCCTCTGGTAACCTTTATATATACCTTAAGTAAGAAGACTGTGTGTGTGTGTGTGTGTGTGTGTGTGTGTGTGTGTGTGTGTGTATGAGAGAGAGAGAGAGAGAGAGAGAGAGAGAGAGAGAGAGAGAGAGAGAGAGAGAGAGAGAGAGATCCTGTGCCTGCGTACATACACACACCTAGGTCTCATTCATATCTAGACACACACAATACCAATGCGCTATAATCCGGGACTATTCTATGATTTTTTAAATTGGGTTTCAGCATTGCACACACTGTGCGGAGATAGAGACTTTACATTTATCAATAACCATGAGGTCTATCTTTTGCTTATTTATCAACTTCCTGTCAATCATTTTGCAATCTGTATGTAGTACAGTGACTTCTAAGGTCTGAGAGCCAGGTGTGTGCTTGTCTGAATATAAAACTATAATTGCATAGTTAACACCCTAATCTTATTTTGTCCCTGCTTTAGGGATCTGGCCAGTTGTTCTCAAGCTTGAAGCTAGGTAAGTCCAGTCTTACCTGCAAGGATTCAATGGCTCCCTCTTCCTCTCCTTCCTTCCTGCCTTCCCTCCCTTGTTCCATCCCTCCATTCCTCCCTCTCTTCCTGTGAGTTCCTCTCCTTCTCCCCCTCCTCTCTTGCTTTCACTCTCTCTTGCAATGTTAGTGTTGAACCCAAGTCCTTGTATACATCAGGCACTTGTTCTAAGGCTAAGTCATATTTCCAAGAACCCTTGCTAAGTTTTTTATTTCAACAATTCACCATCTGCTGCGCAAACCAGTTTGTTTTTTCCTCTTGGTAGCTAAGATATAGTAAGATCGCTGAGATTAATTAAAAGAGGAGACCTTTAGGCAACTTTCCTTACTAGATTGTTCGAAAAAAGATACAGATCCCGCATATAACTGAGATGCTTGCACATTCCTGCTTATTGTTACACTATTCAGAATTGCTATCACACCGAATTAGCCTAGATGTTCATCAACAGTTGAACAGATAAAGAAAATGAGGTATACACACATAATTGAATTTTATTTGGCCACAAGGAAGAAAAAAAAACTTGTTATTTTTAGAAAAGTGAATAGAATTGGAGCTCATCATGTTAAGTGGGATAAAACAGAATCGGAAAGATAAGTATATGTTCTCTCTTTTTGAGTGGAATTTCAATTTATAAAAATTACACTTAAGCCACGAAAGCAGACTGGCTGGGTAGAGTAGCATGGACAAGAAAGCGTAAGGGTTTAAGAGGTAAATGGGATAAATAAATGTATAATATCCACATGTGAATCACTATATGTGATTACTATTTCTTTAAAGTATTACAAAAAATAAGCTTGGGAGTTCCATCCAAGAACTCTTGTAGGCAGAATGCTTTGGTACACCTATGGAAAGTTAACCCTTGAGTTATTCAAATGCTGATCTCTCTGCCTTCATATCTTGTTTCAATCAGGACCTGGCATTGCAACACTTATACCAAGAATCTCCTGTCTCAAGTTTGAGTACACAGTTCTTACCATTTATTCTCTGCTTTGTCAATAAATGCTAATCATCCAATGGCTGGGGAAAATAGAGATTAGGGCAGGATGTCCACCAACCAGGGGAAGGAGAGAGGGAGTAAATGGAGGTTCAGATCAGCTAGGAGGATAGCAGATTCGGAGCCATAAGGAAGGGATCCAAACAGAGATCATGGAAACACACCTGAAGCCCAAAGAGCCAGATCAAGAATAATATGCAGGTTATTATTATATGGGTTGGGGCTGGGAGGGAGCCAGATTGGTATGGAAAGGAAAAGACCATTTAATTGCTCAGCTACTGAGGTAGAGTTTTAAACAAGTCTTGGGAAGGTGGGGACATCCTCTTGTTGATTACAGGGGGTATAGGATGAGGAGCAGTGTGGGGGACCAGGAGGGGGATAAAGTTTGGACTGTAGAAAATGATTAAAGAATAAAATTTAATTAATTAAAGAAGTAAATCTCTCTTTTTTATGTGGTTATTGGGGACCAATGTAAGGTAAAGAAATACAGCCACCAGATTAATTTACTGCTACATTTATATTAAAGAACATTTATTTGCAAACTATAAAGATAGGTTACCACCTTGGCTGCTTGAAAGTTTTGATCTTACCCCACAAACCTTCTTGGTCTGTTTACCTGGGGTGGAACCAATGGGTATTTTTATAAAGTTCCCCTTCTGGCTTTCTTTATAATCAGGACAGAACAACTAAAGCAGAGTCAAAGGATCTTCATTCAAGCTCCTAAATGATTTTTAATTTTTTTGAGATTTTAATATAATGATATCATTTCTTTCTTTCTTTTTCCCTCCAAGTGACACCCATCACACTGTAACCCTAGTGGTGCAATAGTGGCACATATACTTTGGCAGTAACCAAGAGTTCTACATGACTCTTAAAAATGAAAATTAAAACAAATCCACTGCCTCTCAGTTAAACCTCATCCCAAGCTCTGGAGTGAGATCCAGGTTCAAATCTCTATTCTTATCTTACTTCCTCTTCATTTGGGGCAAGACAGTTGGCTGGTTCTTTGCCTGTAAGATAGAAATAAGTATGGCCCTTTCCAAAGAAGCAGAATATCTGTGGATTCAAATGTGTACAACATTCAAGGGCTGGAAAGATGGCTCCATGGTTAAAAATGCTCAGTGCTCTTGCAGAGGACATGGATTCAGCTCTCAGCACCTATATCAAGTGGCCTTACAGCAGCCGATAACTTCAGTTCCAAGAGACCTGATGCCTTCTGGCCTCTGTGAGTACCTGTAGACACACAGCGTACTTCAGTACTTCAAGTTGTCCTCTGACTTCCACATATGTGCCTTGCCATGCTCCCTCTCCCTCTTCTTTCCCCTCTCCCTCCCTCCTTCGTCCCTCCCTCCTTCCCTCCCTCTTTCCTTTCCTCCCCTATCTATCTCTATCTATCTATCTATCTATCTATCTATCTATCTATCTATCTATCTATCTATCTATCTAAAATAAATCTACCAGAAATGGTTGACTTTCAACAAAGTTGATAATTCTTAAATTTTTAAATATGTTTCTTGTCCAAGAATATAGCCCGATTGGTTCCTTAATGAGAACCAAATATCTTACCAGCACTTACTCCCCTGGCTAGGTAAACTGAGTTGGCAGGCATCGGACATTCAGAAATTAGATTCCCAAATGCATAGATGAGTAAATATCCAAGAAATTTGTATCTCCCTTTGTGTTTCACGCCCATCTTAGTCATATCTCAGGACTATACAAATCTCTTGACCATGGAACTATATGTTCTGTTGGCAGATGCTGCAAACGTGCTAGTAGCGTTAATCAACATCAGGCCTTACCGATGTTACCTGTGGAGGAAGCCAGGGAAATAGAACCCTCTAATGATGATTATCTTATTTCAGGTTCCTTGAAAGTTGAATGAGGAGAAATAGGGGGGTCTGAGGAACAAAATGAGAGCCATTCCTCATCACATTTGACATGAGGTCCTTTCATTCTGGCAGAGCATCCCATTTTGTCATTGCCGATATGTAAATTCTACAACAATTCCGAGAAAACACATGGCAAGTCCCATGCTGGTTTTCTAGTCACAGCCCTGGGCCCTGACAGTGATGGAGTAGCCAACTGCCTCCATTTCGGGGACTTAATGAAATCTTACAGACTACACTACAACTGCAATACACCTTTATGAAGAACTAGAGGATAAAAAGCAAAACATTTTCTCCCATTTAATGGGTATTGATTAAAGGGTTTATTTTAAAACATTTAGGCAAACTTGGTTCTTTGTTTTGTTTATTAACACCCATGCACTGAGAACCTAACTACTCAAAAAGATTGTATTAACTTGTTCGCCCTCTGCTGGCCAAAACTGGAGTATAACCCTATTTTTGACAGGATCCTATAGAAGTGATAACATGGTATACAAAGTCCCTGGCTTTGAAATTCAAACACATTTTCTGAAAGTCATTTATGATAACTCCAGACTGCTTTATATCAGCATTCTATGCTTCTCAAGAAGATATATGATTCCAGAAATGTGGGATTGATGAGAAACGTGGTCAGGACATAGAGTTTATATGGGCTTATAAGATTGGAGGGAGAAAATTATGGCAACCATTTCAGTCCTTTAAGGTGATATGGTGTATGAACTGTACCTCCATAAGACATTAAGAACCCCAGTGTCTATGCCTGATTCCAATTTATTCTTAGTGCACCTTTAATTTTTAACATGTTGATTTCTGACTTAAGTCATACTGAGCCTGAATACACATACATGAAATGGAAATGTTTTCAGAAGTGTAATTTCCACAAATATTCTTTTAGTTCATTCTGCTCAGGCAAACTTCCCAGAAGACACAAGATTTATATCCTTCTTCTACTTACCCAAACTTATACGGGACATTAACATGTCCACAGGGACAGTCTGAATAAATGTGAACGGTTTTCTCCTGTCTAGAACACAGAGAAAAAAAATGTAATGTATAAGGAGATTCCTGATCCAAACCCTTCTGCTTGTATTTGTAATTTGAAAAAACAAAACAAAACTAAACAAAGAAATGACAAGACCTTTGATGCCCAAGAGAGACTAGCTGCCCACGAGCTCCTAATGAGAAATAATTTTGCACAGCTGACCTGCTCTGTGCTCAGTAACCTTTTAACTTCCGTTACTTTATGTTTTCCTTCCTCATCCCTGGGCACAGTTTAAAGGAGATATTTTCTAAGACACAGTGATTGCTGAGCAACCCTCTGTCCTTGAAACAGTTGCTAAGAAAGTTTAAGAAAGTCAGGACCAGGGTACTTTTTCCTATCATGAGGAAAACCCAGAAAATGCCACATAAATCAACGTAAAATTGATTGCCCTGGTACTGATCTGCCTTAGTCAAAAGTCACAGTTTCAGGAACGAAGAGAAACCCATACCTTCTTCTACATTTAATTAAGCACCAAGTCTATCGGGCACTTTCAAACACATTATTTTATTTGTTTCTTAAGGCGATACTGGAAAGGGGTTGGTGAGAGGCCCATTGTAGAGTTCATCTTTGGATGAGGCTGGGGAAACTATATACCTTATGTGGAAAGACCAAATCCCATGGATAATGGCTACTCTGTCCTAGTGATTTAAGAGTTGCTGGGATGGATTTTTGGAGAAAACATCCCAGGCATTGTAAAGTGATCAACCTTCTGCCTCAGTAGGCATGTGCGATAGGCATTTCCAAGGATATCGAACACAGATGAAGCATAGATCACCAGGAGGAAACACAGTAATGCAGCAGAGATGGAAAAAATGTTTACAAATGATTTTGTGCTGTTTTTCCAGTGTAAAAGTTACATTAGGCAGCAAGATCAGCTCCAAAAAAAGTGCCTTGTGAAAAAATTATCACATTTTAGGAGGCCATAATCCCTGCCAGTCCATAGCCTACTCAGGGGATAAACTATGTCAGATGAATCTATTTTGGATGAGGACTGCAGACAGAATAAAGGATGTTAATTATTAGTGTCTGGAAAACAATGGGAAGGCATTTAAGGCAGGTCACAACCAATCCCTGCACATAGGTAGCAGATGTGCATTTTGGTCTTCATGTGTGTCCTGAACAACTAACTAGAAGGAGGACTATCCTAAAAGCTGTTGCCTGTACATGGAATATGTTCTTCTAGCTGAGCTGCCTTGTGTGGCCTCAGTAGGAAAGGATGCACCTAGCCCTGCAGGGTTGGTGTGCCAGAGTGGGAGGATAGTCGGGGTGGGTGGGGGAAGGATTGTAGGAAGGGATGAGTGGCAGGTGGCAGTAAGTAGGATACAAAATTTAGTAATAATAATAACGCAAAACAAAATTAAATGAATTGCAACACATAAAAATATCTATCAATGTTAGTTAAAAAAACATGTTTCCAATTTCAACCTCCTTTTTCCTATTCTTATTATCCTACATCAGTTCCCAAAAGGTAGGAGGGGAGTCACCTAAGATGTAGTTTATGACTTCCAGGTAGCCAGCTTCATGGAAGGAAGTAGCAAAGAAGATACCTCTTCCTTTAAGACTAGTAGATGATCTGACACACCTGTTCTTTTTATCCTCATCAACAGAAGGAAGTACACCCCATGCTGTCTTTGGTACCATGCCTATAAACACATGGCAAAAGGCTCAGAAGGAACTCCTCTAATGTACGTGTGTACATGTAGATCCCTTAGTCTCATCCATATGACCATGTTGTAAGTATAAACCATGAAATACACTACTAAACACAAACAAGTCCATCTGGTAAAACAGAAAGATCCACATGGCCTTTGTGCAAGCATCTGATAAAATCTCCAGTGGTCATATTTTTCAAAGGTTGCAAGCACCCTTTTCTCTGAATGCCCGTCACCTTTCTTGCATCTCTGGGATAATGGCTTTTCATGTTTTCTCCGATGATTATATTATCAGATCCTGTGCACAGAGTGCTCACGATTAAGCATCTCTTTCACTTTTGTCAGTAAGGGGGCAGGTGAGAGAGACGAAACTTCTGGAGTCTAAGAGCTCCAAGAGCTGGCTCCTCTATCTTTTAGACTCACAGCACTTAACCTCTTTGAGCCTTGTTGCAACACTGAAACAGTAATTGTAAGGCTCCAGTGAGATAATGCATGGAAATTGCTTAGCCACTGTCTTGCCCCTAGTAACTGACACAATAGGACTCTGCCCTCAGTTGGGCTGTCTGAGACCGGGATATAAGTGTCTGAGATAAAACTAAAGGAGGGAATCAGAGAAGGAGACAAGAATGGGGAGGTCAGATAGATAGAGCAGAGGGAAGAGCTAAGATGATGGGTATTCTCCGTCATTGTGATAGAGTGGACAACACCAAATTGGGGGAGGAAAGGACATGTTTGGCTTATAGATTATATATAGTCCATCATCAAAAGCAGCCAGGATAGGAAATGTAGAGGCAGGAACTAAAGCAGAGACCATGGAGAAATGCTTCTTACTAGTGCCTTCCCCTGGCATACTTGGTTGTCTTCCTTAGATAATGCAGGGCCATTGGCCAGGGATGAACCCACAGAGGGCTGAAACCTCTTACATGAATTAGTAATTTAGAAAATGTCCCACAGACCAATGTGATGTAGGCGATTCCTCAACTGATGGGTCTCTCTTCCTAGATGTGTCAAGTTGACAACTGAAACTAGTTATCCCAGTACTGCTTTAATGGAGAAGACTGGAAGATAAATTGCATCGGAGAGTTAGTTCTGTCTCAGAGTGGGTACATTTTGGAGTGGGTACTTCGTGTCTTCTTACCTTCCAAACTTGCCATCTTAGTTGGAGGAAAAGGATACATGCTTCATAGAGGGACAGCCCCCTTTGGCTGTGGACAATTCTCTGAACAGACAACCAGTAGCAAGGATATTGCAAACATGAAAAAGAGACCTGGGCAGGACACCAATGTCATTCCCCGCTATATTGTTAGATTTGTATCATCATGCCTTATGGGAATCAATAGCAAGGTGTTATATCAAGATGAGTTCAAGGACTGGAGTATAGGAGCTTGTAAAACCAGCATGAGCCTCTCATGCCTTGTCCACAGGTCCAAAAACATTGCCAGTAGCTTTCAGTTTTCTTCCCTCCACTGGTCCTTGTAATTACCAAGACTGCACAAGGTTGTAGCACATCCCTAAATTCCCTGGCATGCTGATTATGTCTGAAGCTGACTTAACTGTTAATTTCCTTGCTTCCCTTGTTTCAGAGATTTTTTCCAGCATTAATTACACCTACGCTTACATCCAAATATTTCATTGTGATGCAGATTGTACTTGTAAGTGCATGAATTATTCTTCGAAGGCTAAAGGAATTAATAATGTTTCACCACTCACTGTGACATGTTTCCAAGCTCGTAAGTGACAGATGCACTTTTTTAAATGATGTACTTTTTCTTCTCTTTGACTTGTGGGGGCCCAGATTTGAAGAGAGAAGATGTGAAAGTATCACCTATTGGATCTACAGATGTCCTACTCTGGCTTCTATCTCCATCAGCAAATGCCTGAATAAGTAATGAGCTCATCTTAGTACCTGCTTGAGGAGACTGTATCAGCAGGCTTAACATTTGGAAACAACATTAGTATAAATCCCCACTCATACACAGAGGGGAGGGGAGATCTGGACTGGCTTTTAATGGGAATAGGGTAAGTACTTCAAAAATGATCAGATACTTTATACAGGATAGTGATTAATGTTAATTCTTCTGACATCAGACTTACATCCCATGGTCCTAATTCCACATTTCCTCATGTAAAACTCTGAATTGTGGTCTCATGCCAGGCTAGCAAAATATGGTACAATAAATACTAAATGGTGTTGCTGGGATGTAGCAGACAGTTGCAGCTCCCAGTCAGACACCTGTTAATGTTAGAGAATTGATGCTCTACAGCGTATAGAGTTGCTCGGCTGCGATGGTAATAGGTTGAATTTATTAAATACATCTTTGACTAATAATATTTTAACTTGTAATGGTTTTAAACTCCATGGTAAGTAAAGGCGATCTCATAGTTTCACCTAGTGTCCTCTCTCTCTCTCTCTCTCTCTCTCTCTCTCTCTCTCTCTCTCCAGGATCCTGAACACTGTCATAACCATCACTCGGTCATAGAAATGGATGTGGGACAACTAATTTTTTCGCTTGAGGGAATTTGATATAACAAATAGACTGACTGGCTCAGTGCATCGGATTTTATTTTAGATCAGTGAGGATGATGAAGCATTTGAAAAAGGGGGAAAAAAGGCAAACACTGAAGTTAATACTTGGTGTGGATAATTCATGCAGTTATGAAGGTGTGATATGCAAATCTATATTAACGGCCAAACAAAAGGGCTAATTTTGGAATAGAATGCAGTTGATCTCTAGGGGCTGGCAAAGTGGTCATTTCTGTCCTGCCTGCTTCTGTACTATTATGGTGAAAATAAGCATGCACAACCTTTTTTCATTGACCATTTGTTACCTGTATAACATAAAGAACAGAGCTGAGCTATCAAGACAAAGACAGCCCTGTCTCACAAAGTCAAACATAGTTACCATCTGGCACCTTACATAAGATGCCATCATCACCCATAACTTTTACCTTAAACTTGAGATGTTGGTGCTAGAGGATGAGGAGTGAGAGCGGGAGAAATAGTCTCCCCCTGGGAAGAGTGAATCAATTGATTACCCAATGCCAAACTGTCAGCCCTGAAAAACCTATCCATATAGGTAACATTATACAGACTGAGAAGATCATTTAAAGCTGGAAAAAGACAGAGAAAGAAGATAACAAGAAAGAAAAAAAGGAGAGGAAAGAAAGAAAAAAAATGAGGAAGTGAGGAAGAAAGGAGAAAAGGAGGGAGAGGAAGGGATGGGAAGGTAAGGGAATGGAAGAGAGGGGAAGGGACGGAACGAAAGGGAAGGGGAAGAAAGAAAGGGAAGGGATAGGGAGGGAAGGGAAGGGAGATATTTTCTGATGGCTTTCTCTTTGGGATTAAATGCTGATTCTAGCACTGATTGGTTGTGAGTTGTTTTTTTTTTTTTTTTTTTCTTTTTCCTGAAAATAAAATCAGTACTATACCTACAAAGAAACTAACATTATTTTCCACTTTTCTATTATAAATAATGGATGAGTTAAAATATGCAAAGTATCAAGAACAATGTCTACTACAAATTGACAGTTCATACCTATTCACTAACATTCTCATGAACAGCAAGTGCAGATTGCCCTCTCACTATGCATCACTGGTACCTGAGCCAACTGAAGCATCTAGTTGCTCTCCTGATTTTCACATGGGAAGGTCTGGCACAATTCCACACACTGTAAATGCAGACTGACTTTTTTTTTTTTTTTTTTTAGGCATCCCTCTCAAAGTAGTCATGCAGAAGAGAAACCATTTTCTCTTTTACCTACTCTAGTCTCAGAAGATAGCTTAAGTCTAAGCCTTGTGCAGATATTACAACTGTCTGCTCCTCCATTAAAGACCAGCCTAACAACTTTGATAGAACAATGAGTTCGTGTTTTCATTTAAGGTCATCCAGAGACTGCCTCACCTGGGGAACCACCCTATATGCAGTCACAAAACACAGCCACTATTGCTGATGCCAAAAAATGCTTACTGATGGGAGCCTGATATGAATGCTTCCTCAGAGGCTCTGCCAGAGCCTTACTCATACACATGAGGGTGCTTGCAGCTAACCATCTGACTGAGCACGGAGGAGCTAGAAAAGAGAAAGGACTGAAGGAGATGAAATGGTGTGCAACCCATGGGAAGAACAACATTATCAACCATCCAAACCCCCCAGAGCTTCCAGGGGCTACAACACCAACCAATGAGTATACATGGAGAGACCCAAAGCTCCAGCCACATAGGTAGCAGAGGATGGCATTGTCTGGCATCAGTAGGAGGAGAAGCCTTTGGCCCTGTGAAGACTTGTTTCCTTAGTGTGGGAGAATACCAGGGTGGTGAAGTGGTTGGGGGTGGGAGCATCTTCATGGAGGCCAATGGAGAGGGGAGGAGAAATGGGAGTGGGGGAAAGGAGATATAACATATGAGATGTAAATGCATAAAATATCCAAAACCAAAAAGATTTTTAAAAATCATTTAGAGGCTCTCTAAAGAAGACCCAGAGAGTGTGGTTTACAACACCAACCTGGAATTCCTTGGAAAAAAAATGTGTATTTACTTGTACAGATGCTCAGTTCAAGGTAAGAGGTGGAATGCTCTAATGTAAAGATGTAAAGTTAGGAGAGATGATAAAACGAGTTGACATCATGAATAACTCATGTCCTTGAAAAATAACTCATGTCCTTGGATGAATGAATGCACTTTTTTTTCCTGTCTCTTGCATTGTGTGTGTTTGTGTGTGTGTGTGGGGGGGGGGCTGTGTATAAATACTAATACCCAAAAGGCTGGGCACTGCCATGGGGCTATAGAGAAAATTAATTATGTAAAAGTCCTATCCCGGGGAGTAGTGATCTACTTGGGAGGACAGCAAGTCCATTACTCGTTAGATAACAATGAATGAGTTCAAGGACAGTACAAGACAGCAATGGGAAAGATCTACATGTAATGACTAATTAGCTACTAAATGCTGTCTTTAGATAGCTAACATTACAGAAAAGTCAGAGGAGAATAAGATCCTTACGACACATAGTTTTGTTGAGCAAAACACAAGAAAATGGCCCTCTTCCTCCTACTAAAGGGAGATTAAAAACATTAAAGCTAAATATGTGTTTACATTTCAAATGAGTCATTTAAAATGTTTTAGTGCAAAATGAGCATTAATGAATGAGCTTCCCAGGCTCACAATGTGTGTTAATCAGCCACTGGATGTTGTTTCCTGACAATTCCAGCTATAACGTATTTGGTGAAAATGAGTATACTAGACCAAAAGGTTCAAATGAGGATCAAGAAATACGCTATAGTAATATCTTAAGAAGACATGTGCCAATACAGGAGTATGAGGTGGTACCCTCAACTGTATCAGTGAAGAAGATGGACGGGATGATACCCTGACCAAATTAAAGAGAAGAATGGGATGACACCCTGACCTATGTCACTGAGGGGGATAGGGTGTTGCTCTGATTTGTGTCAATGAGAAGGATGGGGTGATGTCCTGACCTGTGTCAGTGAGAAGGGTGGGGGTAATGTTCTGACCTGTGTCAAGGAGGGGAATAGGTGATGTGTGTTAGTGACCTGTGTCAGTGAGGAGGGTGGGGGTAATGTCCTGACCTGTGTCAAGGAGGAGGGTGAAGGTGAGACCCTGACCTGTATCAGTGAGGAGGATGGGGTGATGTCCTGACCTGTATCAGTGAGGAGGATGGGGTGATGTCCTGACCTGTGTCAATTAGGAAGATGAGGAGAGGTCTGAATTGAGTCAGTGGAGCCGAGTGTACAGGATATAGCAGAGGTAAGGAAGGTCCCCTGAGTCAGACTGAATGACTATGTGGTTCAGTTCTAATATATTATGGAAAGATGAGTCTGACACACATGCAAAAGAGCCTTCTTAAGGAAGCTTGGTTATCATGTTTATCATTTTCTTGAGGGCATCTCAGATGGCTGAGGAAAAAGCTTGTCCCAGGTTTGTCCCAGGTTTGTCACTAAATTCAAGCTTAAATATATGTTCAGGTATCTGTAGATAATAAGTTTGTTTCGTTTGTTTGGTATTCCATTATCTTCTTTTACAGACTTCACAGCAAAGTGATGGAAAACATATTTCAAGACCATAGCCAGAGTTCAAATTTCAGTTTCACCATTCAAATCTTGATCAAGATGCCTATGGGCCCTCCAAGGCTCTGTATAGCCAGTCTCAAACCAGTGCGTGTGGGTATGCATATGTGTATGTATGTTTGTATATTTGTATATAAGTATGTTTATGTATGTATATGTGTGTATGTTTGTGTATATGCTGTATTGTGCATATATAGTTGTATAATGTGTATATTTGTGCAAGTGTATGCATATATATGGGTGTGTATGTTTGTGTAATAGCTTTGAACTCACAGTGTCCTTTGAGCAAACGAGCTACTATACATAAATCTTTTAAAGCAATGCTCAGTACTTAGTGATCACCTAATTAAATATAAGCTGTCATTCTTTCTTCTAATTGCTTAACCTGCCAGCTGCAGGGATGGCTGCGTCTTCTTGACTGAGACCCATACAAGAAGATATAAAAAAAAAATCAAAGTCTATCTACATGGCGGTCTTATTTCTATCTTTATGCATCTTAATTCACCCTTGCTTTCACCAACAGGACCTGATTTTAGTAACTGAGCTCTAACCTTATTTTTGATTTTTTTTTTTTGCTAGATCCAGTATTTTATAGGCATCCTTTCATTCTGCCAATATTGGTGACTATGAATATTAGTAATTCTATGACCCAGCCTTTGCATGTCATTTCCATCCATCTGCTGTGTTCCACCAATGCATGCTCTCTGCTTTCCTGAGAACTTCTCTATAGTAAGACTTCTTCAAGGATGATTGCATGTCTTTTGGAGGTCTTCCATGGTCCTCCTGAGCCACTCCTCACCTATCAGTAAGCATAGCTTACTGCTTTTGACATCTTTGTTACATTGGTTTGTCATCAAGTCTACACAGATGCTCTCGGAGTTTTTCTTATGGCAGGTGGCACCCAATGACCTAATAATCATCTACTCTCCCACAGGTGTAGAAAATAGGTCAAAAGTTGCTTCTAAGAACCCCAAAGCTTGATTTTCTTAGTGTCACCTCTTGCTCCATTTATTGTAAAATAAGATGACAAGGATGCTATTCAGAACTCTTGAGTATGCTATTACTAGCAAAACTGTCTCATAAATATTAAGATGGGGAGAAGTGAGAAGGGGTATTATATTTTTTTTTTTTAAAAAAGATCCGCAAAAATGACTACTGCTTAGCACACAAACTGAAGCCACTGTTCAGTATGTAGTACAAAAAAAAAAAAGTTACTAACTGGCTCTTCAATAAATCATTCTCTAAAGCTTAGGTATGGGAAGTCATGAATCCTTTTCCTAATTCTCAGTAGAAAAATGGCTTCAACAAGAAGCACATGGCAGCGACTCTTATGTGTAGACAGCACATAAAGGGGGGAAATATCAAGCACACACGTGCAAATGAACGTGCACAGGCACCTGCACAATTACGTGTTAAAATTGAGCTACACTGTAATGGGCAACAATGCCTCTATGAGACACCAGAGACTAACAAATAAAAAGCACAATGTCAGAGATAGTGTCCTATTTTGATTTGTCAGACCATGACTTAAAGCAACTTTGGGAAGAAAGGGTTCATTAGCTTTCAAGTTACAGTTCATTATTAGGAAAATCCAAGGTAGAAAACCAGAACAGCACCAGAGCCCATGGAATAATGTGGTTTACTGGCTTATTCTCCATGACTTAGTTCAGTGTGCAATCTTATACAACCTAGAACTTCCTGTCCAGGGGTGGCAATATCTACATTAGGCTGGGTCTTTCCACACCAACCATTAATCAAAATAAATGCTGAAGAGACTAGAATGTAGGAATGAAGGATCCACACTGGCACCAGACTGACCTCTCTATATTCAACAGGCTATGTAGATGTTGTTCTCCGTAATGGGGCCCTACTTTTGGTTTTCAGAAAGCAGGACTCTGTCCTAACATTACTCTGGGCTGTTTAGAGATCTCTATGAGACCCACTTGGCCAATAATTCAATTAAATGCAACCATGCAACCATGGCTACAAAAGATGGCCACTTCAGACTCAGTATCCTCTATTACAAGGAGTCCTTTCTAGGGTCACCCAATAGATCCCAGAAACTTTCTTACTGCACTAGGTTGCCACGCTACCCCAGTGTTCCCCAGTTCCAGCTGTCTCTCCCCACACTCTCTCCATCCATGGCCACCCCATCCCACCTTCCCCTAGCCTAATAACAAAATCTAGTCTATTTCCCCTTACCAGGGGGACCCAGTAATCCCCTCTGATAAAACCATCCTTTTTACCTAACCTTGCTGGCTCCGTGGATTGTAGCTTGATTATGGTTTACTTAACAGCTAATACCCATCAATAAGGGGGCAGGATCAGGTATGAGGAAATGGGAATGATGTACAGAGGATCGGGAATTTGAACAGTGGTGTGTAGCAATGGAGGATGGGGTGGCAAACTGGGAGTAGCCACCAGCAAGTCCCAGATGCCAGAAAAGCAAGAGGCTCCCAGGACCCAACGGATGAGATTAGCTGAAACACCGAACAGAGGGGAGGGACAACGTGTAGAGACCATATCAAGAGGTTATTCAAGGCCCCTGGTTGGAGGTTGGGGCCACCCATCCTTCTCAAAAATTTAACCCAGAATTGCTCCTGTTTAAAGGAAATACAGGGACAAAGAGTGGAGCAGAGACTGAAGAAAAGGTCATCCAGAGACTGTCTCACCTGGGAATCCATCCCAAGTATAGTCACTAGTCACTATTGCCAATGCCAAAAAGTGCTTGCTGACAGAAGCCTGACATGGATGTCTCCTGAGAGGCTCTGGCAGAGCCTTACCAATACAGATAAGAATGCTTACAGCTAACCATTGGACTGAGCATGGCAACCCCAATGGAGGAGTTAGAGATAGGGCTGAAGGAGCTAAAGTGCAACCCCATGGGAAGAACAATAATATCAACAAACTAGACTCCCCAGAGCTCTCCAAGACTAAACCACCAACCACAGTGTACACAGGGAGAACCCTATGACTCCAATCTTATATGCAGCAGAGGATGACATTATCTGGCATCAATAGGAAGAGAAACCCTTGGATCTGTGAAGGCTTGATTCCCCAGTGTATGGGGATGCCAGGGCAGTGAGTTAGGAGGGGGAGCATCCTCATAGAAACAGGGGGAAGTGGATGGGAGAGAGGGGAACTGGGAAAGGAGATAACATTTTCTCAATTAAGCCTCTCTCTGCCAGGTTACTCTGTCTTGATAAAAACTAACAACTGAGTTGCACAGTGAGAGCTTTAAACATGATAGACTGTGACCCCCTCTCTTGACTACTCTTGAGAACTTGATGGCAAGCCCTTATTTTCTAAGACCCCCACATACTTGAGTTATAGAACATAAAAATCCCCGGCTTCTGTTGACCTGGAAGCTTTATGTATACTGGCTAGCTTACACATTCCTGGAAAGTGGTATATGTGCTGCTGGAGGGAGATTTTATTAAGCTCTCTTATAGTGGGACTGCTATTGGGCCATTTCTGATAGTCAAAACTGCACTGCCAACTCTTCCAGTCTCCCAAGTGTCACAGCTAATTGCTCTTAGATGGTAACCAGACTTTCTCTTACCCAAAGCTCATTCCAAGAGGTTGTAAAACAATTAACTAAAGATCACCAAAAGGGAACTAATGATTTATTATAGGTGCTAGGACAGAGAATAAAATATTGACTGAGTTTATCTATACAAAACTTCACTAATAACTTATTTATGGTTTTAAACCTTTAGTGAATCTGTGGAGCTGAGACAAGTGATGGATGTTTAGCTAGATACTTACTTTTAATGGATATGCATATAAACATTCTCTGTTATAAACTTCTATTTTAATTTATAATTTGATTTGTGTGAGTTTGTGATGAACTTTGTAAAATGTGATCATACATACTGAAAGATAAGTACTGAGGACAAAGAGAGAAAGGCAGAAATTTTTCCCTTGTGAGAACTTTTTTTCCTTAGGAACTGTTTTCCCTTAGGAATCTTTTTCCCTTTCCCTGCTTAGGATCCCTCTGCTTTATTTGATATCTTTCATAGGAAACTTTTTACAATTTAGGAATAAATATTATAATCACTTTTCTAAGTGGTTCTTTTCTTTCCTGTTACTTTAGACTAGCCCAGAGAGACTCAGAGCTTAGAAGCTCCTACTGAGATAGAACAAAAGCCACATTGTTTAATTTCCTGCTGTTAAGCTACAGGTGTCAATCACCTAAGTTAGAAGCCTTTTACCCTTAGAAAGAGCAAGAAAGATTTTAGGACTTTTTAGAAGTTATCATCAGCATTTCAGTACAGTTAATGAGCTAGAAAGTCCTGAAACCCTTCGACTTTAAAACCACCAGGAAAGTCCTACTCTGTGCACTTCACCAGTATTTTCTCTGGGCCCTAAATAAAACATACATACCACACCCCCTTCTCCCAAGGCATAGGAATCACTGAGGAATGGGTGAGGATGATAAAGGAAATGTTATGGGTGGTGGGTGATTAGGAGAAAACTTTGTCATCCGGATTCTGTGGAAGCTGGTATTCTGCTGAAAAAAAAAATTAAGTTATGAGAGAAAACTGAAAAGAGAAATGCTAAAAATACCAATATCTGAACAAATATCCATTAACAGAAAGGACATGGGGGATGAGCTCAGAGATCAAAAGATGTTGAATGAAGCCTGACAAAATACACTAAGGTAACGGTTATCTACTAGAATTGCAATTGTTGCAATATTTTGTAATTCCTGATTTGCGGAACTACTCATGAGACACCACAACCTATAGGAGCCTTCCTAAGGTAGATTCAGTAAATATTGATCGAATAAGTGGATGAGTCATTAAGTTTCTTACTGGTATTTTGACAAAAGAATCTACTTTAAAAGGTACCAAATTAAGGAAGCGTGCCTTTAAGAAAAATATAAGTCTTCCGTAGAAGGAGAACCTTGGACATTTTCCTGCGGAAAGCATGTTGTCAAGAAAAATCACTCAGAGATATTGTGGAACAGTATCATTTCTTCATTCATACCCACTGACAATTACAAAAGTGCTTTGTTGCATGCATCTTCCTGACACTATCCCACTTGGATTCCTAATCTCTTGCTCCACACACTGTCAGATTCTAGCCTCACTGTCTATTTTTGCTCATGTGTTCTATCCTGTATATTTGCCACTCAATGCTCCATGTTATCCGAAGTGGAAATTTCTGGTTACTTTAGAGACTCAGTTAGCCATGTGACATTTTTCTGGAAACTGTCTTAAGAGAGGATGTTTTTGCTGAAGCAGACATGTTGGGAGGATGTTCTGTTGAGAATAGACATGTGGTGTTTTTCTGGAAGCTGCCTGGAAAAGAGGCAGGTGATGCTAGAGCAAACACTGAAGAGAACCCATGATGTTTGGAGAAGGGTATAGGTATAACCCAACAGATAGTGGGCGACACTGTGTGGCATTGGTTTTTCCTGCCGCACTTAGTCTTGTTGGGCATTGTTGATGCTGATCTTCCCTAGTGATACTGTGGCATTGGTTCACCTTGCCTTCTTTGCTAATCATTATTTGTCATGACTTCTTAGAAATACACCAAAGAACTTCTGGTGGTGTTTCCTCAGCTTCTTGCTGCTTCTCCAGACTCAAGATGATTGACAGAGCCTCATAGTTTCTTCTGATTTGTGAATGATATTTGCAAGTGGATCAAGCTACCACTGCTGATTCATATGAACTGAACCGATGCTATTCTGACAATGAAAGTTGGAATCGCCCTAAAGAACTATTTTTAAACAGGTATACATCCTCTTTGGCCATATTAGCCTTTTCTTTCCACTACTTCTGGAGAGTGGTAGGCTAGAAGAGAAGATAAAACTTTTAAATACCCTTAAACTAGGTTTTGGAAAGTGTAAGCCTATAGTTACCATTACTCTCTCATTTACCCCCATCTCTATCCCACCTTCCACATACTTATTGTAGGCTTTAGAGTAGATGATTTCTCGCACATTTTAAAGCTGGTTCTCACAGAAATGCAACAGTTGTCATTGTCCTCTTTATAGGAATAAGGAAACTGGAGAACAGAGAAGTAGTAGATATAGGATTCAGAAAGTGAACGATTTCTCACTAGCTTTTTAGATATATAAAATTCCCTTATACTTCTGAAGCCCTTGGTCTCATATATCTCATGTAACTACTTAAAGCCCAGCATAAGAAGTGACATAAGTCATATAGGAAGTTGTAGAGAGAATCAAATTCTTATATCTTTCTGTACTACGGAACACTACTATAATTCTTTAGTATGATATAGTAATAGTCCCTGACTCATGATTTCACTTTGTTTCCAGTTGTCTGTGGTCAACTACAGTCTGAAAATGTAAAGTGGAGAACTTATATAAAATAATTTCCAAATTTTAAATCCCATGACTTTCTGGGTAGCATAATGGAATCTCACACCATCCCACTTCATCCCATCTGGGACATGAATCATCTTTTTGTCCAGCATATCCAGACTGTGGTGTATAGAAGCTGCCTCCTAATCACTTAACTGCCTCAGTTATCAGACTGATTATTGTGTTATTATGGTGATCACATTAAAATAACTTTAATTAACCATGGCCCCCATAATAGCATAGAGGAGAAGCTGGTAATTCTGATTTGTCTAAGAGAATCTATTAAAGTGCTTCTAAGGTGAAAGGTGATATAATATAGGCTGTGTATTTTAGGAAAAAATAGTATATAAAGACTTCAGTGTGTGTGGGGATGTCTGACCAGGACCTTCAATGTCCATCTGCCTATGGAGATTCCCTATTATTCATACAGTGCATGCAGCTGCATTGACCTAGCAGGGATATCCACTTCCTTCCTTCCTAATGGCTCTAACTCTTTGCAGACATTGATTCCTCTGTAATGCCCCTTTTACTCCACTTGTTTGGAAAGCTATGAAACTCACTCATGAGTTAGGCTTTTCACTGAGAGAGGCTATCTCTTTTCCCTGCCCCCACACTTTGCCTTTGCTGCTTCCTATACTCTCAGGATAATGTTGAGGTTGGTCTTTGTGGCCAAGTCCTTTCATAATTGAATTTTGTTTGTGCCTTTAGGCCTATTATTTTCCACACTTATCATGGCTTCTTATCCTTCTCTCATCTAGAGCAAACAAGGCTATTTACGTCACTGTCTCCTTTGCCTCTTAGCTTTTGTTCATAGAGCTGTAGCTATGTCTTTTTTATGCTTTATTAAAAACGTTACAACTCAGTCATGTATGAGATATCAGATAACAATATGTCACTTTCCCCCCCCAGGAATCCCCTTAAATCATCATTCATGCTCCCTCCCATTTTTTTTACTGTGTGAATACTTATATTAATGTGGTACAGTATCCAGCACATCACTGATAAGTTATATATCTTTATGCTTTCTACTTTGATACCTTCCCTCCATGTCTCAGAAGACAGTCTGTATTGGAGGTTCTATAGCTATGATAAAACACCATGAGCAAAACAACATGGGGAGGAAGCGTTTATTTTATCTACAGCTTAAAATTGTCATCCAGGGAAGTCAGAACAAAAAAAAAAAAAAACTTGAAGTAGGAATCTGGAGGAAGGAACTGATGAAGAAATCATGGAGCTCTGTTCACTGATTTGCTCCTCACGACTTTCTCAATCTGGTTTCTTATACCATCCAGGGCTACCTGCCAGTGGGTGCCATCACCCTCAGTGAGTTGGACACTCTCACATGAAATGGTTAATTATGAAAATGCCCTACAGACTTGCCTCCAGACCAGTCTAGTGAGGCATTTCCTCAAAAAAGGTATTTTCTTCCCAGATGATATTTGCCTGTGTCAAGCTGACAAAGAATTAACCAGGATACAATCTATTATGACATTTTTTCTTAAGGTACAGATCCACCTTCATCACTGGGAACATCACTTTAAAGGGTTTTGGTTGCTAATTCAGGTTCAGGTCCTTTCCATCCATTGATAAGTCCTTGCAAGAGCAGTAGAGTACTTTTTATATGCTAGATACTATTTAAGTCAACGAAAAGAGCAAGAAAAATCATCATACCTTACAAAGTTTCATTTTAGTTATGGTGTCAGAGCAGAATATAAAAGAGAGATATGCAAAGGTATAGATAGATTTTGTCAGTGAAATGAGGAGAAATGTGGCTGTAATGTTGTCAATACTATACTAAAGAAGACCGTTAAATATTTCTAAAACTCAATGTCATAAATGGCATTATAAAGTGGAATAAGTAATATCTAGTCTAACAACAAAAAAAAATTGAGTTTCTAGGAGATTCTGGAAAAAAGGCATATAAAAGCATTGTTAGAAAACATATTGAACCTATGGCTTTATTTTGATTTTAATTTGGATGTGATGTATTTCTATCTCCAGCCAACAGATGACTTTGCAAAATGTCCACCCATCATCTAAGTATGTAAAAATGAGCAAATGTTGGGCTGACCACTTCAGTCTTCATCTGAGTGCTTAGTTAAGTTATCTGTATGCTGTGCACTGGAGTATGCCAACCTCTGGCATTATTTTTCCTTATACTGTTGAGATAATGGTAATTTTTCCTATCTAAATGTAAATTTTAAATGGGCATTTCCATGCCCATTTTGGAAACCAAGCTGAGCAAGACTGCCCATCTCACACAATGTTATTTATATTTCTATGCAGTTCATTTTTATTTGGGACATATGTGAATGCCAGCAATGTGTGGGAGAACGTTAACTCATTCCCTATGAAACTTAGGAACCAAATTAGGAACTGCTTACAAAGTTGAAAATAAAAGGAAGGATACTTTTTAAAAACAAGTCTTCTGAAAGACTGGTACTTGGAAAAATCTAAGCCAACTCTTTTCTACATTATATTTGCAAAAGAGTATCCACCATTTTGATTTGGAGTAAAGAGATGATATGGTACGTTAGAGCAAAAATAGGCCTCTTTAATAAAATTTGTATGTATTTGTTTGCAATTATGTAATAAAATAAAAGCACTTCTTCGTGGAATTTCAGACAGCACTAAAAGGTTGAAGTCCCTTCAGCTGCTCCTCTCTCCCATAATATTCTGACCTGGAAGTGATCATCATTATTGATTTAGCTTTTCTAGACTTTTAAATATGTGATAACAATCCACAGAACTCAAGAAAGTTAATAAGAAAAAAGACCCAAGTGAGGATGCTTCAATCCCACTTGGGAGTGGGAAGAAAGTGGGGGGCAAAGGGAGGGAGGAAACTGGGTGGGAGAGGGGAGAGGAGGGGCAGAGGAAAAGGAGAACATGATCAGGTATGTGGGAAGCTGGGCAGGGGGACTGGGCAGGAGTTAAGCCCCAAGGGGCAGAAGAATGAATGTCCTTAGATTTATAAAAGCCTATATTATCTGGATCTATAGTCCCTTTGATCCCCCAGGAAGTAGTTCTTTAGAATAAATACCAACTACTTGCATTAAGTTGTTAGACCTTTGCATGGACACTCAGTTAATCTCCTAAATAATTCTGAGGCAGTTTCTTCTTAGATTTTTATTTCCACACATTGGGATATAATCAAAGACAGGTGGGAGTCCATCTACTGTCACAATATCTATCAATCAAAACAGAAATTTGAACTTGATTTTTAATTCTAGTTCAAGAACACCTGGTTTCCAACAGTTGATATCATTATCTCTGGTTTATTGGTGAAGAAACTCAGACATTGGGAAGATAACTGATTTGAACAGGACTCCATGGATTCTGTGTAGTACATCAGGTATACAAATATTCTAGAATTTACAGGCTTGACCACTAAGCCTTCCTTTTCCTGTGTTCCCTTTATGGTGCAAGCACTGCATACTAAATATCCATGAGCTAATTGATAAACAACTTGACACTCATGGTTCTTACAGTGTCAGAACATAACTCTACAATCATGGCAAGACTCAATTATGCATGATTTAATTACATAATTCAAGCCTGGGAGGGCAGGAAGGGCCAGAGGAGAATAATATTTACTCCCTATTCTATGCAGTCAAGTAAGCAATTACAACTGATAAAATCTACAAAATGAAATAAAATATTTGTAAACACAGTATTTTGAAAGTAGTAGTGAGTTACATTTAAAATACGTAAGAAACTCAAACAACTCAATTAACTACAATACAAAACAAAACCAACTTAATTAAAAATGGACAAATGACCAAAACAGCTAGCTATGTCCAACAAGGACATTAAAAACATCCAATAAAGCTTTTTCACTAGAGAAATAAAAACTAAAACTTCAGGGAGGGTTCACCGCACTCCAGATATAATGGCCACTGTCAGAGCAGCTAAAAGCAAATTTTGATGAAACTAAATAAAAAGGGAACTCTTGTTCATAGATCTTGAGGATGTAAATTAGTACAGCTGTTATATAAAACAGTAAGAAGTCTCCTCAAAACAACTGAGACTAGCATGACCTTAAGATCCAGTGATCTGGTTTCTGTATATATCTAAAGGAGTATGTTGAAGAAGCATCTGCATGTTTATGTTCACTTTAGAGTTGTTAAGAGTAGTCAAGGCATGGGACCAGCTTAGTGCCCATCAACAGAAGAATAAAGAAGTGTGGTGTATACACATGACAAAAGACTGGCCAGCCTTAAGAAGACATTCTGTTTTCTTCAACAAAATGTATTAGGTAGAGGAAATTTATAGAAATAAACCAGGCATACTACACAGATACCACTTACCCTCACTTACATGAGGAACCTAAAAGCCAGGAGAAGAGTGGTTGCCATCAAAGGACATAACGGTAGAGGTTGGGTTCATACTGATCAGAGGACATGATTTTTATTTCCAGTTAAATAGGTAGATCACGTTTAAGAGATCTATTGTACATGATAGTGACTCTATTTAATACATATGTACATAAAAGACTGATTTAAAGTGTTCTCATCACAATAAAGATTAGTAATATCAGGTGGTACCCATGCTAATTAACTTAATCTAACTCAACAGTGTCTACTGCATTAAAAGATCAGGTCATATATAATCCATAGGAAAATTATTTTGCATGATAATAAAGTGATAGACATTGTCACGAAAGCTTCAGAGGCACTGGGGAGGCAGACTAGGGAAGATGTTAGTAGAGAGGGGGCAGGCTTAAAAGGCATGGAGCATGTCAGACAATAGGGCCCAAATGGGATAGGGCAGGAAAGCTAAAGGCATGGGATTTTGAGAATGATTATCTGGACCAGAACTCAGGTGCCATAAAATGCTTTATTCACAGAGCTGTTCTGAAGTTCTCTGGGCCAAGTCCAAAATGCCTGGTGCAGTCACAGGCTGGGAGGAGTACCTTCTTATAAAGCATGGACATGACCATATCATCCATGGTTTCCTGATCCATGATATGTGGAACACAGCAAGAGGAAACCAAAGCAGGGCTGACTTCTAGAATTCCTCATCTTCTTCTCCAGCTCAGGCATTCTGAGTCCAGTTGATCTTAGGAGGGGGTGGGTAGTTCACTGCTAATAGAATTAAATTTAGGGAGGATATTCAGCTTTTAACCTAGAAAGTCCAAGTTTCCTTTGTAATTTAGAACAGAAAGTCTATATAATACATACAGAATGTGAACTCCCTCTCTCCTAATCAGAACCAGGGCATGAGCTACAGCTTAACTTTAAGACTCAAGTATAGTCTTGTGATTTACTTTAGGCCTAGGACCATACTGAGAGAGCAGAAAAAATGCCTTTGGGACAGACCCTAAAACAGAGTAGGGTGACTTAACTCAGCCTTACAGCTAAGGCTCAAGGTATGTGTCCCAAAGAGCCATGAGCAGGCTGAACATCAGATACAAGCAATGAGATATCAGAAGCTTCAGATTGCTGGAATCAGTCTAATCCTGAACTATACTGCAAGGTACTGCCTGCTTCACTGCCTTGTCCACACCTGATCCTATGGGACAGGAGACAGCTGGTGCCATGCTCCTTGCCAAAGGCAGGCATGCAGTAGGTGACTAATCCCAGGGAATGAGACCAAGTTGTCCTATTTAGCACAGTTCATGGTGAAAATTCTTAAGGCACGTTTTGGAGTCTCTAGGGTCTCTAGCAGCGGGGTACCCGTCCTCTGGGCAGGTAGTCTCCATTCACACAGCATGACAGCCATAACATCGCGGGAGATCTACAGAAGGCTTTTAAACATCTATTTTTTAAAGTAGTTAGCAAGGCAGGAGTGGAGCTGTCAGAGGTCCACAAAGAAGAGTTTAATCCAGAGACTCTGCAAAGGACTGAAAGGAAGCAAAAAAAGAGGTAGCAACAGAAGAAGCTTTGGGATTTGGGGAAAGCAAAATGTGGTAAGGAGGAAACACATAAAACCTACCTGTCACATGTTAGAAACCGCTCAAGTCAACATTTCCATTTTCCAAGTAGCCACTGAATTGTTAACAATATTCCTTTCCTCTGCTAGAAAAGCTTAGCTCCTATATGTACTTGAAATTTGGTCTAGTTTGCTCAGAATTTACCTCCTTAGGACAAAGCCCATATATAAGATTCCTATTTTCATTAGGTCCAGTGCTTTTAATAGTGCATTTCCAAGTACAGTGCAATGAATATAGACCATGCATTATAACCATCTATCACTTCATAAAAATGTCCATCCTTTATACAGAGGGCTTATGACAGTACTCAGAACACAATAAATACTCAACTTATAACCACTTACTGAAGAGTGACTATGACAATGGAGGAAGAAGGGCAGTAGGGAGAGCTGTTTGGATCAAAAGTTAGGATGTTCAGAGGAAGAAGAACAGTGTGAAATGAGACTATAACATATTATAAAGGTATATTGATACGTCATGTTAGTTAGGAAGAAGGAGCTAAGGATTCGAATTTTGTCTCATTGGCAAATCAGAATAATCATAAATTAAAAAGTAAAATGAGGTTTAAAGAGCTCTTTTCTGTATTATTGTCCAGGTTCCCTCTTCAATGTTGTCAATATCATTTATTTTATCTCTAGTTTAAAGTTATTCACTTGCACACAAAATTGTAAGTAGATGTGCATCTATAATTCAAAGCCAACAGAGCTACACTTCATAAAGAAATCATCTTACTGTGACTTCCCACTGGATTCTTACTATTTTTAAATCCTACTGTTCTACTTCTCTACCTACCTGCTCAATTGTCACCTGGGCTAAGGCTTTGTTCAAGAGTTACGATTTGCTCTTTAAGGCCAAAAGAAACTTGGGTTCAAATCATAGCTTGGCCACTCATTAGCTTTCTAATTTCAGGTCAATGGTTTAGTGCCTCTGAATTGTGGTATGTTCAACTCCACAGGGGTGATTTGTGATGTGAAGGCTGGTGTATGTCTTAGAGACATATAAGAAATAAAGGTTGCTAATCAATGTTAGTCAAAGGTAGTGACAATAGTAGATTTATTGGTTTCGAGTGCTGTATATTTTCTGATAAAGGGGTCTCCCTTTCTTTTTTTGTTTTACTTCATAATATCCCTGCAGGTCCACATTTTCTTCCAGGTGTCTCTCATAATTGTCTCTCATAATTGACTCTTGTATTGAGTCAGTGCAAATCCATTCTTTATACCAGGGCTTCATCTTCCATTGTGCCCTTGCTCTTGGGACACCCTGCCATCTATATGATTTATGAGCCAGGACACAGGCTTCATTCAGCCTCACTACAAGCAATCCACTAGGTTCTTTTGATCATGCCCTAAAGCTCCAAATTCGGAGCCAGGCATAGTGGTGAATGCCTGTCCTTTATCACCCGAGAGGCTTAAGCAAGAGTACTGCCTAAAGTTTGAGACCAACCAGGCTGTAATCTTTCACACAAAATGAGGTTTTGTCCATCATTCTCTGTCTAAACTACTAACTTCATCATGTGGCCTCCATCTTTAACCCAGACTTTCACTAGAAATTCCCCACTGGCCTGTCCTGGCGTCCATGGTCAATTTCTTCTTTACTAACAGTCAATTCTTCATGGTTATTACAAACATGAGCATATGCAACCAGAATCCAAGGGCTCACTCATGGCTCTTGGGACAAATATAGAGCTTATTAACATAGCCAGTTTGCATAAAACTTACCTCCTGTGCTGAACTATCTTGGCTTCAGATCAGCCCCCATGTTTGCATAGACTTTTTTTCTTTCACCAAAATCTCCAGAATAATACCTTGCTTAAAACTGCTACAAAATCAAAATTACTCAGGACTAAAAAGGTCTTTGGGGAGGAGATCAAAATGCTGTGTGTCACTGACATAAAGCACTACTTGAAGATGTCTCAAAGGGGGAAAAAAAAGAACTAGGCTGTCGTATTACAAGAGAACGTGATGGATGGAGGAGCTGGTGCCTAAAAGCACTTCACTTCACTTTTCTAAATGTTTCCTGTCAACATGGAGGGAATGGGCTCGGTAAGGTTTAAGTTAGTGGATGCATGATGAAGGAGAGTATTTATCTTTTGCTCTTGAGCTGTAGACTATTCAGCATTAGAAAATACCACCAACTCTGTCTCCTAACATGCCTGGGGCCCTAGGAGTGAGGAGGATTCTGATTTAATGAGCAGCTTCCACCATCTGTCAACAGGACTGCTGAGCACGAATTACACAAATAGCAGCTCCCCAAACCCAAGGAGCAGAACACTTGAGAGCCATTTGCACAAGATGCAGCCCTGGGATCATTGGTCAAGAAACTGTGGGCACGCAAACTGCTTCAGCGAGCAGTCACGGTGATTTTCTGGTGTCGGGGTTTCCAATCTAGCCAGCATTTTCTGTGTGGTCAATGAGCCACTGCAGTGGACAAGCTTACAGAGGTGATTTTAGAGAATCACCTCAGCCCTCCTCTCTGATTCATGTGGTTTCTAGAAAGACATCGTTCAGGTTGACGGAAAGAATACCATTGACCACATCACAGACACAACTAGGGGTGAAGAAGAGGAGAAATTGAAGAGCCAGACTTATATATACCCCTTACATAATACATTAAAGACAACGGGAAGTTATCTAACAGTGGAGCTCCTCCTGTTTTCACTGTGAAATAATGATCATTGTGCAGACACATTGTTAGGCATATTCAAATAAAAGCATATCCTCCTCCAAGTCCATCGAAAGCAATCCGATGCATCATATCTCTATAGCTCATTTTACATATGAAAGCTATAAGTTCACCCACTAAATGGAGACTGTTTCTTACACACATCAGTCTTTATCCCTTCATATTGGATATGAGAAGCAGGTTAGGCAGGATGGCACTATGTACGGGAAAATGAGTCAGATACCCTGAGACTCAGCATAAAGCTTTGTTCACATTCATGTGAACATGGTCATATTTTCTAAGTCTGAAATTCCTTCACCTGTAAAATGAGGATACTAATTTTTTCGTGTTTAGAATTAATATGATAAAATTATTTAAAATCACTCTTTTGGTTACTTCTGTCATGTACATTCAGCTTTAAAGTGTCCACTTTGAAGTACCTTTAGGTGTAAATTGTTGGAGCATCTTTTTTCTTTTTTTTAGAATTATTTAGCTTCCAGCATCAGCTTATCTATTCTTTCCAGGATAAATCCCTCTGTGAGTGTGTTTGTGCCTTGGATGTACACATGCACATGTGTGTGTGGTGTGTGTGTATATGTGTGTGTATGTGTGTCTGTGATTTGATAAGTAGCAAACTAGCAATAACTTAACATCTAGACATAGTGTATAGATTTCTTGACTTTTAACTTTTTCAATTTGTATTATTAATGTTTACATCCTAATTGCAGTTTCTCCTCCCTTTTCTCTTCCTAGTCCCTTCCCCCAAACCTCCCTTCTCCCTCCCACTCCAATTCACTCCTGTTTCTCTTCAGAAAAGGGCAAGCCTCCAGTGAATATGAACCAAGCATGGCATATCAAATTGCAGTAAAACTAGGTACCTCGCGTCCCCTTGTAGTTAGGCTGGACTAGGCAACCAAGTCTGAGAAAGGGACCCTAAAACCAGTCAAAAGAGTCTGAGACAGCCCTTGCACTCATTGTTCAGAGTCTCACAAGAATTCCAAGCTACATACATGCAGAGGGTCTACTCAGTCCCATGTAGACTCCCTGGTTGTTGGTTCTGTGCCTCTGAGCAACTTTGAACTCAGGTTAGTTGATTCTGTAGCTTTTCTTATACTGTCCTTGACACCTCTGGCCCCTACAATCCTTCTTCCCCCTCCGTATAATGTTTGGATGCAGGTCTCTGCATCTGTTCCCATCAGTTGCTAGATGAAGCCTCCCTGGTGACTATTGTGTAGGCACCAATCTATGAGTTCTATCTAGAGCAAGAAGACAACTGAAGATGACCAAGGGCGTATAAGAAAGAAAGAAAGAAAGAAAGAAAGAAAGAAAGAAAGAAAGAAAGAAAGAAAGAAAGGAAGAAAAGGAAGAAAGAAAGAAAGAAAGAAAAGGAAGAAAGAAAGAAAGAAAGAGAGAAAGAAAGAAAAAAGGAAAGAAGGAAATAAGTCACAGTATTGCTATTTGCAGATGATTTGGAAGTATACACTATTAACCACAAAAAATTCTAACAGGGAACTCTGAAAGCTAATAAATACTTTCAGCAAAGTGGTTGGATACAAGATTAACTAAAATATAAAATCAGTAATTTTCCTATTTAAAACAATAAACAGACTGAGAAAGTAATAGGGAAACAATACCTTTCACAATAGCCACAAGTAATCTTAAGTACCTTAATGTGAAGTCTAACCAAGCAAGTAAAAGGCCTGTATGACACGAGAAGTTCAGGTCTATGAAGAAATTGGAAAAGATATCAGAAAATGGAAAGATCTCCCATGCTCATTGATTAGTAGGATTAACAGTGAAATTGACCATTTTATCAAAAGCAACATATAGATTCAATGCAATTCCCTTTAAAATTCCAACACAACTCTTTACAACTCTTCAAAGAACAATACTCATTCTTATATGGAAAGCAAAAAACCCAGAATAGCTAAAACAGTCCTGCACAATAATAGAACTTCCGGAGAAATAACAATCCCTCATTTCAATTTAGCTGGACTACTGAGGTAAAGTATTTTAAACTACATGGTACTGGCATAAGAACAGACATGTTGATCAATGGAATCATATGAAAGACCCAGACGTACATTCACACACCTGTGGATACCTGATGTTTAACAAAGAAGCCAAAATTACATGGTGAAAAAAATTTTCTAACTTTTTCTCAGCATTTTTCAATGGAAACCAAAAACAGCTGTCACTGTTTGACACCCAAATCCAGTAAACATTTATTTAGTGAACAGAGAATTTATTTGATAAATCAAGGAATGAACAGTGGGTGAAAAATGAATAACCACAGCAATTTCACAAAGCCTATTCGTCCAACAAAGTTGAGACTCTTACTACACTTATAACATGGACAGAAACAACCCAAGAACTGGATGTGGGAGATGCTAGTTTTTAATGCTGTTATACTAAATAAACACTGCCATGCTTTTTGGCTTCCTTCCATCTTTTAATAACCTGTTCTATGTGTACTGACTTTTCCTATTGACCTTAGAATAAATTAGAAAGAGTCACAATTGTTAAAAACAGGAGTGCAAGTGTCTGTGGAATGCTCATACCTTCTCTCCCAGCAACCCAAGGAACAATGCAGAAGAGGAGACAGATGACTATAAGAGCCAGAGGCAAAGGAGGACTGGAAGAAACTCTGTCTTTTGGTCTTGACAGTATACAAGTGTTTGACTTTGAACTTGTGACAGTTGTAGTTTCCCAAATAAGACCTACACAAGGACAAGGGAATCAGTAGTCCCACATGAAGAAGAGAATAGTACACAAGTTGAGTAGCTACTGACAGCAGCTGTTAGCTAGAGGAGGGAGAGTCAGTTTTCTTTAGGAGTGTGGTTCATGGTAAAATGACAATTCCAAGGGATGGCCCTAATCCCCTGTGTATATGGGTGGCACTAACTGGACTATTCACTTATGTGTGAATGTTAGCTGTTAAGTCATTGAATGGTTGGACCAGTTATTTAACCCATTTGAATTTCACTCTTCTATAAAATGTAGGTGCTCCCAGGAGTCAACTTGTAGGAAACCTTGGATCAAGTGTGGCAGGATGACAAAAGTTAAGATTACAGATTCAGATAGGTCAGAGTTCAAACCTTAGCTTAACCTTTAAAAGACATATGCTTTTTGTTAAACTAAATGAGGCATCTCTTTCTCTTAACATTAGTGAAATGGTTATTTACATTTTATGTATATGAGTATATGTGTGTACAGAGCAGGGGCATTCAAACAAGTATGGGAATGTGTATCAAGATCAGAGTCAACCTTCGGTGTGGTTCCTTAGGAATCCCAACCATCTTGCCTTTCTTTTCTTTTTTAAATTCTATTGGGCATTCTCTGTATGTACATTTCAAATGTTATACCCTCCCCCCACTCCCCTCCCTCTGCCCACCCCCTCAACTTGCTTCCTTGAAGATGCTCCATCTCCCAATCACCCTCTCCACCTCAGTGCCTTGGCTGCTTGATGATGTTGTTCTTCCCATGAGGCCCACAAGGTCCTTCATTGGCCTGGAGCTAAGTTGGCCAGCAAGGCCCAGAAGTTGATTTCAACTTCCCCAACACTAGAATTGCAAGTGCAGTTCACATGCTCTTGTCTGGCATGTTCACAGGGTTTCTGAGAATCAAAGTCAGGTCCTTTTACTTGCAAAGCAAGTGTTTTGCTAATTGAGCCACTACCATCCCTGAACTAGTTTTTTTTTTTTTTTTTTTTTTTTTTTTTTCCATTTACAAAGTAGAAATCTGAGGGTTCAGAAGGAGGTCACTTTCCCTGATCCTACCACCTCATCAAAATTGCAGAGCTCAGACTCAGACTTAGCCTCTAATTACTCCAAGAGCAAGCTCTGTGGCTTCTGGGGGCATTGAAATGATTGTGTGTTCTTTACCAGTCTAAGTGGATCGTGAGTTAGAACTCCCTTAGAGCGCTGAAGATCCAGTGAGATAAGTAGAGCTCTTTGCCCAGTGTCTGGTAGCTTCCACTATTCCAGCAATGTGGCTGTTTGGAGTGAATTGAGAAATTATCAAATGGAAGAGGGAACTCAGCTTTATGTTTTCACAACTCCATATAACCCTCCCTCAGCAGTCTCTAGCCCTCTGGAAAGCTCTGGAAATGGCCACAGCAAAGCTGTTTTAGTGACAGAGATCAGAACCTTGATTGCAAGGGTACAAAAAGAAAAAAAAGTACAAAGGAATAAGAGAATCCAGGAGTGATGGAAAGTTTTCTATCCTAATAGTGACGGGGGTAGATAAGAGAACATACTCTTTTTTCAAATTCCTCAAACAGAAGACAAAACAGCTGCATTTTATTCTGTTGTACCCTTTATACAACTGTTTTTAATTGTTACATATTCTCTAGAGCACATGTTTGCAATTATTCTTCTGCAAAGAGCCTGAGAGCAAATAATGTAGGCTTTTCAGCCACGGGTTCTTTCACGAATTCTTGGCCCTTGCATAGTAGCCTCCTGTGACAGTAGCTACGGATGAGAGACATACATAAATAAACAATGATAAATTACAATAAAATATTATCGATTGACGATAATCTGGTTTTATAAATTTTAATGCCATGAAATAGTTTTTGTCATTTGACTCTGTTTGCAAAACCATTTGGAATGAAATCATCGCTCATTCCTGCTTATGAAATGGGCCATTGTGCTGGCTACGGTCATCAGTCTGTTACATGGCTGCCTCTGCTTTGGATTTACAAGCTCTTCTGCCTTACGATTTTAGAACAAATGCAGACACTGAGAGGGCAGGGGTTCTGGCTACTGACAGTACTTGCCAGAACCCATGCCCTCTACTACTTGACACCTTCCCCCAACATATCTGTGCCCTGTGTGTTCAGGAAGAGCCACAATCATTTCCCAGTGTCCTGCAGAACTCATTCAACTTTTTATTTGGGAGAAAATTCTCAGTGCAGGTATAGAGGGGGCTCGTTGCCTGGGATGTATGTCTGGCCAATCTTGGTCACCAGGGGAAAAGGTTTGATTTCTCAGGCTGTTATTTCTAAAATTGCTTGTTCTCCAGGTGACTCTTCCATTTCTGAGTGTAGCCTGACCTTCAGTCTCAAAATACTGGGGTTAATTCTTTTCTTTATTTTTTTAAGCTAACAGCACAAGAGTAGATTCAGAAAGTCTGCTACTCCCTGCCAAACTGGCATCCAGAGTACAAACCATCCCTCGGGGAAGAATGACTCTCACTGGAAGGTTTGCCAGGGCAGGACCAGAGCGACTCAAGCTCCTCCAACAACAAAACAGGCATCTAAACCCAGGGCAGCAGAGGGCAAGATATCCCTGTTGGCTTTCTGACACTGGGTAAGTTGCTCTAGGAGGTAAAAGCTACCAGCTTATTCGCCAAATGATTAGGAGGCTCCTAAAAAGAGCATAGAAAACCGTTTTAATGTTTGACTATTTTGTCTAAAATTTAACCAATACTTTCTTTGAAGAAAGTGGACTACCCAGGTATTGCTTTTATTCATGCATCTTTTGGAAGCCTTTGGTTCGATTGTAGATGTCATAGTTTGAAACTGAAATGCTCCTCTTGGGCCTCAGGTTTTGCAGCATCTTCCCTGACTGAGTCCATTTCAGGATGCTGTAGAGTACTAGGAGGAGAAGCCTAGCTGGAGGAGGTAGGTTATTAAGGGCAGACCTTTGAAAGTTTTATCTGGCCACTGATTCGTACGGAACTCCATTTCCTGATCTAGAGCCTCTACCACATGCTCCAGTGGCCATGTACTGAACTTCTTCATCCCTTCCCCACTTGACACTGTCAACCTGAAATTGTTTTAGTAACAACTATCCATGGGGGAGTTCCCACACATTCTATGTCTCACATGAGTGCAGGTGCCTACAGAGACCAGAGACATCAGATTATCTGAAAGTTGGAGTCACAGGTAGTGGTGAGCCACCAGAAGTGAATGTTGGGAGCCTAATTTGGATCCTCTGCAGGAAGGGTAAGCGCTCTTTACCACCCAGCTATCACTCTATCCCAAATTCTATTAATTTTAGATCTGTGCACATAAAGGCATTTTTAAAAAATGTATGATAATGAAAGAAAACATTGAGATTCACTATATGGTTGCTAAGAGAAGTCGTGCCAGTGTGGTGACATTCTACAAGGGTTCCCAGGTCCCCACTTGTGTGGCCTTTGAAGCTCTCGGGACTCATTACATCATACAGATCTAAGAGCAGGATAGTTGGTGCAGGTCTGTCTTCAGCTTCTCTAAATTCAATCAATTTAAGAGAAACAGAAGTAGAGGTTTAGTGGATTAGTCACAACAGGCCATTAGACTCTGCATTCTCGCTTGTAATCCAGCCTCTGCCAACGTGACTGGGGGAAAAAGTCTCACACAAAGCCTGCATGTTCAGAAAAAAAAAAATCTCTAAAATAGACTCCCTAAAGAAATACCCAGGGCACAGTTTACTTGTTTTTACTTAACATCAACACAGGCAGCATTCATCATCTATCCTTTTTCATGTCGGTTTTTCTTTTATACCATTTTGCTAAATTGTTCAGACCTAATATTTAAAAATGAACCATGTCACAATGCCAGCTCTAGCCCAGCACTTAATTATCATTTTAAAAAATCCTTCCCCCAAGTGAATATTAAACCAAATCAAAGCTATGTTTTCATTTGCAAACCCATTGAAGAAAACGTTGTTGAGGTTGCTATGTGCACAAATTAATGCTTGGAGAAAGCAAGCAAGAGTGATTCATGAGCAAAAATAAAGAAGTCAGTTTGCAAGAAAAGGGAGTGACAATCTTCGAGCATGTAAGGTTAAGTATTTGCTCCTGAAAATGGATTAGCATATGATACTTAATTTCTTTATTGTTCTGGCCAACAGTCAATGCTTACAAAGTAATAGTGAGGAGGAGGAGAAGGAGGAAGAGAAGGAGCAACAGGAGGAGGATCGTGCTGCTGATGATAACAAGAGTAAGAAAATTCTTTGGATCAGGGTTCTGTTTATGCCAAAGTTGGGCTTTTACAGGGTGACATGAGACAACACACACACACAGGAAACCTTGATGAGTTTAAAGCATAGTCAAAATTGAAAAGGTGTCCATTAAATAAACAAAAATAAAGTACAGTGAAACCCAGTAAACTGTCTGTGAAGATCCTTTGAGGTAAAAACCATATTAACTTCCCTCTTTCTACCTTTAAAATTCCCCAAACATCCTAGTTCCCCTGAATGAATCAAATTTAACCAACCTTAACTGATTATGGTCTATACACAGCCACTGTGCTAAATGCTTTCACATTCATTGGCTCATTTAATCCCCATGTTTTACACAATATTGCCAAATTCCTAATTTTACCCAGTGTCTCATTTCTTTAGCTTCTACCATAACAATTAGAAAACCTTGCTATACACCAAGTACGATCTAGAGCTCAAGGAGTATTCTACATTTTAAAAAAAATGTCAGTCTTCCTTAATATTACAGAGAGATGCTATTGACTGCAGTTTCCAAAGGACATCATGACACTTACTTAGAGATGAAGTTACACAGTCACTATCATCAGAGTTAAGAGTAAATTAAAAAAAAAGAATATACAGTTTTCAACAAATATATTTTTTTAATGTAGCAGCCAGTGTATACCCTTACATCAGTCCCCAGGGTCTAGTCTAAAATGTCACAAAAATCATCATCCTACAAATATAATTTAGGCCATCCTTGTATGCTCCTATCTCATGTTTTCCCAACTAGAAAGTCACTTTTCTGCTTACAGTCTCATGGTTCTGCCTGGGGCTGAGGAAATGGCCCAATG
This sequence comes from Micromys minutus, assembly GCF_963924665.1. NCBI lineage: Eukaryota > Metazoa > Chordata > Mammalia > Rodentia > Muridae > Micromys > Micromys minutus. The sequence goes on along the minus strand of NC_137979.1, from coordinate 40,248,073 downwards.
GGTAAATGTGCCTGTTAAACAACCAAAGAGACATGAGTGTAAATCCCAGAACTGCTTCAGTGATGGCCAGACAGTGCTTATGTCTATAATGCTTGCATTCCCACGGGGAGATGGGAGGCGGAGGCAGGAGAATCACCTGAAGTTTAAAAGGCTTGATAGTGTGGAATATGTATCAGAAAAACAATAAAATGCTCTGCCTCAAACAAAGTGAAAGGTGAGGACTAATAGCCCATATTGTCCTCTGACATCCACACCATATGCTTACATGCACTTATACACTCATACACACACACACACACACACACACACACACACACACACACACACACAAAACACCTATCACTCCCCTGGACACATACATACACTAGAGGTATTTCTACACTTTAAAACTTTCTACTTTGGCTTTTGAGAGTTAGAGACATTTAATATCAATGAAAACTCTGTAAAAGCCTCTTAGCACTCTACCATGGCCATGTTAGGTAGGATAGAATTGTAATTTGATTACAAGGCGATGGTCGGTGATGGACTTCGCTCTACAGAGCTAGCAAGCTAACAATAATCATGTTAGGTCCAAACTCCCATCCCAATATCCCAATATAGTTTTTTTTTTTTTTTTTTTGCAAATCGGCTTATTCTCTTACCCTCAGTATCTTAATAAAAATATGTTCCAGAAATATTATCCAAGTCTCAAACTTCTAGACCCAAGAGAGGTCTGCGCTCTTACATGTAGTTTTCTGTCTCTGGTCTGACTTGCAAATTGAAGTGGCATCTTAATGCCAGAGCTATTTGGTTTTGGTTAAGTAGCTTTTAGGATAGGGGGTATCATTGTTAAAATAAACTTGGAAGTTCACCATACTTTATACACTCTCAGGCTAAATATAAATTTGGGTTAATATCCAGAAGCTTATGAACAGTTTATAATCGGGTTATCATAGCAAAACCAAATGAAATTTTGTGAGTGAGAAATTACAATTTGTTGAAATTATTTTAAGGAAGTAATTCAATCGAAGCCACGATATATAGAGATGAAAAGCTAACAGAAAGGCATAGACTTGAAACAACCCATCACTAAATAGCAGAAAATCATTATTGAAGGATGCTATTTTAGATACATCGATTAGTTTTTTTTTTTAAAAAAATATAACAAGAAGTAATATTAGCCAACTGTGACAATATGAATGAAAATGGTCCTCATAGGCTCACAGGGAGTGGAACTATTGGGGGTTGTGGCCTTGGTCAAGTAGGTGTGGCCTTGTTGAAGGAACTGGAGTGGGCTTTGATGTTTCAAAAGGCCAATCCAGATAAGGAATTTTCAGCTGCTTTTCTAGTACCATGTCTCTTCCTGCACACTGCTAGCTCCCTGCCATGATGATAATGGACCAAACCTCTGAACTGTAAGCTTGCCCCAATTAAATATTTTCTCTTATAAGAGTTGCCATGGTCATGGTGTCTTTTCACAGCAATAAAACCTAAACGCAGACACTAACTGTTCATCAAACCTTTTGCCCTGAATTGGGCACAAAGTTAAGCTAAGAGACTCCAAGCTGTTACACACACATGCTGACAGCTGCTGGACAAATCGTGTGAGCGAGGAGCTTCCGAGTCTTATGTCATTGACTTTGGGATTTATCTGAATCCAAGATTTCCAGAACGGCTACAGTAATGAAGCCACATGAGAAATAAAGTTTTCAAAAGCATGGATATATGAAAGTTGTAATCTTCAAACTTTGGTAAAAACAAATTTTGTCTATAGGGATCAAATCTCTTTCCTAATTTTTTTTGACACTTTTACACTATTTGCATTAAAATAAACCCAGTGAGTCGCAGTAAAAATCAAGTTTGTGGCTGCAAAACACTTCTATAATTTCTGCCTTGCAACCAGCAGAGATGAAAGAAGAGCATCTCATTTGGATACACAATTAGCCTAAATAGTAGGTGCTTAACAAGCATTTACTCATTAGTTACCTCCACATGCTTTACCTGCAATTGTAGCACAATAAAACACTTTACTTGACGTACTCCCAGCCATTCCAGAAGCAGAAAGAACATCAAAGACCACACCCACTCATATCTCCATGACTGCAAGTAGCTATCATTTAGGTACAACACTGTCCTAGTGTGTGTGTGTGTGTGTGTGTGTGTGTGTGTGTGAGAGAGAGAGAGAGAGAGAGAGAGAGAGAGAGAGAGAGAGAGAGAGAGATTTCATTTTGTATTTTACGCTATAGGGGTTTGAGTCACAGCAGCTGAGGGCTGGGTTATTATGGTGAATTAGCTGACAAGGTAAGACATCGAAATTCATACCCTGGGCAAGCAGTGGAACAAGAATGACCTCAGATGCTTTGTTTTCTGACCACATACTCTCAAGATCAGATGCTAACAAGAAGAACATCTTGACTTTAAACTATCTCCTTTCTTATAATTAAAATAGCAAGACAACAAAATGATCCAGGTGGTCATTTCCACACCCTGGCTAAGGTCAATCTGGTGAGAATGCCTGCCCTTTACAGCAGCCCCACTCTGTTACTCTGGCTCCAAGGCTCTTGGTAGCTCTTCTCTCCAGTAAGAAGTAGTCAGATACTCTACTCTTGTTGTTTACAAAAATCTAGAGAATTCATATGTTGGCGAATATCAGCCATCAGCTTAGCTACATTTATAATCACCTAGTAGAAAAACTTCAGATTTGCCTTGAGGGAGCATTTTAATTCTGGGCTAGTTGAGGTGGGACAGTCCCACCCTGAATAAGGACAGCAAAATGGATAATTCCAGTACTTAATTAAAACATGAAAACAAGCTGGACACCAGCATCCATTGCTCTTTGGTTTGTGACAGCAGATGCAATGTGACCAGCTGTCTTATATTCCCATTGCCATGGCATCCCAGATACACTGGACCCTGTCTCAGAACCATGAGCCAGAAAGAACTCTTCCCTCCTTAAGTGACTTTTGCCAGGTTTAACCATCATAGCAGGGTGGGAAAGAGCATGAGAGGTAACATTTTTTATACAAGTATGAAAACACCATAGCCACCAGTCATTTCCTGTAATTCTCTGTATCAAGGGTCAAAAGGGTGACCTTTCCCTTGAATAATAAATTACTAACTAAAGGACAGTAAGCTCCCTGATTTGCTAATTTTCTCCCATGATGCAAAACATGGCATATCTTGGAATCCCCTCTACCAGAGACAGAAAAGTCATCAATGAACGAACAATAATCAATCCCCAAATCTCGAAGTTCATCTCTTTACTCTGGTGTCATAGGACACAAAAGAGCTGAAATGTGTGTTAGCCAAATGTGAGTGCCTACCTCAAATACGGATGGTGTGATTAACATACTTACAAGTTCCTTTTTCGAAAGAAAGACAAAACTATCCAACAGGTCACCCAGTTTAATTTTCTCCTACTCCTTGCATGTTTGAAAGTTTGAAAATCTTCCAGTAGAAGCTCGGGGAAGAAGCAAGAAGACACCCAACACTGGTATCTGACTTAGCTTCATGACAACATTACTTCATCTCTTACTATCTTCTGGAGTCAAGAAGTAATTCTAACTCACTCCTATCTGCTCATTTATGTATTAATTGATTTGTTTATATTGGGGCTCTTCTGAATGCCCCGCACCAGACTGGGCAATGCAAAATCCAAACTGCACTGCTTGTGTATCATAACGTACATTCTGCACGGACCAATGTATTTTGTTCACTATATTTTACCATATGCTTGCACCATTCCTACATTATAAGAGGGATCCTTTCATTAGCTTTTATTTAAATGAATAAACAAGCATATTAATCACCAAGAAAAGAAAACCAAAGAAACCTGCTGTAAATATTATTCCTTAGCATTGATTTTTAGAGCCCTATGAATCATTCATTGTTAATCACAACTTCAGAGGAAAGGGCTTCACTCACTCAGTAAATTCTGCCATCCATATTATTTTCACTGAGAGTACAAGGTAGCAGTGTATGTAGAGAGGACGCAGAGGGGAGGAGCAGAGTGGAAATATGTTGACTCATATCCTCCAGTAAATGTGTTTATTCCAACCCTGACATCACTGCCAAATGTGCTGCAGAGCCAGCAAAACTTGGCTCTGAAAAAGTGAAGTGAAAGTCACAAGCTTCATTTCCTACTGCCAGCCCCTTTAAGCCACTGGGCATGAAGTATTGGACAGAGTTAAGGATGAATTCTGCATCGGCTATGACAAAACTGTCACCTTTCCCATACCGGGAGGAGGAGGGGGAGACATTTGTAGGTTATCTCCTTCATAACCATGGATAATCTCTCTCCTGCCATCCTGATGGCTCCTTCATGCAAATGCAATCAACCCCAATCCCCAGATACCCTATTAACAGTGGAATCCCACTAATAAAGAACAATCATGGCTTTGTAATAAAGGTAGTCCCAGACTCCTTCCTATTACTGGAAGATCCTCCCACAAGCTCTGAATGCTAGAGATCTTTTAAAGTTGTATTCAAAATTACTTGGGATGAAAATTGAAAAAAGACAAAAACAGAAGAAAATGTTCAGTAATAAAGTAAATTAAGTGCTGTCTGAGATGTTCTAAAACACTGGTAGAACAATAGATTCCTGGATATTTTCCCAAAAATATAGAAGCTCAGTAATAAACTATATCATAAGAGTGAACATTGTGCTCTATACCTGTGTTTCTTCAAAAGGTTCTGGGAAGCCATCTGGAACCAGAAACAACATTGGAAAATGCTTAGTGATGTCAGCCAAATGGGGCATGGCGAAACCGGGGCCATAAACATGTTCTTGACTCTTCTCTTCCTAATGAAGTGAGTGATCAAACACCATACTCTCCTGGGTCTCAAACCAAGACCTTTCTGACACAGAGTGGCACTGGGCAGTTTTCTCCAGCATTATTATTCACCAAGTGTCACTGTTATTGAAGCCACACTTCCTGAGCACATCTCCATCTTGACCTCATCCACTCTCTAGTTATCATATGACCCTTGTAACTCCCACCGGACTCACAGTGACCCGTTTCATTGTTCTGCCTTTGCAGATACTGGTTCCAGTACTGCTGCTCTATCCTACCCCTCCTGGTTAATCAGCACGAACCTTCCAAACCAACACTAACACTAATACTAACACTAACGAGACTCAACCCAAGCATTCTAACGGTGCTACCCTCTTCTTCCTACGTGCCACCACCTGCAAAATGAGTCAGATAGTCCTTTGTTCTCACTATCTTTACCCCTATTACCATATTTACCACACACCTTGAAAATTCATCTCTTAGCATATAATACATTCTTGCAGGGAAATTTCAATATTTGACTCATTCAGATTGATTCCACATACCTAAAAAAGATTGGGGCTCAATAGATATTGTATAATGGGGTGAACAAAGAAAACCATTTTATTTTAGTCCTGTATATCTGTATGTACTTATATATCTGTAGATAAATAGATAATGGTATATAGATATAGATTATTAGATAGATAATAGATATATAGATTATTAGATAGATAGATGATAGATAGGTGGATATATATATATATATATATATATATATATATATATATATATATATATATATATGTAGATATCCTCTTCTTAGTAACTGTACAATTAAAAGGATACAATGAGTGTATAATTTGTTGGATCACAAACATGGTTTCCCAACTGAACATGCAATGTCCTATGCAGAGCACAGTTAGGTAAAACTGATGCAGAATGTTGGGTAGTGGCTTGACCACCTATTTCCTGCAAGGGTAGCATAGCCTAAAGCTTCAGGACACAAAGGTATGGATATTCCTTCTTTGCCCTTATCTAATTAACAAGGACAATCATTATTATTTGAGTTCATTGTCGAAATGTTTTCATCTGCTCTGTATGGAAACACCAAGGGTTAAAAAATCAAGGTAAGGCTGGGTTCCAGTAGTGAGGAAGATGACTCGCGGTGTTTCGCCTGCCCCTTGGAATGTTCCACACTGTCATAACTGATGTAGGAAGCTAGAGATCTTTGTTGTTGCTGGATTTGGGGCTTTTTGTTGTTTTGTTGTTGTTTTGTGGTATTTCTTTTGTTTAAGGCTGGAACTCACTATATTGCTAATTGCTGGAATTTTGAAAAGGTAATTCTATGTGTTCTGTCATGAAGAATAAAGGTGGTGAAGAATGAAGTGGGAGTTTGATTTCTAGGCTATTGATTCCAATATTTAAAGTACAAATGTATTGTGTAAGTCACATACAAAATAGAATACTTCTTTTTGTACCCTGTGTTTCTTGTAACAAAAATACTAAGGTCTCAACATTTCATCTTGGCTTGGGAGACCTTCCTTTCAACTGCAGCTTGGTTTGTAACCCTAGTTCCAGCACATTATTGAAGCCCTTGAGTTCATATGCCCAGTTCACTTCACTCTTGACATTTTTGCTTTGTACTATGAACATATTATTTCCTTATGGTTTTCCTCTACTATATTGTCCTTTACTTTGAAATCTCATGTTTTTTTTCTTGTTCAGATATTTTTATCTATATAAATTTCCTTCTTCACTTTCGTACACCAAGGGCTAACTGCTTTTTCTTCACACTCCCAATATAGTCTATAATTATTATCATATAAAATACTTAAAACAAGGAATTGTTCTGTGTGTGTGTGTGTGTGTGTGTGTGTGTGTGTGTGTGTGTTGAACAGTATTGAACACCGAAAATGAATGAAATATTGCATGGCATTTACAAAAACAACATTTTTAAGTATTAGGAGCAATGTTATTAACATCAGTCATGATGGAGTATGGTTATTTGTGAGGGCTAGCTTCAATTCATTGCGCAACTACTGCATGCCAGACACAAGGGCAGATTGTATGTGTGTGTCCAATCTTCACTTTATAGATTAAAAGTGGCTGTCCCACTCAGTCTATTTTATTTCTCCAACACTACCACATAAATCACCTACCAGACAGTGGCTCACAAACTTGTTCTTCACACGTGGGCTTCCGTTTGTTCCATAGCCTGTGCTGATTCTCTCACATGCAGAATTTGGCCCACTGTTATTGTAGTCCAGATTATGTTAGGCATTAAACCAATCCTGTTTTGTTATCCTCATAGTTTCCATGTTCTAACTACAGCCTCAGGTAGTGTCAACTTTGCATTTCTCCATACAGAAATGAGAAAGCTCAACCCTCTCTACATCATAAACCCCGAATTGTCTATGATCCCAAATAGGTACAAGCTATGCCAGGTGCAGCAGAACCATGAAGTGGTCAACAGTCACTAAAGACCCAAAGCAGTTAGAATTGCAAACAAGTATGAAATGATCAATTCTTTGAATTAATGAGATGTTACATACTTCTTAAGAGAATCCCAAATGGTGTTTGCACAGTGTATTTTCTAGTATTTTGTATTCTTAACAGGGCTCTTCCTGATACCACAGTGTCTCTCTAAGCAAACCCTGGATTTCTGCTGTGGCATTCCTTTCTGGGAATTCACTCATACCTGCTTCTTTGCTAACGTGATCCCCATTTCATCTATTCCACACTCAAACATCCATCTACTATCTTTGTTTTCTTTCATGGTCACATTTTCCCCACCTATAGTATTTATACCATGTATTAGACAATTGAATATCATTCCGAATGCTTTCTAACATTAAACATACCAATGCACTATACTAAACTACACCTAAGCAATTAAGCATTTTCATATAGTTTTAAGTTACTTCATATTGTTTGCATGCCTCTCAACTTTGCTTTTATAACTATGTTTTAATCTTGGTACATCCAATAATGTAAACACATTTCATATGCAAAACATGAAGGATGCTTTATAATTTCTAGTGTTGGTTCAAATAATCCTTTAGAAATAGACAAGGCAAATAAATATTGTGTTTTACTGGTGAAAAACCTGAAACTAAGAAGCTAAGGAATTTCCTATACCATGTATATGACTAGAGTAGAGTTGGGTCATGGGATGGGCTTTCTGGCATCCATGTTCTTTCTTTAAGGACTTTCTATCTTACAAACTTACGACATTTGGATTTCCTCTAAACTGAAGCCTTAAATCTAAATATGAAATACTTAATGCAGGTGATGAAACAGGTGTTTGGTCCTGCTGTCTTCAGATGTCACTTATTCAACCTCTCTGCACCCAAGGGAATTTCTCCACATGGACATTTCTCTTCCACTCTTGAGATTTTTCTATTACTTGGTAAAGTTCTCTCCACTCACTACCTGGAGACTTTCATCTAAGATGATGGTTGTCTGTCATTGACTATGACATTTCACACAGCAAAATACTTTAAAACAGTAATTCTCAACCTATGGGTCATGACCCTTACAGGTGTCACATATCAGATATCATAAAAGTAGAAAAATTAAAGTTATGAAGTAGCAACAAAAATACCTTTATGTTTGGGGTCATATCAACACGAGGAACTGTATTAAAGGCTCATAGCATTAGGAAAGTTGAGAACTACTGGTTTAAGGAGGTCATATTGCTAATGACACAATTAGCCTATTGGGGTGGGACTTGATTTTATTTAATGGAATATTATATTTCAAGACATAGCAAACACATACTCAGTTTTCTAATAAGGAAGAGCTTTAAAGAGGAGTCTATACTGATCTATAACACATAAGAAGGATGTGGATGAAGAATGTGGAAAACCCTGTGGATCTTGGTACAATGGACTACAGGTGACTAGGTGATATGTAAGATGTCCCAAACCTTGTCTTATTCAATATTTAGTAAAAAAAAAAAAAAAGAACAAGTATAGGACATTCTTGATGATGCACTAAAATCTAATGCTACTAGTCTTGTTTGTATGAGAAGTTCAAATAAGATACACTCTGGTTTGCCCAAGAGTTTCTTGAATATGGTATCTATGCTCTATGTTACAAAATATGCTGGCTACTGTGTGTGTGTGTGGTGTGTGTGCGCACACATGTTCGTGTGCTTGTATGTGTGTTATATATATGTAGATATGAACTGATATGCACATGAATGTTTATGTGCATGTATGTGGATATCAGAAGTCAGCACTGGGTGTCTTTCTCAATGGCTTTCCATCTTAGTTTTTGAGACCTGGCCTGCCACTGACCCTAGAGCTCACTGATTCAGCTAAGCTGCCTGTCTTGCTTTCTCACACAGGAATTCCAACTCTGCCTACCTGGCTTTTTACAGGATTGTGGGAGACCTGAACTCAGCAAGGACTTTAACAAGGGAGCCATCCCCATAGTCTCTGACAGATAATTCTTGATGTTTTTCATGAAGCCAAGAGGGAAGAAAGAAAAGTTCTACTTTATGTGACTCAACTTTCCATGTAGTAACATGTGTAGAAAATAAATAATAGTTGACATCAGTGTCTGCTTGTTGGGTACTAGACACTATGCTAAGTGAAAAATGATTAAACAGCATTTATCATTTCATTGAAGCTATATAATAATGCAGCACCCTACAATTACTTCCTTTCTACATATAAAACAGTTTTAGCTCTTAGGCGAGAAAAGGAGTATCTGAGGTATGAAGTATCCTTTCCTTATAGTGAATGAAAATTAGAAGACGCCAGAGCCACTTGGGTAATAGTTTCGTCTGATAGACAGATTTAAATCCAACCCGGGTGTTATGTTACTACATTTCTAGCTTTCCAGTATAAATTTACAGAATAAACTGCTTTAAACTTTTAATTCTAAGTTCTTGAAGTATAACATTAATTTATCATGAGTTATTCTTTCAATTAGACATAGCAAACTTATAAAATTAAATAAATAGAAAAAAAAAAATCAAACGTGAAAAGTCTTAAACCAAAACTTAAAGGGATATATAGCCATTGTTACTCAGACCTGGATGTGAATTCTCCAAACCTTTGTGGATTTCAGTTGCCCCGCCTATAAAATTACCTTCCACAAATTCTAAGGAGGAACAAATCAAAGTGCCTACATCAAATTTAAACTGTGGGGTGCTGTCTTATAATTAAATGGCCATTGCTGTTTCCATGAACAAACTGGCACAGAGTGGAGTTACATAAGTGGAGAAGCAGAGGACAGTGTACAAATTCAATCAGGCAGCTGTCTTTGGACCAGGAAATTCCCTCCTGTGCTGCTCAGCATCTATTCTCCCTGAGCTGGGCTGTCTTTGCAGAAAGGGAATGGTCCTCTAGCTGGCAGAGAGGAAAAACACATAAAACACATTCATCCTTCTCTCTCCTCTTCTCTTCTCCTCTCTCTCTCTCTCTCTCTCTCTCTCTCTCTCTCTCTCTCTCTCTCTGTCTCTCTCTCTCTCTCTCTCTCTCTCTCTCTCTCTCTCTCTCTCTCTCTCTCTCTCCCCCTCCCCCCTTCCTTTCTTTTCTCCCTCTTAGTCTTCTTTCCCCCTTCTTCCCTTCCTGGTATCTTTACAGATGCCTGCTACCTTACAATTTCAGACAAATGACATCTACATTTAGTTTTCAGACCATGGCATTCTTTTTTAAGCTTTGTTGTGCTGGCAGTAACTTGCCAAAATTGGTATGATCCCTCCAGTGGACAATATGCATGCTCCCTGCTCAGCAGCAAGGTAACCCTGGCCAAATGGGCTCTTAGTCCTTTTGCCAACCAGATTGTTTCAGCAAAATAGACCAAGCCCGAGCATCTATATTTTATATAACATGGCTAAATAAAGGATAGAAAGAGCAAACTCCCAGCCCCTGTGTGTGTGTGGGGGGGTCTATGTGTCTGTGTGTATGAGGGGTGGGACCTGGATTAATAGAATGCTGAATTACAAAGCGCAGAGTGTTCCTGAAAGTAAAGGCTACAAATGAAATCCATTACACAGACCTTCCATAGGCAAAGTTGCCACCAATACTTTCTTCCTGCAAAATGTTTATGCTGCAGATTTCTACTGGCCTTTCCCAGCCTGTGCTCCCCAATAATGAAGTAGAGCCTAACAATGCATCACCCTCCACTGTCGGGTAATGTAATATGGATTAGCACCCAATTACTGGCTAAGGGAGCTCACCCTAAGATGCTGATAAAGTGCCCCCCGCCCCATTTATATTTCAAAACATATGATAGTGGATTCTGTGATCAGAGGGTTTCGTTCCTTTCGGCAAAACTCATTCATGAGTAAATTAAAACTGCAAATCATAGACACAGGAATGAGAGACCCAGGAAGGCCTCTCTGAGGAGTCACTACTCAACCTCAGTAAAGCACATTCCTCCACATCCTCAGGCTGTCGGGAGGGAAGAGAAGAGCTCAAGTCCCTGAACTGTGGCAATTGTGAGTCATGATTATCTCACTAATCATAATTTAGACATACATGAAGTTCACTGAAGAAGCAGCTGAGCTGCCAGGAGGAAAGCCCCTTGGCTGCAGGGACTGGAGGGCTTTTGGAGTCAACTGTGAGATGTGTAAATACACACCGATGCATCTTCGCCCACACATCTCCAGGAAGTGCAAATCAATGCAGATCCTCACTGGGTACTCTAAGTGGAAACCTGGCGTTCTGTTTAGTTAACAGCTACTAGATTTGCTTACACTGACATCCTCCTCGTTACATCACAATGATGATTATTCAGTAAATACTCGTGAAAGGCCACACTCCATACAGAGTTCTTCTAGGGTGGAAATAACCTCCTCCTCATGTTTCCAGCTGAATAATTTAGCTGCTGACACACCAAATCACATGCAGCCATGACAGGTATCCCACTAATAACTCTGAGGCTAAAAACAGACTATTGCCTAGCTTATCCCCTCCCCATTGCCTGGCAAGATTAAAGGTTGAGGTTGGGGACTAATAGAATTCTTAAGGAAGTCCAGCCTCTCACCCAATGTTATACTACATGCAGTCTTATAGGAACTCGAGTGACTATTCTGAAAACGATCATGATACTAGAGAGAGGTAGTAAAAGTACATTTTCTAGGTAGAGAAATGATATGGAACGAGAGAAAGAGGGAGAGATACAGTGAAAGATGTGTGATGTGGTCTTGTGAAATGCCACCCGGTCCATCTCTGGTCATAGGACTCAGAAATCCTCAGAAATCACCTCAATATTTTTACTGAAACAGAGAGTACAATAGAGTAAGAAATCCTACTTTGTGAAACAGAGTAAATTGACACTGTGTGTTAAAGGAAATGACCCCAGACCTCCCTTTTCTACTCTGTGGATATAACTCTCTAAAGTATTGCTGTGACATGTTTTTTTTTTTTTTTTTTTTTTTTTTAAGTAGGATGGCCAAGCTCCCAACATCATGATTTCACATAACAGGTTCCCATTCTGTCTTTGGAGAAATTAAACAGCAGTATTTAGAACCGGGTTCAGAGTAAGCAAAAGACAGAGGGGCTTAAATAGTCAGATTCAGGTCTGATTTTAGACAAAACTAAAGGAGGAGGCATAAAAACCTGTCCTGCAACTAAGCTGCTCCAGCATGCCTGCTGAGAGAGGCCGGGCTCCTGCTCACCGACCTACGGAGACTTCATGGGAAGTTGGCTCAGTCCCTAATTCTGCAGAGGGAATGCAGGCAGAAGAGAGAACCGCAAATGGGCTACACCCTGAGTGCTTAAATGGCAGGTGCAAGAGAAATGGTGTGGGTGCTGGTCAGTGGGAGGAGCCAAATGACTGGGGAATGTCTACATAGTTCCCTCCAAGCCTAAATTCCTGCACCAAGAAAGATACATCTTGGAAATGACAGTTCCTCCCGGCACAGAATACTCAGGTGCCCAGATACCGGCAGGGGCAGGCACAAATGCCACCTTAGTCACCTCAACACCCGCCCTGGATTCTCATTTGAAAAAAAAAAAAAAAGCCACAAGCTGGCACAAGTAGCCTGTAATCAGCAACTGAGCCAGCACATCCTTGCTACTGGGAATTAAGATCTTAATCGAAAGCAGCATTTCTTATACAGTGTTGTTTCAGGTGTGTTTGAGGGTGGGTTTCAAACACTAGGACACATTCTTCAGCATCTGGGGAAGGCAGATACATGGAGGTATTCCCCAGTCCCACATCTTCCTGCAGTCTCTTTAAAGTGCCCAGATACCAAACTAAGGCTTTGCATCCATTCTACCAGCAGGAACCACTGAGTTTGGGAACTTTGGAAGCCAGGGGTGGGGGTGGGGGCTACCAAGGCTCAGATTTCGGCGCCAGAGTTCTCAGCCAGGAAAGCAGTTGAAAATCAACACCCATCTGCCTCCTCTTTTTCAGCCTCCATCCCTTCTCCCTTCCAGGACGCCACAAAGATCCTACCCATAGCAGCACACACACACGCGCACACACACAATCACACACACACAATCACACACACATACACACACGCGCGCGCGCGCGGACACACTAGCCTGTGCACACACCCTTGGGCTTAGAAGGTCTTTGATTCATAAGATAGCAAAGCCACAGAATGAAAAAGGCCTGTGCCACCCCCTTGCTTCCCGCCCTATGTCTGCACATGATAAAACCCCACACATTCCGAACACCACCATAGAACACACCACCCGCCAGGAACCCCAGCACGTCCAGTACCTGATATGCAGACGATGAAATTGGCTTGAAGAAGAAAAAGCACCTCCCAGACTATTTCCATCCTCTGATTCTCATTCCAGGTGCATCACTCGACGGGAAAAAAGGGGGGAAGGGGGGAGCCCGACACGGCACACACATACACACACGCACACACTCTCCAGAGAGCGCACACTCGCGCTCCCACCCGACAGCCGGCCAGGGACAGTCACCCCCAAGATCAATAACGCAGTTTGAATTGTTTCGGCAAATCTCCCCTTGGGCTCTTCGGATGTGCTCCCCAGATGTGCTGACACATGTCCGATGCCTCTTGGCCTCTGAGGTCTCCCTGCTCCTGTGTCTCTGCTCCTGTCACCAGCGGCGGAAAGGGCACTTGCGGCGACCGCGGCGGCGGCGGCGGCGGCGGCAGCCACCTGAAGCCAACAGCGCTGAGCTTTTCGTGCAAAACCGAGACCCCGATCCGCCGGGCGCCCCAAGAAGACATAGACAACAGCCCCCCGCTGGGCCGAGCTGTGCAGTTCCAGGCTCTCGCCTCTTTCCGTAAGCTAGCTGAGCCCAGGTAGTCCACGACAAGTTGCCCTCGAAGTCCGCCCCCCTTCACCGGGGCATGGTCAAAAGGTGGCTTCTGTCTCGGATCAGGCCGGTTCTCCTCCTTCCGGGGGGTGGGGGGAAGAGGAGCAGACACAGCACACAGGGAAAGAAAGAGAAACGGGGATTAGTGCCCGAAAACTCGGGTCACCAGCAGCCTCCGTTGACCCTCCCTGCTTCCCAAGTCCTCACGCCGCCTGCCACCTCCAAGCTGGGTTCAGGCAACGCTTTCAGGACGCCGAGTCCAAGGCTAGGCTCCCCGGACGGGGGTGCGTTGGAAGCCTCACTGACTCCCCTCGTTGCACGCGCGCTTTCCGCTTTTCTGCTATTTTCCAGGGCTCCCCAGACCCCGCAGTTGCCTCGCTTCCATCGCCCGCAACTAGCACCGCCGCCGAGATTTTCCGCAATGCAACTGCAGGGGTCGTTATTTCCTCGCCTACGGATCCAGACGCCTTCCCTCTTGGAGAGGAGGAGGGCAGGTGGGGGCGGGAGCATGAGGAGGAGGGGGAGGAGAAGGCTCGGCCAGGTGAGCGTCCGTGCGGCCGCCCGGAGTCCCCACGTCAGCGGGGCGGCCAGGCACCCGGGGGGCGGAGGCAAAAAGTCCGTCCCGGGCAGGGCGGAGAGGACTTAAGGAGCGGTAGCTGGGCGTCTGCACTTCAGGCCGCCGCCCGCCTCCGGACCCTAGGCGGCAACCTTGGAACTCCGCCCCGCCCGGCTGCCCTGGTTCCCCTCCAGGAGCTTGGAGTTTCTTTTTTTCTTTAAAAAGAACTTCTCGGCTGCTCGCTCACTACAGAAAAGCCGTTCGGGACTCGTCTTGGAAGGACTGCGCTGGGCTCATTCCCTCTGCAGCGGAATTTGAAGGATTTTTTTTTTCTTCTTTCATAATCTATTCCCTGCCCTCTCCTTTTCGTCCCTCTTCTGTCCCCTCCCCCTTCCCCTCCCTTTCCTGCTCGGATGGCAGCTGAAGGCTACTTACCCCCACGGTTCTCTCTGCAGGTTCCCCGATCAGGAATCAGGTGCAACTCTTGCCCGCAAGTCCCTCACCTCCCTCCTCTCTCAACGGACGCTCTAAGTCCAGCTACGCCAGGATCCGATACCACTGGAAACCCAGGCCTCCCTGGAAACGGGTTTCCCTTCTTGTTTTTCATTCACGGCTTTTCTTTAGAAAAGCTCTCAAACGCTTTGGTGGCTTTTGATGGATCCCGGGATACTCTTGGTCAGCGACTCTCAGCAGCTTCCAGGGAAGGAGATTTCCCCAGCCCGCGCGCGCGCGCGCGCACTCTTGCCCAGCGCGCAGCTCTCTCCGGCCCCAGGGGAAGGAGGGGGCGGCGAGAGCACCACCCACCACCCAGGCGGAGCGGGAGCTGCCGAGTCCGCAGAAGGTCTAGCCCTGGAAAGGGGGATTGGGAATGCAGTGAGGAAGCAGGGTAAATGCTAGGAAATCCTGAGCTCTGGGACTGTTTTAAAAGCGCTAGGGGTGAACAGGAAAGGAAAAACTGCAGCAGATTTGTGTGCGTCTATGAAGGCAGGAGTGGCTGGCTAACCCCCCTAGACCGACCTCTTTTAAGGGTGCTGAAGAATAGGAGGGCAGGGCAGAGGGAATCCCTGGAAAGATCTGGGATTTCTCGAGGATCTTGTCCGGATACCCAAGTGTGACGTTGGGAGGTTTTGCATAAGCGCGGATGGACACACACACACAGCAAACACACGCACAGGGAATATTTTTGTACTTTTAAATTGCTGATGCTTAGAAGCCATTTCACTGCGAGCCTCGGTCTAATAAGCATAGAAAGGATGGATAAGTGGAAAGGCAGGAGGTGGGAAAGAACCATGTTTTTGTTCTGCACACTAGATCCAGGGAACACAGTGAACAGAGGCATCCAGACTGTGTGGCATCTAAGGGTACAGCATAAGAGCCAAAGTAGTTACACCAGAGGGCTCCCCGAATTCTTGAATGGAGTCTAGGGAGTCTAGAGTCTTTGTACTAGGAAGTCAGGCGGCGTGAGGCGCGGGGGGAGGCGGGGGGCGCTGAGAGGGAAAGGAAAGCTGCTAGCTGACTGCGGGAACCAGAGTGTGCGGTTCTGCAGCCTCCGGGGATCCTAAAAAAGAACCGCTGGCAGACTTGCCTACTCTTTAAGAAGGAGGTGTGGCCGAGGGATTTTTTCCCTCCCCCCTCTGAGACTACAGCCAAGGACTCTAGGTGGCCAACGCATTAAAAATCGAGGCTCAGATGAAATAAATACATGATTTTTAGGTAGAGAACTTTGAGGCTCAGCAGGAAAGACATTGAGACTTGAGATCATTAAAAGAATCAGAGGTAGTGAGAATTAGCCCATTTGGGGAACATATACGGGAGTGTTTGTCTCCGTGCCTTGAAAGTAGAGTGCATGAAAAGGATTTTGAGCGGAGAGAGAAGAAAGCAGTTTGCCAAATATGAACAGACCCAGCCTAGGGAGAGTTCAGCACCGCGGATAGCGACCTACCTTCTCTACTTCCAAGTTGATTTCCTGTCAGCAGGAGAGCTTTCTCTCTGGAAGTGCAAAGTGACTGGGTTTTAGAACACAGTCCACTCACTTATTAACGGATTGTGCAAATATCATGTGACTGACTTACATACACCAAGCACTGTATTACAGTGTTGTGGTTTTAGAATTGAAAAAGCATAATGGGTGTTTTCCAAAAAGCTTAGCTCCTGTGCCTCCCTCTACATTTTACCTTAAGACCAATATTAGTAAATAAAACTCTCCCCTTTCCTTTCTGCCCAAACCTGCCTTTATCATTGTAAAAGCTTAATTTGTCCTTGTTTATAATGTACTTTTTAAAAAGTAAACTCATGAGAGTATTCATTAGTTAAAAAGCATGTATTGATTGATTTCTATAGAGCATGCATTGATGAGTTCCTAGCATAAATTATCTCTCTTAGTCATCATTAACATCCTGTCTCAGTCCATTTGTGCTGCTTTCATAGAATAACACAGCCCACAAAATTTACAAATATTTTCTTACACTCCTGGAGGCAGGGAGAAGGCTGAGGTTGGGACATCCCACACTGGGAGGAAGGGTTCTTTCCATGACCTTATATAACAGGAGATAGAAGACAAAACATATTAAAACACTTCCCATGACCCTTTTATAATGATAAGTCCTTCCATTCATGAAGGTAGAGTCCTTCCTTATGCCCAGTCACTTCTTTACAGGTCTACCTCTCATACATGCACACTGATGATTTGGTTCCAACATGAATTTTGGAGGGCATATATTTAAACCACCATAGCAGATCACTGTGCAATAAATATCTTATAAAACAATCTCAGAGTCTCTATCTACTCATGCCTCACAGGTAGTATAGAGATTACATCTGGAAAGTCCAAGCTATGTAACTTCACTACATGCTTTATAAAATAAGATGCATCACCCTGGGGGAAGTGTTGAGTGCTTAGGAAAAGTCTAAGTGTTCACATGGCACACATAGAGACAATCAAAGTCAGGATGAAAATATACTGGAAGATTATGTAACTTCAAAGTTACTTACATTAAAATCAAGAGAGAGAAGATCACTGGCACTTAGGAACAGCCCAGAGCATTACTAACAAGGAATCTAAAGGCCAATTCTCTTACATTGCAATCTGGCTATAAATACCACATGTCCCCAATGTTTCTTACTAGTGCCTCCTAAAAGAAATAACAATATTTTCTTGAGTGTATTCTAGGCTTGATCTATATGAAATCCTCTCATTAAATCCAAATAAAAACTCAGTGAGAAAACATTAAGTAGAAACCTTTAAATCAGAGCACAGTACTCTTACTTTTTTTTATTCCTAATTGGGTGCAGTGCTCTTGACAGCCAGAAGAGGGTATCTGCTGTAGCAGATTCCTGTGCAATAAATATTAAAAAAAAAAAAAAAAAAAAAAAAAAAAAAAAAAAGATCTCAGAGTCTCTATCGACTCATGCCTCACAGGTAGTATAGAGATTGCATCTGGAAAGTCCAAGCTATGTAACTTCACTATGTGCTTTATAAAATGAAATGCATCACCCTGAGGGAAGTGTTAAATGCTTAGGAAAAGTCTAAGTGCTCACATGGCACACATGGGCAAAATTCTTTTGAGCTGGAGTTATAGATGATTTGAACTGTTAGACGTGGGTGTTGGACACTGAATTCAGGTTATCTTCAAGCCTAGTATGGCACCGAGACATCTTTCCATCCCCTTATTTTAATATCTTGATGTCTTTAAAAATCCTCCTCCGATGTTGCTTTCATCTTATCTCATTTGCAGTCCTTTAATTTCTCCATTATACATTCATGAAAGTGTTTTACAGATTGAGTAGAGTTTTGAGGAAGCTAAAATATGAGAGACAGTATCAGTTGCCTTATAGATATTAGAGTAGAGACAGTCCAATGTCCCAAGAGAATAACACTGAATTTTGATGGGGGAGGGTAGAGGGTGTTATCTTCTCTTTTATTCACCTTTGCTAAAACAAGTGACACATCTGATTGGTCAGACTTGTAAAAACTTAGTACTTGTTTGGTCATGCTCAGCAGTCCATATGGAATTAGAAGGTGAAGGCAATTATGATTTTTTCCTTACTTTTTGCTTCCCTATTAGTGTGCATTCAAACACAAAGAGACTTTGTGTGTTTCATTCTTCAGGTCCTATCTACTACCTTGAGAAGAGTTGTATCAGAAAACCTTTGTTCTTTTGCAGTGACTGCATTTCTGAAGTCAGTCACAATCAACCAAGTGTGTGGAAAAGAATATTTAGAGCCTACTTCATATAAGTAACCATTCATACAGGTGATTTTCTAGCTCTGGATTTTCTAGGGAAAGTGTTGGACAAACATCATTTTAATTTTTTTATTCAAATGTTTTTATCAAATGTGCATATTCACATAGTATTCCTATCAAAAGTTAAAATTACTTAAATAAAAAGGGTATGTCATGTTCATGGATTAAAACAAACTCAATAACATTAAAATAATGGTTTCATCCGAGAATATTATGAGTTAAGATGGTCCCAATTACAATCTCAAAAAATTCAGGGATGGTGGCACATACTTGTAATCCCAACATTACTGAGGGTGAGACAGGGGGTATTGTGAGTCTAAGGAAACCTGGGCTATCTCAGCAAATAAAACCAGACTTCAATAAAACATCCAGAAAATGAACAAGCTGTTTCTAAAATCTATATGAATGTGCAAAGGACCTAAAATATACAATGCACATTTGAAAGAAAAAGAAAAGAAAACGAAACTACAAGATTCAAACTATCTGACTTCAAGACTTATAAAACTCCAATAATTAAAACAATGAGACAGTTGCATAAAGACAGAAAAATAAATCAATGAAACAGAAGAGCAGAGCGTCCAGGAATAGAATGTCACACATTAATTCAGCTGATTTTCACTGAAGTGCAAAGTCCTTTCCTTAGACAAAGAGAGATCATTTAGGTGTGGTGAGCCAAGGAAGTTCTGAGTGGATGTGTGCAGCATGAGGGAAGTGAATTGTGTTGTTGATGTGGATACCTCGAGTTCATAGGACTTGACAACACTTTGTGACTGCCCCTGGGAGTAAGGCTCAGAGGGACAGCAAAGACTCCTTCTGGTCTGAGTTCAAAAAATGTTAACAGTATGTGCAAGTGTGAATGTTTACAAATGATTGGTCACTTTGCGGGAGGGGAGGTGTCGGGGGAAACTAGTAAATGCAGCTAGCTACTTGGCTTGAAACTTGCTTCTACAGAGACCTCCTACTAAAAATAGCTTCTCTCCTGTGGTATACATAACAAATGCTCTGAGGATCTGGGTCTTCGTATAGTCTATACTGCTCAGCCAGAGTACACATGCAACACCTGACTCCAGATCTTCTGTACATGTGTCTGTAAGTCTGCTCCTTCCTCATTCCCTCACTGCCCTTTCATGTCTCCGCTATGAGGATAGAACACTTCGGGATGACATCTTTATCACAGCTGAATAGCTACAGTATATATTTTGCACCAAGTAAAGTGGCATATGGCAAAATACCTTTGAAACAGGACATATAAAGTAAGACAAAATAGTGTGTATAATGGGATTCCGTTTATATGAGACTATCCATACATGTATGTTACTCCACAAAAAAATATGTGCCAGCTAGAATTAGACTTGGGAAATGAGGGAGAAACAGGAAAAAGTGGTTGCGAAAGAAAAAAATGTTTTAAAAACTAGAATACATTTTGTTATTTTGATTTTATTAATAGATTATGGATATATAATACATATGCCACATTTTCTAATTATATTCTTGAAACATGTTTAATTTGCATTATGCCCATTATATGTTAACATTATTCACCTAAATGACTCAAATTTTTGGAAAAGTAAATAAATGTGATAATAATAAATAAACATTAACAAACTGTTGGTAGACCTGGCTTAGATTAATTGATTATACTGCTGTTCTATATTACCAGTTAACATTGACTTACTCAGACAAATACTGAAAAATTGAAGAGTGGCTATAAGTGTTAAAGTTTTCTGTAAAGAACCAAATCTAATACTGTGTCTGAATGTATTTTACTTGTGTTGGATTGCTACATTATAATTATCCTCAAGTTTCATACAATCTCCCACTATTGGTGGGAACAAAAGACTACAATACCAGTCAGACTTGGGAAGAGTCCAGTTTGGGGAGAGAAATGAAGACTTGAAGTTTTGGAATAGGTTGGGCAAAGATTTGTCTGCGTGACTAATAATGTGGAGTTAAAGAATCTGCATGTTGAGGACATGCTTGAGGGTGCTGAGAAAACTGGATTCTGAGTTATGTGCTGAGGCAAGCAATGTGTTAACCTTGTGCTGTGCCAGAAGGTACATGGAAAGGTCCTCATAAAATTGGCATGTAATCCAATGATCTAAGAAGAATCCCATCAAAGAACCAGTTAAATGTTAATCTCTGAATGATATTTGCTGCAATATACTCTGTGAAAATTCCTGTGACAGTGCTTGGGCTGCCATGATAAGGGATGCTTCATCAGATCCCAAATGTATGCTCATGTGATATCAGAAGCAGCTGCAACGTCTGACGCTTGCTCAAAATGAAGGGTAGATTAGACAGTGACAAAGGGCAGCCCCATGTCAGAATGTAATTGAGGTGGGTAGTGGTGAAGATCCTGGTAAGAACACAAGCATGAACAGACAGGTACCTCCATCAGGGACTCTCCAAGAGTTCACAGGAAGCAAAGGACCTAGAAGGCAGGGCTAGAGGTCTTGCATTCAGCATGCTGACTGTGGACACCAAGCTGTGAATTAGACTCCTGCTCTTGCTATGACAAATTGTTATACATTTAGTGGCTTAAAACATATGTATTCAGAGGTCCTAGGGACTAAGCCACTATCCAAAGAGTAGAAATTGACAGACCCATGGCTCCAGCTGCATATGTAGTCGAGGACGGGCTTGTTGGGCATCAATAGGAAGAGAAGCCCTTGATCCTGCCAAGGCTTGATGCCCCAGTGTAGGGGAATGTCAGGGCAGGGAGGTGGGGGAGGGTGGTGGACACCCTCATAGAAACAGAGGGAGGGATGATGGGATAGGGGGCCTATGGAGGGGAAACCAGGAAAGGGGTAACATTTGAAATATAAATAAAATATATTCAATGAAAGTAAAGTGAAAAAAAACCCACATGTATCATTTGAAACTTTTCTGAGTCATAAATTTAATAATGACCAGGGAGGCATTCTTTCAGGAAACTCCATGGGCTTTTCCAATTTTTAGGGTTACCTGTGTTCCTTGATTTGAGGATATATTTCAGAAATATATTCACTCCAACTTCTGCTCCTCCAGCCTCATGTCTTTTCATCCTCCAAGGAGGGGTATTCGGGATAGAGATCAGTACTGCGGGAGCTGGAGAGCCTGCTGAGCTCCTGGGTTCTGTCTGCAGTACAAGTAAATGGAATCCTCAGTTTTCACATCTGTAAAATCTGTTTGGCCATGTAAGGCAGCATGACCCACGTTCTAGAAATTTGAAGTAAACATATGCAAATGGACATTATTTTGTTCATCTTAGGCAGATAGATACAGGTCTCATGAAGAATGGAAAATAAACGTGGAATTGTTTGTGAAATAATAGGAAATGGAAAGCTTGCTATTTTAAATTTATGTAATACTATACTTTATATCTTTTTCAATAGTGAGTTCATATGGGCTCTGGAAGATTTGGTGGACCCAATCCATCAAGAGGAACAGGAAGTTATTTAGAAGGATGCAGCTTACTTATCTAGAAAAAATATTAGAGGCTGAAATGGAATATGCCACCAGAGTGTATTATTGTCCTCTCTTTGATTAGAGAATTGGTGACCTCCAGAACACGTTACATTTCTAAAGGAGACTTTCTTCTTGTTCATAATTAAATTTGTCATTAATCTAGGGCATTTTTCCTTAAAATATAATAATAGGACATTTATACATATGAAATTGTATGATTTAGTTTCTTTTTAAATTTTGGTAGATAAATAATGACCAGGACATAATATACACCAAGACTAAATTATTTGGGCCTTCTTTTGGGGCATAATTCTAGAGGTAGTAAAATTCATTTTCTACATTTTCTTTTATTCATTACTGTTAATGTCTTTCCATTGTTTATCTGGTCAAACTAAAATTATTTTTAATTATTTTAAAGAATTTATTTTATTTATAAGAGTACACTGTAGCTCTATTTAGACACACCAGAAAAGAACATCGGATCCCATTAGAGATGGTAGTGAGCCACCATGTGGTTGTTGAGAATTGAACTCAGAACCTCTGGAAAAAACAGTGTTCTTAACCGCTGAGCTATATCTCTCCAGTCTCAAACAGAAGCTTTTTATTCACAATAAGTAAACAGCAGGCATTCTGTAAATGATGGTTTAAAACTAAGAAAAGGCATAACCGCTTATATTAATGAATCCAAATTTCTTGCTTTTGAGTCATAGTTTTGATGACTAAATTTTACAGAACACTAGAAAAACATTTACATATATGCATAGTGTCCACAGAGGCTTGGATAAGGACAGTATGTTATACATATATAGCGGGCAACTTTTTAGCCAAAAGGAAAAGTGACATAATGAAACAAAGTGGATAAAACTGGAAATAAGCATATTAAATGAACGAACCTACACACAGATATTATATCTGAACTAACCTACACTCAGGTATCATATCTGTTCTCTTATTTGTGGCTCATAGAGTTTTGTATAGTTACATAAAATCATGTATGTATATATAATATAAAATTATAAAACCAACAAGGGTTTAATTCTTTGCTATCATTGTGTGTGTGTATTTGTTTCATGTGTGTGTGTCCATATGTGTATCTTCATGTGTGTCTCTGTGTGTTTATTTGAGTTCATATATGTACATGTATGTGCATAAATTCATGTCTTCATGAACTAGCTGCAGAAATTGTCTGGTTTCATTTATAATCAGTAAAGAGTTTTAGTCTGATAATGCTTCTCAGGTTTAAAGAAAGGCTTCAATTAGGACAACCGTCTGCTCCCATCTCAACTTGTAAAATTTTGAAGTTAACAAGTACTGCATTAGGCTTTTATATTATTTGCTAGAGTTGTTTACATTGCCATTTAATGATTAGTCCCCAAATGACAAACATTTCATTTTTTATTTTGTACACGAAAGGCACCTTTCTGCTCTCTACTCAGAAACGTTTTTATGATAGGCTCTAAAGCCCTATGCATTATTATCCTATAGACTGTGGAGCCCTTTGCCACATCCACCTTTACTTGACCACTGTGCCCTACCAACAAGTACTCCATCTGAGGTCTTTACTTGAGATCTTTTTTGCTTGCTTAGGAGTTCGTGTTTGGTACCATTAATTAGCAAAACAAAGTCCAGGAGGCTGGCTAGGTCATGGGTCCTAAGGGAGACATTAGCACTGATACTCTGTTAAACAGTAATAGTATTAAAATGCCTCCTAAATTCTTATGTTTATACACAGAAGTTAGTACATCTCTTGGTCCTCATAATAAAAGCTACTTATGTATTATCTGTAGTGGCTAGACACTGTAGTGTAGAAACTCACAGCTGGTCAATATACAGAAAACAAGAGACTATAGAGTGCTCATCTCTAAATGGAATAGCTATATTACATACTCTCTTTGAAGGGTTCAGGGATAATTTTAGAAAAGGGTGCAGAAACAGTGTAAGAGCTGTAACAAGACGGTATTGGTTAGACACAACACACCTTTTGCATTCTCGGGAAGGGTCAGTCCTATCTGAACTATTAGTAATTAATTCATGGCTTCTGGGGAGCTAGAGGGTCAATTTTTTTTTCAGCCTGTGTCTGCTGAGAGGTTACCCATGCTCAAGTAGATGTTTTTACATTTGTACACATACAGGTAGCAGTATGAAGTAGGCTTGATGATGAAAACATAAGCTAGTGTCATTTGGAGAGAAAAACTCTCAAGTGAGAAAATGTCTTCATTAAGATTACCCTATAAGCAAATCTATGGGGACTTTACCTGATTATTGACTGGTTTGGATTGTGTAAATCCTGGGCAGGTAGTCCTGAATTGTATAATGAAACAGACTGGTAAGTCATGGGGAACAAGTTAGTAAGAAATACTCTTCCATGGCTTCTTCTTCAGTTCCTGCCTCCAGGTTCCTGCCTTGAGTTCCTGCCCTGACGTCCCTCAGTGAAAAAGTATGATCTGAGAATTGTAAGTGAACAGACTGTACTCACTGAGTTGTTTTGGGTCATAGTGTTTCATCACAGCAGTAGAAAACCTGACTACGACAGGGAAGGGATTGTAAAGGGGAAATGGTGGTAGTGAATTTGATTAAAACACATTATACACATGTAGGGCAATATCAAACTAAAAAATAAGTACAAGAAGTATAAAGGTAACTAGTCATACATTTTAATTATTTTTTAAAATACAGCTTGAATAAAAAGAAGCTAACAATGTAAATATAATGAAGCTGCATAATGAATATTTTACAGTTTTCCTGGAAAATTATTGTTTTATGAAACTATATTTCCCAGGGGGAAAATGACATTCTCAAAATTTGTTATATGTACTTTGTTTGAGGCAGTATAGAGTAATGAAGACTTTTTGGCTGAATATTTGACATAGAACAATAAATACATTTCTCAGAGTTGAATAACATATAAAATATATAACTTAAAATATTTAGGAAATTAAACCGTAACATTGTTCAACCCTTAAAAAATATTTCAAGGCCACTGTGCCACAACTATGGTGTATCTACCCACATGTGGTTAAACAACCATTCTGTGCTCAGACCCTCAGTCCTGTGTCTTTGCTTTTCAGGATTGTGATATACTTTGGTGGAAAGGAGCTAAGATCTAGCCTTCACATACATGGAACCGATCATCAGTGCTGCCTTGGAATAGCATACGTGCCCATCAGTCAAATACAGAAGGTTTGCGTAGGTGAGGCACGCTTCAACTGGAAGGCACTTGGACCCATTCCTCTTCCAAGTCATTTACTTCTTTTACCATGGATTTCCAAAATTTGTATGCACCTTCAACTATAAAAGCTTTCTCCCTGATATAAGAGTTGAGTGATCATGGCAGGGAACTCTCATCTCTCTGTGTCTTTCTGCACACTTCTGCTAGACAGTGAAAACTCAGTAAAACCAGAGAATGCCCTGCCAAAGCAGAAGAGGAGAAAGATGTGTAGCCAGAACGTTATGACAGAGTTAGCAACAGGGAGTCCAAAGGGCATTTTAAGGCAACAGCTTTTCTTAAAAAAAAACAAAAACAAAAAACTATATATATGTAAACACGCACACATACACACACATGAAGAGGCCATTGTTAGGTACCACAAAACATCCAGACTGCCTTAAATGTCCTGTAACCCATCACCAAGTAATGACTCTCATCTCACTAGATCAAACACTTTCTTCTAACAAATCTTTTCAGACTCTTATGAGTTGACTTGACCTGATAGCAAATTTCCTCAGAGAGGGGAAGGATATAAATAATGCATTTGAAAATGTATTTAATTTTAATCTCTCATAAATTATTATTTCTTTAGGAACGTGCATTTTAAACGAGCAAGAATGAAAATTTAAAGATATTTTAAATGATTGGTCATTAAAATAAAATTGTATTTTTTTTCGTATGAGGTCACCAACTTTTCCCATAATAAAATGGAAGTTTCCTTTCCTACAAAGTGAAATGGGAAACAAACTGGTATCACACTCTTTGCCCTTTAACTTTTTTATTGGAAATAAAATGATAAGAACCAACTCGATTTTCTCTTGTGCATAAGCACATTTTAAAAAGAGGTACTGGGTCCTTTTGAAAGTATTTCTTTTTGTGATTTGGAGATTCTCAGATTCAGCAATCTGAGAAAGACAAAAGCATCTCATTTTTCTAAAAAAATAAAAAAGGGTGATTTTAGTCTTATTTGTTTTTATGTGTATGTGCACCTAAGTAAGAGTGGCCTTGGAGATCAGAGGAGGGCAATGGATTCCCCTTGGGGTTAGTGTTACAGGTGGTTGTGAATCACCTGCTGTGGGTACTGTGATGTGAACTAGAATTCTCTGCAAGAGCAGCAAGAACTCTTTATGCTGAGTCATCTCTCCAGCACCAATACAAACTCTTATTAAGCAGAAAGTGTGTGATTCTTCCAAAGACCCTTCAAGTGACTTCAGAAATGCTTGTAAATTTTCAAATAAAAATTAATTTGAATATATTTTGATATTAGTGACCTATAAAGGCATGGAGAATGAAAAGTTGTGAGAATAAATGTTCAATATTTTTGACAAGGCTTGCTGGTACAAGGTAGTAGTGTGTTTAACAGTTTAGAGATTGACTTTTGGTATTTGGCAATTGAGCTCTGTCAAAGTAGCCACGGTGAATACTTCTCTACCAGCTATCTACTTTAAAACAGTGGTCTCCAACATGGAGAAAGCTTTGCTTCCTCTAAATGAGTAAGTGATGGCTGAAGTTGAAATGAGTAGACAAAATACCTATAGGTAGGGGAACTTGAAAATGCCAATCTAATCACCTACACTGCAGAGTACATATTTCCAGTTACCATATTAGAAAGTCAACTTAGAAGATCTAAATGCAAAAATCTAGAACATGATCCTGGCAGTCACACGAAACCAGTGGAGACTTTTCTCAAATAATTTAACATAAACAACTGGTCAATAAAGTGTTATAACACAAATAAGCCTACAGGAAACAGCTCATTGACACAGAATCACCGTAGAAACCAGTTACTGTCAACATATCTGGGGAGAGCCAAAAATGATGTAAGGGTTATTAGAATTTGGAAGCCTGCTGGTGAATGGACGCTGAAGATCTAGGATACAAGGTCAAGAAAGCATGGTTCTCTTAGGTGCTGAAACTCTGGGATCCAGAAGAAGAGCTGTATCTCAGAGGTCTAAAGTTGGTGCATTGATTAATCATATGGCTGCCTAGCAGAATGCTGAGAAAATGACAGAAAAATGGATCCAAACATTGATGGAGAATTAGAGAGCTCTTGATGCTGTGGAGGCACTTATAAAACACCAGATTCAAACTTAGATAAGCATCTTCCTCTTCCCTTCTGATTGCCTGCAATGTGCAATGTGATGAAAAGGGCACACATTGACAAGTACAGTGAATCAGCATCCCTGAATCCACAAGGATCAGGAGCTAAATGATGGCAGGTTAAAGATGACACACCCATCTATTCCAACATGATAGGACTTGGCTAGGGAGAGAATGATCCAGCTTCTCATGGTGTTATGGTTCTGGATTCTGAAGGTAGAGTCCTCCTATGCTTTTCATAGTACTTGATGAAACTGAAGGGGTACTTTTCATTCATTCCCCAGCGTTCTTATAGCTAGCCTGTACCTTGTATGCATTTGACTTTTTAAAATTTGTTTTCGTGATAAACTCTTGCTGATCTATGAACTCAACAGCCTAACTCATGGTATCTTTTACCATTTCCCAATCCCGTATCTTCTACCCTGAGCCTGTCCAGCACAGGCAGTTACTAGGTTTTCCGTATAATTATGACCGAGACTCAGACAGCTGATGATACCAAGAAAAAAAAATACTTTTTTCTCCATGTTGTTGGATAACAACATAAGAGTCTGTGAGAAAAGAAAAGAGTTGTATTTCTTCCTTATTTATTTATTTTTGTCTAGAGACCTGATTCTGAGGTCTCCTGAGTTAAAGAAACAGTACTGCTTATGTACTGGTTCAGAAACCATGATAGAGATCCGGAGAAAACATGCTTCATACAGAGTAGAAGACATGGACAAGGCTTGATGTCAACAGTAAGTCACCTTAAATTTAAGATGGTCCAACCTCAGTCATGGTAGAGCACACTCTGCTCTGAATCAGAATGCGGGTGTTTAAAAGTGAAGCCCACTGTTTATCAGCTCTGGCGTTTCAAGTCCCTTAAGTGCGTGCTGGGGTCATAATTTCTTTTGACCATCCATAAGGAAAATGTCTTTCAAATACATTGTTGAGTCAGAGTAATATACAGAAGATGAGTGTAAAGTAGCATAGTGCTTAATAACGATTAATTAACTCAAAGTTATAGGGAGTTGTAATTGGAAATGTAATGTGTTCATAAAGCATGGCAATCAGAAATTAGTGTGTGTTACAATCACACACACACACACACATCTTTAATAGTTGTTTTGTACTCAATAATTTTCATACATTATCTTATTTATCTCTTAAAACAATATATATCCTATTGGCAGTTGATGAGTGTTGGGGGAGGAAGAGTCATTGTTCCTTGGGGTGTTGCCTCTGATGTACCTGAAGATGCTTCCACACCTGTTTATATATGGGCCAGCCTAATTAGACTCAGTGAGAAGCCTAAAATATGTAAATGAGGAAAATGTGAAGTTGGCAGGGAAATTGAGAGAGGTTCTGGAGCAGATGGAGGAAAGCAAAAATATATTGTATATATATATATGTGTGTGTGTGTGTGTGTGTGTGTGTGTGTGTGTGTAATTCTCAAAGAATAAATAAAACATATTATTAAAATTTTATTTAATGTTCACCATATTATTACTATAATTCATTTCATTTTAAGTCCCTTTCTCCCTAGTCAAGGCAATGATGTTGTTTAGGTTGGTAAGGATGGAAAGAAGGGGGGTGAAATCAAGGATTATATCGCAATTTAAATGTTTTGAGAAATAAGTAAGATAGCACATGAACATTATCTGGTACTGAACAATTCTTAAACTTACTAAGGCCATTTTGAGCAGCTTGTGAATACTCAGTGTAGTGAACTTTGCCATTAGTGAGATCAAGATTTCTCCTCTGCCTTTACCACCTACTTCCTGTGTGATTGTTAGCACTTAAAACCTCAGGTGCTTGATTTTCATCCTTCCGGTGAAGAAATACCAGCACGCACATCCATGTATGTCACTGCTTTATTCACACAACAGGGAGACAGAATTATCTTGATGTCCAAAAGCAGATGGATGGATAATTAAAATGTGATTAATACACACAATAGAATTTTATTCAGCAATGAACAAAAAATACTTATAAAATTTACAGAAAACTTGGTGGAACTGAAAAAATACATTAAGTGAGGCAACAGAGGCTCAGAAAGACAAATGCTGTGTACTCTCTCTCTCTCTCTCTCTCTCTCTCTCTCTCTCTCTCTCTCTCAAATGTAAATCTTTGCTTTTAATTGTTGTATCAATATATTCGTGTGAGAATGTGTTTGTGTGAGGTCATGAAGCTAGAAAGGGAACAATGAAGAGGAAGTAACAGTTTTAAGGAAGGAGAGGAGACATATAGAACAGTTTCTTCTAAGTTTGACATAGAAGAAGAAAGGAGAACATAGGGAAGGACTGAGCAGGGGTGTGTAAGCACAGTCAGAGCAGGCAGCAGGGAAGACAAATGGGAGAGTAGTAGCAACCGAAATAAAGTATGGATCAAAATGTCACAGTGAAACCTGGTAGTTTAAATACTGAGTCTTTCTACCTTATAAGATTCCTGGGAAATGGCCCTAATAAAATCCTGCACATGTGTATGTGCCTATTGATGTATGAGTATGTGTATGCATGTAGTACATGTTTATGTATATGTGTGCACTTGAGTGTGTGTGTGTGTGTGTGTGTGTGTGTGTCTGTGTGTGTGTGGTGTGGTGGTCTGAATGTGAATGATCCCTATAGGCTACTGTATTTTAATAGCTGGTCACCAGCTGGTAACACTGTTTGGAGAGCTTTCAGAATGGTGGCCTTGTTGGACTAAGTGTGTCACTGGGGGTAGGCATTGAGAGTTAAAAGACTTTATAATTTCTAATTCACTCTTTCTACTTTCTGCTTGTGGTTCAAGATATTAGCTCTCAGCGTACTTGCCATGGCTGCTGCTTCCCCATGATTGGGATGGACTCTTATGCCCTGGGAACTGTGTACGTGTGTGTCAGATATTTGTGCTTTCTTTCCTCTATTTCTTTATCATATTATGTAACTTTGATTGAGTGTTATACATCTATATTTTCATGTACTCTAAAAGATAGAACATTTCTCAAGGGACTTTGCTATTTATTCTGAAATATGTAATGTGTTTTTAGGATTTTTTTTTTTTTTTTTTTGGAGAGCAGTTATAAGCATACTGGAAGAGTTTAACTATTGTTTTCATTTGAAAATTATTTTTACAAGATAAAAAGGTGATTGTTTCAAGTTGAGAAGGGATGTGCTTGTGATGGCTGATCTTGGTTGTCAATGTCACTACACCTGGAATCTACTGAAGTTCAAACTTTTAGGCCCTCCTGTGAGAGATTTTCTAAATTAGGTTATTTAAAGTGCACAGATTCAACCTGAATATTGGCCACAACATCTGGTGTTACTCAGATGAAAGGGAGTGGAAGAAGGGAATTTTGACGTTAGCCTCTTTGCCTTTACTCTTTTAGGGAAGCCCAGTCTTCCCGTTGTTGTAACCAGTATTAAATGTCTTCAGAATTCCAACATAGAGTAAAGATAAACAGCTCTTCAGGAATCCCTTCATGAGTCTAACACCAAATTAGGTCATCTGAGATATCCAGCCTTGCCAGTTCTCAGCCCTTTGTCATGAGATGGACACTGTTGTCATTTAAGACAATATGTATATGTGTATACATACATATATGTGTTTTCATTCTTTAAAGTCTGGTATTTAGGGAACCCTAATGCATATGTGAAGTTATGCACATGTATATGTTTGTATACTCACATATTATCTACATATGTATGTATATGTATATATATGCATTTATAATTATACATACACTTCTAGAGAGTCTTGGGATTTGATGAAGTCAAGGAAAGGACACCCACATACAAAGTCTGCTGTGATAATTGAAAGCAGTAGCTGTAGTTCTGTTATTCGTTACTGATATACATTAATATCTTTATTTGACTCATTAATAATTAACTAGACCAGGCGCTGATTCTTATATAATTGTACCTTATGAAAGCCCAAGGCAGAGAAATACTGTGCAAAATGCAAAACACCAATTTTATCATGAGTAATAAAAATTCAATTAAAGTTAGAATAAATGTGCGAGTTAGTAACCCAAGCTTAACATAAAGCCATGGAATGTAAATAGATTTTTAGCAAACAGAATAACAAGGGTGTGACAATTTATAAACCGTATTGGAAATCCATCATTGTTTTCCTGATGTTGGCAAGAAAAGGCCCATGTTACAGGAGAATGGAATAATTTTGACACTTTTATTGTGCTTTATGGCTGGAACATTCCCACGGGGAGGGTGAATAGAAAGCCTTCTATTTAGAGGGAAGTTAAAGCAAACATTTAACACACTCCTTTTCCTCCATATACGCTTAGGAAGATTAGGACTTAGAAATGCTGGTGAAGGTTTCACTCTAGAAGAGGCATGGTAGTGACTTGAAACTGGAACCTTGGACTTGACTCTTATACTCTCTTTTGCTTGCTTTTTTAACTATGAGCCAAGCCACCTAACATCTCTTAGCTTTAAAACAATCAAGTGTGGGCTAGAGAGATGGCTCATGCATTAAGAGCACTGGCTTTGCTTTCAGAGGTCCTGAGTTCAATCCCAGCAACCACATGGTGGCTCACAACCATTTGTAATGGGATCCACAGCCCTCTTCTGGTGTGTCTGAAGAGAGTGACAGTGTACTCACAAATATAAAATAACTAAATCTAATAATAATAATAATAGCAACAACAATAATAATAATTCAAAAAAAGCAGAAGAAAAATTGAGACCTCCGTGGTGCTTAATGCTACAAAACATAATATAAAAGAGTTAAAGGCAGATTATAGTTACAGTACTTTGCATTGTTGCAGGATTAATAAAGGCTGAGCAGGGGATGAGGCCAGCATGCAACTGATTAATTCAAAAAGCTTTGTTGCATTTTTCCTTTTCCTTCACACAAATAAGAATGTGTGAGTTCAATTAATTTTCTTCTTCAATGGGAGAACCCCAGAAAAGTTTTTTCAATAATCCCATCACATCTTAAAATAATATTGGAATTCTTTTAAAAATGGCTTTTAAAAGTCTTTCCGAATGAAACAGCTATGTTACACTCACAGTCATTTTGTGTAAAGTAGACAACGTGTCTACAAGTTTTATTAATTACCTTCTTCAAGAAATTTAAATTGGTCAACATTAATATAGCCCGAGGAACTGGCAATAGAACTTTGAAAGTGAGTTAGAAAAAATGTTTTCATAAAGATGTTTTGAGTAAAAATAAAATGGGTGAAATGCCTGCATTGCAAGTCCTCGGCACTGGATCAGGCCACTCAGTCCATCCCATGAAGCTGCCTACCTAGAGTTAAAGTACTTCCTAGAGATTGAACCCATCAATACTGATCATACACATGTGGAGGGAAGAGGAACCATGAGGAGGAGGAATTCCTTGTGGTATCCATTTCTCCCTTTGTTCATTTATGTCAACTGAAGCACTTTTGTACAACAGAGCCAAAAACTCTTACATCTTTTATTCCACC
Source organism: Micromys minutus (assembly GCF_963924665.1). Classification (NCBI taxonomy): domain Eukaryota; kingdom Metazoa; phylum Chordata; class Mammalia; order Rodentia; family Muridae; genus Micromys; species Micromys minutus. The sequence continues at coordinate 40,215,100 of NC_137979.1, read as the reverse complement.
ATTTCATCTACGTTCCCTATTTCTACTACCAGGCCGCCTACGAATCAGCATGAGTCATCAGGAGCTATCAGGACTAGCCAGGACATCAGGAGAAGTTCTCTGCCATGCCTCTCTCAATGAAGTAAAGATGAACACAGACAAATGTTCGAGACCAACAAAGAACTGTACAGCTAGCTATGCAAACACATTGTCTGTTCCTATTTATACTCTATCCAAACATCATGTGTCCTCCCATGGGTCTCGCCTTAAGAAAACACCATGTCAATCTGTACTACCTGACATATCCAGAAACTTCCACTTTACTATACTTCTGGGAGCTCCCAGAGACTAAGCAACCAACCATAGAGCACAGAGTGGCTGGTCCAAGGTTCCCACACATATGTAGCAGAGAAATGCCTTATCTGGCCTCAGTGGGAAAGGATGCTTCTAATCCAGTAGAGACATGGTGCCCCTAGGATGGAGGATAACTGGGGTGGTGGTGGAGTACCCTCTCAGAGGCATAGAGAAGGAAGAATAGCATGAAGAACTCTTGGAGGGGGTCGAGTAGGGAGGGTAACATATGGAATATAAATAAATAAAATGATTAATTAAAAATTAAAAATATTTTCCACAATTGAAAAAGAACTGTATTTCAAAATGTTTTCATTATATTCTCTCTGGATTGTTTTTTTAAAAGATATGAAGATTTATTTATATATTTAACCCATTAAAGTATATACAGAATTAAATGTCATATTTTAAGTGTGGTTTATATAAATGAGTGAGATTGCTTTTTCCAGACAGTGAAAAAAAAAAAAAAACAATGGTGTTTACCTATTCATTGAATATATCCTAATTAAAGTCTTAGTATGAGCCAGGCATATTCATGCACAAAACAATATTAAATTATGGTAATGATTTTAACCGCCAACTTTTCTGTCTTTGTTCTGATGAAGCTTATATTGTAGTTGGGGAGTGATATCAGATATATAAGAACATAATTCATTGTCAGATCAATGCTATGGAGAAAGTAAAGCAGAATAAAGGAAGAGAGTATCGGTGTCCTGAGGAGGGTCTGGCTCTTTAAGATTAGCCAATGAAGATAGGATTTGCTGAGTGACATTTAAATGAGGCACCTGATCAACCAAAGCAAGGAACCATAGTAGTACTCTTGGTTGCAAGCACCTTTATGGCAGACGCAATCACATACGCAAAGAATCAGCAAACATTGCTCCTGGTGTGTGTGAAAACCACCTGGATTTTATAGTTCTGTTTTAAAGAGAAAGGAGGAGCAGAGTGGTAGATGAGGTTAGAGGTGTATGTTTATCTGATGACCTCTAATCCTCTAGTTAGGGGCATTCATTTGACTGGTTTTGCTCAAAATTTTCATGATTCAGAAGCCATCATTTTTGGTTTTCATGGACAGATATGACTCAAGTGACAATGGAGAGGAGAGTGGGAAATGCAGAGTAAGAGGCAGCCGTGAGAAGCCACGGTGACAGAACAGGGTAACAGATGCTGGCACACAGGGTGAGGAAAGGCTGTTGGATTTGAGACTTATCTCAAGGGAGTGATCTGCAGAACTTTCTGGGAGATACAGGCTCTTGTATAAATTGATTTACCATAGAAGACTGATTACATGGTTTTGAGAACAAGGAATAAAATTATCCAAATAAAAATTTATTGAAACGTGAAAAAAACATAATTTTATGACATAGTGCCTTGACAGAACAGGGGTACACCTAATCTGCCTAAGAAGTCAGATATGTTTCTGAGTTTTGCCATTTCAACGTTGACTTGAGTAAGAAAATTTCCCATCTCTGGGAACTTCAGTATCTGTATTTATAAAAATGGAAGAGTTAAATCAAGTGCCTTCTAAAAGTCTAGTCATTGAACTATGTCTGTAAGAATGAAACAAAACCTTTATATACTAATAGATGCTATGAACCCATTAGTGAGAGGCATCACAGGAAAAATTGTTTCATGGGGATCTGTAGGGAAAATATTCCTTACCGGAATAATATAAAATCCCATTAGAAATATGCTCAGTGAATTAAAAAGTCATCTTCAGCTTACAGAAAGAAGCCTGTTTCAATGACCTGACCTTATAAAACCCAGCAATTAAACATAACTTTGCCTTACTAAGTGTTGGGCAGAGGGTAAATGTAGAATCAGTGTGTACCTCACAGAGATTTGAGTTCTTTTGGCAAAAAGAATCATCTAAGAGCTCACCAACTGTTTAGCAGGGAAAGAATTTCGTGGCAACTGAATTACATGTTATGGCATTGTTGATTGACAGCAAAAGTACAGGGATATTTAGCCCTGCCTTATAAGAATGTCTGATGTAGAAGAATAAAGAAAAGTGGGAATATTCTGTACTCTGGGTATGATTTTACCCTACTGATATTTCAGATGTGCATTTTCTCACTTTGGAGGGAAATGTCCATATGAAAACCTTAATTTGTCATATTTAGGACATATTATGTCAAGATCATGTGGTACAGACAGGAAAATGACAACTGAGTTGGAGTGAAGAACAACCATAGGCATCTTTTGTTTCAATGGGAGAAAATCCTGGAGCCCAGAGAACTTATGCAAGATCACGTCTTTCCTTCGCTCTCTTCTAATTTAATATAGATTATCAGGAAAGAAAAGAGGAACAAGTATATTACAAATACTGCAAAATTTCTTTTATAAACTTTTGAGGTTCTAGTCCAGAAAAAGAGGGGGGGGGGCAGGTCACTGCCATCAGAACTCACAGCCAGCCCACATAGAGCCAAATGCCCAGGAGCAAAGTCCCTTCTGAGCCCAAGGGTACTCATACCCACAGGAGGGACAAGCTCTAGTCAGAGGCAACAAGATCACCTAAGATCACATGTAACAAGATGGCAAGAGGCAAACAAGAACCTAAGCAATGGAAACCAAGACAACCTGGCAACATCAGAACCTAGCTCTCATACCACAACAAATAGTGGATTTCCCAACACATCAGAAAAAACAAGATATAGACTTAAAATTATACTTTATGACAATGATAGAAGTCTTCAAGAAGCACATGAATTAGAGTAGAACTAGGAAAACACATGCAAACAATTAGAGGCCCTTAAAGAGGAAACACAAAAATCACTTAAAGAGTTATAGGAAAACACAAAAAGGTGAAGAAATTGTAAATGGAAATGAATACAACAAAGAAATCACAAAAGGAGACAATCCTGGAGATAGAAAACCTAGGAAAGAAATCAGGAGTCATAGATGTAAGCATCACGAACAGACTACAAGAGATAGAAGATAGGATCTCAGTGGCAGAAGATAACATAGAAAACATTGATACAACAGTAAGAGAAAATGTGAAAATCAAAAAGCTCCTGCCCTAAAACATCCAGGATATCCAGGACACAATGAGTAGACCAAACCTAAGAAAAATAGGTCGAGAAGAGAGGAAAGACTTCCAAATAAAAGGCCCAGTAAATATCTTCAACAAAATCATAGAACAAAACTTCCCTAACTTTAAGAATGAGATAACCATGAATATACAAGAAGCCCACAGAACTTCAAATAGATTGAATCAGAAAAGAAACTCCTCCTGACACATAATAGCTAAAACACCGAATGTTCAAAACAAAACAAAACAAAACAAAAAAAAATACTAAAAACAGTGATGGAAAAAGGACAAGTAACATAAAGGCAGACTGATCAGAATTACATCAAACTTTTCAACAGAGATTATGAAAGCTAGAAGATCTTGGACAGATGTTATATAGACTCTAAGAGAACACAAATGTCAGCCCAGGTTACTATATCTAGCAAAACTCAATTACCATAGATGAAGAGACCGAGATATTCCAGGACAAAACCAAATTTATACAATATCTGTCCACAAATCCAGCCTTACAAAGGATAGTATATGGAAAACTCTAATACAACACAAGGAGGGAAACTGCACCAAAGGAAAAGCAAGAAAATTATCTTCTTGCAACAAAACCAAAGACAAAAAGTACACAAACATCCTACCTCTAACAATAAAACATAACAGGAAACAACAATCACTATTCCTTAACATATCTTAACATCAATGGACTCAGTTCCCCAATCAAAAGACACAGACTATCAGACTGGATATGTAAACAGGATCCAGCATTTTGCTGCATACAGGAAACTCATTTCAGAAACAAAGACAGACACTACATCAGAGTAAATGACTGGGGGAAAAAACTTCCAAGAAAATGGTACTAAGAAACAAGCTAGAGTAGTCATTCTAATATCAAATAAAATATATTTTCAACCAAAAGTTAGGAAAAAGGATAAGGAAGGACATTTTTTACTCACCACAGAAAAAAATATATCAAGATTAACTCTCAATCCTGAACATCTATGCTTCAAATACAAGGACACCCACATTAATAAAAGAAACCTGACTAAAGCTCAAAGCATATATTGCACCACACAATAATAAGGGCAGACTTCAACACCCCACACTCATCAATAACCAGATGATAGAAGCAGAAATTGAACAGAGACACAGTGGAACTAGCAGAGGTTATGAGCCAATTGGATTTAAAAGACACCTATAAGACATTTTATCCCAAAACAAAAAAATATACTTCTCAGCACCTCACAGTATCTTCTCCAAATTTGAACTTATAGTCGGTCACAAAACAGGCCTCAACAGATATAAGAAGATATAAATACTGCCATGTATTCTATCAGATCAACATGGTAAGGCTGGTCTTTAATAACAACAAAAACAACAAAATGCTCACATACACATGGAAGCTGAACAGTGCTCTACTCAAAGGAGAAATAAAGAAATTAAAAATATTTTATAATTTAGCAAAAATAAAGGCAAAACAACCCCAAACTTAAGGGATGCAATGAAATCAGTAATAAGAGGAAAGCTCATAGCTCTGAGTGTCTCCAAAAAGAGATTGGAGAGAGCATATATTAGCTGATTAACAGCATACCTGAAAGTTCTAGAAGAAAAAGAAGCAGATACACCCAAGAGGAGTAGATGGCAGGCAATAATCAAACTCAGAGCAGAAACAAACCATGTATTAACAAAAAGAACTATACAAAGAATTAACAAAACCAGGAGCTCGTTCTTGGAGAAAATCAACAAGATTGATAAACCTTTAGCCTGACTAACTAGAAGGCATAGAGAGAATACCCACATTAACAAAATCAGAAATGAAAGTGGAGACATAACAATAGAAATTGAGGAAATTCAAGAAATCATCAGTTCCTCCTACAAAAGCCTATTCTCAACAAAACTGGAAAATCTAGAAAAAATGGCCAAATTTCTAGACAGATACCAGGTACCAAAGTTAAATAAGGATCATATAAGCCATCTAAATAGTCCCAGAACACCAAAAGAATAGAAGCAGTCATCAAAAGCCTCCTAAACAAAAACAGTTCAGGAACCAGATGGGCTCAGTACAGAATTATATTAGACTTTCTTAGAAGACCTAATACCAATACTCTCCAAACTATTCCACAAAATAGAAACAGAAGGACCACTACCCAACTTGTTCTTTGAAGCCACAATTATGTTAATACGTAAACCACACAAAGACCCTACAAAGAAAGAGAACTTCAGACCAATTTCCCTCATGAACATGGATGCAAAAATACTCAATACAATTTCTGCAAACTAAGTCCAAACACATCACAGCAATCATTCACCATGATCAAGTAGGCTTCATCCCAGGAATGCAAGGATGGTTCAGTATATGGAAATCCACCAACATAATCCATTATAAAAGCAAACTCAAAGGAATAAACACAAGAACATCTCACTAAATGCTGAGAAAGAATTTGACAAAATTCAATACTCATTTACATTAAAAGTCTTGGAAAGATCAGGAATTCAAGGCCCATACCTAAATATAGTAAAATCAATATAGAGTAAAGTGGTAGCCAACATCAAACTAAATGGTGAGAATCTTGAAGTAATCCCACTAAAATTAGAGACTAGACAAGAATAGGTATACCCATTCTCCCTATACCTATTCAATATGGTACTTGGAATTCTGGCCAGAGCAATTAGACAGTAAAAGGAAGTCTAAGGGATTCAAATCAGAAAGGAAGGAGTCAAAATATGACTATTTTCAGATGATATAATAGTTGACTTAAGTGACCCTAAAATTTCACCAGAGAACTCCTACAGCTGATATACAATTTCATTAACATGGCTAGTTATAAAATAAAGTCAAAGAAATCAGTTAGCCTTCCTCTACTCAAAGGATAAACATGCTGAGAAAGAAATTAGGGAAAAGACACAATTCATAACAATCACTAGCAATATGAAATACCTTGTTGTGACCTTCCCTAAGCAAGTGAAAGAACTATATAACAAGAACTTCAAATCTCTGAAGAAGGAAATGGAAGATCTTAGAAGATGGAAAGATCTCCTATGCTTATATATTGTAAGGATCAAAATTGTAAAAATTTCCATCTTGCCTAAAGCAATCTACAGATCCAATGCAATACCCATTAAAATTCTAACTTAATTTATCATAGAGTTAGAAAAAGCAATTTGCAAATTTATTTGCAATAACAAAATACCTAGGATAGCAAAAACTATTCTCAACAATAAAAGAACTTTAGGGGGAATCACCATGCCTGATCTCAAGCTATATTAAAGATTAATCGTGATAAAACCATATGGTATTTGTGTAGAGATAGACAGGTAGATCAATGGAACAGAATTGGAGACCCACAAATGAACCCATATACACATGGTCACTTGAACTTTGACAAAGGAGGTAAAAAATTTCAATGGAAAAAGGACAGCCTCTTCCACAAATGGTGTTGTTTCAACTGGCAGTCAGCATGCAGAAGAATGCAAATCAATCCATTCTTATCTCCTTGTACAAAGATCAAGTCTAGGTGGATCAAAGACCTCAATATAAAACCAGGTACACTGAAACTAATAGAACAGAAAGTGGGGAAGAGCTTAGAACACATAGGCAGAGAGGAAATTTTCCTGAACAGAACACCAATGGCTTGTGCTCTAAGATTAAGAATCTACAAATGGTACCTCATAAAATTGCAAAGTTTCTGTAAGGCTAAGGATACTGTTAAGAAGAGAAAATGGCAGCCAACAGATTTGGAAAGGATCTTTATCAGTCCTACTTCTGCTAGAGGGATAATATCCAATATATACAAAGAATACAAGAAGTTTGACCCCAGTGATCAAGTAATCTTATTAAAAAATGTGGTAAAAAGCTAAACAAGAAGTTCTGTGAGAAATACTGAATGGCTGAGAAGCACCTAAAGAAGTGCTCAACATCCCTAGTTATCAGGGAAATTCAAATCAAAAGAATCCTGAGATTCCACCTTACACCAGTCAGATTGGCTAAGATCAAAATCTCAGATTACAGCAGATGCTGGGGAGGATGTGAAGAGAAAGGAACACTCCTCCATTGTTGGTGGAAATGGACGCTGGTACAACCACTCTGAAAATCAGTCTTCCGGTTCTGCAGAAAATTGGACATAGTTCTACCTGAAGACCCAGCTATTCCACTCCTGGGCATATACCCCAAAGATGCTCCAAATAACAAGGACACATGCTCCACCACATTTATAGCTGCCTTTTTTATAATAGCCAGAAGCTGGAAAGAACCCAGATTATCTTCAACAGAGAAATGTATACAGAAATTGTGGTACATTTACACAATGGAGTACTACTCAGCTATTAGAAACTCCTAGGCAAATGAATGGAATTATAAACTATCATCCTGAGTGAGGTAACCCAGTCACAAATAATACACATGGTATACACTCACTGATTAGCCGATACTAGTCCCAGAATGCTCTGAATACCCAAGAAACAACTCACAGATCTTATGAAGCTCAAAAAGAAGGAAGACCAGAATGTGGATTCCTCAGTCCTTCTTAGAAGGTAGAACAAAACACTCAGGAGAGGAAATACAAGATCAAATAGAGGAGCAGAGATTGAAGAAAAGATCATACAGAGGCTGCCTTGCCTGGGGATCTACCCTATATGCTGCAGCCAAACCCAAGCACTATTGCTGATGCCAAGACATGCTTACTGGCAGGAGCCAGATATGGATGCCTCCTCGGGGACTCTGCCAGTTTCACACAGATACAGCTGAACATGTTTGCAGCTAACCATTGAAGTGAATATGGGAACTCGAAAGAAGCTGATAGGGAAAGGAGTGAAGGAGCTAAAAGGGTTGCAGCCTCATGGGAAGAACAATATTATCAACCAAAGAAACCCTCCAAAACCCCAATGAACTAAAACACCAGTCATGGAAAGACCCTTAGCTCCTGTTGCATATGCAGCAGAGAATAGCAGTATCTGGCATCAATGTAAGAAGAGGCCTTTGGTACAGTGAGGGCATGTTTTCCCAATGTAGGGGAATGCCAAGGCACTGAGGTGGAGAGGGTGACTGGGACAGGGTGTACCTTAATGGATTCAAGTTGAGGGAAAGGGGGGATGAGAGAAGGGAAGGAGATAACACATGAAATGTAAATACAGAGAGTATCCAATAAAATAATTTAACAAATTTTAGAAAATCCTTTCTGAGAAAAATGTTAATTTTGATGCTTTCCATTCCAAATCAGTTGGATATCTGCTCTTGCATTTAATTTCAAGATGCCCTTTTATTATTCTTTGGATCACAGCCATAATGATCATGTGACTCATACATGGAACTTGTTGAGAAGGCACTAGGTTTGGTTTCCCTAGGAGTTCATTTTCAGTATGCCCCAGGTGTGGTCTTCTGAGTACTTTTTAAAGGTGTACCCAGCTGACTACCCAGTTGATTCTGATACAGTTGATCTGAAATCTACACTTAAATCATCAGATTTCAGGGCAACAGAGTATCTAGCCAGGCTTTTTTGTTTGTTTGTGTTTTGTTTTGTTTTGATGTGTTATATCACAATTCACATTCTGTAAGAAGGGTATGTTGTCCAGTAGAAACTCCAGAGACACAGAGATGTTGTCACTGGAATGATAGCATTGCATGTGCGAACTGGGTGCGATGGAAAGTTCAATCATAGGCGACTTTAAAACAATGTATAAAGAAATGGACAGCAGACAGGATTTCAAGAAGTCACATAAGTGAAAAAATAGATGGTAACTTTATACTGCCAAACACCAGGCGCTAAAAATGACATGACACCTACAAATATGACATGAAATATAGTTTAAAATGTAATTTAAAAAGTGAGCAAGTTTATTTTAATTAATGTTTTTGCGTATTTGTTCATGTGTGTGTGTGTGTGTGTGCGCGTGTGTGCATGCTGTATTGAATATGTAGAAGAACAAGCATTGTATATATATGCACATATACACATTTAGTGATCTGAGGTTAATGGGTATCCCCATTTATCACTCTGTTTTTCTTTATTTAGAGTGTCTCTCTCTAAAGCTGCAACTCAACAATTTGGATAAAATGCCTGGCCAGCAAGTCACAGTAGCTGGTGCCTTCACTTGGGTGCTGGCATTCTGACTTGGGTCCTTATTCTTGTACGAAACAACTAACCAATCTCCCAAGATGCCTCGATATTTCACTTCTAACACCACAGTCTTTTACATAGCATGCATTAGTTGTTCTCCCATATAATTTAAATACTATATTCCAACTATACTATATTTTGTCTGTACTTAATTTCTATTGAAGTTGATGTAATTTTTTATTTTACTAAAAACCAAACAGTTCTTTATGCTTAGTTAACTTGGTATTGAAAGAAACAAAATTGTATGTGAACAAAATAAATCAATAAATAAATGGGATCATTAATATTTGAAACAAAAGCTAACATGAGAAGCTAATAAAGTCTCGGAAGTAACAAAGACTTCGTTAATTAATGGCATAGTTTAGTGATTTGATGTCAGAGTGGACTTCAGCAGGTTTTATATTAATCAATAATTTTTATTTTAAAATGGGTTTTGATGATTTTACTCATCTTTCTTGAAATGTAATTTATAAATTACATTTATCTATAATACATTCTTTGATTGTGTGTATATTATGTGTGTCTGTGGCCTGTGTGTGTCCTAAAGAGGAAGAAACTAGTGTTCTAATAAAATAGTCTTAAGAGACAGGGCCTAAAGGAAGATCTCTGTTCATTGTGGATATGCTCCTGACAGAGTTTATAGGCCCTTAGCTCTTTCTTTTCTCTCATTTGATTCCTGACTTTGAGGTGAACAATTTTCTCTACAACGGTGTTTCTTAACCTAATGCTGAGACCCTTTACACAGTCCCTCCTGTTGTGAGGACCTCTAAACATAGAACTATTTTCCATGCTACTTTGTAACTGCAATTTTGCTACTATTACAAGTCATAATGTAAATATTTGATAAGCAAGATATCTAGTATTTGGCTCCTGTAAGGGTCATTTGACTCCAAGGGAACCATGGCCCACAGGTTGAGAACCACAGCAACCTCCCATTGTGCTCACACACCTATCAAGGGCCCCCCCCAAAATTAAATAAATAAATAAAGTCACTCTACCATAGTCAGGAGCCTTCAGAACAGGTAAGCTCCCAAAAGGCCTGTTTAAAAATGTTGGTTAGCACCATTGCTGATGTCAAGAAGTGTTTACTGGCAGAAACCAGACATGGATGTCCTCAGAGGCTCTCCCAGAGTCATACAGATACAGATGATGATGCTCACAGCTAAACATCAGACTGAACATGGGACCTCAATGAAAGAGCTAGAGAAAGGGCTGTAATAGCTGAAAGATTTGCACCTTCATGGGAAGAACAACATCATCATCATTCAAGGCACTGAGGTGGAGAGGGTGACTGGGAGAGGGAACACCTTCATTGAGGCAAGTTGAGGGGGAAGAGGGAGAGGAGTGGCAGGGTAGGGCATAACATTTGAAATGTAAATACAGAGAATATCCAATAAAATTAACAAAAAATAAATTGTTGGATATTTCAGGTGTTTGCTTACAGTGAATAAATCTTTTTAGCATAAGGATTAGAAATAAAATAAATGTATAGTTCCAATGAAATTTAGAGGGAATGAATTTTAACTTAACGTTGTTTCAGTCTCTCACTAAAACTTCGAGTTACCAGCAAACTTTCAATGATACCAGCAACATTACTAATTTTTGAAATTCCAGAAATTGACACAGGGTTGGGATCTAAGAATAACAGTATTATCACAAATAAATGTTAGGAAAGATGAAAGAAAATATTTCACTGTCCTCGGATGTATTTTACTGGTGACATTAGGATAATAAGCATGTTTTAAAATCACTAGAAACAGATTTTCTGTATATGGCTTTATTCCTAAACTCAGTACACAAGTCTTTTTCATTATGATTTTTATTTTTAGAAACAATACTTTATGGTCTTATTTTCTAATTATTTAAAAAACTATCTGATCCTCAAGTTAAACATATAAAACAAAAAAAATTCAACCTTTTGTCTTTAATTTTACATTTTCCTCCTATAGTTTGCCCTTAAAATGTAATTTATGTATTTTTTAAAGTAGCAAACCAATCATGTATGTGTATAAATTCACATTATATATTTGACCTCATACGCTCACATATACCACACACACACACACACACACACACACACACAAAAGACATATTACATACTCACAAAAACCTACACTCACTCATACATACAATTAAACTTACACTCACCCATTCTCTCACACATACACTCACACACATATCCACACACATATTCACACATACATGCACAGATACTCTTACACACATATACTCACACAGAGATATCACACATACACAATTTTACATGCACACTCACACATACTCTCCCATAATCTACTCACATACTCACAGAGACATCACACATTCACATTCAAACACACACACACACACACACACACACACACACACACACACACACTTAATGTCTTCACTTAATGACATAGGATAAAGAATTCCTTAGCAATATGTACACAGAATATTATCAATTTGTATCCACTCTCTGGGTAAAGTGATTCATTCCTTTATCCCCATCACTCAAGAGGGAGCTAGAGTCTGGAGTTCAAAGCCAGCCTTGTATACATAGAGGGTTTCAGGCCAGGAAGGGTGAAACAGTGAAACCCTGTCTGAAAGAATAAAGAATGCAATTTCCTTTATATAACACAAATCAATCTTAAATTACCTGTTTTTTTTTTCAATGAGGGGCTCTGAATAAAGTCCAGACCTCAGGCGATTTGTAATTAATAAATGAAACTGCATTAGAGGAATCAAGCCTTGTATGGAGACTCATGCCAAAAAATCCAATCCAGTTTGTAAGCACTTTTATAAATGCACTTTCTGCTCACTAAGTCCTCCTTAGTTTCTTCAGCATTAACAAATATTGAGAACTTCATGCCAGAGGCACACAGGAAGACACAGGATGCTGTCTTGTGATGCAGGAGTTAAAGAGACAGCAGATTAAACCTAGTTATCAGCACCTATACTACCATACAGTATATGATACATGGTAAGTCCCTTCTGACTCTGTTTCTCTAGCTCTTGCCCTTGATGGTCTTGCTGATGGCAAGGGTCACGGAGGCCTTTGGGAACTGCGAATCCTGCAGTGGAAATCAGCTGTTGGCTGAAGGTCAATAGTTATGTGTGGACAGCTGGCTTAAAAGCATGCTGAAGAGTGCAGGGGAGACATTTAATAAATATTAAGTTCTCTCATCAAACCTAGATCATTTCCTTCCTGCAGCTCTGAGTGTTATGTCATCCTCTGACTCACGCCTTCAATTGTAACAGTCCTACTCTCTGTATTAAGCATAACCCTCTCAGGCTGTCACCATCCCTGTTACTTCATCATTTAGAAATTCTCCTTTGAGCACTCCTCCCCCTCTGCCTTCCCCTCCCCTGCTGCTTCTACCTTATAGCTTCCCAGTCAGCCTTGCTGTTTACTCTTTTATCCTGATGTAACCAATCCTCCTCAGACAAACCCAATTCATCCCGAAAGGAGACTTAATGTGCCATAAAACTAACAGGGAGATTGCTCTCAAGGTGGGCAATAAGCTGACACAGCACACAGGTGATATTTATAAGGCAATCCAACTTCAAGAAATACCAGCCAGTGCACTGCTTGCAAATCACAGGGTAATTATCTGCTTTAGGTCCTTAATCACTGGAGCAGAGCCTTTCATAAGTAAACACAACTAGTGAATGTGAACCTGGATACAGAAAACAACAAGCCAAGGGAAGACACCTTCCTTACAGAGCTGAGGAGAGAGTGGAAGTTTCTTCTTGAGTCCTTAAACAGAACATAATGGCTACTGGTCAGTGCTGGTTCTCTCATAGATTGGCACAGGTCTCAATAACATGATCCTGATATGTAACCTGTGGGTTTTGGTTTAGTTCCGCAGAATATGGCAAAAATCCTTCTAACTCTCATATTGGCTACAGGGAAACTTCTGATATTACCACTATGGAAATTAATATGGAGATTCCTCACAGATACTGAGTCATGTGATGCAGCTGTACCACTGATGATCCTACAGCACTCCACATCCCTCCACAGTGGACTTGTACATCTGATTTGGACATCTGTGGTTTGTCACCACATCTCCGACTCAGCTTTCTATGACTATGTGAAGATATTGAACAAACCATCATGGGAAGAAAGAGTTTATTCCATCTTACAATTTACAGTCCAGCATAAAGAGAAGTCGGGGCAGCAACTAGAGGCAGGGACCGAAGCCAAGACTTTGGAGGGACATTGCTTACTGGCTTGATTCCCATAATGTACTCAGCTTACTTTCTAAAAGCACCCAGGACTATCTGCCAGGGGGTGGCACTGCCCACTGTAGGCTGGGCCCTCCCTCCTCAGTCATCAATCAATATAAAAGGTCCCCAGGCTTGTCTGTAGGTCAATAGATGAAGGCATTTTTCAGTCGGGATTGCCTTTTCTCAGATGGCTCTAACTTGTGTTATGCTGGCAAAAACAAAAACCTAAAAACAAACATACAACCTAACCAGAGCACTCTACTGTTTAAAACTCTACTATTTAAATATTCCTGACATTTGAAATATTTACTGTGTGTCAGGCTGTAGCAGTCAGTATTAGAAAATGTAAAATGACATGATGCCATGCGAGCATCTCTGGCTCCAGCGGTGATCTCACTGCCGTGGCTAGCCCCAGCAGCAGCTGCCCAGCTAGCTATGATGACAGGTTGCTGCCATGCCAGCCCCATGCAATGGCCACTCATCTCATGATGAGATGTCACAAATCCTTGTAACCTGGCAAAATCAAAACTCTAGAAGCTTGTAATTTATCAATCAGATTTATATCAGTAAATTCTCATCCCACAAAACATCCACACAATAAAATCAGAACCAATTGATATTCATAAAAACTGTCCATTTAGATAAGACAAATTGTTCTGTAGTAATCTGTCCCTTATAAGATATTCATAGCTACCTGTGGCTATTTAAAGTCACAAAGATATGGGTTGTTCTCTTCCTCCATCTTCCTACTTTTCTTCTCCCCTCTCCATACTTTCTGTCACATCTCTCAAATTCTCAGCCTACTTTTCTTGTCACAGGCCTTGCCGTATCTTGTCCCTACCCTCACCTGCATATGGACATCAACCCATATCAGGCTGTGTACCAGAGCTCATTCATCATTTCCCGGGTACTTGGGTGTTTAGCTATCACCGTTGTTCTTATAATATAGATTGAGAAACAGGAAACCAAGACTAATTAGGTGCTAGTGCACCAAGCCCAGGTAATATAGAGCCAACACGGCCTGTTAGTGACAGCGGCATATTTCCTTTTCTACAGAGTCAAACATGTGTGCTCTCATTTTTTAAAGGTCAGAGAAATAACAGAAGTTGACATGAGAAAAGTAAAACATGGTTTTCAATAGCTAATAGCACAGGTTACTGTATCTATGTTTAGATATTAAAATGTAGGCATTCCGTGAGTTCCTGAGAAAAGTGGAAATGACAATAAAAGAGAGAGACTTCACGTGACTCTAGCTAAAGCTCTGATATAATAATCACGGTGACTTACAGATCTAAGGTAATATTCTCTCCCATCTTTCCCACTCTACAGCTGAGGAAGTCTGTGGACTGTAGAGATGCCTCTAAAGATTCATGAGTATTAATGGCAGGGCAAGAAGAGAGCCTTGTCCCCCTAATGCCCAGTGCTCCCCTGCTTCTCATTCACTTTTCATGAAGGGCTGATGTTCAATAAATCAAGCCATAGTGCACCTGACTTTAATATAGATACAGATTTTTAATGAAGTTAATATGGCAGCTTTAATATTTTAAAAAATTCGTGTGTGTGTGTGTGTGTGTGTGTGTGTGTGTGTGTGTGTGTGGTCAGATACCCTTGGAACTGGATGTAGCTTGTGATTTGCCTGATGTGGGTATTATGGACAGAATTCATCATTCTTCAAGAACTGCAAAGGCTCTTAACTTCAGAGTCCTATCTTCAGTCTAATGGTTCCTATATTAGTCTTAAGAAGCCATATTCGATCATGGCATATCAAGTTGCAGTAACACTAGGCACATGCATTTTCTACTGAGGCTGGTTCATTTCCATGGGAGACCTCTTCTTCTCTGAGAGAAAAGGGAGGGGTGAGATGAGGTGAGATCAGAATGTACAGTAAATAAATTAATTAATGGGGGAAATATGCCACATTTGCTGGTTATGTCCACCTAACTTGAATCTGAAGGTAGGAATGGTATAAATTGCTAGGAAGAAAAGAATAATTCATGGGCATATGCTTCAGTGATCTAAAGTGGAGTACCCAACCATGAATTTTATGATTCAGGGGAAAAAAGACATACAACTTAGCCTGGTCATGTGACACAATATATACTGTATACATCATTCATAAAGTTGGTCTAAGTAAAGAAGACTGTATTTACTGTAATTATTATTTATAAAATACTTAGTTGATTTTAGGATGTTGAATGTAGCTACTGTTCACAAACATTCATCTTCGCAATTATATTTCTATAGCACATGACATTAAAGTTCTGTTAGAAGTTAGAATAGTGATGCTGAGGGAGGTAGGATAATAGATCCTCAAAGATGCGTCCATAGTGTGAACTTTAAATCTGTGAATGTTAATTTACATGGTAAAAATGCCTGTATAGCTCTAATTAAGGCAAGTGAGAGTGCCTGGGATTATCCACGGAGGCTTGCCTTGCTCTGTAGAAGAGGAAAACAGGAAAGTAAGTCCCAGAAGCAGGGTGGGGGAAAGAACTGAGAATTTCCAAGTAAAAAAGAGAAATTAGTTTTTATTGCTTGGTTTAATATTACAAAAGGGCTTGAGAGAAGGAAGAAGAGAAGACTCCACACACTGGGAATGACCTCAGATAACAGACAGCAAAGACATGGAGACTTCAGTCTTAAAACTATAAATAAACAAAGTTCAACAAACTTTCAATGAATAAGGAATTGGAATCCCCACTAGGGCTTCTATAAGCTGAAAACCCCTTGTTACCTATTCTTTTTAGTCTAATAAGACAAATGCCATGTTTCTGACAATGAAGCTGAATAACAATGAATCTGTGCTGTTTTAAGTGATTAAATGTATTGTTGTTATTGCAAAAAAAAAAAAAAAAAGAAAAGAAAACCAGAACTATACAAATCTCTTACCAGTGAAGCCTTCTTTTTACACTCTCAGTGTAAGTCAAATCTGGAAGATGATTCATTGGAGTAATCTGTCTTTCCATGCTGGTCTTTTTCCTTATCTGTTGGTGTCCCAATTTCACAGCCTACGTTTTAATAGACAAGGGTAATTTGTATACTCAATTATGGCTTGTGTTTCTATGTTTCAGATGGACACACACACACATGTTTAATCACCATGTTTGTCTTTATATAGAAATCATTCAAGTAACTTTTATTAAACACAGACCCACAAGATAAATAAACAAAACTTTAGCCACTATTATCTTCTAGATGCAGTACATGCTGCATAGAACTATATAGAAATGGGCAGCTCATTTCCTACTCTGCTTTTATAGAGGACTCATGTTATTGACTATATCAAATTATCAAGAACCCACTGAACATGTAGGAGGTTAATTCATATAATTAAGGAAGGCAAACAGGTTGGGCTGCCAAAGGATAATCATGGTCTTATGTTTAGAAAAAAGCAGTTAGATGGTGAGCTGGTATCCTGGGTAGGGTAACTCTTGCTATGATAAAACACCATGAGCAAAACAACTTGAAGAAGAATGGGTTTATTTGGCTTATGCTTTCATATCATTGTTCTCCAGCAGAGTAAGTCAGGACAGAAACTCAAATATGGCAGAAACCTGGAGGCAGAAGCTGGTGCAGAGGCCATGGAGAAGTGCTGCTTAAGCTCTTGCTCTTCATGATTTGCTCACCCCTCAAGATCACCAGTTAAGGATTGACACCATCCACAAAGAGCTAGACCCTTCTGCATCAGTCTCTAAGAAAATGCTCTACAGGCTTGTCCACAGACACTCTTATGGAAACATTAAATTTATTATTTTTTTACATTGGGGTTACCTTCTCTCAGATGACTCTGGCTTCTTTGAAGTTGACATAAAAGAACCCAGAACAGCTAGAAACAAAGAGATGTTTCTGACTGAACATTATTTTCTCTCTAAAACACACCTCTATGTTAGTTTTCCATTCACAAAGCCCAAACAGTGGGAACATGTTCAAGTTGAAGATTACTTCTTTACATGGTGTATAATTCTTGATAAGCTATTTTTTGTCTTGATAGACATCTGAATTATGAGTGCATCCACATATAACCTGACAAAGTCATTGTGTATAAAAGAATTTAAATTTTCTCTTTGGATAGTTTTCTATTGGCAATCAATGGTGGCCACATAAACTTGGTGATAATCATATCTTTTAGGTCAGGAAATAGGAACTCTGATATCTGGTAGAGGAAGGGATTTCTTAGTCACTAAACGTCTTACTCCCAAGAATTCTTTAATATGGCTGTTGGCTAGGGTTCCTTCTCTCTGTGTATAAATATATGTCTTAGGTGTTCCCTGTGAGTGTGTGTGTGTATGTGTGTGTATATATGTGTGTGTATGTGTGTGTATGTGTGTGTGTGTGTGTGTGTGTGTGTGTGTGTGTGTGTGTGTGGTATGCCTATGCCCATTCCTGTGTCTTTGGAAGACAGGGGACTATGTCAAGTATCATTTTTCTGGTTCCTACTTTCTACTTTAGTTTTGAGCAACAATATTTTACGGAACCTGGAGCTCACTCACCAGTTTTCAGGTAGCACACTAGCTATAGACATCATAATGATTTGATCTGCTTCTTTCTTACCCTACCTTCCAGAGCTGGGTGTACAGACACATACTGCCATGTGTATGTCATGCCATTGTATGTGGATACATGCTTTCAGTAGTATTAAGCCAGCTTCTCTATTTCTACTCACAGTGTTGTGTGATAATCATCTTTCCCCAAAGCATAGGCAATCTAACAAAAACTTCATTGTCAGGTTCTTGGGTATCAGTTTCTTTCAGTATTGAAATGTTCTATCCTGACTGGAACCTCTTTAAGCACAAAGTTTAATGTTGCAGGATATTTGATTACATGGTGAACCCCAAGATTGTGTTATTGCCCGGAAAAAGCCCCATATCTAGTTGTGGTAAGCCTCAGTCTCTAGCCCACACCTTCAACACTCTTGACTGGAATACAAACATGCCCTTAGTACACACTTTTAATCAAACAATGAATGGTAACAGTAGTTTGTAGAAGAAAGCACCCATGTTTAAATGTGATGTCTATTTGAGTGACAATCCAAAGAAAGAGGTGACAAAATAGGATATGTCCGACTCTCAGAAGAAGAAAGAGAAAAGGGAAGAAAGAAAGAGTAGTGCAGGGAAGTAAGGAGACAGGTTTCCTGGGCAGTTATAGAGAGAAGGGCTGCAGAGAGAGAACAAGATAGACAAAGGTAAAGAGAGAATGAGCCAGAGAATTATCAGGAGCTAGAAAATTAAAATAGATTGTTGCAGTTAGTATGAGGCCAACAAGAGCAATTCAGTAAGAAACTGAGAATGAATTTGTCAGCTTGAGCCAGAACAGCTGAGTGGAGTCAGACAACCAGTCAGCACTCAGAAAGAACTATTAAGGGGTCCATTTATTCAGCAGTAAGTCTCAGAGGCTGAAGATATTCTAGGCCTAGATCAGGTTGTACAGAGGCTGGAAGCCTCCAGGACTAGGCCTAGGTTAACTAGGTTAGCAGTAAGCCTCCATGATGACAATTAATTAGGGAGAATAAATATACTTTTACAGATATGTAACTCAAGGTAGCATGAAGTCCCTGAAACTGACCAGATTTACCTGGTCCCTCCCTGCTATAATCAGCCAAGCCAGACAGGCAAAGATGCTCAGACTGGTCAAGAAGCCAAAATGACTCAGAGAAGTTCAGTTGCAGAGAAGACTCTGATACTTGGCCAGCTGCCTGAAAGATGCAGGTACCAGCTCAGCTGCCTGGAAAGGTTTATACCAACTGAGACACCTGGAACCGAAACTGTCGAACCTGCTAAGATGCCTATAGGCTGTGCATTGTGCTCTAGGTCCCCAAATCTGTGAGCTGTCACCCATGCTAGGGCTTGGCTTTGGTGGTTGAGCTGTCTTGAGTCATTCGTTTTCTTGTAAGTAACCTTTTTGTGCATTCTCCTACAAGTAACTCCCATAAAACAAATTGGCTCACCAAGTTGGGCTTTGGTGGCACCTGTATTTGGTCTGCCATGGGTTCCCTGTCTGAGCTGAGGAGTCTCACCAGGCAAAGTTTTGTCACACAACACTGGCCTGGGGCTCTTCATTTTGAGTTGGTCAGCATAGATTCTCAAATACAAAACAAACCAAAACAAAAACATAAATTGTTGTTGCCCTTATTTCCTCCCAGACCTTGTCAGAGTTAAAGGTTGGGTTCTATTATTAAAAACCCCATACGGCTTAAGAATTGGGCATGGCGGAATCCATCTGGACCTACCCTGGTACCCACTAGCTCTCACAGCATCTGAAGGCGCTACGCAACTACCAAAGAAGAGAAACAAAGCAAGCAATAGTCCTACCTAGCTGTTAAGCCTAAATCCACAACAATGACCAGCACAATAGTGACTATCACTATTACCCATGGTGTAATACTGGCACTTTCATCATGGGGCAACCAACAGCTACTTCGTTATTAACTTTTAGATCACCCTCCTAATTCTAAAGGTTCCTCGGTTTCATTAAATCGAAGGAGTCTCATATTTCTTGGTTGTGCTACGTTATTATCTCTTCTATCTAGAATCCCTACTGGGTATATGATGGTGATACCTGTGCGTATACTTTTATATTTTCTGCCATTAGATTTTCCATATTTTATAACAAGGGGCTTTCCATTGTGTATTTTCACCCCTCTTTCATTGTATCTAATCTGCCTCTTCATCCATTCACTGAACTTCAACTCCCATGATATTCATATATGCGTTCATGCACAGAAGTGCATGCTGGGATGTGGTGGGTTGTTTTTTGCTGTCCTTTTTAATTTTCAGTGTGAAACTTCCTCTTTAGACTGGGTTTTACTGGGAAATACTGTAAGACATGGCCTAGGAGTATACTTTCCTAAGGTATTTAAAAGTTTTTTTTTTTCCTGGAGCTTCATTGCAAATTGGGATCAATTTTCATATTCTCTACCCTGTTTTGAAGTCCACACAGCATGCATGTATATAAATCTGGCTGCAAATTCAAGTGTGAGGTGGTTTTATAATTCTGAATTTTAAAAGAAGGGCTGCTTCCACATTCAAATGCCAGAGACAAAGTCTTTTGTTGTGTTTTCCTAATGTGTTTTATGTAGAGGTTAGCTCTACCTCCCTAGCTCTCATTGGTCCATGATTTCATCTCTGAAGTAATAAAATAAAAGAATATAAAGGGCAGATTATCAAAGTTGATGGTGCCTTCTGGGGCAGCAGCAACTTCCGTTCTTCTACTTACTGCATTTTACAAGATGCTGTTTATATCAAGTTCCTGAGACTATTGCTTGATTTCTCAGGTACTTAGATGTGAATTTAAAGGATATTAAGTATGTGCTTTAGATTTCCTTGGTGGTTAGTGTGTTACAGGTCTCAGGGAAGATATTCTGTCAGTTGGGATCCAAGGAATGATAGAAAGTCATAGCACACAACAAAACTCACATAAGAGCTTTCCTGGGAAAAATCACAGGACAGTGGCCGCCTCTTCTCCAGTGAGAAGCAGCAGGGAACTGAGTGGGAGGCAGCTTAGATAGGATTTCTTGGGGGCAGAGTTTTCCAGGGTAGAGAGTTCCAGGGTGATGATTTGTTGAGATTTCAGGTCCTAAACTTCCCACAAGCTCATGTATCTTTTTTTTTTTGTTGTTGTTGTTTTGTTTATTTTTTTCTAGCTTAGCAGTTGGTGGGATTTCAAGCCCTGGAATTGAGCTCAGGTTTTTCTTTCCTACAGTTAGTGAGGGTATTTTATGGCTACTTAGTCTCTCATTTCTGGCAGAGCCAGAAGTCTGAGACATTAAAGGCTAATTTTTGGCTGCAAGAACATATTCAGTTCTGTCCATCTACAAGTGCAATGTTGTTGCTGCCATTTGAAAAAGACGTTTATTGACTTTTTTTCCTTCAATCCTTAAATGGAAGTAATTCACTCTGAAATGCTTACTTTTTGTTGTCAGGTACATGATGTGGGTTCTTTCTGAAATGCCTTTTTTTGTTGTTGTTCTCTTTTCTTTTGCTGTTTGTTACAGTTTTATTATTGCTAATTTTGTTTGTATGTCTATTCTAGTGAATGCAGTGCCTCACAGAGTTCCAAAGAGAGTTTGGATCCTTTGGAGTTGAGGTTACAGCTGGTTGTCAGCAGGTACACGTAGACTCTGCAATTTCTATTCTTAACTTCTCAGCCATCCGCTAACCACTCCCATATGTTTGCTATGACTTGTATCTATTAAGAAAATTGAGTTTAAAAAATAAAAACCTGTATATTGTTAGCATCAACTCAGAACTGCTGTTTTCTGGGGTTAGTACCAGTGTCCAGGATCTCAGTGACTCCAGTGTAGTAAGTGCTAATTCTTAGTTCACCCTTCATCAATTCGCTGGTTATAGAATTCTGTTTTCTTCTCTTCTCAAATGTCCATTGAGATCCTTTATCTTAGAACTTTAACAGTTTGATTCATCTAAACTGGAGGTGTAGAATGTGTAGATGATGCCGTCTTTTTATATTTTTATAATTTTCTAAGAATGAATAGAAATTAACATTATAATTCATAACATAAAAATACAATCACCAAAACATTAAAAGTAGGTCCATCAACACAAATGGATACTTTAGTTACATTGAACTCTTCTTTCATATTTCAAACATATATGCTTTATTAAAATTATGAGGTTATAATCATCATCCTATAAATACAAAAATATCAAAAACCCAAATATTTGAAATCTTACAAACTGTTGTTCCAGAATTAAAAAAATAAAACAAAGAGAAAACCATTCTGGATGTATTTGAAATGTCATGGTTCATGAAGCAATTTCATGGGGTTTATGCTCTAAAGTCTTGTGTATGTACACCTTCATAGAGACTGGTATCAGACCCAGAGTCTTTGCAGTTTTGAAACAGTGTCTATGGTTATTTTTTTAACCCAGTGAATAGGAGAGAAGGTGCTTCTGAAAACATTCCGTCTATCTGCTCAAGTATGCCTTCTGTTAGTGATCTCCACAAGTGCATGGATGTAGCCAAAGTCAACTGGGAGAAAACAAGCCTATGAGTCCTGATTTTATTCTCCCTCATGGGTAAAAGCAATTACCTGGAAAGTAGTCTAAAACCTGCTCTTGAACTGAGTCCTATTTAGTCTTAAACAGGTTGATCACAAAACTGTTCTTTTGCTACTTGGGGGTTTCTCCTTTTTCTACGACCTAGGATGCCTGTAATTCTATCAGCACTATTTTCTGAGGAAATCAACAGTCATGAAATATAAAAAACACCTCAGGGAAATAGCATGAGATGGAGAATTGTTAATGATAGAACAAGTTGCAAAAATTTTGGGCAATGTATTTTCAAACCTGGTGAACTTGAATGCAGATGTTACCTATATATACATGTCACAGAGATAGAACAAAACACAAGTCCCAGGAGCGACAAGGAAATGTGGTAACTTTCACAATTGAAAGTGACTAAATACTGATTTATAAAAGTGATAAACAACTAAGCAAAAAGACACAGCAGTGGGATAACTGGAGCAGATTAAAGACATCTGAAGAGAAAATTAATGGAGCAAAGAAAGAGCACTGGTAAATTAGACTACGAGATGAATCCGAAATACGACAAAAAGAGAAGACAATTAGAAAGAGACTGTGTCAAATAGGAAAGAAACAATGTAACTTTTCAACATAATTTTAATGGTATCCTAAGTCATGAATCCTACTTTAACTTTTCAGAATGGGTCAGAGATAGGATTATTTGTAATTAAGTATTCAGCTCCCAATAGTTTAAAGTTAATGCTCTTAGGCACCATGTTCTTGGTGCTTAGCAAAAGAGAGGGTTGTTGTTATCTTACAGAGAGGAACATTTTGATGACAGTCTCAGAGAACAACAAATGCAATGTTGACATTTTCCACCCATATGACACTTTTTAATTTACAAAAAAAAAAAAGCTGATTAGGTTTTTACAAGAATCTGTTAAGCTCTAAAAAGGGGGGGTTGTCTTTTTCATTTAAAATGAAGCAATGCAAAAATTTTGGAAAGAAAGAAAAATTTAGCAATATATTTTCATTTTATTTAGTGCTACACATGTCTTCCTAAGTTGTTTGATGATCTTAACCTTCATTTTATAAGATGAGCACACTGAAGCCAGTAAAGGTCCTTTAATTCTCAAAGCGATACCCTCTTGTAAACTGAACCTGTTTTGAATAACGGTATTCTGAGCTTAAACCTAAAGTGTTTACGAGACTATTCCTAGTACTATATATTACTTTATCACAAACCTGTTTACAAATAATGATACTTATGGAAGTAAACTAAAAATTCAAAACCAAATAATTTTAAAAAATGGATATACAATGGATACATTTGTGAAAATCATTCATTATATAGTATCCCATCCCTAAGCAGAGCCATGGCGGAGATAGTAAATGAAGAGACCAGGGAATCCAGATGACTCCATATTTTGATTAAATGGATGTTTCCCATGCAGCCTGAACTCCCTCAGGAAGCCCTGAGTCATCATCTCTTTCACATGATATGAACTCCATCAGAATGCCTCTGCACCATTAGGTCAGAGTTAAATTTCTGGTAGAAATAATATAGCCATTAACAAATCCTTCTTAATGTATATGGTTAGATACAGGAAGCCAGCTTGCAATGCATATGTCCACTCTGGCATATGGGGAGAGTGATGGCTACTGAGTAGATGATGGGTACACATACCACTTCTGCCTCACTGTAGTTAGTTGTGGGTCCTTAATTCAGTAAGTCACAGAGTTCCTTTTCTCTCCTTCTCAATGGGGGCATCAATATTATTGCCTGCATGAGGTATTGTGAGAATTTATTTTTTTTTATTTTTTTTAAAAGATTTATTTATTGTGTGTATGTGAATACACTGTAGCTGTCTTCAGACACACCAGAAGAAGGCATCAGATCCCATTACAGATGGTTGTGAGCCACCATGTGGTTGCTGGGAATTGAACTCAGGACCTCTGGAAGAGCAGTCAGTGCTCCTAACCACTGAGCCATCTCTCCAGCCCCTGTGAGAATTTATTTTGACTCACAATTTCAGGATACCATCCGTCATGGCAAGAAAGACATAGTATCAGGAACAAAACTTATGTATAGATGTTAATGTATAACTTCTCCATTAACATACATAGGCCACATGAGAGATGTTGCAACTTTAAATTTTTTAAGCCTACTTTTAATGATGGTTCGTAAGTGCTTTAATCTCTCTTCTAGCCCACCACCCATCAGAGGTAGTGAAAATAAAGAATATGGAAAAAGTAGACCGGTTTAGAAATGTTTTTTTTTTTTTTTTTTTTTTTTTTTGAAGCAAATCTCAAAATTTTGAAGTAAAATCTGTGTTGCCAGGAAATCTGCAGGTCAGCTGATAGGTCAGCAGTCACAGCTAACTCTACTCGAGAACGCTACTTGGGTATATCAGCAGTCCAGTATAGCTGTGTAGGGATAGTCCCGGTGAAAGTCTGGATGCCACGACCTAGCAGGAACAGCCAGACCTCAGCTGACTCTGCGTGAGTCTTCAGGAGGGACAGGGCCAACAGAAACAGCATAAAATGTTCTCAGCTATGCCTTTCTCAGTGAAGCAAAGATCAGCTAAGACATGAGACCAACAAGCATTGAGCAGCTAGCTCTATAAACAAGCCTAGGTCAGCTTTTGTTATTGTCCAATGGGTCATATTTACACTCTCTCCAAGCCTCAGCACTTGAGTCTGTCTCAGCTGACGTCACTCTACCAACTGACCCAAGTCTGAGGAATGGCTCACCATTAGAAGTTTCTGGTGTATTTCTCTCTATGGAGTCCTGACAAAAGGAGCTCAACTATGCATTGGAAGGTAGACCAATACATGTGTTTCATTAGTGAAAATCTCCTTCATCTTGTTTCTTCACAAGCTTGCTTTAGCAGAGCATCCTTTCACCTGTGTCTACATCAGTGAAACATTATTTCTTGAGTCTGCCTTAACCTTTCACCTGTGTCTGCTTCAGCAAAATGGTCCTTCATGTGTTTGTCCCAACAAAACACTCTCCAAAGGACTTTTAAGTTTCCACTTTAAGATGGTTTTCTATTATTATTATTATTATTATTTTGCTGATTTAAAGCCACTTAGAGCTTTGATGGGTATGTATAAATCTTATGTATATTATTAAATATTTGAATGAATGAATGATATTTACCAAATGAACCCTTTTAGTAGTGAATTAGGTATTATTATTCTTTATATTTTTTGCTACATAAAAATCTCTTTTCCTATTGGCACATAATAATTATCAATGGTTAAGTTTTTATAAGTTCATAAATTACAATTTTCCAGTCTTGTTTATCCTTGCTGCTTTCAGAATCTTTTGTCAAATGTAAGTCATACAGTGTTCTGATTATTCTTGCAGTTTCTCCTCTTCTGTTTTTAGCCCACAGTGTAAAATATACCTCAAATACTATTTCAACTTATTCACAGAAAACTTTCAATGTGCGCAAATCATACAAATATCTTTGTGACATTCAAAGCCCTCCACAGTATTCCCACTACTTAACTTTCAGTTCTTTTCCTAAAGATTCCATCTTATATCTGAAACTTTTGGTCCAGATAACCTGTCTTCTATCTCATGAGTCTAAAAATTTTCAAAATGGTATTTTTGACAATATTAATGACTATATGAAACAATCTTCCTTCATATTTAATAGATTTCTTAAACACAATAATCACTATACATGCATTCTTAGTCTAAACCATATTCCATAGTCCTGTTTTATTTAATTTAATATTTTTATAATATGAAATATGGCAAAAATTTATGCTTTTTGTGCATTCTATCTATATTTATAGGTATAAACTTACAAAATCAGTTGAGTTATAAAAAACATTTAAGATAGTTAAATAGAAGAATGACGTTATGTGTCTAAGTTTAAAGTATTTGATATATTTATAAATATATTGTAAATATCAATGCATATAAATTTTATATATATATATGTGTGTGTGTGTGTGTGTGTGTGTGTGTGTGTGTGTGTGTATGTGCACACCTGGCCTAGCTTACAACTACAAGTTAGAGGACAGTTAGTGGGAGTCATTTCTTTTCTACCACATAAGTTCAGGCTCATAGCAGGTGCTTTTATCTGCTGAGCCATCTTGCTGGTCTATATAATTAAAATTTTAAAACTAACCTTTTCAATTTCTGTCTTGTTGGCATTTGAGGTCTGAGAAATTCTGCTTGGGATAATTCTCATTCACTGAAGGTTGCTGAGCTGCATCCATGGCTTATATTAGTAGATGACATTGCATGATTGAGTACTCCACTGCAATGATCCAGTTGTTATTGTAAGATGTCTTTTGGAGGACAAAAATCCTCACATTTGAGAAGTGTTGCTTTAAAGAATCAAGGTGTTTTTGTGATGAAGAGAACACCGGAGAATGAAGAAGAGAAATTTCATCTGTTTTCCTGCCTATGCGGCAGAGGGACAGAGAAGAAATGCTCACTAGGTTAACAGAGCTCTGAGAAGACACAAATAATGCATCGAAGCCCAACATTTCTCTGTAAAATAATGAAGAAGAAGAATATAACAGGTCCAGTGATGCAATTAGGTTCGTGCTGCTGTATTAGGTCTGATTATCCACAGACATAACTCTATAATTTGAAAAGAAAGAATAAAAATTGCCACAAGCGTTTGTTTCTTTTTCCATCTTGGAAATTAACATTTATTCATCTCTGGGATCACACTGGGGTTCAAGAAGCGGGTTTAAAAGTTTAATTGAGAATAAAGTAGCAAAAACACACATCCAAATATGTTTCAAAAGCACCATCACTGTTGCAATATTCAGAATTCAAGAAGGTTTATTCTTAATTATTTTTGAGAGTTAAAGTGCACGTATCTTTTTGACATCAGTGAATAAGAAATTTTGGTTAACATAACGATAGCAATGCTGGCGTTTACTCTTTGAAGTCTAAGGTAAATCTCTCTTTAATCCTAGCCTGGAGCCTGACTCTAAAACCAATCCTGGCTCCAGGCATGGGCACTAGAACACGCTCCACATCATTTAATTTTTGGCTTAGTTTTGAGTATTCATTGCTTTCAGTATTAATCCTACTGGAGATTCAGGTTCCCTAGGATCTGGTCCCTGATTTGTTTTTTTCATCCCCTCTTAATGCCTGGACTTAGAATGTTGTCAACTAGTTTTCTTGGTCTCTCTACCTTGTGGAGATTGATTCATTTATATATATATATATATATATATATATGACAGTGGTTTCTGAGCTAAGCCATATTTTGTAAATGAGTAAATATTTTGTAAATGAGTTTTTTACTTCTTTTTCAATCACAAAAATGCTTTTTAATTATGCACTGAAAATTAGATGGAGATGTATGCATTTATGACATTAAAACTAAAAAATCCAAGCCCCACCCTTTTTTTAGTTACTTAATTTGTCTGAATGTAGAACTCTTCAGCCCTTATGATGATAGATTCTAACAGCCACAGTAACAGAGACCGTGTCAGGGAGGATCTAATTTGCTTTCTTTGCATTCATTTCTTCTAGGACTATAGGTATTCAGACAGAAAGCAAAAAGGAAGGCCTTAACAAGAAGGACAGTTCTAACTCAGAGTGCAGGTTTGAAATGTTAGTCTTGTCTGAAGTGTGGTGTTCTCTAGAATTTGGAGAGAGAAAAAAAGTAGAAAAAGCTTCAGTGTTGTGAAGAAAAAAGGGGAAGGAAGACCAATGGAAAAAACTCTCTTGTACTAACCAGATATTTGTTAGTAAAATAAGAAGGCATTTCATTTTTACCTCTGCACCCTTATCATTCATGTTTGCCTAATGGTGATTTTTCTCCAAAATAATGGGCTGTGGCTTGCTAGGAGCCTCCCAGCCTGAAGGAGGTCATAGCAGGGACACAGAGTAGGACTCTGGTGTGGCTTTGTAGTCTAAGGTTCTCAGGATATTCTAGCTTTCTAACTCTGCTGCAATGTTGATGATAACTTTCAAAAGGTCCTAAAGACTGCTCTTCCTGGGGTTACAAGGCTGGCTTAGGCAATTGACACCAGCAGTCTAACAGTGGGGATAAGTAATATGGCCTTTGTGCTATCTCAGCTGCCTGCTAGTTTGAAGTCCCTGAATGGCTCCAGCTGCACATGGAGCAGAGGATGGTCTTGTTGGCCATCAATGGGAGCAGACGCCTTTGGCCCTGTGAAGGTTAGATGCTCCAGTGAAGGCGGAATATCAGTGTGGGGATTCAAGAGGGTGTGGGTGGGTGTGAGAGAGCACCCTCATAAAAGCAGGGGTGAGGAATGATATAGGAGGTGTCTGGAGGGGAAACTGGGAAAGGGGATAAAATTTGAAATGTAAATAAAAAATATCCATAAATAAAGGGACACTTTGAGAAGTGATTATAGTGTTTATTACTATGTTGTAAAAGGTTTCCCATGAATTCTATCTAAGTGAAAAGCTAAAAGATCCTAAGCAGGGTGTGAGGGGATTCTCTAAGTGGAGGAAGGGGAAAATTCTTCTTTCTTCTCTCATTTCTTTGTCCTCTGTACTTATACATCTTTCAGAATACACTATCACATGTTAAATAGTTCATCACAAGTTCACATACAAAATCAAACCATAAGTTGAAATAGAAGTTTACAACAGAGAATATTTATATGCATACCCATTAGGAGTAGTTATCTGGTTAAACATCTCTGACATATCACAGCTCCACAGGTTCAATGAATGTTTAAAACCAAAGCGAATCTATTAGTCAAGTTTTGTAAAGATAAACCCAGTCAATATTTTATCTTCTGTCCTAGAACCTAAAATAAATTGTTAGTTCCCTTATTATGACCCCTTTGGAGCATATCTCTGCAGATCTACAAAGATGTGCTGTCTTGTAGCTATCTAGACATGGTTGTGAGCTCTTCCCAGGGAAGACCATAGTCTTTCAGTCTCAGTGTTCCTTACTTGCTTTTGGTTCTTTGTTTAGGGTTGCAGTCCCAGGAAATTTCCCCTTCTATGCTAAGATGTCTGGTGTTGTCCTTACTTAGAGTTTAGTCAGAGACTTCATATTCTAATGAGGTCATGGATCTTAGAAGAGAATTTATCCCTGCTGATTTACTAAGACAGCTTCATTTAAAACTACATTTACAATACTTATTCTATATGTGTAGATAAGTACAGCTTTCACCCTACAAAAAGAAACTCCTGTTTATATCAGACAAACACTATTATAGAAAACAACCAAGCAAAGAGCAGAGAAGAGACAATTCATGTGATATTTGTTAAATTTCAAACCCTATAAAAATCAGCTGAAGTGCTTATTTTAACATATTGATGTGGACCTGGCAACCACGTTCTTCCAGCATTCCTCAGTGCCTACCTGTTACAGAGCTCTCCTGGCTGGCTCATAGCTTCTTCTACCCCAAAATCTCCATTCCAGGGGCTGGGTTGCTCCTCAAGAGGCTCTTCCCTATATAATTAGACATTCTGATTACCAGAATGCTTCTTTTCTTTTTCCATTTTTTGTGCCATCACCTTCTAGGTACTCTACATGGTTCTCTCTACTGCCTCTTCCTTCCCCTTTCCCCTCTCCTCACATGGCTCCTATACACTCAGGATTCTCCTAGATATCTCTGCCTCTGGCTATTATTTCCCTTTTGTCTACAATAAACTTTCTCCTCCCCTGTACTTAAGTGCTGTCACGTCCTTTCTTTGTTATTTATTTTTTTCATTCAGTACTCATTCCCAACTGATCTATTTACAACACAACTCTTGAACCTAAGACTAAATGAACATCATGGTAGGAGTGAATTCAGGGCCTAAGAATCACCAGAGCAGAGTGTCTGCTCTGAGTGTGATAAATATTACCATGAAGTTGGGTAAAGAAGCATCTTCTTTTGCAGATGAGATGGCTGCACATATTTAACATGCTTAAGAAGTTTATAAAATAAAAATCCTCTTGAACTAATAATTGGACTCAGAAATTTATAACACACAAAATGAAATGATGGAAATCAGTTGCATTGCAAAACATCAATTATATTCAAAATGGTTATTGAAAAAGGAAACCACATAAATTGTACCAAAAGAATAAGACAAATAAAAGATAATACTCATTAAAGAGGGAAAGACTAGCATGAATATAACAAATAAGAAAGACTGAAAGTATTGAAAGAGACATAAATAAGTAGAAAGATATCCCATGAAATGGAAAATGTTACCATTGTCAAAATGTTTATATCACCCAAAGTAATATACAGACTCAATGACACCTCAACCCAGTTCCTCATGGCATTATTCACAGGAACAGAAGGTTTCCAAAATCAATTGAGCATCTCTATAAACCTCGAGTAGACAAAGTGATTTTAAGGAACAAAAACAAAAATGGATTAATCATACTAATTTATTTTCAAAATACATACTTAAACCATAGATACAAGTGGATCAGAAGTTAATGGTCATTTCTATACACATAATAAAATTTTGGGTCATCAAAGGTTTACATGTGTTTCTGTCTCAAAAACAAAACAAAACAAAATAGGACAAACAAACAAACAAACAAGCCAAAAAAATTCCCCAAAACCTACCAATATACAAACAAAATAATTGAGCAGGTATTTCTTCAAAATAAACGTATAAATAACAAACAAGTAGACTGAAAAGGTGCATACTATCATTAACTCATCATCAATGTAGGGCAAAAAAAAAACTTGGAAGGCATTTATAAAATAAAATTTCTAAGGACACCTTATTCACACTTAAATTGCCTTTTGTAAAAGAAATAAAAAGAGGCCAGCAGGATGGGTCCATGACTTAGGTGTTTGCCCGATTACCTCCAGGAACACACATGGTAGAATATGAAAGCTTATTTCTACAAGTTGTTACCTGTCTCCCATGAATGCACATACATTCATTCACAAATAAATCACTGCAAATATTTATTTAAAACAGCAAAACTGAAGCTAAGCATTGGTGATAATGTGGAAAACTGTTACCTTTATATAGTCAGGAGGTGTCTATAAATGTATAGCTGAATATAGACAAAAAATTCTAAGCTTAGAACTACTATATGATCTGAAAGATTAAAAATTATGACCACAAAGAAATGTCTACACCCTCTTCCTCATTGTCTATGCTACCACAGGCAGTTATATTGCACAAGTCCTCAGGATTCAGTTGAGGTCCTAAAGTTTGCATGGCAAGCATTTTTACCAACTGCTATACCTCCTCAGTCCTTGTCAATTACACTTTAATAAAGCAGTTAAAAAGGCTTAAGGTAGAATGGGAAGTAAAATTGTTATTGTAATGTCAGCAGTTCATCAGTCTGGTAAGATTAAAAACATAATTATAGTAAAATACATAACACAACTGACATTTATTGAAGACTTCTAGAGGCCAGCACCCTGTGAAGGGCTTGCTAAGCCAGCCTTTCTGTGTGTCCTTACAGTAACTAATGCTTTGCAAGCTTCTTTCTCAATGAATTGGAAAAACCGGTGCCAGCTGCGAGTACAGAAATACCTTGCAGGCACCGTTGCCAGGGGAGTTCATGAACAGGGACCAAAATAGGGCAGACTATTTTTTTCTGGGAGTCTGACTACCCAGAGGGCTGCCTTCACTGCAATGAAGCTGCTTTGTTCATTTCTTAGTGACAAGAGCCTGCTGGCTGTCAGGACAAGATCCTTGAAAGCCCAGAGCTGAATTAGAAGACAGCCTCCCCTTTCTAGGCTCTAATGGAATCATTGCATTCTGAAAGTTGTTCTTAAGCAAGCTCCCAGAGCCGACCATTGGGGATGGGGCACTTTGAGGTATACCAGAAGGCTATTAGAAGGAGGACTAATGATACACTGCATGGGCAGTATATATTTTCAGCCAATCTTAGGGAGGCTTCCTTTTCTACATTTGGAACTTCATATAATTCTTTCCTCTTCTGTCTCTCCCTACAACTGCTCCCACTCTCCAACATCTCTTACCACTGATCATCCTCTTAAAGTGTCATGACTTTCTAGCTGTTTAGTGAGCTACATGTGAAGGCAATTTGTCAATACAATATTAAAACAAAGTGTGGGGAATGAACATTTCAGCAAAAGACAAGCTCACTAACCTTTATGAGATAACAGTATTTAATTTGAGCTGAATCAGGGAGACTGTTTGGATATCTTACATATTATAAAGTTTATGTGCAAGTCCTATATTACCCCAAAGGTTGCCTGCAATCTCAGCCCCTCTGCACAACATCATTTCCAGCTCTAAATTGAATTCTGAATTGCATTTCATCTATTGATGGAGCTCCAGTCACTCACGTGAGGAAGTACTCAATACCTGCTCACCCCACCTGAGATTGGTTTCCTGAATGTTACTTCTGCTCTCTGTTCCATCAATCCCACACCACAAAGAAAACTGCTAAATAGGTCGTAAAGAAGCACATGTGTGTTTGTTTTTGTGAGTGTGTGTGTGTGTGTGTCTGTGTGTGTGTGTATGTGTGTGTGTGTGTGTGTGTGTGTGTGTGTGTGTGTGTGTGCTTATGAATGTGAAGGCTAGAGAAGGACCTAGAGTATTTTTTTTCAAGAGTTCCTCATCATCGTTTTTGAGAAAGTCTCTGGTTAGGACTCAGAGATCCCCTATTAGGGCAGACTGGCTGAACAAAGAACACAGAGACCAACCTGTCTATGCCTTTCTGACTTTGGAATAACAACATGTACAACCACAGCTAGATATTTTACACAGGTGCTGGGGACTAAATTCTGGTTGTTATGCTATCTGGCACTCACTTTACTGAATGACCAATCACTCTGGCCCTGGAGATGAGATTTTTAATATAGTGTCCCAATTTACTCTTCTCTTATTCATTTCCTAGCATTTCTGCCTAAAGGTAGCGAACTTTTTTCATTTTTATTAATTTTTTTATTTATTTACATTTTAAATGACCCCCTTCCTACTCTCCTCACCAAAAACTTCCCATCCCATCTCTCTTTCCTTTGCCTCTAAGAGGATTTTCTTCTACCCACGCACTCATTCCTGCCTCACATCTTTCTTTAGCATCCCCCTTCACTGGGACAAAAAGCCTCCACAAGTCCAAGGTCTTTCCCTCCCATTGATGCCAGATAAGGCAATCCTCTGCTACAATATAGCTGGAGCCATAGGTTTCTGGTTGGTGGTTTAGCCCTGGGAGCTCTGAGGAGTACTGTTAGTTGACGGTACTGTTCTTCCTGTGGGGTTGCAATCATCTTCAGCTCCTTTAGCCAGACAGCCCTTCTCCTAACTCTTCCATTTGGATCCCTGGGCTCAGGCCAAGGGTTGGCTGTGAGTACCCACATCAGATGCTAGGGTAGCCTCTCAGAGACAGGCTCCTGTCTGCAAGCACTTCTTGGTAGCAAACTCTTAACACTGTCACCAAAGTGATATTTCAAATATTATGCTCATCTGTTTTTTGAAGTGGAAATATCTATCTGGGTGTTTTGGAAACTCAGTTGTGTCACATGATGCTTTTCTAGAAGCTGTCTTGTGAGAGGTCTTGTGATGTTTTCCTGGAAACTGTCTTGCAAGAGGATGGTTTTGCTGAAACAGACCCATGAGAGGACATTTTGTGGAAGCTGACACCTGAGAGGGCAGGTGATTCTTTGCTGACATAGATTATAAGTAGAACCCCATAGACAGTGAAAGAACACTCTTGAATTGCGATGACTTGCAACACCTCACTGGTCTTCACTGTTTTTTTTTTTTTCACTTTGTAGACAGAAAAGCACCAAACAGAGCTTCAGGTGGCATTCCAGGTGCCTCTCACTGTTTCAGCTGACTCATGATGATTCATCAGAATCTTATGGTTTCTGCTGGATCAAGCTGCTGCTGCTATTGATTCATGTTTGGGGTTTGCAACTGGACTGAGGTGTTTGTATCCTAACAAAAGAAGAGTGGAATCAGACCAAAGAGCTATTTCTAAAGAGGTACACAACCCTCTTTACATATACACCTTCTTTATTCCCCTACCTCTTATGGATGGGCTAGAAGGGAGGTTGAAGAATTTTCAAACCCTAAATAAAGTAGGTTTTGAAAAATCTAAGACTACAGTTTTCTTGTTTTAAAATTCTCTGGCCCATAGAGTCAAGTTCACTTTAGTTGAGGTCATGGTTGTTATTTCTCTGTACTAACAACTATGCTACCCCATGGCTTTTATCCTCTTACCTTAGTCATATGGCTAAGAACTATCAAGTATACATGGATTTTAAAATATTACAAACCAATAGGTTAAAGAGGAAGTATAATCTTTGTTTATAAAGGAAAAAATAGAAACCCAAAGGGACCAGGCAGTTAGTCCAAATTTACACAGTAAATTATAACACCAACACTTAATTCTCTATTTTTCCTTCTATCGGCCTGTTATATTATTTGTGCAATTATTATGGTTTCAATGATGCCCATGTATAATTTGTGATAAAAATGTAAAGATTAATGAATAAGAAGTTTTTCTAGTAAGATGTATTTCAGAAGCTGTTTTCTACAACTGAGAACATAATTTTCCCAAACCTTTGTCTCCTAACCTAAACATCGCAATCTTCAGTACCCATAGTATAGGAAGGTCTCTGACCTATCCTGAAATGTACATAGATACAAGAGAAACACATTCTCAACATTTGAAGACACCTGTAATAAATAAAAACACAAATGGTAACTGGAAATTTAATTTGTGAGGAGAGGCTTGCTTAGATATGGTTGGAGTCTTATCCATGTTTTCTAGGTCTCCTCCCTGACAGCCTATTGACTCTCTTTCCTAGAATTCAAATTAGTAATGGGGACACATGTCAGCCTATTAGAATATTAGAAGAGAATAGAATTTTCTGTGTTCACCAGTGACTACAAATTTTTGGTGGAAAAATAGTGTCTGTGTTTTTCCAATGGGGAAGGCCAATCCAGGAGTCTGCTTGGCACCATCTCTTGAAGTCTCCCAGACAAGAGGAAGTGCAGTTGTCTATATTGCAATATGTTGGTGTGCCACCCATTTTCATTCCTCTGTTCAGCTATAATTTTTTGTTCCTTTTGTAACTTCTTGAGGTTAGCATCTAAGCAAACCACTGCAGTAAATTCTTTTAAACTTGGGTTTTACTTCCAGGGGAAACTGGATTACTAGCTTAAGACTAATTTTTTGAAAGAATAATCTTGGGTATATATATATATATATATATATATATATATATATATATATATATATATATATATATATATGAGAGATAGAGGATGAGGTAAGGACAAGTGAGGAGGGGTGGTTGAGAGAAGAGAGAGTCAAAATATCAGTTTGAAATTAGAAAGTAATTGCTCCATGTAAACTGGTTTCCCACCAGAGGAGATGAGTGTCCCTGGAGACCAATGACCAAAGAAGAACACTGTGACTGGACTATAGCCCATAGAGTTAGATGTGCATTAATTCAATTTTGTTGTGTCTCTATGCATTTGTCATCAAAGTACACACTTGTTCCCATTGCCTTGCCACAAATTCTCTAAGAAAAGCATTTGACTTCCTATTCAGGGCCTATTCTTTTTCTGTTTGATCTCTGATTCTGTCCTATCTCACCTTATTGGGGATCCTGGAATGTCACCTCCGTCCTCTATTTCTTCTTGACATTTCTCCTCTATTCTCTTTCTCAGTAGATAGGATTTTCATCTTGTTATAAAAATGACCCCTGGGGAGCTCTGTTTCCAGAAGAGCTTCTTAGAATTAACAGACTCTTCTTACTGCTGTCAACTCCTTTCTCTCCCACTGTTTTCTCAGCCTACTGCAATCTGGCTTCTTCTCTCACCACTTGAATCAACCTTTACTTCTATTACTTTTCTGTTTGGAAATTGCCATGTCAGAATTGTACACATCTGATGTTTCCTACATGTATATCTTTTGCAATCTTCAAACTGTGTGAAACCTTTCTATGTTTTTGAATATTTCAAATTTCTTTGCGATGAAAAGATTCAAAATATTAGCACATTGTCCCTTAGTACAATAGAACTTAAGATGCCATTTCTTCTGACTATAACTCAGTAGCACTGATCCAACTTTAGACACTCCTCATGGTTAGTTTTAATTGTCAACCTTATACAATACTATGATCAAGAAAATAAGTCTGGATGAGTTTCTATTGTCTAGATTATTAAGACCTGTAGCCATGACTGTGGGGTATAATTTTGAGTGCTTTAATTGAGATAGGAAGGCACATCCACTATGGGTGGTACCAGTCCCTAGGCAGAGGATTCTGGATTGTGTTAAAGTGGTTGAAAGAGATATGAGTACAGGTATGCATGCATTAATTCATTTCTCTCTTTAGGATTGACTCTTAAATTCCTGCTACCATGACTTTCACAAAATGGTGGGCAATCTGTAAATATGAGGTAAATATACCATCTCTCTTTTAAATTGTTCTCATCAGAGTATTTTATCATAACAAAGAGGAAGCCAAAGAAGACATTTCTTCTCTCTCTTTTTTTTCCAGCCTCTGAGAAATAATATTCTATTTTCAACTCCCCAAAATCCAACCTTTTTAAATGTCTTCTATAAGTAAACTCATGAAGGATCTATTGGGTATTTTGTTTGTTTTCTTGTTTTTTGAACCTAGGACCTAGGGCTTCATGCACCCTAAGTAAATGTGATAACATTGAGCTCTACCATGTGTGACAAAATTCCATTCATATTATTGGCAAAGAGTTTTCTACTGTAAGTATCTGTGACACAATCAATATTCATTTATTAGATGATGGACCATTGGGTCATTTTTATTTCTTGGATATTGTGGATAGTTCTGCAATAAATGTGGAGCCCGGGGTCAGATGTTTCTTCTGCATACTGATTTCAT
Source organism: Micromys minutus (assembly GCF_963924665.1). NCBI lineage: Eukaryota > Metazoa > Chordata > Mammalia > Rodentia > Muridae > Micromys > Micromys minutus. The sequence continues at coordinate 40,177,667 of NC_137979.1, read as the reverse complement.
TTTCCTTGAATAAATACCCAGTAGTCTGATAGTTAGACCATATGGTAGTTCTATTTTTGCTTTTTTTGAGGGACTTCCAAACTGTTTTCCATAATGGTGGTACTAAATTTACACTCACACCAACACTGTAAAAAAATTTTTTTTATATCTTTGCCAGTACTTGTTTTCTTTAATCTTCTTGAGGGTGCCCCTTCTGACTGGAAGAATATGGAGTCTGAGATTTTCATTTGTGTTTCTCTGATGAATAAGCATGCTGGCTATGTTTTTATATACACAGTGTTCATTTGCATATATTTGTTTGAATAATGTCTATTTAGGCCTATTTATAACTAAACCAGATTTTTCTAATGAGTTGGATTACTTATATATTCTGTAAATAACCCCCTTTAGATGTACATGTTAGAAATATTTTTTACCATTTCACAGGATGACTCTTCACCTTGTTGATTGCTTGTTGTCCCTTTCCTGTGTAGAAGGCTTTTCCTGGACTGTTTCCAGTTTTTACATTAGCCTTTCCCCTTCATGCTGTTTGGGTTGTATTCAAACTGCCTTACCCATTTTATAAAATACTTTAAATGTTTTAAAGTTGCTCTTGTTACACTGGGTGTTTTATTCAGGCTATTGCTATTTGTGGTGCAAGGAGGAGCTTTATTGGCCTCATTTTTGTGGGGATGTCCAAGTTTCCTGGCATTATTTGTTGAAAAGATGGACATTTCTTTACTGTGTATTCTTAGCACCCTTTCAGAAGACCAGCAGGTTGTAAATGTGTGTGCGTTTACCAACAGACATTATATTCTCTCCAGTTTTATGCTATTGCCCTGCTGTTTAGATTATGGAAGTTTTAGAGTTCTTTGTTCTCAAGGTTCATTTGGTTATTCAGCTGAAGTTCCTCCTTAGTTTCAGTGTTTGGCTTTGCCAGTTATATGCCAGATCTTTCTTCTACCATTTGAAAGCCCTTCATTTTCCTTTTCAATGGCAAGGTTTATGTGCTTTCTTCATGATAACCTGCAAAACAAGCACAAATAGCAGTGCTGCATGCAGTGAAAATGCTCATGTTACCTATTATCACTGAAATCATGATTGCCCATTCTCTTAAGATCTATTCCCGAGCTCTCTGAGAACACTCTGCACTGGACTTGACTTGTTTGTCTTTTGTTTACTGATCTCTCTTCCCTTATTTTCTTCTCAGTACCACATGCTTTTGCTGCAATATTTTCATTTCTTTAAATTCTATTCTCCTCTCTTCTTTAGTTCTAACCTAAGCTCCTAGTGAGGTTTTACTTACTTCCATAATTTTAAAAGCCATTTTCTCTAATGTACAATTATTTATTGAATTATAGTTTTTACTTCGTCTCCTTGTAAAAACATCTCTGGGTGTTTTTAGGAGCTACCACCCACAGTTAAAGTTGATTTTATTTCATGCTTTTCTCCTTTCTTCATTTATCTTCTAGAATTTTCTATCACAAGGGATATTATATCCTTAGAAGTCCAAACCAGAAACCTATGTTTAATCTAATTTTCTTGCTTCTCCCATATCAGCCACTCCTCCAATTGTCTCTGGCTTTCCACTCTAGCACATAGATGGCATTATATGAATATCTCTCCAATCTGTTTCCACCCACAGACACTCCTTGAGTTTGTGGCCTCATGTCGTGTTGCTTGGATGATTGCCCTAGTATCCTACTCAACCCTGTCTCTAGTCTTGTCTTCTAATTTAAAGCTTGCTGCTAGAGAAGTATTCAAAACTACATTTTTATGTGTAACTTGACCATGTTCAAATCTTTCTCTTGATGTTAATCACCCACATGAATACAAAACACGGAGGCCAGTAAGAGTCCTTATGATCTAGACCTGATAAGCTTTGGATCCCCATAAATTATCACCCTCCAAAAATATCAGAGCCTTACCAAACTGTGTAATAATATGACTTGTGTGTGCTTCCTTTGAGTCCATCTTTTGTCCTTCTTTCATGGCCTCCTTTCTCAGAATTATTCCTAGGTGATATGAGTATATACCCTTTATCCACACTCAATCACATACTTGAAACAACTTGCTTATACATTTATCTTCCTTTGTAGTTGTGACAAGCTCCATATGAAATTAGACACTGTACAGTCTTCAGCCCTCAGCTTATTGAAATGCCTTAGTTCTCTCTAGACTTTAATGATTCCGTAATTTTAACATATTTACTACTTAGTTTTTTGAGACAGTGTATTATTTAATCTAGTCAGGCTGCAAATTTTCTATAGAGATGAGGTTGGCCTTGAACTTCTGTTCCCTTGCCTATTGCTGGAATCTAGGTATGTACCACAATGGCTGACCGGTGTATTACCTTTTAAATTGAAAACCACTGAAAGCATAGTAACTATGCAAAAATAAAATTTTAACTTCCTACAAGAGCAAACTGTAATTCATTTGAAACTAGAGTTAAAGGGCAAGGATTTAAATAATAAAATGTGCTATATACTTATCTATGCATCTGAGTAAATTATTTAAATCCCCTGACCCTACATTAACTTGTCTTTAAAGTTTATAATAATGCTAAGAGTTTCTGACCGATTATCTTCATGTGTATATTAAATGAGTTAATGTAAGAATAACAGCTCTGTAACATGGGAAGGGTTAAACAAGTGCAGCATATCGTTTTTACCACACACCGATTATCAATCACGTGTTCAAAACAAAAGGACTCTACTAATCAGAAAGATTTTAATTGTAAGAATGTCAATTAGAAAAATAAATTTGTTTAAAGAGGCTTTTTATTTCTTATCAACTAGATGTACAGTGGTAAGTAGCTAATTCAGTAGCAATGTGATCAGAGACTTAGGTGGTGTCTTTATTTTAGGACTGTCTTCTATAGCACACCGGTTTGGATCTAATAATTTTTGCCTCGAGGATGGCAGCAATAGTTCCAAGGCTGGAAACTGGAAGCCCAGGTTTTGTTCACTCTTTACATTAGAGAACCACACCGCTTTCCACAGTCGCCCCTCAGATTTCTGCTTGTGTCTCATTGCCTAGAACTGCGAGACCTTTCTGCAGCTCTGAGGACCTGCAGAAGAAAGCTTGCTTTTCCTAACAAGCACGGTCAGGGAAGATGGCTAGAGAAGGCGCTCTCAGGTTTGTTAGGTAACTGTCTGCATGAATATCTTCCAAAAGGAATTGTCAATTTTGTATCAGTTACTGAATAATAAAGCGCAGGGTCCTGTCCTTGGAGCTGTGGCCAACAGATGAAGGATTAATCATTAAGACTAATTAAGCATCAGCATATTTTTCCCAATGCCCAGTCACTCTTTCAGATATCAATAAACTTAAATAAAGAACATAACGTCTTATTTGGGTGGGCGGTGAAAGGGTCACCTTAGCTCTATATAGTTTGCCCTTGAAAAGTGTGAAATCAAAGAAAAGCATAAAAGAAGTCATACCTTGGCAAATAGCTTGCACAGTGCAGAAAGACAAACAGACAATTAGGAATAGGTGAAGGTGTAGCCACAGGAAATAAATACAGGAAGACATTACAAAAGAGGAACAAAGGAAATTAAAATAGTTTCATTCCCCTCTCCACTCCAGTCCCAACATAGCACTTGCTTTATAAAGAGAAGGCAATTTCCTCTGTATTCCCCACCTGTGGGCTGAAGTCACAGTAGGGAAATCCAGACAGTCTCATGACTAGTCAGATCAGTGGGTTATTTTTATCTTCTGGTCTAGAAAAGTTAGCAGTAGTTTCTTTCTGTTCATTAACATGGCCAAATAGAGACAGAGGACACCTTGACTGAACTAGTCCCTTAATTAAAGCTCTCAGGACCATGGCTGTTGAAGCCCTGGTTTGGTCAAGAAGTAGCCCCAGGCTGTGCCTCTGCTCTGCTGGTTGGTGCAGCCTGTTCACTACGCAGGCCCAGTAAGCAGATGGCTACTTTCTGTTTTTAGAAGAGGCAACTTGGGAGGCCTTCTGCTTTTTATCTTATTGAAAGGCATCCTAAAAACTCGAAAGCTATCAATTGCGTTTCATTTTTTTTTTTCCATTTAAGCTAGAACAAGAAATACATTTACATTAATTTATTACTTAAAAAAATGATAGGAGCGGAATGTTATGATGTACCTTACAGAAAATATAGGAATTAATTTCAGGAATAAATCTAGAACCAGACTGAAAAATCACAGTGAGCTGTTCTAACGTCTGTACCCATGGTTGTGTGAAAAGTTACCTAGCTGCGCATTTTATTATACCTTTCCTTCCAGGCTGTCCCAGCCCCAACTCGTTCATTCATTTCTCCCTCTCTCTTCATCTACAATGGCCCTGACACAGGTTGTAAAAGCAGCAAGGCAGGTGACTTTATAACACCTGTTCACCTGAAAGATCCCATCACTTCCTTATCATACACTCTGCAGATGTTCTTACACAATAGCTTGTATTAATGTTACATGTGGTAAGCCCTTTCCGAAGCACATGATAAATGCCAACTCTCTTCCTTCAGGCAGGGCTAGAACTTCCTACTAGACCAGATTGACCTCATGGCAATCTTCCTGGTTCAGTCTTTCTGATGCCAAGGATACAGGGATGAGTGACCAAGCCAGGCAACATAACTAAATTCAATCTCCAGATAACTAAACAAAACCAAATAAACAAATAAAAAACCTATACATTATCTTCCTATTGGTTTATAACTATCTATCTATCTATCTATCTATCATATATCCACCTATCATCTACCTATTATCTATCTATCTTAAATCTATCTACTGTAAAGAAGACCTCAGATAAATTTCAGTGGTCAATTTCAAATAGTGCAATAGCTACTTTCTAAAGTTTTAAATAAGTGACATTTAGTATATTCAGCAGGTAGGCAAATATTTTGAGTACTTTCAAAAAAGATGTTTGAATTATTTTCCCTTTATGCCTCTGTACAAAGGTCAGTGTGGGCACTGGAAAGAGCTCAGTGCTTAAAAGTGCCTGCTGCTCTTGGAGAAACCTGTAGTTTGGTTGCATAGTATTCATATCAGATGCCCATAATGGCCTGTAGTTCCAGCTCTATGGATCGTATGCCCTCTTCTGGCGGTTATAGGCATGTGCATGAATGTATGCATACTAACATGCAGACAACACGCATACACATGAAAAGTACCCTCAAAGTTCAGTATGGAAAATATATAAAGTAAATTATTGCTAGATGATTGGATAGTAGACCAAGGGAGAAGAAGCTCTGAAATCTTTGTTACTTCACACTCATTTTTCGTAAATAAGGATGTCTTCCCAAAAGAAGTCAGGCTTCACAAAGACATGAGACTCATTGGCACAAGATCTCAAATGTGTTTTTAATTAGCACTCATTCTCCTAAAGCTGTTTAAAATGTTAACTTGTGTAAAATGTCTTCAATATGCATTCAAATCAAACTTAAGCTGAAGAAAATTGCTAATGTTGCAATTGGTTACATTAGAAAAAAATTCAAGATTATATTATAATGAACCACCTTTTCAAATGTTTCTCCATTGTAAGGTACACATATTTGTGAGGCTGGTAGATAAAGTTTTGTGTCTAAGCTCTGTATTAAAAGTTTTAGAAATGTAATTACACCTTCTGGGGAAAGTGATACCTAATTCTTCATTGGTGTTAATTTTTTTTTAAATGTGGAATATTGGGCAGGATTCTTAGAAGGCAATTGATACTCAAAACACAGAAGCTTTTACCAGGTCACTTCAAACAATTTTTATAAAGGTTGTAGTGAAGGTCACATGATCTTAGGAACACAGAGGAAACTGTTGACTTTGCAGGCATCTGTGTAAGAAGAAAAACTGACAAAAACCCAGTTATGTAGATATAACCTGTACACATTATTAGATTTCACATCTATGAACACAAGTCAGTTCGAAAGGTAAAGGCCTTTTCTGCAACAGGTGCACATTGCCTAGGCATTTACCTAGACCTCAGTAAAAGAAGAGGTGGGTATCAAAATCAGTGCCTAGCATAATGGTCACTGGCATTGCTGTCTGTAGACCCTGCGGTATTAGTTGACATGCCTACACACTTTCACCACTTTATTGGTTTTAGATTTATTTTCATTTTCATTTTTGTGTCTCTCTGTGTGCATTTGTATTTGTGCATGGAGGTCAGAAATGGGTGTTAGATCCCCTGTAACCGGAGCTTCTTGTGGTTATGAACCTCTTGGCAGGGGTTCTGAAACCCGAACTTCGGGTCTTCTAAAGGAGCGTTAAGGTGCCCTTAAGAATGGAAAAAGCCCTGGAGCCCCTCTCACTACCTTTTTCTGAAATTTGTCCAGGTTTGGTCCTGAGCATTTACAGTGGTGCCAGGATTCCTATATCAGAACCTAGGACAGTTAGTTGCAGCATAGGTATACTGCCTAGTCATTTACTGCCCATTTTAGAAATCAGCATTGACATCTGTAACCCTTGATGCTGACTGGCCTCTGCTTCTATGTGGATGCCTCATTTTAAAGCAGAATATTTCCACTGCCTGAAAACTAATATTTCCTAAAATGAATCAGGATAAACCCTAGGTTTCTCTATCCTTCTGGAGAACTGATTGCACTAGGCATTCGTGGCATCCTGAAATGAGTGCTCATATTTTAATTCACTTATCCATCTTGGTTTATTCTTGTGTGTGCTTTTCTTCTTTTTCTCCTATCAATGGTTTTCCATAAGACATAACTCTCTCTGTCTTAGGCTTCTCTGAGTAAGCTAAAAAGTCTCTTGAATAGCTTCAAGTAAACCAATATGTTACATTTATAGACATCATGGATGAAGCTAAATTTAATAGGGCCTTAATGTTCTCATGTAACATGCTTCCCTTGAGATAAAATTTTGTGATTGTTTGAGGCAAAGATTTGGTAAAATTCTCCCTTTAAAGTTCTCACCAACATATTGTAGAATTTTATGGATAAAAATGTATCCTTCCAAAGAGATTTGGTAGACTAGGCAGTCACTGGTTAACATAGCAATGCTTGGACACATGCCTGTCCTGTTGTTGATCCCTGCTTCTTGAGCAAGGCTTACACACTCTCAACTTTCACTTTTATCATTTCTTTAAGAGCTAAGGAGCTTGGTAGTTAGACCTTTGAATACACCAAATCACAAAAGATAGATCTAACAGGTGTTACTTTATGGAAACAATGCAATTATGAAAATAAATCATGTTCCAATCTTGATATTTATTTACACAAATAATATCGAAAACCTAAAGAGGTCTTGGATACAGTCTGGGTACCAAGGGGAACCTTGGATGAAAATAAGTGGTGCATAGAACAGACTTCTCTGCTCAAGTGACTATGTTTGCAATGGGGGTTTTCCTAGGTAGTAACTTGTGTCTCTGTGGAAGGCAGAAGCAAACATTACCAATATAAGCTCCTGACTAAAACACCATGTACTGTTTCCAGGGTGAAGATGCATTCATCAATAAAAGTTCTCAATTTTAATATATGCCATTCTGTTTTCTGAAACTTTAAAGTTAGAGAGGCAACTTTACAGTCCATTATATCATTGAACAACCAAATAAAGAATCAGATAATAAGCCCAAAATTGATGAAAGGTATGCTTTTAATTCTTTGTCTTCTCCCTCCAGGAATACAGGCGAATTTTACCTTAAACTTTACATTTGTCTCTGAATTCTCTTTGTTATTAAGATACAATCTAATGATAACTATGAGTGCCCTCTTTAGTCATAAACTACACACTTTCAGGTGTGTTAAATGACTGGAACTGACCAACAGACACTAGGACCGTAGACAGCAGCAGAGATACTTACACATATCAAGGTCTTCTGAGTCACATGCAAAAGCCCATAGCTGTATACAATAATTTACTGAAATTTGAGAAGTAGGGCAGAGGAGGACAGGACTCAGAAAGACATAAAGACCTTCCCAGCAGGTGTTCAAGGCCTTTGCTTGGTGTTGTCAACAAATAAGCTCATACCACCCCCTGGCCTTATGTTTCTCATTTAAATTGCCAAATTCTTCTGCATCTTTTTTTGGTTTAGAGAGTTGAGGTCGAATTAAAACATCATGATCAGTAGGGAAAGGTCACATAGAGCAAGTGTACTGGAACTGAAATCCACATCCTGATGGTCAATCTTAGAGAAATATATTATTTATTAGAAGAGAGCTACTTCTCAGCATTGTTCATTATGCACCTCATATTCATGCTGTAATCTTGATCATTACAGTAGTTTTGGGAATTAAATAGAGGTTGCATGGAAAACAAAAACAATCAGCACATACATACATGCACACAATCTGAGTCCAGCAAATCATATGGTGACACAGCACCGGTGATGACATTTTGTTACTATGGGGAAAATGTATACTTTAACTCAGAGATATTGATTTGGGTAGGATAAGATGTCTTTAAATTTCATATGTTGTATTTCCCACCCAGCCTATTTCCAAATATGACTATTTAGATGTAGCATTTTTAGGAACCAAGGTGGGTAAATTAGGACTTAATCTAATATAATAAAACTCATGTTTTTACAAAATGGAGATGTCTGGAGACTGAGCACACATCAGACATGTCTTGTGACAATAAAGGCAGAGAACCAGTTGAAACATTCATAAACCAAGGTATATTAAAGATCACCAGAAGACTATCAGTAACCAAGCAAGAGGCCTGAAGGAAGCTCTTCTGCATGGCCTCCAAGCAAGAACCAGTTCTGGACACTCCTTGATCTCTGAACTCCAGATTCTAGAATGAGTGGCTAAAATTTTCTGTTACTTAAGTCCCAAGTAAAGTGTTTGGTACTTTCTTTCAGTAGCTTTAATGACCTAATGTATGTTATGTCCAAAACATGAAACAGCAGTGGTTACATATTAAAAGTGCCAAAGTAAACAGGGGAAAGACTTATAGGCCTCAACTCTACATAAAGAACTATAGGCAACTAAGGAATGCTGAGAGGAGGAGAAATAGTCTTTCTTAGAGAAGAACACACCAAACGGTAAGCCCTGAATGTATGCAAACAACTCATGGGACATGGGATATACATTAATATACATAAACACATGCATACAACAACAGATAATGAAGAGGCCATGAATTTGAAAGAGAATAAGAAGGAGTATACGGGAAGGTTTGGGAGAATAAAAGGAAAGAGGAGAGTTGTATAATTTTAATCTTAAAAGTAAAAAAAAAATGTCTGAAAGACAAGTTTAGAAAAAGTCTTATAAAAATCTTTTCATAGAGAAAATTAAAATGATATATTTATAGAAGTTAAGTGAAGTTTAAATGGTGTGTTCCAATAGTGTCAACAATGGTTTTTGGAGACACTATAGGCTATCAAATAAAACCACACTGGTAGTAACAGGTTACATCTTTCCAACATTGTGTTCATTGGCATTTCAAGGCCTCTCTTAAACATTACAGAGTATTGTCACTTTTTCAGACACTCTCTAGAACTTAATGGTATGACCCTATTGAGGAAGACAAGTTATAGTTCAGTATGTAGAGTGCCAAGCTTCATCCCTACTGTCTAAGTTTAAAAGTGCTAGGAGATTGTATACTCTGCCATGGGGGAAAATGATCAACAGATACATTTAGCTGTGAACTCTGTGAGCTACAATATCAACTGACCTGGCAAGAAATGCCCACTGGTACAGTAATGGCATGGCCTTGAAGATGTAACCAACCACTTTCTTTTTTGCTTTAAACCTTACTTCACAAGATAAAACTCAAGAGTGTTACCTTTAACTGTTGCCCACTCCCCCCCAAACACACATTCTGAAAACTCACGGCTGGCTAAATCATAGGACCTAGGGGAGAACCTAATTACAAGTAATCTGCTAAAAAAGATATCGTATAAAATGCCCCTAAGTTCACATCTTACCCATAGATGAGTAAATCTCTCAACCCTCATCAGAGAAACTTCCTTTTGCAGTAGATGGCAATTAATTAATTAATCTGCTTGCAACTGGTCACCATGCAGAGAGTGAGAGACTTTGAAGCTCTGAATAGCACTCCTATTTTTAATGACTCCGTTATTTGCTCTGAGATCATAGAAGAGGAGGATACAGAAGGACATGGAAGCCAAAAGTAGTGGACGTATACAGGAAATATTTACTAGACATGACATACCCAGTGCATATATAAACTCACAAGAGCTGTGACTATGCATAACACCTGTACAAGATCATTCCAGTCCGAAAACCAAATAGAGAAAGGGCTCATAATGGTCCACCCTGACTGAGTTTCAAAGTGCTGGGAGGTTATGTGCACATTTTAGTGAGAAACTTAAAATTGACCAGATACTATGGAACTGATGACTGCCAAGGAGAATGGGTTTCTTCAGGAATGCAACCTCTGAGAGGCTGTTTATGCTCCAGATGGTCTTACACACATGCACATTCAAGAAAAATACATGTTTTTAGTAGGCTTAAAAAAAAGCACATATGAAGTTGTGAGAGGAAGGTTGTAGTGGGGGACAGAAGAGGAATTTGAGAGGAGGATATGGATGATGACTTTGATCAAAATTTGTATGTATGTATGGTTGGATAAAATTTCAAACAATAAAAATATTTAAATATTTCATGTTTGATGTTTAAGTTCCTTTCTCACTGAGGAATGTCACTTGAGCTTTTAATTAAACTCTGCAATGAATTACAGATTGGATAAGATTGACTAAGTGAGCTGTTAAGTAAACGCCTTAACAGTCAGATATAGAGAGGTAGTGTAGAGTTTATGTCCTTAGGAAAATCATAAAGACTATTCTTTCCCAATTCTAACATAACTAAGACTTAAGGTAAACAGTCACCAGAAAAGTTACAAAGGAAGATTTTGCTGCATTTCCAGGTCAAGAGTGGACTGTTTTGGTTTTTTTCCCCCCTGCAATTACTAACATTAGCTCAGCCATCTGTCCTTTTCCACCATTGAGCCCATACATTTCAAAGCCTCCAGCTGAGAAAAGCCAGACCATTTCTCTTCTCCAGCAGAATGCAGTGGTTCTTAGCAATTTACAAATGTTTAGAAAAGAAAAAAAAAATCTTGCAGATATCACAATGCTTTAGGTTGGGGTTACTGAACCATATGCTCACCAGAAAATACCATATAGCATATAGCTTTAAAAAAAATGTAGTTCTGCTACTGTAGTAAAACTTCACTGAGCTCAGTAGGGGTGAGCTTGGTGAACTGAGTCTGCCACTAAGCAGCTGTGAGCCCCTGCAGCTCTGTAACCTGCTGCTGTGGAATCACTGGTGATGATTGCTTTCCCCTGCTTACTGCTCATCTCCCTCAGAGAATGTCAACCTCACAGAGGGGCCACATCTTCTCTTCTCCTGGTCCACACTGTGTCACAATAAATCCAGCACAGTGCAAGGATCTCAATTCCTTCCAAAGGTAATAATAATAATTAAGCATGAAATAAAAAAGCAGACAAACAAATAATATAAAACCCATCAGTAATTCTTTCTCTGTCGGGGCGAAATATCAGTTTGCTATAAAAATATGGAAATGTGCTTGTTCCGTTATTGATACTTAAACTGGTCTTGTGTATTTATCGACTTTCACCTGCCATATCTTTTCTTCAAAATGTTTAATTTACCTCTTTTATAGCACAAAGTCTGTACAATAATAATCATCTTTACCATTTGTCCACAGCCCTATTCTTTCCACGCAGCTTGCTTCTTCCTCTCTCAATATGCCCTCTGTGATGTAATCGTACCACGTTATTCTCAGCCCCATATGCTTGCTCCATGTACTTTCAGCACTATATGGTGAAGATCTGGCTTACTGTCACCTCTGCCTGATGAAATCTATTAAGCTTGCAGGACGCGCTTCACTTCCTTTGTGGAAACACCCATATATTCGCTCATTTCTTTTGAATTATTAGCCACTTCTTTACCTTGCTCCAAAAAAAATAGACTTTATTCATCAAATGTTATGACTTGATTTTCACATGTTCCTAGCATTTAAACATTTCTTTGGAAAATGTATTCTCCAGTCCTAAAAACACAGGTTAGAGTGTGGATCATGGGTGGTTGCTTAAGTAACAATAAATGGGCTCCCTTTGGGCTTTCTAGAATTTTTAAATTTTAATTTTTCAAAAACATATGGGTATCTGGCTAGGCTCTTATTCATATTGGTAACTCATAGCTGAAAGTGGTCTTTTTGCTTGGTTGGGACTGTCCTTATATACAGGACAGTGTAAGGGTCAGACTATTGAACACTCACACCTTCTGTTAAGTTAGATGTTAGTTTAAGAGTCCTGTACAAGTAGCTCCAAAGGGTCTGGCAGAGATAGAACATCTCAATGCTGTGGGATTCCTCAAATTTTACATCCATCTCTTTCTATTTTTTCAGAATAATCAAGCTAGTGAAATAATACAGCCTTTCTTTCCTAGTATACCCCTAGTCTAATTGACTTGGATTCTCCAGAGTCAATTAAAACTGAATATGTAATCCCACCCAGGCTTGGGAAATGGATGAAGCTTCCTATTTTCTTTGTAGGTTAATATAATCTTCTGTGAGAGAGATGCTCAAGGCATGTATTTATCTGCAAATACAATCAATTTGGGGAAGAAGTGTGTGGAAGTTGAGAGCTAGGATTACTGTGGCTCACTGGGGCAGCCACAGTGCCAATACCACAGGGGCACTCCCATCTTGCTGCCGATGTGCCAGTTGGGACTAAACACAGCAAAATTTCCTTGGGATAATGGAGGCTCCACTCTTAGTTTTGACAGTTGCCTAAAACAGTGTGCAATCAATCAAAAGGATGCAAATGGGTATATGGTGCTTCATTACTGAGCTTCCATGCAAGTCACATGGTCTAGGTTATTGATTATGTCCAGTTCCTGCTGCATCTTTAATAACCCCTTAACTTGGAAAAGACTATTTTAAGAACATCCCAACATAAGCAGAATTATTATAGAAGGGTGGGGGAAATACATTTGGCCTGACAATTTGGTAAACAGAACTGTTTATTTTGTTGGTGAAATAAGTTATCTCACAGTTACAAAGCTAAGAAAACACCATTGCTGGTTCATCATCTGAGAAGTATTTATATGAGTTTTAAAATAAAATATTATATATTCAAGCCTAGTATCAGCCAGTCCCTAAATTACAATAAAGACATTCAGTCCTTTTATATTACAATGCAGACTACCAAAACTATTTTCCTACACATTATGTTTTTGAAATTTCCATTTGATCCCATGATTTTTAGATGGAATGCAAAAGAATAAGGGAAGGTTTCAATAGTCAAGAACTATTCCAGACTCCAAAGAAAAGTTAAGTTAGCCAACAGCCCATTCTTGGGGAAGGTCCAACTCCTTTCACTGACCTCTAGGCAAGCATGGCTGATCCTTCAGCCTTTCTGAGGCAACCTTTATGTCTCTGCTACACCATTATTCAGCACCGCTGGACTCTTCCTAAAACTTCCTTTTGGTAGTAGTTTCTTCTGTTTGTTACTTAGAGTCTCCAGTTGTGGCTCATAAAGTTCTCTGTCCCCTTAGTCATTGTCCCCCTCAGTATCCTTGACTGCCCCTGTGCTCATGATCCTTGTATCTCTGCTCCCTTGCCATGCTTTGTGTAATTGGTATCTCTTGTTATTTTCTACTTAGTGTAAGTGCATCTAAAATGTTATTCATTAGCTAATTTTCTAAGATGGTATGCCTTATCCTTTAGTTGTTGTTGTTGTTTTGATTTTCATTGTAATTTAATCTTCCGGAGGACACAGCACCCCATGCTCTCAATATTTGCCAAATGAAAACAATTCATAGATTGCTTTTTCTATGTATCAAGTGTTTTCATACATAGAATTTCCATTAATTTAATTTACATTTTACTTTGTACTTGTAAGTGAAGAAGTATAAGTAGAGTAGCTAGAATGATGATGGCTCAATGGTTAAGAAGAACACTGACCACTCTTCCAAAGATCCAGGGCTGATTCCCAGTACCCATATGACAGCTCACAACCAGTTTCGTAGGATTCTGTGCCTCTGGTTTTTCCATGAGCAACACACACACACACACACACACACACACACACACACACACAGACAGACAGAGAGAGAGAGAGAGAGAGAGAGAGAGAGACAGACAGACAGACAGACAGACAGACGGACAGCAGACAGACTTACATACAGAGACAGAAAGAAATGGTTCACAAATTTATATACAGGAAAAATGTTTATACACATACACATCACATATACATACCACATATAGTAAAATAAATTTGAAAAAGAAAATAAGTAGAAATGAAATGCACTTAGACATCTCGATGGAAACTGATCAGATCAGTCTGTTGAAGCTATTTGCGGTACACTGAATGATTCAACATGGCAGGGAGAATGAAGGTTTCAGATCCTGCTTCCTCACAACTGTTATAGGTAATAAAAGTAAATGAACAAACATGGCCAGTAATTCTTAACATAACTCTGATGAGTCAGTTAGCAACATGGAAACCAAAATTTGAAACAGATAGAATGAAGCAAAGAATCAGAGACATCTAAGGGGAAAACTGTCCCACTGAACCAAGAAGACACAATTCCTTATAGGAATGAGTGGTATGGTGCTGTTGGGGGACCTTCCAGCAAGCCGGAGCAATAGGAACACCGAATCTACTCTCACATTGGAAAACAAGCTACTGAAAACCTTTAATTAAAGGGACCCTGTGATGATGCCTCCTCATTTCAGCTTAGTGCCAATGGTCTAGTTGCAAAAGACACTCATTATACGGATCACCCTGCATTTAGATTAGGACATACTTTTTATATCTATTTCTGTTCATTTAATCAGTTTTTATTGATTTAATCACGTTTCAACCCTCTTAGTGCCCCCATTTCTCTTATAAGTGGAATTATAAAAATAATGCATGCTCACTTCATAAATAAAAATAATATAAAAATGCAAACGTTATTTACCAAATTATCTTTCACCTCAGCTACCTCTCTTCAAGGGAACTACAGTTACTGTTTGCTTGTACAAAATCACATATGGTCAGATACACAGGTAAAGGACTGCATATGTGGAATTACAGAATCATAAATTATGGCGTCAAAATAGGGCGTATATGGTTTTTCTTGGACAAGATTCTTGCTCTTAGACAATTTCAGGTCCTTAGAAAATGTACTCTTTTGAGCAAGGAATTTGGAAAGCAGTGATATAGGGAAGAGATATAGCAAATCTAGATCCATCTCTTCTACGCCCTTGTCTTACCACTTGCTAGCTATGTAGCTCAGGGATGGAAGTTGGACCTTAGCTTCAGTGTACTACTGGGTTTGACATTCCTAAGTTGTAAGGGCTTTATGAGACTTGAACATATTTAACCAATTTGCTTCAAAGGTGCAATGGAATATTTACAAAACAGCAGATGCTAATAATCTTGTTTGTACTTCCCATGCCCCTTGAAAAACTCCAGGACCTAACCATACTGCTCTATTATTTTAAAAATGAATTTTTAGGGTCATCTAGGAAACTTGGTCACCTTGCTGTGCGCTCAGGGAGAAACCATAATTGAGAGGGATGGGATGATGTGTTGGGGTTGGGGAGCCTTAAGGAAAACTTCTGCCCCTATCTTTCACCATTTACATAATTGAGATATTTGAAATTTTAATGCTTGGAATTTAAATGAGAAAGGCATTTAAATTTTGGCAACAGGTGTTTAAACTGCAATTAAGAAGATTTAGGATTCTGGCCACAGAGAAAGAATGCACCATTAAAGTGGAGACCATTCATAACTTGAGATGAATCAGCCACTACTCTGAATTTTATGAGTCCAAAGTGAGACACATTTTTTTTGTTTCCCCTTTATCCTAAACTATATGCATTAAATGAACCCGAGTGGTATTTGAACAGATGGCTATTTGCATAATTAAGAAATACCATAGTACATGTCACAGTTGACCTAGTGTTTCCCCTGGGGTCCAGTGGTCCTTGGGATGAAATGATCAAAGTGGCTCTGAGATCCTTTCGCTGATTAAGATATAAAGAAGAGGACACAATGATTAAGTGGGAAAAAAATCATTAAATGATCTTTTTGTTTAAGTTTAAATGACATGTCCATTGATAAATTTCATTATTATTTATTATTAGTAATAATAATATTTTCGAAACATGGTTACAGCTAGCCCAGGCTAGCTTTAAACCCTCTATGTAGTGAGGGTATCCTTTATCTTTTCTTACCCTGGAACTCCTAGCTCTCCCTCTGAAGGTTGAGGCTGAGGTGTGTACCACTCTACCCAGCTCCACAGGCTGATTTTAGCAAAGAAAATTAATGTTCTTCATTGCTCATTCACTGAATGTATTTCAGACATCTGTCATACACTGGGTCTTGCTTGTTCCAGATAGTCAGAATCAATAAGGACAGGCATTTTCTTGCCCATACAGAGTATATAGTCTAGATTGTTAATAGTTATGTCAGCTTTAAGTTTAAAAGTTCACGAACTTGCAAATTCCCATACAAGGTGAAATTGTGCTTCTAAAGAGGAAGTTTCTCAGGTTTCTTCTTTCTTTTTTGGGGTTTTTTTATTTTTATTTTTTGTTGTTGTTGGGTTTTTTTTTTCTTCTTTGTTTGCTTTGTTTTGTTTTTTGAGAACAGTGGTCAAAAACGACTCCCAAATAGCATGGGTAGAATACCTTTCCTTTCTTTTCTTTCTCCTTATTCTAGTCCCTCCCTCATTCTCTTCTGCCCCCCCTTTTGGTTTGTTGTATTCTGCTTCTTCTTTTTCTTTTAATCTCCTTTTGCTTCCTTCTGCTTCCCTTCCTTTCTTATTGAGTATTTTTTAACAAAATATACAAAGTCACTCATCTACAGTTTTATTATCATTTTTTCTTTATAGGTTTTCTTGGGGATACAATTCTAGAGGGTTAGACACATTGTATGAATTTAAATATTTAAGAGAAGAATACTGAGTTAAGGAATGTGATAATTGTAGTATGGTTATGTATTGAAATCTATATTTTGAAGAAAATTCTGGGTAGTATGCTGCATACACACATGCATACATCTCTCTCTCTCCCTCTCTCTCTCTCTCTCTCTCTCTCTCTCTCTCACACACACACACACACACACACACACACACACATAAACATACCACACGAGAACTGCCAGAGAGTTGTAGAAGATGTGTGTGAAACAGCTGATATGGTTGCTAGAGACATAGAGATTCAGTTAGAGTGTTGTGCGTGTTAATTTCTATAGATTGCTCTTTGACATCTGCCGAACATTTTTTATATCAGACTTATATTAATATTTGAATTTTTCAGTGTTTGGAGGAATCCCTCACACAATTAGGCATGTAATATTTGTTTAATTCTTAAAAGAATCTAACACTAATAAAAAACAAATCAAGACGGAACAGTGATCTTTATGTGCATGTACCCAAGAAGGGCATTTAGGGGAAGAGAAAGGTGTGTGAACAGGTTATATTCAGTAACTTTTAGTCTCTTGGGTTTGACCTGAAGATAGAATGGGCTCTGAGGGTTGGGGATGAAACTGGAAAAGCAAAGATAGGGATGGAGTACTGGGGACTGCTGAGGGCCTAATCTCTGCCAAGGACAGAGGGCTTACTCCTGAGGCACAAAGCTCTGTGTAAGATGTAAAGTCCCATTTTTTACATGAGGTTGGACATTCTGGCAGGATTTTGATGAAGGCTTAGAGGAATGTGAGCAGGGAAACTTCTCAGCATATTCCTGGGGGGAGTTCTATTAGAGAAAGAAATACTTTTCTCTCTACCTGTCTCAGTTATTCACTGAGAGCTCTAAGACAGATGACCGATAAATGAGAGAGTTTACCAATCATAGTATTTGATATACCCATAAGTGAAATGGCCAGCTCATGAGAAACCCTCAAGAAGGTGGCATACAGCTCAAGTTTATGTAACATCTTCCTCAAGAATAACACTTTTTGAGAAGCAAGAAGAAAGAAAAGACTCGAGTTTCTAGACACAGCAGATTATAGGAGTGTAAAAAATGGCAGGGAAAAGCCAGTTAGCAATGCTTCTGCATGGATCCCTCTTGAGCTGTCTCCGAGAGGTTCTGAATATGAGTAATAAGCAAGTGCTCTTTCCCCCTGGGGTGAATGGGAGGCCTTTATAAACTTTGATCTTGCATTTGGGGAGAACGAGGCATACCGGTGACTTTTTGTCTTAACTATGTCTTCCCTCAAATACTTTCTGCTCAAAGTATCTCTTCATCTCCAAGGCCTATTTAGACATTGGTGTGTGTGTGTGTGTGTGTGTTTGTGTGTGTGCGTGTGTGTGTGTATGTGCATGCACACGCATACAAGCACATACAAGGTGGACTATGTACCTCTGTTCTTCAGAATACAGGTGATACATATTAGGAGTCTGACGTAAAAACTCTTCTTTATAAATCTTTCTTGAGACTCCTGACACCTTTCTCCTTTTGGGCATTTTATGGATATTGCTTAGATGTCTTCCCATTTCTTTTGAGTATACAGGCTGGCAGGTGAGTAAGGCCCAGTCATCACCAGTACAGAACAGGTACATAGGTTCATTCTGGCTCCTCTAATTCTGAAAGTAGAAATCTAAGGAACATGGGGCATCAAATATAATGTAAGTAGGTGGTTGTTAAGTGAGCAGAACAGTTGAGACTTGTCTTTGAATCAAGTGAGAGACAAAAAGCCAGAGAAGAAACACATGACAGTGAAGTTGTATCCAGACACAAGGCCCCGAAGAACTGTGGCAGATGAGTAAGAAGTAGGCAGAGGGGAGAGAACAGTGGGGTTCGGAATCCTCACTTTTATTTTAAGAAACCTAAAATGGTCTGGTGAGAGACACTAGGGGAAGAAAAAGTCCAATTTTTGCACTGAGAAAAACAGGAACACGCAAGTAGAACACATTTATGCCCCCCCTTCCTCCTCCAACATCACCCTCAGGGAATGAAAGAATGCAATGGGGGCATTGCATCCGTTCTGCTGAGCGTGTGAAATTAAGAAAAAAAAGGGGGAGGGGGGAAGGAAGCAACTATATTTGAAACAATGAGATGTCTCTGTAGCCCAGCTTCTGACATTGTCACCCTGCAGGGTCCCGCGGAGGACAGATGATGAGTACAATGTCCTGTATTAACCAGGACGCCAGCATCTCCTCCAAAGATGAAAGGTTTTCATTTAAAACACAGAGGCACAACTCTCCCGTGGCTCACACAGTGTGAGACTGGAATTTTCAATTTCTTGCCCCCTACTATTCTCTCTGAACAAGTTCATATATTTTACTGAAAGTATATTATGACGTGCAGGCTGGTGGTGTCAAGAGCTGCAGACTTACTGTACAATGTGCTTGAAAGCACGGGGCCCCAGCATATGTCATGGACAAGAGGCAGTTACATTAAGTTAACTGGATGGAAAAATAAACCAAACAGTGAACAAACTTAACAACTTCTATTTTCAAAGGCCAAGGCATGGGAGAGAAGCCACCTGTGACTGTGACCACTTTAAAGAACTCATAGCCAAAGTCTGTATCTTACCCGTGGTTGGAAAAGGATCTGAAAGCACTTGGTATTTAAAGACCAGCTGTGCTGAATTTGGACTCTTCCGTATTTCCACAGTCCGCTGGATATTTGACTCTTAATTATCTTTAGCACATTGGCAGATTCTCTTGTGAATCTGACAATTTTAGAACTGGAAACGTCCTTAGAGAATCACTGGAGATTTCTCTATAAATAAGGAAACTGAGGCCTGGAGAGACACACCTAACTTTGAGGACTTAATGACTGGATGATAAAATATTTACCTCATCCAGACTCAATATTAAATCTTGGCATGTGTCTTTGGAGCTGAAAAATTATATATACATATACATTTACACATATACATACACACACATACATATATATATTCATATACACAATCAATCACATACACATACACAAATATATGTCCACATACAAAACACATATATCATAGATATATACACACTTACACATGCACATATTTATGTATGTTATATACCTAATCATATACATCATATACCTATATATGTACACTATAGTATGTATGCAATACTCATAGATCATATTCACATACACATACATACATATATATTTCCTCATTTGTCTTTTTGATAATTCACTCATCTGAAGCAGAAGATTGGAAGGGAAATGAATTATACAGATCTCTCTGGTCGTCAGAGTAGGGGCTAAAGCCTGAGAAATCAAAAATGGATGTGTGGGTCAATCTGTCTCTCCATAAAATATTGTTCTCCTAGCTTAAGAGGAATGTAATCCCTGCTCTCTAGCTTACATTCATGAAAAGGATTTAAGGAGCTAAAACTTTATTTCAGGCTAAGAAACCAGAATGGTGCTTAGGAGATACAGCTGTGTCCCTTTAGGTTATAATGATTAGACATGCAGTCAAAATTCCTGAAAGGAGGAGATGCAAACTAATCCTCCTCTCAAGGTCTCCTTTCGTGCTTCAGTCCTCATAATAAAACATGAATGAGGATAAATTATGTAGTACTTTATTGCTTTCTTGGTTCTTTCATAACTCCCAGTGTATTGCTGGAATGTACCTAAAGTATTTCTGCACAGGATTTATAAACATAGAAAAGCTATTGACATTCGACATTAAGCTGTTCCTGCTATTGACATGCAGTTTAAGGGAATCCCATTTGCAGTCACTGATGAAGTCCATTACTGTTTCCATAAACCACTACTGTCTCCTTGCTTTCAGTGTTGTCTCCTTGCTTGTCGTGTAAGGATTCAGGTCACTGATGAAAAGGAAGGGATGTGGGCTCATTTGTGCAATGTGAAGTTAGTTTCCAATTAATGCTGTGTGGCAAAGGCAAATTAGGAGAGATGCCTCGTTTTCATCTGAATGCAAACATCTAACCATATCCTGCTCCTTACTTATTTAACAATTAGTTACTGAGTGCTCCATGTGTCATAATTACTCTCCTCCTCACTCAGCCTGCTTCTCCTCCCCCTGAGCAGCCCCGAGCTTGGCCACCCATCCCAGCAAATTAATCAGAGGAACAAGTATGGGTGAAGGAGGTTCCATTCATAAGCACAGAACTGAAGAAGAAATAGAAAAAGAATGTATTAAAAAAAAAACAAACCTTGCTAGTTCTTTTGTATTTATCACATGGTACAGTTGTAGTATCTCTGATACATTGATTTAAATAAAAGCACAGTAAAATTAATTTCTTCTGTTTCTTTCCACCTTGACTAATATAACTACTAAAGTGTTTTAAATAGCGCTCTGCTGTTATTTCTATTGGAAAGCTTTGCTACAATTCTGGAGATGCACATTGAGACTTACTGAACTAATTGTTCTCAAGTCCAGCATGACCCTTTGCAATAATTTGTTCTCTACTGTGTTACCAAAATTGCTTTTTTAAAAAACAAATTTTACTTTACTCTCCACTCCCTTAGATTATTTCATTAGTTTTTCCTTGACTGTTGAGAAAATATATTCCATCCTATACAGGGAGGAGAGTTCATTAGACTTCAGTCTTTAACTCTGAAGACTATCCCTCTTTGTTTCCATTTCTGTTTCCAGTCACAATGGTGAGTCTATACTTTAGTTTTCAAACAACCTAGGGTACTTTTAAGATAAAGAAATGTCACTGTTTATAACCACACAGGTAGAAACTGAGGTACAACCAGGAAAATACTAGCCAGAGTCCAGTTTTTCTGAACTAGGTGTCACACACTTGTTTATGTTCTTCCTTCTACTTAGAACATACTGCATTCTTCCTCCTACAATGGATAACTCCCTATAGTGTCTCAGGTTCTGTTTTAACCATTTCTTAACATTTCTTGAATTTCCAGCATTCTCTAGACGGTGATATTCTAATTGACTTGTGCGCATGCAAGCGCACAAGTGTGTGTGTGTGTGTGTGTGTGTGTGTGTGTGTGTGTTTGTGCGTGTGTGTTCATGCATTTGGAAGACAGAAGAGAGAAGACAACCTTGAGTGTAGCTCCTCAGTGTTTGTCTTTGAGCTGGGACTCACCAAGACAATAGGGCATCTGGCAAGTGAGCTCCAGAGACCCACCTCCTCTTCCTCCTCACACACACTAGCTTTATGAGCAAGCACCAGCATACCAGTTCCTATGGTGTTTGCAGGGGAGCACAATCCTGGCAGATGCTTCTCCCCATTTTGTCTACTTTTTCAGCATGTCAAATAAACCTTTTTAGTGTTGTCTCCTCAGTACCTTGCCTGTGGCATTGCCTGCAATCAAAATTAGAAAACTGCTTTCAAATTCCAACTAATCGCCTCTCACCTCTTATTGGAACAGTGATCCCTGACCACATGGGCACAACTGTGTAGCTAGATGACGGAAGATTTACGGTCTTTCATCAGAATTTCTCCAGATGCAAGTTACCTCTCTTAAGTCTTCGGGCCCTCCTCTGTACGTTTACAAGTGTTTGGTGATATGAAGAATTTCTAGTCTACATTTGCATGACACTGGGCCATGCAGGAGAAAACAGAGCAGGGGCTGCAGATGAGGGCTATGTGCTATAGCATTTACAAAACTCCTGAGTCTCCATCTCTGGGGACTCAGATAGGGGCTGCTCTGCTTTCTAATCTTTCATTAAGGTGCTGTGTGTGTAGGCAAAGGACAGCATTCCTCTGCAGAATTCCTTATCAGGTCTCACACAGCCTTTCACACCAGGCATCCGTTTGTTCTGGGTGCCCCGTGGAGAGGCCCTGGGATCTTTCCTTCTGGCAAAGACACATTTACAGTGTAAAAATGGTATTTTATCATACCTGGAAATAAGGAACTATAATCACTAATGAGATTTATGAAATTATGGCCCTTGCCAACTTTGACTTTTGTAATAAAATATACTCTGACTTAGTCTGCCTACAGCCATTGTCAACTCGAAAGGCTCTGGAGGCTAAAAGATGTCCTCTTTTGAATTATGGATTGATTAAAAGGACCACGATGTGTTATTTGAAGGTTGTGTGAAGGCTAAATAATCCCATCTGTGTAAGACAGGATTCAATATTTTAACCTGTCTGTAGAGATTTGTTCAATTATGTTTTATGTTCTGGACTCCAAGATTCCAGGTTCTTACTTTATTTAACTCTGCAAGCGAACATCAGACAGGATATCTAATCCCTCTGGGACAGAGATGGGGGGGTGTTGAATCCTGGAGTTATGATTTAGCTATAAATTTTGGTTGGTTTGTGAGGTTAGATGCTTCCTCTGATGTTCTCCACTATACCAGACAGGAGAGACAAATGGTTCTGACCCTAATTTGCTCAAGGGACTTTACAGAATTCTTCCTGCCTCATGCCCAGTAATCCAAACTGAGATTTCAGTGCACACACTCAAAAGAGCTCAAATAGAGAGCTAGAGCTATATGGATTGTGAAAAATTGTGGCCCATCTCAGGGACCTTCAACTTTACCAACATGTCAGCAAACATATTTTGTCTACCTACCTCATTCTTTTTTTTTCTTACCGCTTTATTTTTTTTTTAAAAGAGGGATACATATACAGATTTTTTAAAGGCATTTTGGCATAACATTATATGAATATTGTTGTTAGTACTTAATTCTTTTAGAGGTTTGATAGCATGCATGGAAATCCTACTAATTACCATAAGCATGAAGTACATGTAGGACAGAATGTAATAAGGAAACAGATTTCTTGTTGGGTATAGATTAAGTATAATGATCTGTGAATACCAAAAATTGCCACAAGGCCATTATCTTAGCTCTTAAATTATTAATGATTTGAGATCCAGGTGTACCACACTCTGAGAGGGTGCTATACATTTATTTTTTTCCCTAAGAAGGACTGAGCTTTTTTTTTTTTTCTAATTTTTTTGGCCTTTGTTTTTCTTGAGCTTCATATAGAGAGGTAGAGTGTGAGTTGTTTCTGGGGTGTTCAGAGCTTTCTGGGATTAGTATCCAATTATCAGTTACTGCATATTGTGTCTGTTCTTTTATGACTGGGTTACCTCAGTCAGGATGATATTCTCTAGATGCATCCATTTTCTTAGGAATTCCATAAAGTCATTGTTTCTGATAGCTGAGTAGTACTCCATTGTGTAAATATACCACAGTTTTTATATCCATTCATCTACTGAAGGACATCTGGGTTCTTTCCAGTTTCTGGGTCACCTCATTCTCTTATCTTCCATTATATCCAGAAATTTTAAATCACTCAGATTATATTTCATTATGGATAGATTTGGTTGTTTCCTCACAGGAATTCATGAAGAGCTTGCTGCAGAAATATCAAAAAAAAAAAAAAAAAAAAAATAGAAAAGACGTAAGTGTGCACTGGTGTGAATCTTCACCCAGGCATGCCTCCTTTCAGAAGCCAGGATCCAGAAGCCTCCCTTTTATTTAGGGCAAGATAGAAAGTGTGTTTCCTGGTCTGAGTTTAGAGAAGCAGAATAAACAATGTCAAGCTTTTCCAAATGTTTTTGTGACCCTTCTCAAACGAACAGTATGCTTCATTTTCAATGTAAGTCTTTGAGTGAATAATCCAGTGTGAGTTACCATGCTCTTGATGTTTCTTTCTGTTCTAAGAATGAGTTGATGAGTAAGTGGCTTGAGCCAGGCTAAACCAGGCTAAGCTCTCTTCTCAGTTTTTTTGGAATGTGGGAGTACAGAGTGCATTTGGGAAGTCTGCTAGGAAAGTGAAGTTGAGTTATGGCTATTTGTGGAGAAAGATCTTAAGTGACCGATGTGAGCTTGTAATGGAAAAAGTGTGTGAGTGTTTGTGTGTATGTATGTATATGTGTGTGCTTATGTGTGTGTGCCTGTTTATGTGTAGGCTTGGAAGAAAGAGGAGGGTGAGACCTAATTTTTCTCTTTGGATTTTAGTTTTATTACTGGCCTTTCTTTGAGTATAAGAACAAAGAGATCTCTCTTTTTGTCTTATCAAAGTCTAGTTCTGTTATTTGTGAGATCTAACTTTCGTAAACATAAAATAATATTTGTCATTACTAGCAGAGCCATTTAATCTTCTCTTATAAACCAATTGTTATTAATATTTCAATAGCAACTTTTAACTAGTAGACACATATGTGTGAAGTATACACGCCTGTGCACACAGGAGAGAAAAGGGTACTGTGTGT
This sequence comes from Micromys minutus, assembly GCF_963924665.1. Classification (NCBI taxonomy): domain Eukaryota; kingdom Metazoa; phylum Chordata; class Mammalia; order Rodentia; family Muridae; genus Micromys; species Micromys minutus. Next base: position 40,152,674 of record NC_137979.1, on the reverse strand, counting down.
CATTCACCATCAGTCTCTGCCTATTCTTTTTTTAAACAACTTTATTTAAAAAAAAAAACAAAGATAAATGTACAAATTTTAAGCAGTTTTGCATAAAAGTATACGAATACATTTTTGTCAGTGCTTGGGTTTTTTTTTAAAGGTTTGATAGTGTGCATTAAGATCTTAGTAGTTACAATGAACATAAAGTACATGTAAAACAGGATGTAACCTGGAATTAGTCAGTTTTCTTGGTGTGTAAGGATTAAGCATAATGTTTTTTTCTTTTCTTTTCTTTTCTTTCTTTTCTTGAACTTCATATAGTCTGTGAGTTGTTTCTGGGGTGTTCTGAGCGTTCTAGGGCTAGTATCCCATTATCAGTGACTGCATATTATGTCTGTTCTTTTGTGACTGGGTCATCTCTCTCAAAATGATACTCTCTAGATGCATCAATTTTCTTAAGAATTTCGTAAAGTCATTGTTTCTGATAGCTGAGTAGTACCCCTATACTTTTGAGGCAGAGTCTTTCCCTGTATTTCAAACTTATATTTTTAAACTAGGTTGAAATTCACCGAATGGGTCAACTCTCTCTCAGAGCTGTGGTTACAGGCATTTTCAGGATACATGGCTTGTTACATGAGTGTTAGGATGCAAACTCTGGTTATCATGATTGTGAAACAAATGTTTCTGTGAACACTCTCCCAATGCCACAATTTTATGATTATTTTTATAATGCTATCTCTTTGTCTGTGCAATTATAGTCTCTCTGTAAAAGGATCTACTGCGCCAGAACAATCCCATATCTGAGGAATGACCACAGTTTCATAGTATATAATCTATGTCTATAAATCACAGGTTATTTAATTTTTATCAGTAAATGATTTTATTTAATGGTAACTAGGATAGATCCTTCTTAAAAATAGGATAATTGAGGCATTCTAATTTAATGAAGGTACATACTAGAACTGTGTAAGTTTCTGAAATGAGATGCCCCACATACAGTTAATGAAGCTTAATAACTTTTGCTTTGTGATGGGTTTTATTGTTTTTCTCTTTCTCTCTTTTATCACAGTCTAGAGGTGTCAGAGTTGTCAAATAAAAACAGATATGAGGCTTCTCTGCATGCATAGCTCAAGTCCTTCCTTCATTACTCTGCCAACATTTGGAATACTGGTTAAATTGTTTTATTAGCCAGTACATTTTCTGGGTCATGACATTATAAGAAAAGGAACAGGCTTGTATTTAGGGCTAAAGGTTTTAATGTAGAAAAGGGAAAACTGCAGATGTTATTTCTAGTCTATTAGCGATCTTTGCCATATCAGGGACTGTAGTAAAGGAGTGTGGGATAATTAATAACTAGCTGTTTAAATGTTTTTGTTACCGTAAGGAGAGACTGTGCCATAGTCAGCAGTGCCTAGTAGGGGTTTAGGACTGATATTATGATGAAATAAACATGTCTTCTTCACCAGATGTCAGGACTCTCTAGTCCTGTTCTTATCTAAATGCCAAGATTTTAGAAAACAATAATTTAGTATTAATACTATATATACTTACTTTGTAAGCCAAGTATGTGTGGTTTGATCTTCTATGATGAAGCTTTCTTAGGGGAAAGAGATTGGTCAATATTTTGTGCTCAACTCTGTCCTGCCAACCGTGTAGAAAAGTTCTTTCTACCTGCAGATGCTCTGAAGAATGTCTGACTCAGAACTATCCCCCTTCTGTTTCTCCAACCCTGGCTTCTCTTTTTTGTCCTCTGTCCATCTTGTATATTCAAGGAATGTTGTTTGAATCTGGTTGTCAACGATGTTTCAAGGGGTGAAAAGATATTAGTTTGGTGAATTTGTGCAACCACTGCCCTGAGGGCTGAAATGCAACAAAAATCCTGTTCCCTGGTCATTTTCAATTATATAAGACAGAGAATTCATTCATCTATCTGGTCTTTGTTGAGTTAGTTGGCTACAAATATTCTATGTAATGCTTAATTGGCCTTGCCAGTTCATTAGGAACCCTGGAGCAGAGTCACAGCCTTCTAAAGGAAGATGGATTGTGACCTACTTGCTCACATAATAGGAAGCTGCATTTTAGCTGAAAAGAGCAGAAAGAAAAGTTTCTTGGCTTTGTCTGGGCAGGAGAAATGTTTTGGTTCAATTTGAAGGAACCTTGAAAAACCTCTCTGTAGGGGGATGCTGGAGAGGACTCTTGGAACAATGGGGGTGTCAGGAAGATTGGAGAATGTAGGAGAGATTAGGTCCTCACTCTTAGTGCTATTGATTAGATTTCTGCTGGAAGAAAGCTACAGTGTCCTACTGGTTGGGTTGTTTTGTTTTGTTTTTTGTTTTGTTTTGTTTTTTGAAACTTTGGGCTGAGAAAAGGATAGTTGTTTGGATTTTTAAAAACTCCCAGCTTCTAAATCCTACTCGTGAACCTTATAGAAAGGCTGATGTGAATGAAGATGGCACAAAGTTTCATGTTATGGAAATAGAAATATGATAATTTTCTCAGTGGCAAGAGTTGAGGAAAAATCAACTGCGCATTATGGGTTGATGTCAAGGTGATACATGGTTAGATAGTAGAGAGTGGCCAGGAACAAAGTTTTGGTAAGGCAGAAGGCAAAGAAAAAGCAGGAGATTATCAAGATGGAGGCAGCAAAGAAAGATTGTTCAGATTAAGGTGAACCAGATCAGTTTTATCTTGTCTAGGTGGGCAGTTTATATCTTTATTAATTGGCAATGAACTTACTGTTTGGATGTATTATGGATTGAGAATTTAACATATAAACCTGTTTGATAAGTTATTGGTTGTTGAGACATGAATTTACCTGGCTGTGGAGGATAGTATGCAAAAATAATGACTTTGAGACAGCTGGAATCAGCAGTTCCAGCTCTGTATGAGGTGAGGGCACACAGGGCCCATGGAATGAGATATGTAGGTACCAGGTTTGGTAACTAACTGCCTAGGGAATTGCACTCAGCTCCTCAATGGAGCGGCTCTACACTAGAATGGCTTTCACAGAGTGAGACCGTGGGGCTGATAGCAACAGAATCTTTTGTAATTTTTACCACAACAGCACAGGTTCATAAAACTTGGAGTTTCCAGCCCTTTTCAGAACAGAAAGACATACAATTATTATGGAGTGACTGTTTGCTATTTTAACTATGAAGTCACCTAGATCACTAGGCTCATTAAGTGTTAGAATTTTTCACTAGCATATTTCAGTTAAAGAAGGCTGAAATATTTTACCACACAGGATCTGTGAAATGCTGATATATTTTCTGTGAGAAAAATTTCAAGTTATAAAGGATGAAGTTATGTTGTTCAACTACATGTGCATACATACAAGCACACAAACAAGGCTTATATTTACATATGCATAGCCATATATAACTAAATGAATATTATTTTTTACCATAAGTAAATAGAACTATGCAAATTTTATGAAAAAAAACCAAGATGTATAGTCAAGGTTAAATCAAAGAATCATGTGTGTGTATACATGTACTTGTGCACACATATGTTACCAACCCCAGTATATTTTTAGACATGTTGGCATAGGAATGCATGCATGTTCAGGAATTGGATATGTAAACATGGAATCCACTGAGCAAACCACTGGAGAAGCCAGGTTGGAGTTTTCAGTTGGAGTTAAAGTTGTCTTTGAGAGGTAGAACTTATTCTGTGAAACCAGAGATATACACTTAAACCACCCACTCATAGAATGAAGTCCATATCGCATAGTTTTGAATATTTCCTTAACTTAAACTCACTGTGGATATTACGCTTTTATAGCAAACACAAAGATTAGCTTCTGGTTAAGTAAATGGAAACTCTTATTAAAACTAGTTGTCACAGAAAAAAGAGTGTTTAAAGGATTTAGTGATCTATAAACTGCTGTCAAGTAGACATATGCATCTTGTTTCCCTCCGTCATCGCCCCAAGTATATTGCTTAACAGCATTCTTGGTTGGTATCATTTCCAGTTTGTACCGTTGTGGGGATATGGTTTCTGAATATGTATTAGTAAGTTAGACATTGCATAACAATGTACAATAGATAGAAGTAGCTATGTCCCCCAGGGCACATTTATTGAAACTCACCCCCCACGATGTATTGGTATCTGGAAGTGGGCTCTTTGAGCAGTGACTGGGACATAAAGGTAGAGGTCTTATAAATGAGAAAAATGCTCTTTTACAGGGATCTCACTGACTTATGTCGTTCTGCCACATAATGACACAGCAAGAAGACTGTATTCTGCAACCTGGAAGGAGCTCTCTCTAGAGTGTGCTAGCATCCTGAGTCAGGCTTCAAATTCTACAAATGTCAGAATTAATTTTCTGTCATGTCTAGGCCATTTAGCCAAATATACTTTATAAAGCACTGTGAAATAAAACAATATGCTGGATAATTTAGATAAACTTCCCCCATTATTTTACACGAATTACTTAATGTGTGTTATCTTATATATTGCTCTGCAAGTGACATATGTAAAGAAAGTAGTGCTTATTGAGCTATTTAGGGAGTTTCAGATATTATTTGATATCGTAAATAGCAGAGATGGAGATGATGATGATAATGATGATGATGATGATGATGATGATGATGATGATGATGATGATTTTGTTACTGAACAAATTGAGGTTCATGGAAGTTAAATAATATGTCCATGGTTGCTGGGCATAGTGTCACATACTTATAATTTTAGCACACAGGAAGCAGAGGCAGGAGGATTGCTATAAATCTGAAGGTACCTTGGTTTACATGGTTAGTTCTAAGGCAGCCAAGGGCTATGCCATGACTATGTGTAGCAAATAAATGAGTAAAAAACAAACAAACAAAATCTCATCCAAAGTTCACAAGTCAAGTGGCTACGCTTCTTGTCTGAACACTGTCTGGCCCACTCTGAAACTCGTGCTTTCTCAGCTTGACTGCCTTTGGCTGTCATTACTAATTAACATCAAGTGTAGCATGATTAGTCGCTCTAGTCAAAGACCAGCACTAACACTGACTCTTCCTCTTTGCTTTTTAATATCAATCGAATTAAATTTTACATTTTACTAGAGTGTGTAAAAGAGCATAGGGAGACGCTAGAGTCAAGTTCATTGTCACCCCACTCACAGTTAAATGGGCAGCAGGAAGCATGTGGGAGGTAAAGAGGATGCATGGGATTTGAGCAAAGAGTGAATGAAGGGGCAAGGGGTAGATGGAAAGAAAGTGGGCTCAGCTGTATCTGAGAGTGGTTAAGCAGAACTGGTACCCACATATCTGTTACATTTACAGACATCTTAGAACAGTAACCCTAAGAAGCAGAGAACTGGAGACGCCCTAGTTCTAAATTTATTCTCTTAGGTGACATTGAACACATCGCTTTCCCCACCTTTTGCCTTATTTTTCTCCCCCCACAATTCTGTGAATTTTATTCAACCTGGTCTGCATAGTTTCCAAGAGAAGGTGTGTGGATAAAATAAAACTGAAAACTGTGAAAAGTCTGTAAAAAAAAAAATCTCTTCAAGAGCTACCCCGGTGCAGAGTGTAATTATGAATGCATGACAGTGGCCTCATTTTTCCAGGTTGAATCACTTTGGGTCACATTGTCTGACTGTGCTTTCTCTGTTCCTCTGTGACCTTACAGATTGCTTGTGACTTGGGCCTTTGAGCTTTCTGGTATCATTACTAGCAGGGTACGCATTTTACCTTGATGTTTCTGTCTGGGGTGAATTCATAACCAACTCCCTTGAAAGTAGAGTCTGGACTGATCACCGAGAAATGGCACCTTTGTCAGAATGTCTAGGATGTGAAAATCTGCTAAGAGATAACATACACAGTGGTTCCCTTTCCTGAAAAAGAGCTGAGTTTTCTAAAGAGAGGTCTGCATCCTTCTTCTTCCAGCTAGTTCTCTGAGGCTCTGCTATTAGAATCAGAGACAAGGTTGTGTTGAGTTCTGTAATCTCTTTTCCATATGTGCATTCTTTTAATCCTCCCAACAAGTTTGGGCTTAAGTCTCAATCTATTTGAACCAAAATTTTAGCGAAGGTCTCTATTAACTTCCTATTATTTATTGGAACAAAACTTTAGACAGGAGACTTAATTTCTGCAATAGCCAAGTTGTGAAAAAGTCTTAGATTAATATTACATTGCGATTTTGAAATATGGGACATAGACTTTTATCTCCACTGTATTTTGTAGTAATATTCAGTTCAGGATGATGTAACTTTAAAGAAGTTTGGAATCCCAAGATATCCAACAGTAGCATGATAGGGTATATTTTTGAACACAGAATCTTAAATGTCCCAGTGCTTGACAAGTTTTAGACTGTAGGCTTTTCAGATATGTACTGGTTGGTGGAGACTACACATAAGCATAATACAATTCGTTTACTTGCAAAAGACCCTTTACCTGGAAAAGCGGAACAATAAATAACAGAATTATAGTTAAAAATCTGCTTCCCACTCTTGGCTGAATATGGGGTCAGCCTCTGCTTGAAGATAATCAAATAAGATATTTTTCTTCTCCTTTAACTAGTTAAAAAGGAATCACTTCCTGAGGTCCCAGTATTTTAATTGTTGGCCTTAATGCCAACACTATCACGATCCTATTAAAAGAGTCTATTGCTATCCTAGTGACTCTGATTGCATCTAGCATTTTTCTTATATTGGATTCAGGGCATCATGTCTTATTTTACTGTTCAGGGTTGATCTGGTTATTTATGTCTTTTGTGTTTCCATGTGAAATTTAGGATTATTGTCTTCAATTTCTGTGAAGCATCATACTTGGAGTTTGATAGGGATTGAATTGGATCTGTAATAGAGAAGTATTAGTGGCATTGCTTCATCTCTAAATATGATACAAAACAATGAGCAAATGAGCACTGTTAGATACATGGGCATCATTCTCTTGGAATGTGGGGATAGCTAGTGCCACAATGCTTCTCAAGATGACAAGTTGGATAAAACTTGGCCTTAGCTTATTCAATGGCATCAACAGATCTATTAGTTAACATTTGCAACCAAAATACCTGATAGAAACAGACTACATAAAGAAAGATTTATTTTGGCTCATGGGTTTAGAACTTATAGTCCATTATGCTGAAGAAAGCATGTCAGAACGTCTCCATTCTTTGTGTGGTAAAGACTTCACCTTTTGACCACAGAGTAGGATACAGAGTAGAATATGCAGCCACCAGAGTCACCCCTAGTGTATTCTTTTGTGAGACAGGCCCCATCTTTAAAGGTACCACAGACTTGTAAATTATTGCCACCTTTCTATAAGAGTCTCTGAAGTTTGAGACTATCCAGTTCTGTCAAACAGAAATAATCCATCAGAGGACTGTGCCAAGCAGGAGACTGAGGCATTAAACTACAAACATACCCACTACTGATGCAACAGTTCTGCATCCTTGTAATTTAGGGTATACCTTTGCTTCTTCCTCTTCAGCATGTGTGTCCTTGAGTGTAAACTGAACCTGTCACCTCTGTCAGTCCACAGAATGGGGTAAAAGTATGAAAAAAAATAAACTAGGGCATATTAAATTTTTATTTTTTATTGGAAGAGATGACAATTCATGAATTGCGTGCTTGGGACTAGGAAAAAAATTGAAGAAAGGGATATTATCATAGGGAGAGCAGGGAAACAAGGCAAAGATAGTTCTTACATGACTAAGGGGAAGCAATAGTCTTATTTGGAATTTCTCAGTGGAAAGTACCTAGGGAGGGGCAGGGACAGTTTAGACTAGTTAAACTGAAGATTCATTCTATGTTTATAACGTTGTGTTTTAGTTTGCTTGCTTGGGAATGGACTGTTCTGCAGCTTCTGCAACCTGATGACTTTCTTGTTATTTAACTGTGTGTCACATCTACACACGAGCTTCAGTATTTCCACTGCTGCATGCCCAAGCAAGCCGTCTGGAAGAGAAGCTCCTGGCTCAGTGCCATCCATCACCCTGGTTCATGGCCAGCTGTTAGACGAGTGAGTGAGATCATTAAAGACATGTCAACCTTCAGCCACCCTGCCAATCTACCACACACACAACTGAAACTCCAGCCAGGATCTGCCAAGCCTACCCTTAATGAGATCTGTGAAATCACTCAGTCGGTTGACCTATAAACTTGTGGAACATTAATAATAAATACTGTATTAATCTACCAAGTCTCAGGAGTGTTACAGGCAATGATAGATGTCGAATATAGAGGTCATTGTTAAAAAATACAATCCAAATTCTAGTGTCACCAATATCAGTGCAGCCCTTTCCAAAAAGAAATTTTGATATGTCTAAATAATCTGGTTACTTGGGCTATCTTTGAATTTAAGTAAACATTATACAAACTCTGTTGGCCAGTAGAGGCAAATCTAGCATTTCTAGCACTGAGAAAATACAACTGTGTTGTTCATATAATCTTGGAGTTTTAGTCTAATGTGAGTTTAGCTGACCTCAGTTAAGGTACAAAATAAATGTGGCCTTTTCCATCGTGTAGTGATTTGCCAAGATAATAATCCTTGCTAGTTACCAACATCCTCTTAGGGTTCAATGCATCAATATGGCTTCTTCAAAGTCATAGATATTTTACAAAGGCAATGTACTTTAGAGTAACATCTATATGACAATATCATTGGGTTGGAAGAAGGACTATGTGTCAAATGGGTGTTTATACAACATAGAGGGAAATACTTGAACTCCTTTAGTCTGGTGGGCAGACATCTCTACATTTGCTTTGCTACAGATAGATATCTTAAACTAGGAAAAATTTTAATTTCTTCTTTATAGAACATTTATAATAACATCTTCTATTGATGAATCATTTCTGGTTCTGGCCATGATATTATTAAATGGATTTTGAAGAAATGTTAATAAACCTTAGTGTTTTCTTACTCAAAGAATACAAAGATAATTAATTTTAAAAATTATAGTTGCATATGACTTTAAATGATTGTGCACAAAGTTAAAAGGATGTTTCAGTATCACCATAATTATGTCTAAAGTGTTTTCCATGTGAAATGATAAGGTCCAACAAGAGTTCTAGGTGAGAATTCTCAAAATGGTGATGCTCATGTTGGTTACTGAAATATGCCTGAGAGTCTATCAGGCCCAGGAAAGAATAAGAGTCTCCATGAAATGCCCATGGAATTAACACATCCAAGATGGTACTTAATTGAACTACAAGCCACAGTATTTTGAACACAGGGTATTTAGTATATGTATGTATGTAAAAAGAACCCAAAACCTCACAAACAGGGACTAACACAGCATGGTAGGTCAATTGGCAGTTTTATTAAATTAATCAAGATATTTTTAAAGAGAAAAATGTGTTAGCTGAATGAAGCAAATAGATACTATTTTTGTCATTCAAGGGCTCTAGCTCCCATGTAAAGGTTAGTGGTTCTCAACTACTGTTTTGCAATCCTTTGGGGTCTTCTAAGAGCACTGGAAAGCACAGACATTCACATTCTGATTCTTAATAGTAGCATAATTAATCTTAGGAAGCAACAATGAAAAGAATTTTATGGTTGGGGTCACCACTACATGAAGAATTATATTAAAGGGTCACAACATTTGGGAGTTTGAGAACCACTGGTTTAAACAAATTCTTGAATTATTCGAAGTAAAGGAAATGTCTAGCAATGCAAATCCAAGGCTTAGAGCCAACTATCTTTTTCACTTTTCCTGAGGAATTAGATGTATTAGTGGAACAAGGGAATTGACACTATTATTATTTTTAATGATACAAATTGTGGGAATTTAATCTTTTCCCTCTGAGTGTCTGTAAATCATTATTTAATTTGGGGTTGGACACTCACACTCTGGCCACATTTGCTGCAAACAGACTTCAAATATAATACACAGATATAATACACAGATATAATACACAGATATACTACACAGATATAATACATAGATATAATACACAGATATAATAGACAGATATAATACACAGATATAATACATAGATATAATACACAAATATAATACACAGATATAATACACAGATATAATACACAAATATAATACAAAGATATAATACACAGATATAATACACAAATATAATACACAGATATAATACACAAATATAATATACAGATATAATACACAGATATAATACACAGATATAATACACAGTAGTATGACTTTGAGGGATAACAGCCGGCCCATAAGCAGTCTTGTGTACAATGACTCAGTTTATAAAATTTGGCAGACAAGTCAGGAAAAGACAAATAATAGAAAGCAAACTGCTTTCTTTAAATATCAACATAACTCCTACCTTACACTGTCTTGCATGTGGTTCTGACCCACCATTACATCACGTTTAATTCAATAACTATACTTTGCTGCCTGCTTTGTCTCTGCTAGCTCTGAACTCAAATTGACGAATGCTCTGCTCATTCTGGGCCTTTTCATTTGCCGTTAGAAGTTTCCATATAATATTGGTAGTTACTAAGAACAGGCTTGAAACTTAGATTTAGATCATTTGGAATATTGTAACTGGTTGTTGTCAATGTTTCTAATGTTGTGGCCAGGCCAGGAGAGGTCCAGGTGGTATGACTCTTTTGGGAGGTACAGGACACGTGAATCATTTGATGAAAAACCAAACCAAACTAAACAAAACCAAACGAACCAATCAACCAACCTACCAAAAGAACAAAAATGTTCTAGGTACATGCAAAGGGAAACTTTAGTGTTAAGTTGAAGAGCATGCCTAAACAACCAGTATTTGAAAAATAGTGTATATCAGAAATTCAAAGCCAGACACAAGAATTGGGTAATAAGTCTATGGCTTTGATGTGGTAGGGGTTGCCACCAAACAGAATAAAGAAAAGCAAGAGACAAGATTCTGACCTGGATCATCAACTCCTTTTATTTCAGCACACCCAAACCCATGGAAAGAACTGGATACAAGCTGAAGAGATGGCCCAATAATTAAGAGCATGTGATGACTAATCTTGCAATTAACTTGATATACCTAGGAAGGCAGAGCCTCTATTGAAGAATTTCCTTAATCAAAATGATCCATGGGCATGTCGGTGGGGCATTTTTGATTGTTGTTTGATTTATGAGGGCCCCTGCTACCGTGGCCAGAGCCATCCCTACACAGGTGGGTCTGGTTGAATAAGAAAGGTAGCTGAAGAAGCCAGAGACAGCAATCAGTGAGCAGGGGTCCTCTGCTGTTTCTGCTTCAAGTTACTTGGTTGATTTACTTTGAGGATGGCTTGTGACATGGAAGTGAAAAACCAAGTAAACTCTTTCCTTCCCCAAGATGCTTTTTTTTTTTTTTTTTTTTTTTTATCATGGGTGTCCTTCACATCACCAGAAAGCATACTAGAACAGGACACATACTGGTTTGGAGGAGGACCTAAGTTTGGTTCCCAGCATCCATTTTGGTTCCAGGGATCTAATGCCCTCTTCTGGCCTCCTCATGCATTGCACTCATGTGCACATAATACCCCCATCCCTGGTGGTGGGGGGAGATAAAAAAAAATCAAGATATATATTTAAAGGGTCAGACAGGGTATATGAATGATTTTACCATCTAAACATTCAATTTAGGAAATTATATTGAGTCTTCATAGAGAAGAATTTATCTTGAGTAAAATGGCCAAGAGACGTTATTCTGATGCAAATTATTATCTGGGAGATTCTGGTTAAGTTCTTGGTTATTATGCAACTTTTTTTTTTTTTCTCTAGCTGTTAAAAGAGGAAGAAAAATGATGTCTGCTTAATATGGCTGTTGTATTTATTGGGATGGTTGTGCAAAATATCTTGCAAGTGCCTAGCATGATTTTTATACTGCATATTTATTAACAGTTATTACAATTATGGTGATGATGAAGATGTTGATAAAGAAAACTTAGTATCTTTGAAAACAAATTAGACAAAAAAAAAAATAAACTAGCAGAACTCAGCTAAAGCATACAGCTGTGTTATAAAGTCCTGAGGTATGGATTTACCTTGGACAAGATCTTTCATTTATTATAGCGGAGTCAGTTCTCAAGCATAATTATTTTAACAAGTGAGTTATATTTTGGGTCCTTTCTTGATGGTTTTGAAATCAATTTGCAATGGCACAAAACATTTGGCATCAGGATGTTCTGTGGAGCCCCTCATTAGCAACTCTTGTTACTTCCCCAAACATAGGGAAGGATGTCTCTGTGGGACCATGGTGCTGATGCTGATCTCTCTCAGACTCCACTGCATCTACAAATACAGATTTCCAAACAGTGACGTCACAAAGCCTGCTTTTGTTTTAGCACTCAGTTTCTCAGTAGACATATAAGCTGATGTGAGGTAGACTGAAGGCAGGGAGGAAAAGGCAATGGGTAGCGGATAATTCCTCCTTACCAATATGGGTAGGGGGTGAATGAGAAGCCAACAACTTCAAAACTGACATTTGTGGACTTATTTGCTTTCAACTAATTACAGTGTTGACTCTTAGAGCTTCAGGGCAAATACCAGCGAGTATCGTATTTTTTTAAATGAGAATTTGAATTGCTGTAATATTTGCAATATAATTTTTCCTAGCTCACTTGGTCTCAGGCTTCCTTGTTAATAAGACAGGTGTACTTACTTGCTCATGTGTGAAGATTCCTATTAAGCAAATCTAGTCTTGGCACATTCATCAAAACTCCATTTATGGAGAAGAGGTCTCAGTCTATTATCCCTATTCCTTAAGTAATTGTCCTCAACGAGAAATTGGATCTGTTTTGCCTTCAGTCTTCAACCTCATATTGGATCTGCTTTTCTTTCTGTCTTAAACCTCATATCTCATTCTCCAAATAGTCCTTATACTTGAATGAGACCGAGACTGGGTCTTCTTTGCCCACAGCAGGTACATTCACTGAGATCTGAGCCTGATTTTCAGTGAAGAAACACCTGCAAACACTTCCTGACCATGTAGGGACCACATCTCTAATTATAGGTGGCTAGACTCTAGAAATTGTCCTCCTTGCCCAAATGCAGAGTCTGACCATGTGCGACTCTTGTCTAGACTGCAAGACATTCACCCTCTGGTGGCTGATTAGCACCTGTAGTTCTCAAACGAGAACATGGAAATCTCTAACACAGGTTCAGCAGTGACCTTCCTTCCTTCCCAACAATGACAATCAGCAGGTCTGTGGAGCCAGTTTCCATAAAGGTGGTGTGCACATTCACTGGGTCTCTGTGTCCACACTTAGGTTTGGCTAAATGGGACTGTGAGTTTGTGTCTCTAAACTAGTCCACGTGGTTTGACTTTGGGTACCTCCCTGGTCGTTGGTTCTGAGTCTGTCTGAGAGCTGGCCAGTTTATGACTGGGCAGAGCATTCTTCCTGGGTCAGTCATGTGCTTTTGTTCTTTGGACATCTTTCTCCCCTCCTCTTCATCAGGGTGTGCACATAGCTATTGCTGTTTCCAATCACTGTTTGGGAACTTCTCAGATACTCAGTATTATTAAATACATGAAACATTCCCAGACACACTCACTAGAATCTCAGATAATGGTTTCAAGAATCTATCTTACTGCTGAGTTAATTTCATAGTCCCATTTAAACACATCCTAAGTTCTCTTCCCAACTAAGTTACTGCAAAAGGTTTAACTTGCTTTATAGAAAATCCTGATGAATTAGACACAGCACCAGCACATGGATGTGGCCTGGCTATTTCTTCTTTTTGCAGTTTCTTTCTTTCTTTCTTTCTTTCTTTCTTTCTTTCTTTCTTTCTTTCTTTCTTTCTTTCTTTCTTCCTTTCTTATTATTAATCATTCTATTCATTTACATCTCAAATGATATTCCACTTCCCAGTTACCCCACCACAAGTCTCCTAACTCACAACCTCCCTCTCCTCCCTCCCCTTTGCCTCTATGAGGGTGATCCTTCACTCACCCACCCTCATTTGCTCCACCCCTCCAGCATCTCCCTAAGCTGGGGCATCAAACTTCCACAGGACCAAGGACTTCCCTCCCATTGGTGTCAGACAAGGCCATCCTCTGCTACATATGTATCTGGAGCCATGGATCCCTCCCTGTATACTCCTTGGATGGTGGTCTAGTCCCTGGGAGCACTGTGTGGTTTGACCAGCTGGTGTTGGTCTTCCTATGGGGCTATAATCCTCCTGAGCTCCTCCAGTTCTTCCACCAGCTCCCCCACAGGGAGCCCTGAGCTCAGTCTGATGATTGGCTTCAAGCATTCATATCTGCATTAATCAGTTATTAGTTGAACCTCTCACAGAGCAGCCACACCAGGTTCCTATAAATAGTGCCTCTTGGAAACTGAAATAGTTTCAGGTCTGGTGTTCTCAAACAGACTGAATCCCCAGGTGAGGCAGTCCCTGGACGGCCCTTTCTTCAGTCTTTGTTCCATATTTTCTTCTTTCTTTCTTTTTCTTTCTTCCTCTCTCCCTCTCCCTCTCCCTCTCCCTCTCCCTCCCTCTCTCTGTCTCTCTCTGTCTCTCTCTGTCTCTCTCTGTCTCTCTGTCTCTCTCTCTCTCTCTCTCTCTCTCTCTCTCTCTCTCTCTCTCTCTCTCTCTCTCTCTCTCTCGTTCCTGTTCTTCCTTTGCACAGGAATATTGCTGGCTTAAAGGTCATTTCTCTTCAAGCTTTTCCAACACTTGGCATCTTCTTAAAGGTAACACCTCACCACCACACCAAGAACCCTCCGCATGAAGCTCCTCCCTTTTGTTTACTTCATTAGCAAATGCTTCGTTAGCATAGCAACTTCTAAGTGTCTTTGTATGATGGAAGAGGTGGGAGGAGACACAGGATGAAGAACAGACAAAAAGTGATTGGGATGAGTGTGCACAGATGAGAGAGGGAGGAAGAGGGAGGAAAGGAGAGAGGGAGAGATTGGTGAGTTGCAGTGAAAAAGGAATTAGCATCCAGACCATCAAGATTCCTAGGCCATAGTAACACACTGAAATTTATACTAACTGCAACTGGAATGTCAGGAGAAAGGGGATTATCTGTTTTATGTGGAGGTGCTGCTTATCTGGCTGCTGTTTTAAGAATACTGTTTCAAGAATGAGGAGGTAAAAGTAGAGGCAAAAAGGTTGGCAGAAATATTATGGTATATGGCCAAGAGATGGCTTGATTTTGAGAAACAGCAAATGGACTGGATGAAGAAATGGTGTGCAGAGGCTCTTTCTTTGTGGGGTAGGCAAGGCAAAGAACAGAGCAGAACAGTAATGTTGAGGCCATATTTATCATGTATCAAGATTTGTACTTATTAATTCACTTGGTCCATTTAACAACCCTGTGCTTTAATTATGGCCATTATTCAAGTGAAAAATCGGTACAGCCGGGTCCAGCAGTATTTCCAGAGGCATACAGCTGGGAAAACACAGAGCTGTTATCTGGCCACTGATCACAAGCATTCTGAATCCATGTTTGTCCTTCCCACTCAGCTCTCTCCATTGATGTATAGAATTTCTCTTTCTTTCTTCCTTCCTTCCTTCCTACCTTCCTTCCTTCCTTCATTCCTTCCTTCCCTTCTTCCTTTTTGGCTTTAGTTGAATACTTGAGCATTTCTTTTCTTTTTCTTTGTTTTCATTTAATATTTTATTTATTTACATTTCAAATGTTATTTCCTTTCCAAGTTTCCCTTGCAGAACCCCCCTATAGAATCCTCTCTCCCCCTACTTCTGTGAGCGTGCTCCCACATCCACCCACTCCTGCCTCCCTGCTCTGACATTCCCCTATACTGGGACATAGAGCTTCCCAGTACCAAGAAAAGGCCTTTCTTCCCATCGATGTCTGACAAGGCCATTCTCTGCACATATGCGGCTGGAGCATGGGTCCCTCTATGTATCCTTTTTAGTTGGTGTTTAAGTCCCTGGGAGCTCTGGAGGGTCTGGTTGGTTGATATTGTTGTTCTTACTATGGATTGCAAACCCATTCAGCTCCTTTAGTTTTTTTTTTTTCCTAATTATTTAGTCCAATTCGGAACCCTGTTCTCAGTCCAATGGTTGGCTGCAAGCATCTGCCTCTGTATTTGTCAGGCTCTGGCAGAGTCTCTCAGGAGACAGCTATATCAGACTCCTGTCAGCATGCACTTCTTGGCATTGGCGATATTGTCTGGGTTTGCATTCCCCAGGTTGGGCATTCTCTGGATGACCTTTCCTTCAGTCTCTGCTCTCTTGAGTATTTTGTTCCCCCTTCTAAGGACTGAGGTATCCATATTTTGTTCTTTCTTCTTGAACTTCAAGTGGTCTGTGAATTGTATCTTGGGTATTATGAGCTTTGGGGCTAATAACCACTTATTGGTGAGTGCCTACCATGTGGGTTCTTTTGCCACTGGTGACCTCACTCGGGATGATATTTTCTAGATACATCCATTTGCCAAAACATTCATAAACTCATTGTTTTTAATAGCTGAGTAGTACTCCTTTGTGTATATGTACCACATTTTCTGCATCCATTCCTCTGTTGAAGGAAATCTGTATTCTTTCCAGCTTCTGGCTATTATAAATAAGTCTGCTAGGAACATAGTAGAGCATGTATCCTTGTTATATATTAGAGCATCACTTGGGTAAATGCCCAGGAGTGGTATAGCTGGGTCCTCAGGTAGTACTATGTCCAATTTTTTGAGGAACCACCAGACTGATTTCCAGAGTAGTTGTATCAGCCTGCCTGTCTCTGTTCCAATACTATGCAGTTTTTTTTTTTTTTTTTGTTTTGTTTTGTTTTGTTTTTTTTAATCACCATTGCTCTGTAATCAGCTCTGGTCAGGGATGGTGATTACTCCAGAAGGTTTTTTGTTTTTTAAATTAACCATTTCATTTGTTTACATCTCAAATAATAATCCACTTCTGATTACCCCCTCCACCAACCCCCCATCTTATGATATTCTACTTCTGAGTTATCCTTTCACCAGCCCGCAATGCAACATCTGCCCTCTCCCCACCCTTTGGTTTGAGAGTGCTCCCACACCCACCCACTCTCCTGCCCAACAGCTCCTGCATCCCCCATATGCTGGGGTATCAAGCCTCCCAAGGACCAGATAATTTTCAATATGTTTTTGTTATTCCAAATAAATTTTCAAATTGTTCTTTCTAACTCCAAGAAGAATTGAGTTGGAATTTTAATGGATAGTGCATTGAATCTGTAGATTACTTTCAGCAAGATGGCCATTTTTACTATATTAATCCTGCCAATCATGAGCATGGGAGATTTTTCTATCTTCTGAGATATTCTTTGATTTCTTTCTTCAGAGACTTGAACTTGAAATTCTTGTCATAAAGATCTTTCACTTGCTTTGTTGAGTTGCAAAAGAATTTATATTATTTGTGACTATTGTGAAGGGTGACCTTTTTCTAATTTCTATCTCCTCCTGTTTATCCTTTGACTAGAGGAAGGCTACTGATTTGCTTGAGTTAATTTTATATCCAGCCATTTTGCAAAAAAGGCTCAGGACCAGATGAGTTCAGAGCAGAATTCTATCAGACCTTCAAAAAGATACAATACCAATACTTTTAAAGCTATTCCATAAAACAGAAACAGAAGGAACACTAAACAATTCTTTCTATGAAGCCACAATTATGCTCATACCTAAACTACACAGAGTACCAAAAAAGAAAGAGATCTTCAGACCAATTTCACTTATAAATTTTAATGCAAAAATAGTCAATAAAATTTTACAAACTGAATCCAAAAACAAACCAAAACAGTCATCCAACATGATCCAGTAGGCTTTATCCCAGGGATGTAGAGATGGTTCAATATATCGAAATCTATCAATATAATCTACTATATAAACAAACTCAAAGGGGAAAAAAATGATCATCTCATTAGATTCTGAGAAACCATTTGCAAAATTCTATACTCCCTCTTGATAAAATTATTGTAAAGATCAGCAATTCAAAGCCCATACTTAAACATAGTGAAAGCAATATATAGCAAACCAGTAGCCAATATCAAACTAAATCGTGAGAGATTTAAAGCAATCCCACTAAAATCAGGGTCTAGACTAGGCTTCCCACTTTCTTCCTACCTAGGCAATAAAGTATTTGAAGTCCTAGCCAGAGCAATTAGACAACAAAAGGAGGAGGTTAAAGGAACACAAATTGAAAAGGAAGAAATCAAAATTTCATTATTTGCAGATGATGTGATAGCATTCTTGGGTGACCCCAAAATTTCTACCACTAAACTCCTAAACCTGATTTCATTGTTTCTTACCCAGTCCTTTGGGTTCACGGCTGTAGCCAGACCCATAGGATGCTGATAGGACTACGGTGACGTGATGGGCAGCTGAACCACAGGA
This sequence comes from Micromys minutus, assembly GCF_963924665.1. Classification (NCBI taxonomy): domain Eukaryota; kingdom Metazoa; phylum Chordata; class Mammalia; order Rodentia; family Muridae; genus Micromys; species Micromys minutus. The sequence continues at coordinate 40,134,486 of NC_137979.1, read as the reverse complement.
CATTGTTCCTTCCTTTGAACACATGTGGAAAAACAATACCTTTTTCAACAATACCAAAAAAACAGACCATCTTTATTCTTGTATATTTGACATTACTGTATCACCCTCTAATCCGTGATCATTCATTTTGAAGCTATTCTTAATTATTGATCAAATCACTGAATTAGGAGACTCACAAAGAAAGGACATGCCTCTTCTCTCTTGTGTCATTCATATTATCTGGCTCCAGTGTATGCATACACTAGAACCACAGGAAATACAACTTTGATTTGTAAATCATGAACTTTTTATGTAGGCATTTTTGTATGCCTGCATGTTTGCATGTGTGTATATATGTTTTTATTTGTATTTTTGAGGCTTCCTACTTATGTTTTAACAATCTGATTATTTCAAACTTATTAACATTAGCAACTAAGCTTCAGCTGAAACATACATAGAACTAATTTAAAAAGACTCGCTAAGAAGGTCTTGATCTCACCATGTATCCCAAATGACGCTGAAGAAATATTCCCGTATTTATGATCCTCAGTGATTCTTGTCTTTCCTCAATTGTAACTGAACTTCTCAGCTCCAGGTGAGTAGCATCAATTGTCCTAGTAAGTCAAAGATTTCGTGTATCCAAGGGAAGTCTTGACTTACTTTGCTGCCTTGTCTTCAGTCCATGATCATCCCGCCTCAGCCTCCTGCCTACTATGATTACAGTTGGCTACCAGCAAATCTGCCTTTCAGTTTTAGAAAATTCCTAGGAAATATCATCTTTCTCTCCCCAACTTTTCAGTAACTTACATTCTAGCACTTTAAATGCATTTTCAAGTTTAAATTTTAATTTTCACATATTTTTCAAAGTTATGAAATTTCCTAATACCATGTATTAGACTGGGATATCCTAACTATTGACATCAGCAAACCCAGTGAGACGACGTAATTCAGATATGTGACATTTGATCAGTGCCATGATCTCATTTTCAATTTTACTAACACTTTGCCAGTTTGTCCCAGTTGTGATCCTTTTCGAATCCAGGATCAGTACAGTATCACTCTATACCTAGTTGTCACCTCTTCCTCGCCTCCTTTGGTCTGGGATGGCTCTCTTGTTTTTATCCTCTTTATTCCCAGCACATATCAAGTGGGCTGGCTGACTATTTTGAAGAATGCTCTCTCTGAGTTAGGTTTGTATGTCCCTTTATCATGGCTGTGGTAATGTTATAGATCTGTGGCAGAAGAAACACAGAAACAGAACTATATTCTTTTGTTGCATCACTGTGAGGGAGATACATGTTGTTAATCTGTTCATCGTTAATTCCATTGGACTTTACTTGTTGTATAAACTCATTCCACATTCCTCTGAGTTGTCTTTAGATAATGCACTGAGTGATTTCTTCTTACCTCTGGTGTAATCTGATGACCCAGTATCCTCCTACTTACTATGTCTCTCAGCTATTGGATACCAAGAACTTGTCAATCTCTCTAAACATAATATTTCTGGTTGATGGAATAAACTTAACACAGAGTTAGTTCACATATTCTACACCAACTAAAAGCAAAGCTTTCCTTATCATTTTAAATTTCAGTTATCTGTCCCAGATCACAAAGCAGGTGGCATGATTCAAATACCACTGTGTCCGATGTTGGATGCATTTTTACCCACTATACATTTTTACATTTTTAAAAACCCATGGAAACACTTTTTTTTTTTTTCATTTTTAAAATTGCGTTGATTTTTGTATTCTTATAGGTACTTAAATACTCTTTAAAACATTTTGTTATTACTTATTTATAGAGTAGAGGTGACATGCTAACATGAAAGTTAGAAGACAGCTCATGGGAGTCGGTTCTTCCCTTCTCCCAGATGAGCTCTGAGGATGGAACCTGGGCTGTCAGGCTTGGCAGCCAGTGCCTAGGGCCACAGGTACATTGATTCAGTGTGACATCTCCTTGGATCACCTTAAGTTTCTTTTGGTTGCAGAAAGCACAATTATTTACCTTTAGGAGGAAGATGAGGATACTTGCTGATTCGTGGAGTGTGGGAGACCCCTGTGGCATCTCTTGTACTTCTGGCACCTCTGCCTAAAAGAATTTGGGAGGTGTTTTCAGTTGAGACAATTGTTTTCTTTTCACCAGGGTGTCATCTTTGGACTGAGTAATTTTTGTACATGACAAGAAACTAACCAAATATAAAGGTATTAATGAGAGCATTGAGGAGCTACTTAGTTCTCTCCAAGGGGCCACAGATGACTTGTGTTCAGGATTCTCAGCTTGAGGATTCCTCTGTGAATCTAAATCCTCGTGGACCTTTGGTCTCACAAGATGATTCAGTAAGTTTCAAAATATGTCCTGCACCCGTTTATCTCTCCAGGCTTCCTTTCTTTCAGGGTCTTCACTCATTTGGAGGAAAAAAAATTGCATGAAGTCTTTTTACCTGCAAGTTTGCAAACCTTAGCTGCAGCAGCGGCTACAGTAAGTATGAGAACACGAGTGTGGTTCCTGCAAAGCTACATCATTCTGTGGGCTGAACTCCTTAGTCTCAAATTGAAGCAGTTAGACTAGAACTCCAGATTCAACCTCTGTTTAGTAAATTCCTATTGAGGTAATGTGTATTGCATTGAATAGCTACATGAACAGCTTAGTTGCTGTTGTATATAGCATATTGATTTCATGTGTAGTAACACACATATATATTATATATATATATATATATATATATATATATATATATATATATATATATATATATATCTTTCAATTTTCTTTTGTTAGACAACAAATCACTAAGCATGTTTTGCTCCTGTTGTTTCTGGCTACTCATTGAATCATTAACAGTATGTGGAAAGAAGTAGCCATTCAAGACACCTGTGAAGAGTGAGTAAATTTGAAACACTGTCTCACAGGCAAGTATCTAACTTGACTCATTTGTAGTATGTTTCAATCTCATGAGGATGTTTGTCTGAGGTGGTTTATAGTATGTGGTGTTGGTACTGGTGGTCTCTCATTCTCTCTCTCTCTCTCTCTCTCTCTCTCTCTCTCTCTCTCTCTCTCTCTCTCTCTCTCCCTCTCTTTCGTGTGTGTGTGTGTGTGTGTGTGTCTTGGACTTTCTCAAGATTCAATTCTAGCTACCTTTTCTTTACGTTAATATTTGTTCCTTTGATGACATTGTCCAGACTTGTAATTTTAAATATAAATTATCCCCGAAACCCATTGAAATTTGTAACCACCGTCTGTCATCTTACCTAAGCTCCAGATCCCAAGATCAGTTGGATTCTTGTCATTTTCGCTGGGTTGTAGAATAGACAGGACATTTTAGATTTATCAAACAAAGAATTTGGATCCTTCCTTTGTTGCCCACCAAATTATATCACTCCAGGTTCTCTCATTTCATTAAACACCACCAATGTTCACCATGTTATTCAGGCTTGAAACCTCCGCCTTAATGTCCCTGTATTCTGAGAGGTGTTTTCTGGCTGTCACATAGATAGTATTATTTCAAGGTGATTTACCATCAGCTTGGTGAAGGAGAAGACATTGTGTAGCCTCACCTGTGCCTAGCACACTGCTTGTCATGCAGCGGAATTGCACTGATGTTCAGAAATGACTGTCAAGTGAATAAGCATGCATGTCATAAGATGAGATTCTCTAAATATTCTAAAATCTACCTTAGCTAAATTAATTACTTTAAAATCTTTATGAACAAACAACTGAGGAAAAGCAACGTAAGAACGGAAGAATTCACTTTAGCTTACAGCTTGATGACGAAGTCCATTCATCAGGTGTTGGGGGAGAGGAGTGTAGAACAGCATGGAGAGTTCATCACACTGAAGTGAGGAATCAGTAAGAAATTGGACTTGTTTATAAAACCTCCTTTTTTGACCAGGCTCCACTTTCTAAAGGTTCCACAAATTTACAAAACAGTCCAGCCAACTGTACACTAAGTATTCAGGAGCATGAGTCTAAAAAAGACACTTTTTTCATTTAAACTTTATAAATGGGAATTTTGCTCTTTACATTTTAGAAAATTCACTTTTGAAAACAATGTCAACACCAAGTATATTACTGGTAAATTTTGAATTATCTAAGAATTTAATGTAAGATGAAATTATATTACCTTCTATAAACATATGGCTTAGATACTTTGTTTAAGGCCATGAATACTATTCTTCTAAGATAATAAAAACTATATTGCCGGCAATGAATACAAAAATAAACCCATAATGGTAAAACATTAGAAATGTTACAATAAAAATAGTGATTGTTAAAATTAATGTCATATTACATTTCCTGGGGTTCTAGGGAACAATAAAGGGCAATTCTATACTTGGAAAGAGAAAGAGGGCCAGAAAGAATGCCAGAGTAGGGAAAAGGGTAATTAATGACAGGTGAGTATTAAAAAGTATAATTATTTATAGGTATGAAAATATCAAAATAAAATCCTGAATTTTATATGTGTATTTATGACCACAAGGTCAACAAAATAACATAAAACCAAGAGTCTAGGAATTACAAAAGACAGCAATTTAAAGAGGGGGTGAGGAGACAATTATTTAAAAAAATTAAATAATTTCAGGATTGTTTTGTTTGTGAAAGATTATGAGGTAATCATATTTCCAGATTTGAAGAGACCATTGAGTAATAATATAAATGAGTAGACATCAGCTTGTATATCATATTAATGTGATGCTTCCCGATGCATATGACAAAGAGAACATCTTGAAAGGATCCAGAAGACACAAAGCAGGTTCAAGGAAAATGACAAGAGGATATACTTCTTGTTACAAATTAATGAAGCAAAGAAGAGAAAATAGAACATGAGAAATATTGAATACATCACAGAGGAGAGGTCTCTTCTACAAGCAGAAAATAACACATGCCTTTGGGGAGGACTTCTCCCAAAAGATGAAAGTAATAAAATAATGTTTCATAATATCTCAATATAATATCTCAAAAGGATTTTTGTTACACTGGAAAGCAATACAGTAATAAGTTAAAGAGTTACATTTAGAAATAATTACACAGCACACACATACACACACACACACACACACACACACACACACACAGAGAGAGAGAGAGAGAGAGAGAGAGAGAGAAAGAGAGAGAGAGAGAGAGAGAGAGAGAGAGAGAGAGAGAGAGAGAGAGAGAGAGAGAGAGAGGAGATCTATCCAAGTAAGTAAGCTGAAACAAGTCAATGATAATGTCAGGGAGAATAATATTTTGATCATAAAAGTTAAATTCTACTCAAATATCTGTGATCCTTACATAAAAGCAATAATATAAACATCGATTTAATAAAAGTCAGAGGCTTAGAAGGGTTGTAGAAAGCAAAACAGAAGGAATTTGAGGTAATCTTTAAAAGTGAAAAGCAATAAATGGCAATATAAGCAGATTATTTGTAAATTTGGAAGTAAATATTAGAAGGATCAGTTTAAACTGGAAGGGGCCTGCTGCTAGAGACCCACAAAGTGTGTGGTGGGGGTGGTCAGGGAGGAGTGTGCCAGGAATGTTCTGTGGCAGGACCAAACCTACTTAAGTATTGTCTCTATATGCTTAAGTTTCAATGAAAATGCAAATTTAATTGCAACCATGAAAATTATTTATTGGAGAGGAGTACATTGCAGTGATAATACAATAAATACAGAAATATCACAGAGATATGGTGCTCTCATATAAGAAAAATTGATAAAATTGTAGCTAAACAAAATGAGTATAAATGAGCAAAAAAACATATGTTCCTGATTAGTAAAATTAATCTTTAAGGTATCTTTTATTTTAAAATTACACGTTTACGAAAATGTCACCAAAATATTGTGAGAAATTTTGGAGACAGTAAAATGATATTAATCTATGAATACTTTTGCTAATTTTGAAAAACTAAAACAGTAAAAGATCTGCCTTTTCAAATATTTGGAACTACATTAAAGTTCAGGTAAAATAGGAGTGAAACTAACATATTAGCCAAAGGATGGCTTATATGAAATAAGTGGAGGAATTCTTAACCTTGGGGACAATTTCATATTTTGTATAAGAACACACACATGTATGTATGTACCTGTATATGCATGTAAGTAAGTAATGACAAAAAGTTTAAAGAAGCCATGGACTTGCAAGTAAGTAAAGACAGGACATAGGAGGGTTTGAACAAAGGAAAGAAGAAAAAATGATGTAGTTATATCATAAAATTGAAAGTCAAAGAATAATTTTCAAAAACACGCCAAGGATAATGTTTGCTAATTTCTTATTTAATAAGTTGGGTACTGTGATATTCTACTATATATTTATGGCGGATTGTACTGCTTCAAAGGCTCACAAGCGAAAGATTTTGGGAAGCATGAACAATGTTAGAATTGATTTGTCAATAAGGATACATTATATGAGCATAAATATCAAAAAGAAGCAATCCCACCAGTTACATAGTAGATTACATCCCCTAAAATATGAGAACATCTGGACATCAAGCCAGACAACAAAACAAAACAGTGCCGAGCACCTACTCTCTCTCAGACCTGACTATATATGGTAAGCAGGTTAACAGGCATGGTAGTAACCTCACACATCAAATGTGACATTCATTTACACTGTCTCCCGGCATCCCACTGCCACAGTCCCAGACAAATAACACACATACTGTAGCAGGTAACACTAAATTTCCCTAACAAGGTTCATTTACATTTGCTTCTCTGGGCATTAGCACCCAGCTGTCCCTTACTGTATATTATTAGCACAGAGAACAGGTAGAGGGTAGGTCATGGGACTTTGTTAAAAACAGACTTCGCTTTCGGTCTCATTCTCTTCACCAGAACCCCCTTCATGGTTCTCCCTCCAGAGCTAAGGAACTCCATTCTCAGATTACCTCCTCTCTGTCCTTTTGTGTAGCCGTGGTCGTTTCTCCCAACATCAATTATCATTATGTCTCCTCCTCTAATTTATTTCCCAAACACTGCTGCAGTGTCTTTTCTTCAATCCTCCCAAAGTGTGCTTGCCATTGTGTGATTTTGTTACCTTAGTGACTACTGTATCATTATATTAGTGGGGCCCAGACTAATGTGAGTTAGTGGGACCCAGACTAATATGAGTTAGTGGGGCACACACTAATGTGAGTGACAATATTGTGTTTATTCACCTGCAATCAGTAGTCTCTAACATATGCTGTGTGGTGCTCTCTCACTGAATGAAAAAAGAATATACTGAAACAGTTCAAATGATAAAATTGAATGGGTCATAAAATATTTTAACAGTCAGTATAATAATCAGAAATAATTCTCTGAGTGACAAAGTAACATATTTAGAGGAGTATGTTCTAAAACTTGCCAATAATCAAATAAAGGCAATGATATCAAGGGAGAAAGCAGGCTTTTTTACATATTAAACGAAGTTTTAAAATGTTATGTTGCTTGTCATAAAGTATGAAATCAAGCTGCTTGGTAGAAGTGAGAACAGCAGGAGATCATCTTACCAGAAACTGAAGTCGGTACCAGGAAGGTGAATGTATCATCTCTCATTCACAGCTCCTCGGTATCATACAGTCACAACTAGTCATAAGTGTGTGTGTTCAGTGAAAGTAGATGAGACATTGTTTAGGGAAACAGACAAATGGCAGGAGGGCTGAGAAAAAGGAGCATGGTGAACATAAGGGGAGAACTCTAGATTTGCTATGCTGTGTGTATGTGTGTGTGTGTGTGTGTGTGTGTGTGTGTGTGTGTGTGTGTGTGTATAAAGTCAAGAAAAGGAGAATGAGAATAGAAAGCAAAACAGCTAAATGTCTATGTTGTGTAATGCTCGGAGGAATGTTTAAATGACCCCCTCGCCCTGTAGACTGCCAACAAGTGTGTACATGTGAAAGGTTTTAGTAAGATGTATCAAAGACACTGCACATGGCTCATTTAAATAATGTTATCTACTTCTATGCATCTGCTTATAGTGTATATGTACTATATATGCAAATATGATGTAATATAACAGATCATTATAACCTTACTTTCTATATAAGAAATGTAGAAAAATTAAACAGACAAAGCACAGAGGATAGAAAAAGGTTCACCTGTAAAAGTGGAACGCCTGGTTTATGTCCCCCGTTAAGCTCTGAATATCTAGAATTGGTAGCAGTTTCAGACTGCAGAATGTTTTTATCTGGTTGACCATGAGGTATGTGATGGAAAGGGTATGCAACATTATGTTTACATTTGTGATTCTGATCAAGCGATGGTTCACAAATCTGTAACATCTGGATTACTAAAGGGGCTAGTGATAGTTACTGATTGGTAGTCAGCATGTAGGTGTAAACATGGAGAAGAAATTTTTTCTAGTCTAGTACAGGGACAGCGGGAAGGTGAGAAGACATCTTGTTGGACAGATTAACTGTGAAGAGAGAATCTATCAACTAAGACTGGATACAAAGAGGAAGGATGAGAAACACACTATGAGGTCAAAAAAGGTTTGTGGCATTTGGAGTTTAATACTAGCCCAGTTATTAGTGGTTATGAAAGTATAGAAATGAGAAATTAAAGCATACACAATAAATTTTTTCTCATTGAGATGAAAAAAAAAAGATGAACGTTTTGTGGTAATGAGCAAGGTCAGAGACTTAAAAAAAAAAAAGAGTGGTAAACTCAAGGAAAGACAGCGAGTAACAAGGAAAGAACAGGTTTTTGATGATGGTCAATATCAACCTCAATTATCAGAAGTGTATTTTGTCTTGGAGAATTAGCTAGGAGAGAAAGTACTTCGAATAATAAGTAAGCATCTATGCTCTGCCACTGTGTTCCAAACTTAGCTTACTGAAGGACATTCAAATTATATAAACATACTTATATACATAAAAATCTGTATTGACCAAGCCTATAAAACAATTAGTCTAAAAGAAGTTTAATTGCATATTGCTGTATTTTTCATTTAATGACTTAATATTTATTGAAGAAAAGAATTGCATTATAAACAATTGTATTATAAACAATATTATGGGCCTTGATTTTTTTTCATGAAATCAGAAGTGATAATTTTGGTTAATTAGAAAGGTGTAGAATGAAGAAAAACATATAACCTTAAATTTTGGGGGCAAGCAGTGAGGAAAGTATCTTGGCTTAAGCCACATGCTTGTCAAGGTGATCATCTGGCTGGTTGAAGAACATGAAGATGGATGGTCATGAGTTCAAATCTCAATTGCAATGTTTGCCAACTCAGTAACCTTGGAACTGACTGTTAATTAAGCTACCAGAGCCATATTATTTTTATCTAAGAGGAAAATTAATGACAAGACTGGGTTAGAAGCAATAATAATGTATGTCGTTTCTAACACATTGTCTCAGGCAGCAATGATCGGTTTCATAGATTTTTGTGTATTCGGGGCTGCTAACAGGCATTTGAAGAGAAATTGCCTAAAAATGCTTTTCAATGTGCCATTACAATTGATGCTTTTCTGAGATTCTGATCTATATTTTTCTGAGCAAGACAGCAAGTGATTTTCACCTCCTCTCCTAGGGCTTTATATAACAGGTTTTGCTTGTTCTCGATTTGGCTGGAGGTGGTGAAGTATTTCATGGGGACAGAAAGCACAGCCTTCTATTCTGACAGTTAGCAATTCTCTTCCTGCAGCATGTCTGTTAGACAGAAATTTAGAGAAGTACACATCCTTCATTCATCATAGCTTCCAAGAGGAACATTCTATCACACTAGAATCAAGAGTGAACGTTCAACCCGAGAAGCAAGAGAGACATCCATTTTACCTTTGACATCACAGCATGGCAAGAGAGAACCAGAGAGGCACAAGGTGAGACCTTATGCTTTCTTTAAGTTGAGAAAGCTGAGTTCTCAGTTTTGTGCTTGGAAAGAACATTGATGATATTGATTAGGAAAAGCCAGTAGAATGTTGAAATTATGCAGCACTTCTCCTGGTCTGCTGCAATGTGTGCACATAACATCTACTACCTATGCATTGTTCTGTGGAAGATAAAAATAAGCTAATTGCCTCTCAACCTCTTCTCAAAAGGCTGACTTGTGATTCATCTTTCAACTCCCTCCAATGACCACTCTCATCATTATTTCTCTTGTAAATTTTATGCTTTCTTCCCCCCCCCCCCGAGAGTCAAAAGGCTCTTTGTCGTTAATAAAGAACTATTTGTTTTTATGAATTCTTGTTGGGCATGGCTTCTGTCGTATGGCTAGAATGACTCATTTCAAAGCGTTCTCTGGCCATTCATTCATTGCTTGGATTTCTCAGAAAGCAATTCAGTTATTTGTGTTGTTCACTGTGGGGAATAATAGAAGGGAAACTGCTCAGGAGCCTACATCTTTAATATTTATCAGTGTGTATCTGCATCAGCCACATGCCTGCTGTGGATTTGGTATGAGTAATGTACCCAACCTGGATATATGCTAAGGACTTGAATCTCAGATGGGTCCAGTAGGGAAAGATTGTTGATCTTTATGAGATGATGTCTAAGCTGGGGACATAGCTGGGAGAGCATTTGCCTAGCCTTCAGGATGCCCAGGGTCCTTTCCACAGCTCTGCATAAATCAGTCATGGTTGTGTATACCCGTGATCTCAGACAGGTAATAGAAGGACTCAGAGGTCAAACTTATCCTTGGCAATAAGACAAATGCAATGCTAGCCATGAAAGGATTCATGAGATGAGACTCTGACTCAAAAAATAAATAAATAAAAAGGAGATTGGGTCTAGTAGGAAGTTTTTAAGTAATTGAAGGCATACCCTAAAGAAATCTGGGAACCTTTCCTGTCCTGTCATTTTCTACTTCCTGGCTTGCCGGGACACCCACCACCACCATGATATGCTACCCTGTATTAATGACCAAGTAAAATGTTGCTACTTAGATTAGACTCTACAGAGATGAAAATAAAACAATTTTTCTTTTTTTAAAAAATATTGTTATTTTATTTATTTACAATCCAGCCACTGTCCCTTCCTCGTTCCCTGTCCCACAGTTCCTTATCCTATTCCTTTCCCCTTTGTCTCTCAGAGGATGCCTCCTCCTATCATCAGGCCTCCCCACTCCTGGAGCCTTAATTTTCTCCAGGATTAGGTATGTCTCCCACTGAGGCCAGACCAGGCAGTCCTCTGCTATATATGTGTCCAGGCCTCAGACCTGTTTGTGTATGCTGCTTGGTTGGTAGGTCAGGGTATGGAGACTCCCAGGGGTCTGAGTTGTTGAGATGATGGTCTTCCTATTGGGTCATCCTTCTCTTCAGAGTCTTTCATCCTTCCCCCAATTCAACCATAGGAGTCCCTGACTCCAATGGTTGGGTGTGAGTATCTGCATCTGTCTCAGTCAGCAGCTGGTTGGGCCTCTCAGAAGGCAGCCCTGCTAGGCTCCTGTCTGTGAGCATATCATAGCATCAGTAATAGTGTCAGGCCTTGGTGCCTCCCCATGAGATGGATCCCAAGTTGGGATGGTCACTGGCTCTCCTTTTCCTCGGGTTCTTCTCCATTTTTGTTGCTGCAGTTCTTTTAGACGGTAAGAATTCTGGGTTAGAAATTTTGGCAACCCCATCCCTCCACTTGAGCCCTTGTCTTTCTACTGGAGGTGGGCTCTATGATTTCTCTCTTTTCACTGTTGGATATTTCATTTAAGGTCCCTCTCATCAAGTCCCGAGAAACTCTCAGCTCCCAGCTTTCTGCTACTTTCTAGAGGTACCCCCACTTCTCCCCCTCCCATTAACATTCCATTTATTTTCCTGGCCCTCTGGGATTCCCCTCCTATACCTGATCCTGTTCCCCCTTTCCCCTTCCCCATTCCTCTCTCATCCAGGCCTCTCTCTCCTTCTGCCTCCTGGTGATTATTTTCTTCCTGCTTCTAAATGGGATTGAAGCAACCTCACTTGGGCCTTTTTGCTTGTTAAACTTACATTCTGTGGGTTGTATCCTAAGTGTTCTGTACTGTGGGGCTAATATCCACTTATTAGTGAGTACATACCATGCATGTCCTCGGGGTCCAAGTTACCTCATTAGGAGATATTTTCTAGCTCTGTTTGCCTGAAAGTTTCATGATGTCCTTATTTTTAATGGCTGAATAGTTTTCTATTGTGTAAATGAACCACATTTTTTGCATCCATTCTTTGATAGAGATCTGAGTTGTTTCTAGCTGCTGGCTATTACAAATAAGACTTCTATGAACATAGTGGAACACATTATCCTTTGGTATGGTAGGGCATCTTTTGGGTATATGCCCAAGGGTAGTATAGCAGAGTCTTCAGGTAGATTTATTTCCAATATTCTGAGGAACCACCAGATTGATTTCCAGAGCAGCTGTACTAGTTTGCAATTACACCAACAATGGAGAAGTGTTCCTCTCTCTCCACATCCTCACCAGCATGTGCTGTCACTTGAGTTTTAAGCATTCTGGATAATGTAAGGCAGGGTAGTTGACTAAAAACTTTGGACACTTCTTTAAGTGCTTCCCAGACATTTGAGATTCCTCTGTTGTGAATTCTGATTAGCTCTGTGCATCACCTCTCACCCCTCCATTTTAAATTGGTTCACTTGTTTTTTTAGATATTGGCTTCTTGAGTTCTTTATGTATTTTGGATATTAGCTCTCTATTAGATGTGGGGTTAGTGAAGATAAATGGGACCTCATGAAACTGAAAACTTCTGTAAGGTAAAAGACACAATGAACAAGACAAATCGACAACCTACATATTGGGAAAAAAACTTTTTTTTATGTATTAATGCCTACAGTGTTTGATCATAGCAACACAGATTTGACTAAGGCATTTCAAGTATTATCATTTCCTTCAGTACCAGAGAAACACATGGATCCTTACTTAGCCTGACTCATGAAAGTTTTCCCAGAGAAGATTTCAGATACTAGCTTTGTTAAGTATTTATTATAAATCTCATACTTTTTGCTGCATTCTTTAAAAAATCTGAGCCAAGGTTCATTGTACTGATCCAAGAGCTTTCTGTTGTAGTCCAAACAAAAAACTATTCCCCTTGGACACCCAGCTCTCAACCTGAATATGCACAACAGAAAAGCCCACCGAGTCTCCCAGTCAAATGTGCACTCAGAGGCGTTAGGTAAACCAAGTGACATTGATGGAGAAATGGAAAAAGTATTTATTCTCTGAAAAATTAGTGCAGTTTGTGCTTATCTTCTCTATATTGCCTGAGGACTTACAGTCTATTCAGATGTACTTTGGAGTCATTAATTTACAAACCTACCTTATGCACATCATGTAATTCCAAGTTGAGCATTCTTTTTCTTGATCTTTGTATTTTAAACTCCAAAATGGTTTGAAAATTGAATGCTAAATATCAGGAATGTTACTGGAATTCATAGCCATGGTGAACTAGCCCTGGAAATGACTAGACAGTCTATTGTTATTAAGTACAATAAAATATTCAGTTTCCTAAGAATGACTAAATTTTTACAGCTAGGATTAATGATGTGCATCCTGGCTTTGTTTTTAATGCTTTTGAAAATATGTGTGATGTACTGGCTGGTTTTGTGTCAACTTGATACAAGCTGGAGTTATCACAGAGAAAGGAGTCTCTGTTGAGGAAATGCCTCTATGAGATCCAGTTGTAAGGCATTTTCTCAACTATTAATCAAGGGGGGAACACCCAGCCCCTTGTGTGTGGTGTCCTTCCTGGGCTTGGCTCCTGGACATGGGTTCTACAAGAAAGCCAGGGGAAGCAAGCCAGTAAATAACATCACTCCATGGCCTCTACATCAGCTCCTGCTTCCTGACCTGCTTGAGTTCCAGTCCTGAATTCCTTTGGTGATGAACAGTGATGTGGAAATGTAAGCTGAATAAACCCTTTCCTCCCCAACTTGCTTCTTGGTCATGATGTTTGTGCAGAATAGAAACCCTGACTAAGACTTGTGGTTATCTCTGTAAGTATATTTTTGGATATGGAGATTAGAGTTTATGATGTCACCATGCTTTATGGCAATGGTTTCTAGCAGGTCACAAACAAATGTGTATGCTGTCCATTTCTTCATATTTTTCCGTAATTAGTATTAGGTCCTCTAAACAATTTAAAATATATCTTTCAATCCAATAATCACAAATGTCAACTTGCTCTTTTTATTTGTATTTTCTGAGTTAAGATGACTACCCAACTAATATGGATATAATATATGTATATATATATATATATATATATATACATATATATATATATATATATATACATATATATACAAACATTTTAACATTCAATACCTTTTTATCCTCTACCCAGTATTTCTTTTAAAATTATATTTATCTAATTCTTACTGATTGATTCAGATACACAGGACAACACAACAATTTCTTTTCATAGCCCTGACTGTTCTGAAACACACATTTTCCCTCTCCCTCTCCCCCCTTCCCCCACCCCATCCCACCCCATCCCCTTCCCTCTCTCTTCTGCTTTCTCTCCCCCTTCCCTCTCCCTCCCCTTCCCTCTCCCTTCCCCTTCCCCTCCCCCCTTCCTCTTTCTGTAGAACAGGCTGGCCTAAAAGTTACAGAGACTCACCTGCCTCTACCTTCCATGTGCTGGGATTAAAAGTCACCACCTAGCTGTCTGCACTTCACAAGGTACTTAGCTTGGATATAAAATGCCCCCTATAGACTCCTGTGTTGAAGTTGAGGGCCCTAGCTGGTACTAACAATTTAGAAAGAAAAACTTTAGGACGTGGACCTCTCCATGGAGGACTGGTTCTCCCCTTGTAGCTTATGCACTGCTTCATGTATGAGAGTCAGTGAAGGACACCTGTGTTCTACACACCTGTCATCACGGTCGTGGTGTTTTCCTTTACAAGCTGAGATTAAGCGATTTGGGGAGAACCACCTACAACTGTGAGCCCTTTCTTCTCTGCTCCTCCTGCTCTTCCTCCTTCACCTTTTTCTTCCTCCTCCTCCCCAGACATGTTTTGAAGTACAGCAGTGACCTTCTTATTATGTGTAGCTAAGAATAACTTGGGCTTTTGATGCCAGCTCCACCTCACAAATTCTGGGACCAAAGACATGTTCCACTAAAGCAGGGTTTTGTTTGCATGATGTTCTAGAAACATTTTTAGAAGCATTCAGGTGAAGAAACCATATAGGCTATATGTGTTGCCCATAGCTTTTCATACTTCGTGGTGGTTCCTTGGTCAGTTTTGATTGACAGAAATTCTTTCACAGTCTTTTATGACGAAAATGTATGTTTTTAATTTAGAAAGTGCTACTTACGTCAAAGTCATGGAGATATTCTCTTATACTTTCTCAAAGGAGCTTTACATTTTTAGCTGCCATGTTTATGACTGAAATCCAGTTTAAGTTAAAATTAAGGTTAGGCTCAGGATTGATTTTTTTTTCCTCCAAGAAATTCAATAGCTCCAAGTAGCGTTCTTTAATGGTGAGTGCCAATCCTTCCCCCAGGCAGTTGTGGCAGTAAAAGCTTAATAAATTTAAGACTTTATGTGTTTGTCTTTTTCTGGGATCAGCATTGTCTCCTGTTGGTTTATATGATGCTGCAGAACAGTGCTCTCACTTTTATTTTTACTTATGTGTAGATATGCCTTTGTGCATGTGGCTATGTGGGATGCAGGTGCTGTGAGGGCTAGAGATGTCAGATTCCCTGGAACTGAAGGGAGAGGTGGCCCCTAGTCACTGTTGTGGGTGCTGGGAATCAAACTCAAGTCCCATGGAAGGGCAGCAGTGTTCTTCTCTGCTGAGCCATCTCTCCAGCCCCATGTTTTTCTATTTCTACTGGATTCTGATAGTCTATGGACCTATCGTTATCAATCATCTCTGCCTCACTTTAGGATGTATGTCTGACAGTGGATAATTGATACATTTTCTAAGGTGGTCTAAAGCTTTTATTTATTTATCTAAAAATTTATATCTATCTTTTGAGACTTTCATACACAAGGACTATGTTTACATCATTCTACCCTTCTTTCTCCCCTTTGTACCTCCAATTCCTAAATTTATGACCCATTTTTCTTCAATTACTGTTACATATATACATTTATATGAATATGTAAAAAGAAATAAATCCTGTCAAGTCTATTTAGTGTTCATATATGTATGTTACTAGCAATGACAGCTTGTGACTTGATGATGGACGAGGGGGCTCGTCCCAGGAGAAAAGTGATTATTTCTCTCACAACAACCATTAATTGCCTGTAGCTCTTCATCTAGAATGGGATCTTAGATGCAGACATTTGATTATGAACATAGACACATGTTTTACAGTTAAATGTTTGCTTCAGCTGGTATTTTACTCTAAGGAGTGACAGTCACATCTTTCTCCATGTGTATACTTTCTCTGCTCCCAAATTCTGAATAATCTGTCTTTCCTGATATCTTCTTCCAACATTAAATGCCCTATTTGTCTTTGATCTGTGTAGAGTATTCAATCCTATTTATCTTTAATAGGAGAGGTTAAAATTCTAAACTATATAGACTGAGTAGTCTATTGTTAATGAGTCTTTACAGTAACAAATTTTGCTACTAAAACTCCCATTTTCAGTGGAAAATATAATATACAAACAGAACAAGAGTGGATTTTAGTTATTTAATAAATTTCCATTAATTGGTGGCTGAAATGATTTATTTCTAAGTTTACAAAGAACTTTCTATTGTAGGCTGCATTACTAATTAGAAGAAAAACTTCAGAATCTTGCATCTTATTACCAAATGCTAGAGATTAACAATACTTTCTTATTTTAAGGGAAATTGCTAAATACAGTTAAAGAAATTAAAGGTCTGTTAAAATACTGTCATTATCTGCAGAGCATTCAGTTAGTTAGCATAGTATTAAAATTCGTGCTGGTTATCTCTATTTATGTGTTTTTGTGAGTGGGTGCATCATCTACATAATTTAAATAGATACTCTTTAGTATCTGAAGAAAATACTGTCTATATTGAGATACGAGTTTTAACATCTTCCCCCCAGGCAATGTCAGCATTGTTAGCTAAACATTTTCTTTGAATTTAATCTTTCAGATTAACAGTGATTTTTTTTTAAGTTGGTTATATTTGTGCTGTGGCCATCTCATACATGTAGATAGTGCAGTTGGATCATTCACATTCCAACCATGGCCACATGACCATGAACACACTCTATGCCATTTCATTGCTATCATTCCCCTCCTCTCTTTATTCCCCTTAGCCTCTTGGTATCCCTGTACCTCTAATCTGATTTTAACCTGGATAGTTTGTGTGTCAACGGGCTTGAGAGTATTTTTTGGAGTCTGGCATTGTAAAATAGAAGTCATTGACTGCTATTCCCCAACAAGCAATCAGTTACCAAAAACTCAACGGAGACAAATTGGACCCACAAGTGTTTCCCTGATCCACAATTGGCTGTTGGCATGACTAGTCTTATGCCTACTCAATGTGGCAACTGTGTGGGCTGCTGTGAGTTCATGTAGGTAATGTTTGTCATTTGTTTGTTTTGTTATTGCATAACTAATGTTTTATTTTTCAACAACATAATCCCAAAATATATATTTTCCTCCCTATCCAAATTTTTTCTTCTTGAGCACTTTGTTCTGTTTTTTCAAAAGAAGCTTTGAAAAGAAGAAATATTAAAGAATTTTAATATTTAATTTAAACTGTCATAATAGCTTTGTTACTATAAGTTACTTAGGTGTGCTATATGGATACTCTTCCCCACTGAGCCACTTTTAAGTGATAATGCTATTTTGCTGTGCATTAATGTCTGAATGCCTTAAAATTATATATTATAGTATTTTTGAAGCAGCTAAAAATAATTTAATAAGCAATTATAAATTGTCCTGAAAGAAAAAGTTAAAAAAATCTAAACAAAGAAATAGGTCATAAAAGATGAGCTAAATACAATTTTAGAACTTAAAAGTTATCTCAGGGAATAAAAATTGCAAGAGTAGATGAACTTAAAGCATATTTTAAGGCTATAACTCTTGCCTGAACATTTTGGGTGATTATTGGATCCAGCAACCAGCAAAACAGAAGATCATTTGCTTGGGTGCAGATGCCATAGTGGTATTGTGGATGTGACCAAGGATGCTGCCTGGTTGAGGTTGCTGTAGCTTGCAACTATCACTGAAAGCCCAACAGGTACCACAGCCCCAACACTGGGGTTCTGAATTGTGATATAATGGGAAGCATTAGTTTTGTCCTTCTTTTTTTTGGGGGGGGGAGGAAGTTAAACAATATATTCATTTAGGAGAACAACAAGAGTCGACCACCTTAACCAACTTCCAGGGCCATGTCATTTCTGGCCTTAGATTTGGACCATTTTTTTTTTAATTGAAGAACTTTATTTAAAAAAAACAAAGATAAATGTACATATTTTAAGCATTTTTGCATAAAAGTATATGAATGCATTTTTGTCATTGCTTGGTTTTTTTTAAAAATAAGGTTTGATAGTGTGCATTAAGATTTTACTAGTTACAATATGCATAAAGTACATGTAAAACAGGATGTAACCTGGAATTAGTCAAGGTTTTATTGGTGTGTAAGGAGTAAACATAATGATTTTTTCTTTTCTTTCCTTTTTTTTTCTTGAACTTCACACAGTCTGTGAGTTGTTTCTGGGGTGTTCAGAGCTTTGTGGAGTTAGCATCCAATTATCAGTGACTGCATATTATGTCTGTTCTTTTGTGACTGGGTTGTCTCGCTCAGGATGATATTCTCTAAATGCATCCATTATCTTAAGAATTTCATAAGGTCATTTTTTTCTGATAGCTGAGTAGTACTTCATTGTGTAAATGTACCACAATTTTTGTATCCATTCATCTACTGAAGAACATCTGGGTTCTTTTCAGCTCCTGGCTATTATAAATAGAGCTGCTATGAACATTGTGGTGCATGTGTCTTTGTTGTATGTTGGAGTGTCTCTGGCGCAAATGACCAGAAGTGGAATAGCTGGGTCTTCAGGTAGTACTATGTCCAATTTTCTGAGGAATCGCCAGACTGATTTCCAGAGTGGTTGTAACAGTTTACAACCCCACCAATAATGGAGAAGTGTTCCTCTTTCTCCACATCCTCACCAGCATCTGCTGTCATCTGAATTTTTGAACTTGGTCAATCTGACTGGTGTGAGGTGGAATCACGGGGTTGTTTTGGTTTTTTCTTATGTCTTTAATGATGGTGCAAATCATTGCCAGTTCCTGTCCATAGAAGGTGTGAATCAGCAGTCTGTTTTTCCTTGGTTTAACATAGAGGCAGTTTCAAGGCTGCCACTAGAACATCTGCCTTTGGTTGTTACTGTTTTCTCTACAGTCCTCAGGCCCTTTGATAATTATCACTACTGTCTATACTAGTACTTACTTATGAAGGAATGAACTAGGTCTGTGGAAGAGGCCCTGTGTTATCTGAGTTCCATGAACTTTCCCTTTAATTGGCAGCCACAATGAAATTCAAAGTATCTGGGTTTCAATGTCAACTCAGAAATTGGAGCATATAAAATGATCTTGAAATATCTGGGTGCATGACACTAGTTCCTGGGAGCATCCTCAGCTTTCAAACCATGTATTTGGAGGATGGGAGAGAGACAGAGAGAGACAGAGACAGAGAGAGGGAGGGAGTGAGGGAGAGAGGGAGGGGGAGAGGGAGTGAGGGAGAGAGAGAGAGACAGAGAGAGGGAAGGAGGGAGAGAGGGACAGAAGGCGAGAGGGGGAGAGGGAGGGAGGGAGGCAGAGAGATTTGAAATCAATAAGGTCTTCCTTGCCAAGTCTCAGGTTCCACCCTGTTTGTTTAAGCATGTTGAGAATCTGTACTTTTGTTTTGGATTTCCAGTTCCTTAAGCACATGGTTTCTTCTTTCCCATGTTTTTTACACCATGTTTTTGGTTGTGTTATGATTAACCATTAGTTATGGTCTTGTTGGAGTAAATGCAAATTCATCCAGAGGGATGCATATTTTTTCAGGGCAGAAGAATTGGTAGGAAAGATGCTTTGGCATTGGTGTCTTCCTGTCTAGGATGGGTAGTGCTGTCTCTTATTTGTGGAGACCGAATCAGCCTCTTCAGTGAACACAGTGGATGCTGAACTCTTGTGTTATAGGTGCTGAATGTATCCATCCACTTACTTGTTGCTACTTAAGATTTTCAAATTTGAGTCTTGACCTTGACCTAATATACCTGACTTATATAAATACTAAACTTTCAGACTTTGGCCTTAAAATATTTTGTTTTATTTATTTGTATGTGTATGAGTATACCTCAACACATATGCATACGTATCTTCTGCATAGCTAAAGAGGCCAGAAGTGGGGCTTTGAGTCTCCTGGAACTGGAATTACAGATGGTTACAAGCTGCCACATGAGCCAGCATGTGGGATCTGGGAACTGCATCCAGGTTCTCTGTATTCTTGCCTGCTAAGCCTTCTCTCTAACCCATGGACACTGTACTTTTTACGTTTTAAGTTCAGATTTCTTCCCATTCCTGTGCCAGGAGATAAGGGCTCAGTAGTATGTAGACGGTGAAGCCCTTTGGCATTCACCCTTGATTTTTGAATCATGTATTATTGGCTCTCACCTGTTCGTTAGATTTCTCCACATGGCACGTGAATTATGCTTGTAAGTATCTAACATAATGCCCGCTACAGCTTCATCATTTCTCTCAAGGCTTCTACATTCTACCGCATCACTGGGACACATTTTAATGACAAATCAGTACCTTGCACAGTAGCTTTTGGTCTTTGCCTAGTGCTAGTGATGAGATCCACATGGGCAGCCAAGTCTGAGTGATTGAATTCTAAATTTTCATCTTTTCACCAACAGCCTTGGTCATAACCAGAACCAGCTGGCATAAACTGGATACAAAAGAAACAGACACAGGAATGTAGGAAGCCTACAACTCATACCTATAAAAGAAAAACAAAGAATCATAAAACAAAGCAAACCAACAAGCAAAAACAGGGATGCAAAGGATGTAGAAAAACAGAAGGCAAAGGACCGAAAAGTCAAGCTACTGCGAAGTTCCAGAGTCAATACCATTAGAAGCTATTTATTTGTTTACTTATTTATTTGTTGGCAACGGGTCAAACTGTCTAGGTTTTCCTATCTTTACTTCACTCAGCTGCCAAATGCTGGTGGTTGGACCAGAGAGGGGATTGAATTTCTGCAGGTAGGACAGATCCTTGAGGAGCAGCTGGGAAGGATTTGCTGACTGCGCTCTCTACAGCTGAGTGGAAAGTACTTCCCGGAAGGGGATGAATCTGCATCCCTGCATTGTGTTTACATGCAGGCTGGGAGGCCATTATGGCCCAATCTTTCTAGCATCTTCCGTACTCAGCATTGACTTAAAAATGCATCTAGTAAAATACACATCCACAAGAGTTAGAGTCATTCATTTCTCCAGCCTACTTTTTTATGTGAACTATCTATGTATCCCAGGACCACAGGTTTGCTTTGTTTATTTATTTATTTTTGTCTAATAGTGTGTATGTTCTCTGCCTTCTATCTTTAATATGGTGATGTTCTCTGGCGCACACATATCCTGCTGACCGGCTGTGATAATCACATGAATAAAAACTAATTTTGAACACACACATTTTGGAAATGGCAAAGTCCTGCACCAGTATCACACTCTAATGCTAGAGATAATTTCCTTTTCTTACTGATTTCTAGGGCTAGGTAGCTAGGCAAAGATAAGAGGGAGAGGTATGTTTTTCTTAACTTGAACTTCTTATTTTGCTGCTCGTTTTGTGTTTTGGAAACAGTGTTAGAGCTGTGAGGGGGTAGATATAAGCTTTTTCCTCCCTGTAAAATTCTCCTTTTCATAAGTTAGAAGACATTTCTGTAGGGCGAAAGTTCTCCTGCTTCCCCCAAATGAGCTATCTGAGAGCAGCTACAGGCTCCTCTGCCAGTCAGTGAATTTCTGCAGCTCAGAAACTCAGATGTGGTTAGCATCCTTCCATGGTGATAATAAAGTCCAGAATGTCTCATGATAGAACTCTTCTAGTCATCATAAAGGGACTCAGGCACCTTCAGATACCATATGCTGGCAGTAAGTCCAGCCTAACAGCCACACCGATGGTCCCCTCATTGCTTTTAAGTCACTCCTTGGCATCACAGAGGTCCCCTCAAAACTGCCATTTAGCTGTGACACATGTCGGCAGAGGCAAGCTAAAACCTGACAAATGATCAACTGGACAAAAGTAGCAAGTGTTGTCATGGTCCCGGCCAACTCTGTGCTCTGAAGATGTAGGCCTTACACAACATTAGCATGGTAAAGACCAAGGCAGTATTCACCACTGGAGTGCTCCGGGCACACACATATCCTGCTGCGATAATCACATGAATAAAAACCAATTGTGAACACACACACTTTGTAAATGGAAAAGTCCTGTACCAGTGTCATATGCTAATGCTAGAGATAATTTTTTTTTTGTTTTTTTACTGATTTCTAGGGCTAGGTATCTAGGCAAAGATAAGCTGAAGTGCTATGGTTGTTTCTTATAACCCCTATCGCAACCTAACTGTCCCTTGTGACTGAAATCTTGGTCTTGAAAGGGCTAGTGCAGAAAAAGCTTCTGGAAGGAGAAACTGTGTATTGGCCTAGCAAAATAGTGACAAGAAATCAGGCCTTCCCGGTAATCTATATATGAGACTTAAATTTGGATTTAGACCTACTGGGTTTTCTGTCACCAGAATAATTTGAGCTTGAGGTTTGTCAAACTCTGTTATTTCTAAGAACTATGATGCTTTGTGGCTCCGTGGCCTACACTATCCTTTCTTTATTGCTTCAAACTCCCTGCACCTCAAGTGCCCCTCTGACCTTTTCTCTGCCTCTCATTGGTTACAAACACCCTGGCTTCTTGGTGTTCTTCAAATCTCCCGATCTGTTCTTTCATTCCTCTACCCATCTAACTTCATATTCTTCTCTCTTTCTTTCTCCTATCTTTGTATCTGAATGTGTCTCTGTCTGTCTGTCTCCTACACACACACACACACACACACACACACACACACACACACACACAAACACACAAACATAAAACAAACATGGAGTTTGCCTACTACGTCTGAGCTTGGGACCTGCCCAGGAATGTATTGTTGGTCTATATACCAAGTTCTGTTCTTTTCTCGTGTACTAGACTAAAAGATCCTTTCTTTCCATTCCTCTTTATCTCTGTTAATCATGTTTGCCTCTCTCTCTCTCTCTCTCTCTCTCTCTCTCTCTCTCTCTCTCTCTCTCTCTCTCTTTGTCTCTGTCTCTCTCTCTCTTCCCTCCACTCCCTTTCTCTCTTGAATAAATGAATAAAAACTCTATGGTACAAAGACCATGTCTATTTTTTTTTCAGTGGTTCTGTGAGGCAACAATTCAAATGTTATTGAATATTAGAGTCCAGGCAATTTTGTCCCTCAAGTTCAAATAAAATCTCCTTCATTCCATAGATGCTTTCTCTCAACTCCAAAGTCTGCATTAGACTTTTGATGTGTTCTATGGCTTAAGTCTTTCTTAAGGCAATAGACACTCAATTTTGCCACCCGGTTGTAGCAGGTGGAACAACCATTGTCATTTCAGCTCAGATGCTGTGCTCCTTGGGTGTGGACTATGACTTAATTTTGAATACCCTGCAGGAGCAGAACTATGCTTTGTACTTATTAAGTATCTGGGTGATAAGGGCATATCTGAAATGTTAACAAGCTTATTCATTTGTTCATTATTCAGAGCCTGGTACTTAATGCTCTGAGGGCTGAGGATCCTTTGCAAGTAAAACAAAACAGAAAACAAAGTGATAAGCCACTGGTAAGTCATTTTATATTATATTTCTTTTAAAATTAAATTTTAAAATTTAGCATAAGTTAAAATTGCACATGTCTAATCCAAGCAATAGTTTGTATGGTAGATTTTACTCTTCACAATTAAAGAATGAATGTCCTGGATACAGGGTTTTTGACATTTCCTTTCTCCTGATTCCTAATCTTTATCTCTCTAAGCCATCATGCTTGTCTTTAGCAATGTGCCATGTGTTCTGATTTTGCACAAGATGCTAATATTCAAGAACAATTGTTTTTGGACAATCTATGCTTATGTTTGTATGACACAGACACACATGTTGTGTGCAGTAGAGTCTTTGGGTAGTATTCTCTTCCCATCTCCACAGGGCCCCTGGGAGAAAGGTCAATGAAGAATCATCATCAGCAATTCAGTCCAAATGGATCCCTCCAACGTTTCCCTCCAATCAGGTTTCTTCTACCTGTTTAACCCCTGTTGCTCTTTTATGGTCTTTTGCCTACAGCAAATGGCAGTATCTGTGGATTTTCCTTGAAAACTATGCTCAGGCTACTGAGACTACTTCACTTTTTTTGCATAAAACAGTGGAAAATAATGAATAATTTGTCTCCTTTATCTACTTACCCCTTTGGGAGGTGGTTCCTTCCCAATAACCATCAGTGATCTTGGACATTCAAAGTCTAGCTCCTGTCAAAGAGGCCCAATGCTGAGGTAGAGTTAAAATTTAGGGCGCTCTGTGGGATCAAGTTCTTTTAGCTCTGGAAACTTTATGAAATCCCACCTGTGATTGATCAGTTCACTTCTTTCTTAAGTGCATTTTAGTTTTCCCTATTCACTAAGACTTTTCAACTCCAGATTTAATAAATCTATAATCACATAAACCTTCATCTCAAAGACCTCCTTCATGAAATCTATCTATGGATGGTCTTCCAGAAGGAAACATTAGCTAAATTATTGTTTTATCACTAATGAAAAGTGTTTTCCCATTTGATGCTGTTTCCTCTTTGTGGATCCTGAGGCTGTGTCATGGATATCTTTTAGATGGATGTTGTACTTTAATCTAGAGTTGAAAGAATAAAAGGGTGATGGAGTTGTTTAGCTTGAGTTTTGTATGTGGCTGCTCAAAGTATGCATATTTTCATAACAAAACTGAGCAAGTGGTAAAAATTTTATTTTTAGCTTCATCCATCAGTGTTTATTGAAGCTTCGGTGTTTATTAAAAAATTGTCTCTTTAGGGATTCTATTAAAGAGTCGCAGACAAAACTAATACGCAATTCTTTCCTTTGTGGAATTAGCAGTGTGTGGAGCACTGCAGATAAATAAGTAATTAAAAAGCTGACTAGGTGGAGACTGACTTCTGAAAAAATTGGTGTAAAGTGAATGGAGGCCAGAAGAGGGAGCTATAGAGTCTGATAGGGAACAAGAACGGAGAACAAACACAAAGGTTTCTCTAAGGAGATGCTTTTGAGTTTGTTTAAAGGAGGAATAGAAATTGCCAGGCTAATACTGTCCCAATAAGATACATATTTAATTACTTCTTGAAATTACAATTATATCACTTCCTTCTTCCGTTTCCTCCTACCAAACTTTCCTATAGTACTTCCTTGTTCTCTTTAAAACATATAGCCTTTATCATGAATTGTGCATATGTGTGTGTGTGTGTGTGTGTGTGTGTGTGTGTGTGTGTGTGTGTGTGTGAATACATGTGCGTATATATACATATATATTTTTTTAATAATTACATATAGCCTGAAAAAAGAAAGATGTAACTTATTAGGAAATAACTCTATAGTTAATTACAGTTACCTCTCCTATCATACCTTCTTTCCATTTTGAAATTCTCACCAGTACAGCTGATCCTGGGATTTAAATGCTAAACCATGTAACGTTTCTTTTCTATGAAAGTGAGGCTGAAAGGGCTGGAGGTGAGGAAGAAGGCAGAGGGTGTGGGACAGAATGGTACGCAGAGGAAAACGGTAGATAGAGAAGATTAGAATTGTTAAGTCTGAACTTATTTTCAATGTAGCAGCACAGGTGAAAAATCAGATTTTTATTTGATTTAAAAAACACAGAAATAAATCATCATTGTCTTCTTCTTCTTCTTCTTCTTCTTCTTCTTCTTCTTCTTCTTCTTCTTCTTCCTTTTCCTCTTCCTCTTCCTTTCCTCTTCCTCATTTTTTCTCCCTTTCTGCTTTTTTTCTGAAAAAAAGGGGGATGAAAGTAAAGCAGAATATTTATTATGGGCAAGTAGAAGCCTTTGTAAATCCTCAGGGTATAAGAGAAGGTGTTTACAGGGTGTAGGGAGAGAAGTGAGCTGAAGGTTAGAGGAGAACTTAGTTTGTGTACTTATTGAAAATTCTTACTTATATGGAAATGTAACCATCTTGGAATGAAGTAAAAACTAAGTGGAAGCTTTTTTACGTAGTCAGAGTGATGGTGCTGGTCAAACCAGAATCTGTCCTTGTGTCAAGAGTTCTCATTGATTTCTGGAAAATGTGACTCACTGTGATAGAGCAATTAGTGGTCTCACCAGATTTATTTACAGCAGAGACTGCTTAGCTTCTGGCATTTTGCATATGTTTTCTCTCTGATCTTACCCTTGGCCAGTGAGAAACAGAGTAACCTCATGATTCAGGTAATTTAGATAGTAATGTATCCACTCCTTGACTTATCTAGACATGTGTTAACCAATCTATGACCTCTGAGTTCTCATGTGCCTTTCTATAACTTTGTGCTTTTCTTGAACTTGACCTAGACACCGCTGTGGAATAAATGACCTCACAGTCTCATATTCTTTGTCTCCTAAGTCTGTTCTAGCCTATAGATCAGATCCTCCTTCCTACTTTTGAATTAGTTATTTCTTGTTGCTATGATAAAATAAAATGATCAAAGGTGACTTATGAAAGAAAGAGATTAGTTTTGATTTATGATACTGGAATCATAATCTAATGACAGGGAGGTACAGTGGCAGGTGGCTAAAGCTGAGGGATCACATCTTCAGAATTAAACATAAAGACTAAACTGGAAGTTGGGCAAATATATGAACTCTCAAAGCCCATACAGATATGTGGTTGGAATTCTTATGCTCATTTTAACTTCCTTTTGATCAGTAAAATATGCATTCCATGTTTTAGCATGTCTTCTGGTGTCTTGACACATATAGGAAAATTCTTCATATATTGCAAATATTAATACTGGATTCAAAATTTCTAATGCTGTCTTAATTTTTTGAGTGTCCTCTTGATATAATTGATGTCTCTGCTTGATGTCTTTTAGGAATCTACAAGTGTCATATAACATTCTCTTGTTTTGTGGTTTGTGTTTCCAAAGCCTTCTTTACAACCAACTAGATACATTACACTTTGCTTGTTCAAAATTTTGTTTATTTACACTCTAAAAAATTAAGAATATGGAAAGGACTCCAGTGGTGGCTGAAGAGACATAGGTTGAAGATTATGTAGAAGAGATTAAAAAAAAATGATGAAGGAAGGAAATACTATATCATTGTGATTCCTCAAAATAGCTATTCCATCCTCAGTGCATGTTACCAATAGGACAGTACAATTCTTGAGACAAATGGGATTTTGCAGACTTTAATGAGAGGTTTTACTGTACTGGAACATAGTCCTGCTACCAAACTATTACAGTGCATAGTGATATCATAAGCAGCAGAACTTGTGGTGTTGGGATGAGTGAGAGAACCACTTAGAATGCCCCATGGTGAGGTTTTGCTACTTTAACAGAGTCTGATGTCAACTCCTCAGTGCAGCAATTTTCTTTTATTGAAAAATAGACTCCACAGCTAACCATTAGGCTGAAGTCAGGGACCGCTATGGAAGAATTAGAAGAAAGATGGAAGGAGATGAAGAGGATTGCAACCCCATAGGAAGAACAACAATATCAAATAACCTGGACCCCTGGAAGACTAAGACACCAAAGAACATTAATGGACTGGTCTATGTCCCCCTGCACATATGTACCAGTGGACTGACTCTTCTGGCCTCAGTGGAAAAGGAGGTACTTAGTTCTGTAGACTCTTAATGCTCCAGTGAAGGGGGATGCTGGTGGGGGTAAGTAAGATGTGGGTGGCTATGGGAGCATCCTGTCAGAAGCAACGAGGATGGGGTATGCGTTGAAGAACTCAGTGAGGGGAACCTGGAATGGGATTAACATTTGGAATGGAAGTCAATAATTTAATAAGAAAAAAAGAAAATAGACTCTTATATCAAACAATTTATACTGATTATTGTTCTCCCTCATTCTACTCTACCGAGTTACTTCTTACCTTTCCTCCACTCAAAATCCAGTCTCTTTCTGTGTCACATTAGAAAGGAATAGGCTTCTAAGAGATAGCAATCAAACAAGACAAAGTATAGTGAGGTAAAGCAAAAAAACTATCATATTGAAGTTGTACATGGCAACCCAACCAAAAAAAAAAAAGAGTTCCTAAAGCAGGCACAAGAGTCAGATTCCAAATCTGCCACCATGAACAGCAGAGATCCAGGGACACAGGCCTGGTGAAACAGCACTCCAAGTAGCCAGGGAGCAGAGTGGTCTGTGCCGAGAACTTGGAAAGTGTGCCCCCCCAATTGGTTCAGGGGAGCAGGGACCCTGCCTTAGGGTCTCTGTTTCCACCCAGCGAACTGTGCATGCAAAACAGGCGCTCAGGCCATCTGCCACAAGGAACAGCATAGATCCAGGGAGATAGGCCACGTACACGGGAGAGACAAGAACCAACCACTGACAACAAGATGGCAAGAGGAAAGCAAAAGAATGTACCCCAAGGAAACCAAGATAGACTGGTAACATCAGAACACAGCTCTCCCATCACAGCAAACAGCAGAATGCCAAGCATTCCAGAAAAAGAAGACTCAGACCCAAAATCACACCTCAAGATGATGATAGAGATCCTTAAACAAGAACGGGAGGAAAAGCATAAAGAATTAGAAGCATTTAAAGAGGAAACTAGAAAAACACTCAAAGAACTCAAACAACTAGATGAAAACAGAATCAAAGAGATGAAGGAATGGAAGAAAGAATTTATAATGGAAATGTAAACAATAAAGAAAACATTAAAAGAGACAACCCGGGAAAGGCGGCTCGTACAGGCTGAGAAACTGCGACCTGGAACAGATCTTAGGAACTTCTGTTCCCACCCGGAGACGACTTCAGGACGCAGAGCGGAGCCTGGCCCAACTGCCAGCCGGAAAGGCGGCTCATGCAGGCTGAGAAACTGCGACCTGGAACAGATCTTAGGAACTTCTGTTCCCACCCGGAGACAATTTCAGGACGCAGAGCGGAGCCTGGCCCAACTGCCAGCCGGAAAGGAGGCTTGTACAGGCTGAGCAACTGGTGAGTGGGAGACCTAGGCTGCGGGGGAGCAGAGGGATCTCTGCGGAGTGCACACGGAAAGGGCACCCCCTGCCCTGACCTGCCGGGTCCTCCCTGATCCAGTGACCGGGAACAGATCTTAGGAACTTCTGTTCCCACCCGGAGACGACTTCAGGACACAGAGCAGAGCCTGGCCCAACAGCCAGCCGGAAAGGTGGCTCGGAGAGGCTGAGCATCTGTGACCAGGAACAGATCTTAGGAACGTCTGTTCCCACCCGGAGGCGACTTCAGTACACAGAGCGGAGCCTGGCCCAGCTGCCACCCGGAACCTGGGCTGCCGGGGAGTAGAGAGATCTCTGCGGAGTGCACACGGAAAGTGTACCAGGGACACAGACCAGATACAAGGGAAAGGCAAGAACATATCACTGACAACAAAATGGCAAGAGGAAAGAGAAAGAGTATATCCCAAGGAAACCAAGACAATCTAGCAACACCAGAACTCAGCTCTCCTATAGTAGCAAACATCGGAATTCCAAACACTCCAGAGAAAGAAGACACAGACCTGAAATCATGCCTCAAGACACTGATAGAGTTACTTAAGGGAGGAAAAGCAAAAAGATTCAGAAGCTTTTAAAGAAGAATCAAGAAAAACACTCAAAGAACTCAAAGAACGAGACGAAAACAGAACCAAAGAAATAAAGGAATGGAAGAGGGAAATTAAAACAGAAATTGCCACAATAAAGAAAGCGCTAAAAGAGATAACCCTAGAGTCAGAACACCAAAAATGAAATCAGGAGTCACAGAAGCAAGCATTTCCAACAGATTACAAGAGATCGAGGAGAGAATCTCGGGGGCAGAAGACAACATTGCAAACATAGACAAAACAGCCAGAGAAGATGCAAAAAACAAAAAGCTCCTAACCCAAAATGTCCAGGAAATACAAGACACAATGAGAAGACCG
This sequence comes from Micromys minutus, assembly GCF_963924665.1. Classification (NCBI taxonomy): domain Eukaryota; kingdom Metazoa; phylum Chordata; class Mammalia; order Rodentia; family Muridae; genus Micromys; species Micromys minutus. The sequence goes on along the minus strand of NC_137979.1, from coordinate 40,104,545 downwards.
AACCTAAGGATAATAGGAATAGAAGAGGGAGAAGAGTATCAACTAAGAGGCACAGTAAATATCTTCAACAAGATCATAGAAGAAAACTTCCCTACCCTCAAGAATGAGATGACCACGAGCATAAAAGAAGCCTTCAGAACTCCAAATAGGTTGGACCAGAAAAGAAATACCTCCCGACACATAATAGTAAAAACATCAAGTGCCCAAAGTAAAGAAAGAATACTAAAAGCAGTAAGGGAAAAAGGTCAGGTAACATATAAAGGTAGACCAATCAGACTCACACCCGATTTCTCAACAGAGACTATGAAAGCTAGAAGAGCCTGGACAGACATCATGCACTCCTTAAGAGAGCACAAGTGCCAGCCCAAGCTGCTATACCCAGAAAAACTATCCATCACCATCGATGGAGAGACAAAGATATTTCAAGACAAATCAAAATTCACACAATATCTGACCACAAACCCAGCACTACAACGAATTATAGGTGGAAAACCCAATACAAGGAGGGAAAATACAGCCTAGTAAAAACAAGAAAACTTCTAAACAATAAAAGAGACAACCCTAGAGGTAGAAAACCTAAAGAAGAAATCAGGAGTCCCAGATGCAAGCATCTCCAACAGAGTACAAGAGATGAAAGAGAGACTTGGGGGTCAGAGACAACATTGAAAACATAGACAAAACAGAGAAGATGCAAAAACCAAAAAGCTCCTAAACCAAAATGTCCAGGAGATCCAGGACATAATGAGAAGACCTAACCTAAGGATAATAGTAATAGAAAATGATGAAGAATATCAACTAAGTGGCACAGTAAATATCTTCAACAAAATTGTAAAAGAAAACTTCCCTACCCTTAAAAATGAGGTGACCATGAGCATAAAAGAAGCCTACAGAACTCCAAATAGAGTGGACCAGAAAAGATATTCCTCCACACACATAATAGTCAAAATGCCAATTGCCCAAAGCAAAGAAAGAATACTAAAAGCAGTAAGGGAAAAAGGTCAGGTAACATATAAAGGCAGACCAATCAGAATCACACACGACTTCTCAACAGAGACTTTGAAAGCTAGAAGAGCCTGGACAGACATTATGCAGACCCTAAGAGAGCACAAGTGTCAGCCCAAGCTGCTATACCCAGCAAAGCTCAATCACCATCGATGGAGAGACCAAGATATTCCAAGACAAAACTAAATTTACAAAATATCTGTCCACAAACCCAGCACTACAATCAATTATAGGTGGAAAACCCGATACAAGAAGGGAAACTACATCCTAGTAAAAACAAAAAAAAATACCAAAGCAAGAAAACCAAAAGAAGAAAGACAAACAGGCACAATTCTACCACTAAAAGCAAAAATAGCAGGAAACAGCAACCACTATTCCTTAATATCTGTTAACATAAATGGACTCAATTCCACAATAAAAAGATATAGGCTATCAGACTGGATACACAAACAAAACCCAGCATTTTTACTGCATACAGGATAATCATCTCAGAGACAAAGACAGACACTATCTCAGAGTAAAAGGTTGGGAAAAAAAACCTTCCAGGCAAACGGCTCAAAGAAGCAAGCTGGAGTGGCTATTCTAATATTGAATAAAGTAGATTTTCAACCAAAAGTTATCAAAAAAAAAGATAATGAAGGACACTTTTTACTCATTACAGGGAAAATTTGTCAGGAGGAACTCTCAATCCTTAACATACATGCTCCAAATACAAGAGCAACCATATTCATAAAAGAAACCCAACTGAAGCTCAAAAAATACATTGCACCCCACATAATAATAGTGGGGGACCTCAAAACCCCACTCTCATCAATGGACAGATCATGAATACAGAAACTGTACAAGGACACAGTGAAACTAGCAGAGGTTATGATTCAATTGGAATTAATAGATATGTACAGAACATATCATCCTAAAACAAAAGAATACACCTTCTTCTCAGCACCTCATGGCACCTTCTCCAAAACTGACCATATACTCAGTCACAAAACAAGCCTCAATAGATATAAGAAGATTGAAATACTCCCATGCATCCTATCAGATCACCATGGTCTAAGGCTGGACTTTAATAACAACAAAGACAACAAAAAATCCATATACACACGGAAACCAACAATGCTTTATTAAACAATAGCACAGTCAAAGAAAAAACAAAGAAAGAAATTAATTTAAGGATTTTCTAGAATTTAATGAAAATGAAAACACAGCATACCAAAACCTATGGGTTGCAATGAAAGCAGTACTGAGAGGAAAACTCATAGCTCTGAGTGCTTCGAAAAAGAAACTGGAGAGAGCATACACTAGCAACTTGACAGCACAGTTGAAAGCTCTAGAACAAAAGGAAGCAGATACAATCAAGAGGAGTAGATGGCAAGAAATAATCAACATCAAAGCAGAAATTGACTAAATAGAAACAAAAAGAACCATTCAAAGAATCAATATAACCAAGAGCTGGTTCTTTGAGAAAATTAACAAGATTGATAAACCCTTAGCCAGACTAACTAGAGGGAAAAGAGAGAGTATCCAAATTAACAAAATCAGAAATGAAAGTGGAGACATAATAATTGAAACTGTGGAAATTCAAGAAATCATCAGATCCTTCTACAAAAGCCTATACTCAACAAATCTGGAAAATCTAGAGGAAATGGATGAATTCCTAGACAGATACCAGATACTAAAGTTAAATCTGGACCAGGTAAACCATCCAAATAATCCCATAACACCTAAAGAAATAGAAGCCGTCATCAAAAGCCTCCCAACCAAAAAAAGCCCAGGTCCAGATGGGTTCAATGCAGAATTTTATCAGACATTTATTGATGACCTAATACTCTCCAAAGTATTCCACAAAATGGAAACAGATGGAACACTACCTAACTAATTTTTTGAGGCCACAATAACCCTTGTTCCTAAACTACACAAAGTCCCTACAAGGAAGAGAACTTCAGACCAATCTCACTTATGAACATTGATACAAAAGTACTCAACAAAATCTTTGCAAACTGAATCCAAGAACACATCAAAGCGATCATTCACCATGATCAAGTAAGCTTCATTCATCCCTGGGATGCATTGATGGCTTAATATACGGAAATCCATCAACGTAATCTACCATATAAACAAACTCAAAGAAAAAAAAACACATGGTCATGTCACTATATGCTGAGAAAGCATTTGACAAAATTCAACACCCCTTCATGTTAAAAGTCTTGGAAAGAACAGGAATCCAAGGCCCATACCTAAACATAATAAAAGCAATATACAGCACACCAATAGCCAACACCAAACTTAACAGTGGGAAACTTGAAGCAATCCCACTAAAAACTGGAATTAGACAAGACTGAGCACTTTACCTCTACCCATTCAACATTGCACTGGAAGTCTGACCAGAGCAATTAGACAGCAAAAGGAAATCAAAGGGATACAAATCAGAAAGGAAGAAGTAAAAACATCACTCTTTGCAGATGACATGATAGTGTACTTAAGTGACCCCAAAAATTCCACCAGAGAACTTCTACAACTGATAAAGAAGTTCAGCAAAGTGGCTGGACATAAAATTAACTCAAACAAATCAGTAGCCTTCCTCTACTCAAAGGACAGACACGCAGAGAAAGAAATTAGGGAAAAGATACCCTTCATGATAGTCACAAAAACTATGAAATACCTTGGTGTGACTCTAACTAAGCAAGTGAAGGACCTGTATGACAAGATCTACAAATCTCTAAAGAAGGAAATCTAGGAAGATCTCAGGAAATGGAAAGATTCCCCATGCTCATGGATTGGAAGGATCAACATAGCAAAAATGGCCATCTTACCAAAAGCAATCTACAGATTCAATGGAATCCCTATCAAAATTCCAACCCAATTCTTAAAAGAGTTGGAAAGAGCAATGTGCAATTTCATCTAGCATAACAAAAGACCTAGAATAGTGAAATCCATCCTCAACAACAAGTAAACATCTGCGAGAATCACTATTCTTTACCTCAACCTATATTACAAGGCAATTGTGCATGGTACTGGTACAGAGATAGGTACATGTGGATCAATAGAATAGAATAGAATATCTAGATATGAGCCCTCACATATATATATATGGTCACTTTATTTTTGACAAAGGACCTGTAAACATTCAATGGAAAAAGGACAGCCTCTTGAACAAATGATGTTGGTACAACTGGCACTCAGCATGCAGAAAAATGAAATAGACTCTTACTTATTTCCTTGTACAAAGCTCACATGCAAGTGGATCAAAGATCTCCACATTAAATCAGGTACACTGAAATTATTAGAAGATAAAGTAGGGAAAACCTTAGAACACATAGGCACAAGAGAACATTTCCTGAACAGAACACCAATGGCTCGTGTTCTAAGGTCAAATATTGACAAATGGGACTTAATGAAATTGCAAAGTTTCTTTAAGGCTAAGGACACTGTCAAGAAAACAAAATGGCAGCCAACAGATTGAGCAAAGATTTTTACCAACCCCACATCAGATAGAGGCCTAATATCCAAGGTATACAAAGAACTCAAGAAGATAGACACCAGAGAACCAAACAACCCTATTAAAAAGTGGGGTAAACAAAAAGTTCTCAATTGAGGATTATCGAATGGCTGAGCAACATATGAGGAAGTACTGGACATCATTAGCCATCAGGGAAACGCAAATCAAAACAACCCTGAGATTCTACCTCACACCAACCAAAATGGCTAAGATCAAAAATTCAGATGACAGCAGATGCTGTTAAGGATGTGAAGAAAGAAGAGCACTTCTTCACGGTTCGTGGGGTTGTAAACTGGTACAATCACTCTGGAAATCAGTCTGGTGATTCCTCAGAAAATTGGACATAGTAGTATCTTAAGACCCAGTTATTTTACTTCTGGGCACATACCCCAGAGACCCTCCAACATACAACAAAGATACATGCATCACAATGTTCATAGCAGCTCTATTTATAATAGCCAGAAGCTAAAAGAACCCAGATATCTTATAGTAGATGAATGGATACAAAAATTGTGGTACATTTACACAATGGAGTACTACTCAGCTATCAGAAAAAATGACCTTATGAAATTCTTAAGAAAATGGATGCATCTAATATCATCCTGAGTGAGATAACCCAGTCACTAAAGTACAGATATAATATGCAGTCACTGTTAATTGGATACTAACCCCAGAAAAGTCTGAACACCCCAGAAACAACTCACAGACTATATGTAGTTCAGGAAAAAACAAAGGACAAAAAAAAGAAAAAAGAAAATGAAAAACCATTATTCTTAATCTTTACACATCAATAAAACTTTGACTAATTGCAGGTTACATTTTGTTTTACATGTACTTTATGCTCATTGCAACTAGTAAGATCTTAATGCACACTATCAAACCTTTAAAAAACCAAGTACTGACAAAAATGTATTCGTATACTTTTATGCAAAAATGCTTAAAATATGTACATTAATCTTTGTTTTTTTAAAGTAAAGTTGTTCAATTAAAATAAACAGATTCCCATGTTTTTATAGTCAGGAATCCCCTAAAATATTAGCGAATAGCTTTATTATATTTGCAGAGGACCTGGTGCAAACCCATATAGGGCCCCTGCTAGCTGCTTCAATCTCTCTGTGCTCTCATGTAGCTTCTTTAGTTGATTCTAATTGGGTTCTTAACAATTCTGCATTGAAGGTTTTCTGTCAGAGAAAGCCTTACAAAGAACACTGATACAGAGCTCAGATGTGCCCAAGGCTGGCAAAGCTCTTGTGTGACAGCCACAGAGCAGAGGCTACCAAGAAGCTTCTTATGGCTCTGGAAAGTGACTAGTTCAGATCTTACATTTCATGAATGCTTGAGTTAATATTCAATAACAAATTAACAGCCTAATTTCACTTTACTATTTTTTTTTTTTCTGAGTAGCTTAAAGTTCACTCAACAAGGGCCATGCATTCTCACAAAATATTAGTTTAGTTAATTCCAGAGTATGCCTTTGTTGAGACTCTTTAGGCAAATACAATCAATATGATATAGAGTTTTTATTCTATAACACTGCTTTATATAAATATCCTTCAAATATTTAACGAAGTATTCTGGGTACCTCAACCAAGCCAAATTGATATATAAAACTAAATGTCATAGAAACTTATTCTGCTTGTTTTACTTTTTAAAAATAAAGCTGATATTTAAATAATACAATTTAAAATAATACAATTTAGCAATACAATTTTGAAATAATTAAAAATATGTAGAAAATCTAGAAAGACAAAGCATAACATCAATCTGATATCCTGTCCCTCTTAAATTTTTTTTATTGAGTTTTTTGAAATCTGTTTCAGGGTGTGTTTTTTGTTTCTTTGTGTTTCTTTGTTTGTTTTTGGTTTCATTCTTTTTTTTTTTTTTGCTTACATGTGTTCTGTCTAATGCCCAGAATCAGGAAATTAAAATGTTGGTCTCAGTATTTGCAAATTTGTATCTGTCAATTGTTACAAATATCACTGTCATGTTCTACATGCAAAGGATCTCATTCAGGAACATATGTTTTATTCATTTATGTTTTTTTGTTTCCAGGTCATCTTTTTACTCTTTACTTGATTATTATAACCTTGTCAATTTTAAAGATCATTGCTGTTATTTTATAGAATATCCCATTTTTGGATAAAATCAAAGTCCTAGGATTATCACACTTAATTCTTTCATCTTTGGGAGGAATGGCAATATCTATGCTCACTTTTCTGTGTTCCATTATGTAATTCACCATTTTGACTTGGTCAATTGCAGTTAATTTTCAGTTTAATCATTTGTTGAATGTAGAATGTTCTAAGTTTTGCCAATGTAAGTTTATCTTTCTCACATATAGCTGATAAACAGTTTGTAAGGGTATACTTGAAAATTATGTAAATGTATTATTTTTATTTTATCAAACTTTTCATTAGATGAGAATTGACAATTTTAATTTTATTATAATACATTCTGACATTGGTCGTCATCATTGATATCATTATTCATACTTGGGTCTCTATAAAACAAGTGTGAGCTCTTCAATTGCTTTTGTATCAGCTTGACATTAATTGTCCTTTCTTCCCCCTTCTCTCTTCCTTTCTTGTCTCCTATTCTTTCCTTCTCTTCCCTGTCTTTCTTTTTATTTTTCCATTAATAGAAACAAGGACTTAGGGCCTAGTCTGGCCTCTAATTTCTAGGATCAAATAATCCTTTTTTATCAGCATTCTCCAAAGCTGAGAATATAGGTTGATACATGGTTCTTAGCTTCTCACTGTCCTTGAACAATGCCTTGGTTTATCATGGAAGTTATTTTGCATTTTCATGTACTCTATTTTAGCCCTAGAACTGCCTGTGTTTCTTTAAGGTGTTTGAATCTCACTGAAAAAGTAACTCAACATCTTAAATGTAGCTATTTCTTTGAGGAAATCTTTCTCTGAAATCTTGCTGGATAGATTTTGGTAATATATAAATAAATGACATCTTCATACATACCTTCTAGTTCTTTCTATGTTTATAATCAAAGGTAAGCACCATTAACACCATTTCTAATATAAAATAACAGTGGTATATGATAGATACCCCCTTGAACATGTGTACTAGTATTTTTCCAATGGCTTTCAAATACTATTTAAAAATTTTCAGTGTTCAAAAGAATATAAATCTGGCAACAGTCTCTGTGAGTGCCTAAAGTCCTTTGGTTTATATAAATATAAATAACATTCAATATGTAGTTCTTTTTTTGAAGATTTCATTAGTAATAACTGGAAGTTCATCTTTGGAAATTTTCATTCAACAATTCCAGAATTCCACTGTATGAAATCAAGCAATGACACTTACTTAAACACATGCTAGATAGAAGTAGATGTTGGTAAAGGAAATATAAAATGATAACAACAACATACATTTTTCCTTATCCTTAACACTTCATCCTCGTGTTTAATAACCACTGTGACATGGAGAGATGTTTATTATCTCTATAGATTACATTCTATAAGAAATGTACTGAAATTGGAAGAAATAAAAGGGCCAATTTAATAGCTGTCAAGTGGTAAAGGTACATCTTAAGCTAATTGTATTTATTCCCAAAGCTTTCCCACAAATCAGTATGCTTTGGTGTTACTTGATGGCCAATCCCAGGTCCTCTGACTAAACTGATCATTTAAACCACTTTGAAGGTTTTAAGTGGGTGAGGAAAAACAGCCGATTAGTGCTACAATTGCTAGCAATTCAGCAATTTGCAAAATTGACTGAAAGAAGTTGACCTGCCATTTCCAACCTACAATTTTTGTGCATGCATTTCTGAGAGATGCTAAAAAAGAAGCTAATCAACACAGACTCAGAGACATTCATTGATGCCTATTGTGACTTTCTGAGACAGTAGACTCTTTACTCAGTATCTACCACATCAAGTGTTGCCTGGTGCTGAAGACAATAAAACCTGCTTAGTCTCACTTGTTTTCTTCTGGTTCCCTGAAAGAGACCTTAATAATCTGTTTTTTTTTCTGTTGGATTCAGAATCCACATTTTCAAAATATGATGTTTTGACTCTGTTGTTTCAATATCATTGAGTTAGAATAGAATATCTCATATATAGAACTATCAAGAAATGCTTCCTGTACTTACTTGTGAAATCTACTACCTAGTAGGAGGTATTGATCTTCTTTATTCTTCTTTCCAGTACAGAAAAGCTATTAACCACACTGTTTCTCATTTTCTACTCTATAAAAAATATTTAAGATAACACACGGCACATAGTAAATTCTCTTCTGTGTATGTTCTTTGCTGTCCCAGAACTCAATAGAGGATACAGTCTTGAATTTAGCTGTATTTTTCAAGTCAGCTTCAGTCCGTGAAATCTCAGCCCATTATTATCTTTTATGATCTTCGCACTTTTGAATGGCATAATTAGATGTTTTAATAAATGCACCCATACAATTTGGTTGTCTCCTCATGATTTTGAAAATCATAAAAATGAAAAATTATTCACATGTTTATATCCACAAGTTCATACCAACATAAATTGATGTTTAAAAGAATAAATAATCATGAACAGCAAGATACATCTTTTTTACAGAAGCATTGTGATCTTTAAATACGCAAAACCAAGAGAGTGATCATATCAGTACACAGCAGTAGTAATTGCTACAGGTTAGATTCATTGCCTCTTGCAAATGCTCACATGCAAACCTTTAAAGAGAAATGAGGATATTTACACTGCTTCAAAACATTTCCTGTAAAAGAACTACTGCACTTATTCTTAGTATCTTTCTCAAAATCATGTATAGTCTTTCAAGAAGTTGAACTTATTTAATATTCTTGCCCATTGCAGGTCTGGATAAACTACAGCAGGGAAAAGACATGTCTGTTGATAGGAAAGACATGATTTCCATTGACACGTCTCCATTATATTGTTTTAATTATTTTCTGGAACATTTTGTGACCATGATTACTCTTTCTCGGTTGCCTGTCTTGTCTTAGATGCAGATGCAAAAGAATCTCTCAGCAACACATTGTACTGAGCAGCCAAAAAAGTATTGCTATATTACAAGCAAGCAAACAAACAAACAAGAAGAGAAGAAATATTGCTTCCTGAAAGTATTTATAATGGAGCGGAAATTTTGTGAAGAATTTATCAGTTATAAAATGTATTTAAGATAATTTGCTGCCATATAATGGGGACTTACTAAAACATACACTGCAGGACAGACACATTGATATCCAAATCTATTCAGAAATATAATTGTATAAATACAAAAGGAAGCAGTAGACATTTAAACTTTTGTTGATTTTTTTTATTGCTATAGCAGATCTGTGAGAGTTTCCCTTTTCTCCCTACCAGCTGATCTCAATCACCCTGTCTTTTCTGTGGCCTTTGACAAGTGGTGAATCTGACTATTGATGACAGTCCTCAAGCTTGGGTTTTACTTAACAAAGCAAAGCTTTAGCTGAGTGACTGAATTTCATACTTAGAACTTCCTTTGATAGTGATGGCAGTTTGGAGGAGATCAGAGAGTCTGATTATTCTTTCAGCATCTGCATCCATCCTTTCAACATATCAGCGTTCTCTTGAAAAAAAAAAGAAAGTAGAATTCATTTCAGGTTTATGTTCCAGTCCATCTGCCAAACAGCATATTTTAAAAGCAGATGTCTCTTATAAGAAAAAAGAGAGAAGTTTCATAAGCCTCTTGGACAAACTGTTCATTTTGAAGACAAATTCAATGGAGAGAGCCTCATGTGATCTGGGTCCTACCACACCTTAAGTTCAGTCACTGAAGAAGCCATTGATACATTCATTGAAATGTAATAGATTACAGGAATAGGGTGTGGATGACGTTATGGAAGAAAATTGAACGTCTATCAAGAAATTGTTATTTGCCAATATAATATATGCCCCTTAATATTATGTATTTATTCACATAGAAAATAATTCATGTTTTAAGTAGATCACAGAAGAGCAAACATATAAATAGGAATTGCACATTATGTGCATATATGTGTACACATAAATGCCTAAAAATGTGCTCTCAACATATTGATAGTAGCTAGCTCTGATGAAAGAAAAAATTTAGTCATCCTTTATTTTCATTTATTGTAGTATCTTTTGAATTTAATACTTATTTATTTCTATAATAAAATAAACAGAATTATTTTCCAAGACAGAAAAGGTATATTCATCTATAGCTCTCCTTGTAACACTAGTACATAACTATGGAAACACATAAACTCTATCAGCAGTCATAATAGAAATTAGTGAAAACAATTCTTTAGAATTTAGTGATTTTTTTCTATAATCAATGTAGCTTATGGTTTGGAAGCTCATACTGAATAGGAGAGAACTCACTAGTAATATTGATTAAAAACATAGCATCAAATTGTTTTGTTATACTTACATTTTAATGGAGCTCTCATTCCCCATCAGAGAAATTTCTTATTGCAGTGAATGGAAGATAACACAGACTCACAGCCGATGTGTAGAGAATATCACTTAGGACTGCTCAGGCTCCGATGAGATGACCATCACTCTCTCCCCTGGAGTCCTAAGGAAGAACTCAGAAGAAGTGACAGAAAGATTTAAAGAGTGAGAGGTCATGGTGTAGTCCAGAGTTACTATTGATGTAATGAAATGCCATGACCAAAGTCAAATTGGAGAGGAAAGGGTTTATTTGGCTTACACTTCAACAATATAACACATCACTGAATGAAGTCAGGGAAGAAACCTGGAGACAGTAGCAGAGGTCATGGGGGAGGGCTGCTTACTGGTCAGCTTCTCATGGCTTGCTCAGCCTGCTTTCTTACAGAACCAGGACGACTAGCCCAGATATGGCACCACCCACAATGGGTTGGGCCCTCCTGCATCAATCCCTAACTAAAGAAAGTATCTTACAGGTTTGCTTACACGCCTGGTTTTATGAAGGCATTATCTCAGTTTAGGTTCCCTCCTGTCTAATGACTCTAGCTTGTGTGAGGTTGACATAACTCTTTCTAGCATAGGAAGGCTTCTGGAAAAGAAAATTGTCTGATCTGAGTATGTTGGTGCACTCAGGAAATTAGCTATTGTACCCACCAGCACAAGATCTATAGAAGATCAAGCCAGTCATCATTATTCCAATCTAGCATAAGGGCTCAGGTAGCTCCACCCCTAACTTTGGTTGTTGAGAGCTGCCTGGAGAGAGATTCAGTTTTCATATGGGTATAGTGTCTGGTAGACTTGATATCTGGTGAATGGCCCTATACCTAAGTGTACAAGGGCAGCATTAATTGATTGGACTCACGTGAAGCAGTGTGGTTCAACCTGTGATTATAATCATGTATGAAGAGTAGATTTTAAGAAACTAAATCCATAATTCAAGTTGTTGGGAGAGATCTTCATAAGGCAGGGTCTATGTAGAATGACTTCTTTATTTATCAGGTTTAGAACTACTAGAAAATGGTTAATAAAATATTGCTGGCTCCTGGTTGGTAGTAATTAAGTAGAATTAAATAGATTTTATATCATATATTTAATAGCATATATATAATTAAAAAATACATATATACAATTAAAATTTTATCAGCTATATACGTTCATTAATTAATCCCTTTTCTGACCGATACCTTGACCTTTACTCAAAATTAGGGCTTCTTAAACACTGAGGAATATGTTCACACATAATTTATTTCTGGTACTATAAGGAGTATCTTAAGTTAAAATGTCCAGAAATGCCCCTTTGTTTTATTTTTACCTGTTCTTCAGAAAATAGTAGATGATAAAAAAGCTACGTTCACTCCAAAAAAAGAAAAAAAAAAAAAACAAACAAAAAAAAAAAAAAACAAAAAAAGAACAAGCAAATATAACATAGCAAAGAGAGGTAAATATTTTAAAAGTAAATCTTAATCTTGAAAAATTTTAAAAGTAACTGTAAATAAATCTCGAAAATAATTAATTGGTGATAAAAAATAAGTTAAAAAACATGTGCTCAAACAACTAATTATTTAGATAATATTTTAGGAAAAAAGTACAAAATTATAGAATAAAAAGATGAATTTTTTTTTTTTTTTTTTTAGAAAAGATAATGTTGGAATAATAATTCCAACTCTGGCATCCACTTGGGGTTAGCTTCACTGCCTGCTTGCAAGCCTTGACCCTGGGAGAGATACAAGCCCACCCTTTTGTTATGCTATTTGGCCCAGTCACAAGGCACTCCACACCTGGCCTTCCCTTTCCCAGTTGTTAAAAGATAATTACAGAATCCACCCTACCAGGTGACTCTTTTTTTTTTTAACAACTTTATTTTACAAAACAAAAATAAATGTACAGATTTTAAGGATTGTTTGCATAAAATTATATAATACATTTTTGTCAGTACTTTTTTTTCAGATTTTAAAATAATTTTTACATAAAACTGTATGAATATATTTTTTAGTCAGTACTTGATTTTTTTAAAGGTTTGATAGTATGCATTGAAAACTTAATAGTTACAATGAGCATAAAGTACATGTAAAACAAAATGTAACATGGAAATAGTCAAAGTTTTCTTGTTGTATAGAGATTTTTTTGTTTTGTTTTGTTTTGTTTTCTTTATTTCTTGGACTTCATACAGTCTGTGAGTTGTTTCTGGGGCAGTGCGAGCCTCTGGGGTTAGCATCTTATTATCAGTGACTGCATATTATGTCTGTTCTTTTGTGACTGGGTTATCTCACTCAGGATGATATTCTCTAGATGCAGCCATTTTCTTGAGAATTTGGTCAAGTCATTGTTTCTGGTGGCTGAGTAGTATTCCATTGTGTAAATGTACCACAATTTTTGTATCCATTCATCTTCTGAAGGACATCTGGGTTCTTTCCAGCTTCTGGCTATTATAAATAGAGCTGCTATGAACATTGTGGTGCATATATCTTTGTTGTGTACTAAGGTGTCTCTGGGGTATATGCCCAGAAGTGGAATAGCTGGGTCTTCAGGTAGTATTATGTCCAATTTTCTGAGGTCCGGGTGACTCTTATACCCAGCAGCTAGGGAATTTACATACCTCCCCTGTAATTACATGAGGGTATAATACTGGAACCTCTGTCTATGTGAGGATGACTGCAGGCTGTCCTGAGAGCCTAAGAGAAGTTCAAGACGGAGTAAACTTTCTGGTAACACAATAATGGACTTGTGTCTTTCTTTCAAACCCTTAGGCCTTCGCCCAGTTCAGAGTAGCTGTTAGTAGTACAGGCACCAAAAATGGAGGCCCACATTGCCTCCCGCAAGATAAGAACAAGTTAAATGGATAAAAACCACACACAAAACGTAGAGAGAATTTGAATAATTTTGACTTTAATGCAAAGCCTCATAACTGGTAAAAGGGCTGAGAATTTGTGACGGCAGAGTATTCAGCCCCAAAGAAGATATCATGTCGGTTCCTCCTCTGAGGCTTAGGGAACTCTGTAGCAGAGGGGCCGAAAGTAGGGATATTCTGCTTAGCTTGGAAGTTTTGACCTGCACTCTTTCTGACGTAGGCTGGTTTGCCCTTATTAAGCAACCTGGTATTGATTCCGGAAAGTCACCATATTGACACTGAACTCAGTGCAGACATCTAATTAATCTCCTATGGCACAGAATTCATGGTTTCAAGCTGTCTTCTCGCCTCAGCCACCTTAGAAGCTGGGACTACAGTCATATACCACCCCTCACAGTGATGGAGTGCTATGAAACATTCTACAGTAGTATACAAAAGGAATATTATTTTCTCAGACCTCTACACTTCAGGCTCACAATTCCATTACCCAGAAGAAGCTGGAGATTGCACTTGTGAATCCAATGGAACTCTCTCTAAGCAATGACTGGCTGAGGAATGGTCACATGACCTAATTTTGGCTAGCAGTACAGTGGTGGAGCAGAAGGCATAATAGTTATCTGGAAAGGTTCTTTGCTTTGAGATGAATTAAAGAATGTTATTTTCAATGATACAAGAGATTTGTATAGTAATAACACAAAAGGCACCACCTCTCAAACTGTAATATGTTTTGTGGATCACTGAGTGAAGACCCATAGGAAACACAAGTCTAAAAATACCATGTTTCTTGTAACAAAACAACCCTGAAGTCCACACTGCACTCTTTTTGTTAAGTGAACCAACACATCATATATTCAGTCAATGTGAAAACTCTTTGGTTTGTTTTAATTGCTGCTGCATAGAGCATCCTTTATCTGATTGAAAATAAAACTTATGAATGGGAAAGAGAAACATACATAGATTAACCAATTAAATCATTCCTGAACATTTGTCTGCTTCTGTACTGTGCATGGCAATACAGAAGTTTATAAATATGTGAAGCAAAGATTACTCATAAATATACATAGATATTTAAAGTAGATATAATGATGTGTGAACATAAGAAGAACAAAAACTAGAGGGGCAGAAGAGGGATGAAGGCCTTTAAATAATAGATATATATTCATATGTATATATAGCAGAATATATACATTATATATATACATATATATATATACAGAAATACATGTATATATGTCCTATACAATATCCCACAATAATTCTTTATAGGCACATACCACTTTAATAGCAAAAGTTATTTAAAATTTAAAAAATTATCTATTTTCATAGGAATCTCTGCTCTTTCTAGTATCACAGAATAAAGAGTCAGTATTGTGTCTTTGGCCATCGTTCACTGTTGAGAAGCTCTCAGCAGGAATACAGTACAATTCTGTAGTCTGGCTGAGGCTCGATTTCCTATTTCATTATCAAAAAAAGAAATGATAGCCTAGTGCTTCCATAACCTAGTCTTTCTGGAACATTCATACATACAGAAAAAAAGAGATCATATATGATTTTAAAAAGTAAAAGTCCATCTGCTTAGTTTATTCTGCAATGTCTTGATAGGGACTGGTGAATAATACAGATCTTGTTTATCAAGGACAACACATTTTAATGGCTTGGGAATTAAAATCCGGTTTCAGCAACCTCTTTGCCCTGATGCAGTAAATTAAATTTAATGCTGACAGGAGTAATACACATTGGACTCTAGAGCAATAAATTTAAGCACCGAATTAATGCAATCGGACTGAAATAAAGGGTCTTGCAAGAACTTTATGGACAGAGCAGGCACCGGTAGTATTTGTTCTTTTTGTAATGGGGAGGATCATAGCTAAGAAGGAGAAATGCAAAAGCAACCACTGTGTCTGAAGCCTCTGGGAGTCTGGGAGCTGGATGGCATGTATGTCTCCATCCAACTTCCATTAGCAGTATTTTATGAACACCTTGCTAGTCCATGGTGTTAAAGCAATATCATTTTGAAAGACGATCAATAGAAGGACATTGTGAACATTGACTAGAAGGCTGAGAAATCTTGAAGGGAAATGCATACTTAGCAAAAGGATTCATGTTTACATTTTTCTATGTCACAAACTTAAACCATTTTTTTTAAATCAAATATTTGGCTTTCAAACAATTTAGATTTTATTATTTTGTGGATTAAATACTCCACCAAACACAGTGTATTCAAAGGAGTCACCAGCAGAGAGAGAGATAATCATTTTGCTTATCTTACTGAACTATTCCCTCTGTTTTGCACTTGGTATTCCACTGTATTACCAGAGCCCCTTTATTTATAGAAATAGTTCCCATGCGCCATGCGGTGCAGTGGGCATGCACTTTACGTTGGCAGGTGAATGCTAGCCATCTAAGATGATCATAGTGGTTCTTGACCTGCCTCTGAGATCAGATATGAGCAACAGACTTAGTTATGATCAATACATCGCAAAGTGGGGTCTGCCGAGAAACTTCTGGGATTCTTGTTTTAAAATAGCATTTCATGTGTCTCTGGTTGTCTTTGAATTCACTAAATATCAAACGATAGAATTAATATCCTAAAATTTATGTATGCAGCTTCTAAATCCTAGGGTCACAGGTTAGGGCCAATATGCCCTTCAAAAATATTTAGGAGGACACATATATTATTGACACCTGCAGTGTTTTCATTTGTCGCTTAGAATTAAGGTCATCTTCCTCAGACTGGAGGAGAGGAGAGTCTAAGAGGAGCCCAGGTGATTGAGAGTGATGTTGACATTCTCTCTGAACTCTTTGGCTTTTGGAATCCTGATGGGTAAAACATTCCTGTGTTACTTGATCTTTTTAAAGTATTTTTACTTAGTGCCCAGATCTCAAATTATCCCAATCAATAAACGAGCTCACGAACCATATGTTTTATGTCATTTAGTCAACCTTTTTTTTTTTTTTTTTTTTTTTTTTTTTTTTTTTTTTTTTGATTCTTGCTAAATGCCATTTACTGTGTTTGGTGATGAAGATACAACAGTGTCTGAGATTTATGTCCCATCTCAGTATAGTCTAATATATAAAACAATACTTTAATGCATAGTGTCTCAGGCCACTAACACGTGAAACCAAAGTTAATCTCAGTATATATTTACCTAAAGCATGCCACAGTAGTAAAGTAAGAAAACCATGGAGATGGTGAAGAGATTAGTTTTTTCTAGAGCATGTAAAGTGTATGTGCCTAGAATGGAGTCCTGTGATGACAGAACAATCTTATGTCTTGACTGTGGTACCAATTATATAAACCACATGTATGACAAAATTGCACACACACACACACACACACACACACACACACACACACACACACACGGTACCAGTTATACCAGTTATATAAACTATATATGGCAAAACTGCACACACACACACTTGAATATGCAAATGGAATACTGTGGCCTAATAGCTTCCTAACATTCTTTAGGATAGAAGAGTCATGTTATATTTAGTCAGGAATACTGTCCCGGCTATGCCAGCTGGTAGCTGAAGGAAGGTACACCACATCTCTTTCTTTGCATATTTTCTCAAGCTTCCTGTGATTCTGCAATTAGTTCAAAGAAAAAAAGGAAAAGAGGTAAGTAATAATGATAATCAGAAGTTCTCTTTTCGGGTGGCATTTTGAACATATGCATCTAATTCTGAATCACTTATAATTTCATAATGTCTAACCTTTACAAAGGTATCATTAGGACTATTGGGGAAAATGTTCATTTTTTTTTCCCCTTTTGGGGTCATACTTAAAATAGTGCAGGCCAAATAGACCAGAGGACACATTTGTGATATGCTGGCCCTTTCTGCTGTGTGGTCTTACTTTTCCAAATGGATGGGTACTTGCTAAAAGTATTAGTATTATTATACTTTTTGTTCCTTTGCTCTGCTATCAGTGGGCACCACCTGGAAGAAAAGCAGCTGGGTGGCCTCATGTGCAAGGCTTTTCCATTTTACCAACAGATTGCTCTCATGCTTTTGGGGAAAGAGCAGCCTTAGAATGATGAATGCTTGTCCTATTAAAAGCTCCTCTAGCACAGGCATTATTGATAGTGTGTAAAAAAAAGCCATCCATTTTAGAGCAAATGAAAATTGAAACAGAGAGAACATCGTGTCTTTCCCCCCCTAATATATGATGTTGGCTCATGAGCAGTGTGATTGTTGTGAGCAGGAAACAGCTGTCCAGAGTCCCACGACCTTCACCCACCTCCTGCTGGTGATCACAGGGACACTGGATTGGCAAGAAAAGCCAGCTCCCTAACATTGACATAATAAGCCCACAGCTGTTAGCAGGGCATTCAAGCTCCCTCCTGTTGTGGTATCACTTTATCCTTCTGATTTACCTTCTCCCTTTTGGCACCCAAAGAATGTAGTATTTATTTGAAATTATTAGCTTTATTATCCTCAGATCATGGTACATCTTTCCTGTAGCTTTATATTTAGGTAATTTTTATCTCCTTTCAAACTGTGTAACATCTTTTCTGCAACTCTGTCTTTTTCTTCATAGTTCAGCTCAATTTTGTCACCAGAACCTCTCCACCTTTCCATTCCTCATGCTTCATGCGCTATGCATCATCAGGAAATCTGTAATGGATTTTTTAAATTTGTGAAGTAGGTTCATATGTTTTGTAAACATTGTCATATGCATACCTGTCTCCTCATAGGAAGAGAGCATTTCTTTTTTTCCCCATATCTTTATTGGTTATTTTATTATTTGCATTAAAAATGTTACTTACCTTCCCAGTTTCCCCTGAACAAACCTGGTATCCCCTCCCCAACCTTTGTCCTTGTGAAAGTGTTACACTACCTACCCACCCACTCCAGCCTCTGCGCCCTAGCATTCAGTGCACTGGGTCATCCAGCCTCCACAGGACCAAGGGCCTGGAGCTTTTTGTATCTCTGGTGTCTAGTGGCATGCTGAGAAGATGTTATGCAGCAAATTGTTTGCTTACAGAAGGAATGGAGACGGGTGAGGTGAGAAACCTCCAAGCTCTTCATTATTTCCTCAAGAAGCTTGATTCAATCTTACTCATAATTGATACCCAGTTATCAGGAATTGGGAGCATCTGCCTCTGGCAATAATTTCACTTGCCAAAGTTTGTCAACTCTGCACCAACACTGTGGTCATTTTCTACTGAGTAATGTAGTGTTCACCTTAAAGAGCTTTATCTAGAAAAGTGAACAGCCCATTCATTAGTTCAGGAGTGTGACAGAGAGCTTCAGACCCTCCATGCAAGGCAATTCACATTTATGTATTACTCTTCTTCCATTGCCATTGGGGGAAAAAAACCAGTATTGTTGATCATTGCCTCTTGATAGGAGAACTTAAAAGTAAGTCAGCCATTAGTTTAAGAGCCCCCAAAAGTACAGAGAGTGAAGACATCAGAATGAAACACTGAATTCTTTGGAAAAACCCACTCAACTATCACAACTATTTTGACATCTGGTTAAGGATGTAAACCCTAAAAGGAGAAGGATAAAAGTGCAGCTGAATTGTGATTTAGTTCAGACAGGGAACCATTAGGGAGGCAGAATGAAAAAAAAAAAGTTAACAGGGTTATTAAGCTTAGAGACAGGCAGCCAGAGCTCTAAATCTCAGCTTCATTCATTCTAAGGAATGACATGTCAGCCTAGTCATCTTTTTTTTCTTTTGCCTGTGAACTGTACATATTAATTTCCACATTACAGCATTGTTAAAAATAAAATGAAGCAGTGTGTCAGAGCTGGCATCTAGTTGGTGCTCAATAGATATCTTCGAATTTGCAATTCACAATGAAGCATCCTGAGAGAAGATTTGTTCTGTTTCTGTGATCTTGGTGAGCATGGGAAGAACAGGAGGTTTGGAAGTGGAGATGAAGTAGAAGAGACTTTATACAAAGAGCCAAGATCACTTAAGAGTCTAGTAGACCACACCTGACTTATTTCAAACAGGAAGAAACCGGGCTTTACGTAATTTTAACTCTCTTTGTTGTGGCAGCTTACACTTGATGAGTATAACACAACCATTTACAGGCAGGCAATGCTACAGAGGGAGTACCAGGAGTTGATGGTGAATAGTGATGTGCAGGAATAGGGAAGGAACTGGGGAGTGAATTCGACTCAAATGCATGATGTATATATACAAATACTAAGAAAAATACCTTTAAAAAACTGGAGATAGTTAATGTGGATAGTTAATGTGAAGAAAACATAAATCATAGTGACCCTAATACTTAGATGCATAACTCAATCTCATGTCTATAGAAAGACCAGGGCTTTTAGACAGAGGAGAAGTAAGCTTAAATTCTGACATAGCTACTTTTTAGTTCCTTCATCCTGAAAAGAATTTAATACCCCTAAAAGAAAGAAACTAAGCATTCTGAGTCATTTTGTTGATAGTTTGGTGTATAGAGCATATCTCATAGAGTAAGTTACTATATTTGATGATGCACATAGACAGATAACTCAGTACCTATTCCATAATAGGACCTTATTGTTGCTTATTTTCTATCTAATTTGGATATTAGGCTTAGTTTTCCATGGCAGACAAACACTTGGTCACAGAAGAGTTATAAATAAGCAAGTACATGTAATAATCTCTTCTAGGGCAGGCTGAAATTACATAGAACCCCTAGAATTTTTAATGTTGTTCATTGTCACTTGAATAGGAGAAGGGGTAAAACTGGGTCAAGATGTTCAACTTTAAGCTGTTTAATTTTTTAAATAGATGCTACTAAGCAACTAAATATCAACTTAACAAATGGCTATATAGTGTGAAATCATGATCCATCTTCAAAATTTCCTTTTATAGTAGAGAAAACAGATATCAAAGATGGAGAAGGGATGGCCAGGTATTACTCTGCCAACGACAAGGCTGATGATACATGAGCTAATTCACATGTAGTTGTTACATGTTCCAATATCCGGGTCATGGGAGATAAATGGCTAGTGATACCCAGGAGAGAATTTATTTATTTATTTTTGCTTAATTCTAGGTTCCTGCAACCCAGGAAATCTCTTTGTTTCCACTTAATTTCATCACTTGACTAAAACTATATAAAGCAATTGGTTTTAGAGTTACCTAGGTAGTTTTATCCCAGAAGGTAAAACCCTACCTGTCAAAGATGATATCTTGGAAAAATGGCAATGGACATCAGAATTGGAGATGAAAGAGGAGATTGTATGAGAGGCACAGGGAGAGGGGAGACTAAGGGGTGAGAGAGAAAGAGAGAGAGAGAGAGAGAGAGAGAGAGAGAGAGAGAGAGAGAGAGAGAGACAGAGACAGAGACAGACAGAGACAGAGAGAAAGTGTGGTGTGGTTTGATTGACAGCCCTTTCTCATATGCTCCTCAGTATGAATGCTTGATCTACAATTTGTAGCACTATTTGAGAAGGATCAGAAATTGGAGCCTTGCTGTAGAATTTGTGCACATGGAGTGGGCTTTGCACCTTCAAATGGCCATTCCATTCCCAGTTTGCTCTGTTTGGTGCCTATGAATGAATATGTAAGCTGTCAGCTTCTGATCCAGTGCTGTACCTACCTTCCAGTTGCCATGCCTTCCACCATAACATCATGGACTCTAGCCCTCTGAAACCGTGGGCCCCAATAAACTCTTTCTTTGTCATATCTTGGTAATGGACTCTTTTCACACCACAGAAAGGTATTTCTAAAATTTCTAAGTTAACTGAACATAATGTCATTTCTTTCCTCCTATTCCCTGTATGTTGAGAACAGGATGACTAAATAGAAGGCTTCTCTCGTGTTTATTCAACCCAAACTGTTTAGAAAGTCATTATTATCTAAGCACTTGACTATGTTCCTAGAACATTGGTTCATAAGGGGACATATCCTCTTGACCCTTGTTCTGTTCCACATGACAACTATAGCACTAAATTGGGTCAATCAGCCTGTGAAAAATATTTTACTCAGTTTGCATCAATCTCCACATGGTATTTGGCATCCAGATCTATTTCCTCTCCTGAAAGACTTAATCTCTTATTTTGAATTCTAAGAGATTTCTCCCCCCAAAATTGGAATTAGATGTTCTGCGTCTAATCATTCATGTTACAGTCTGCAACTTAGCAAAGTTTATTATGGGGCATTTCATTCTGTGGCAAGCAAAGAAAGCATGTGAAAGGAGATGTGTGTAGGAAGGAAAGACATACTAGGCATGGTTGCTCACTGATGCAGTTAACTGGGGAAGTACAAATGGAGACAAAGCGTGGACTGAAGATGTGCAGGGATTCCTCGTGGCAGGCCCCACATGCTGGCTGATGAGGAGTCATGAGGAGCAGGAGATCTATTGTAGAGGAAATGCAATGTATAGGTTGTTAAGTGTCAGACGAACAAGCCATAAAGTGAAATAAGTTGTACCATCTTCATCATCCCTCATTTCTGTTACCTTTGATTATGTGAGCAATTGCTTTTAAAATAAAAATTGGCAATTTGTAAAGATGCAAAAAAAGAAGGAGCACTATCATTACTGTTCACATTAAATATTTAATTGGATGACTATAAGATGAAGATAAATTATGAGGCATCGATGTAGTATCTAATGATTATTTGGCATTTTGTTCAGTGGCAGACACTACAGAACTGCTGTTTGCAATATAGATGCATTAACTGTCCTCATTTTTGAGATTAACAAATAGTGGAGAAATAGCTGCTTTGTAAAGTTATGATATTTGGTATACTGGGAATGAGTTCCTTTCATGCACTAGGTACATTGGTAGATAAAAATGTGTCTTAAATAAATTCATTTACAAATGAACTTATTTACTGGTTATTTGGGGACAGCAAGAAAAATAAAAGGGAAGTTCACTAGTCTTGTTTCACAGACATTTAAAATTGCTCATTAAGAGCTCTCTGGGGACTAAACCACCAAACAAAGAGTACACATGGAGTGACACATGGCTCCAGCCACATATGTAGTAGAGGATGGCATTGTCTGCCATCAATAGGAGGAGAGGCCTTTGGTCCTGTGAAATCTCAGTGGACAAGTATAAGGGAATGCAGGGTGTTGAGGTGGGAGTCGGTGGGTGGGATTTGGAGCAACTTCATAGAAGCAGGGGAGGGGCATGTGAGAGAAGGAAATGTATTTACATTTGAAATATAAATACATAAAATATCCAATAAAAATATCATGAGTAATCATATCTTATGATAAAAGCAAGCTACGTGCAAGGGAGGAGTGCTGGCTTTTTGGCTTAGAGTCTCTTAACAGCATACACTCTGAGTCTTTCAATGAAACTTAATCATTCTAAACCATCTGGTTCTTTCTTCTTGATTTTATCAGAATTCATTCTTGGTTTCTCCTCCATAATAAAGGAAGTTTGCCATCCCCAGAGCATCCCCTCTTCCATTCATACAAGACCCAGACTACATCTAATCAATCTCTAATCTTTAACGCCAGTCTCACCTAATGTACAGTCCTTGATGTCATTCATACAAGTGTTGCTCTCTCAGTTCTGTCTTCCTTTCTTGCATGACTACATGTTTTACATGTATGTAACTTATTCAGTACTGTTCATATATCTATATAAATGTAACATCTCCTTTCATGGTGATATAAAACTCATATATAACAACCATATCAATGGGCTGGAGAGATGGCTCAGTGGTTAAGAGCACTGACTTCTCTTCCAGAGGTCCTGAGTACAAATCCCAGCAACCACATGGTGGCTCACAACCATCTGTAATGAGATCTGATGCCCTGTTCTGGTGTGTCTGAAGACAGCCACAGTGTACTTATATATAATAAATAAATCTTTTTAAAAACCAACCATATCAATGATCATACTTATTTAGTCTGATCTGAGTCTTTTATTTTATATAAAATAATAATCTCTGTGAATAGCTAAAATTCCATTCTATTATTCTGCTTATAGAAGTCTCCTAATTTAGCATAGTAAAATATGGGTTTGGTAGGTAATAAACTATTATAAAGAAAATATAACACATACATATTTTAAATTGTACAATATATTGATCAAATTAATACTCATTTATTTAATTCCATCTTATTTCAAATAATTTATTCTACAATGTGTAGAGTTAGCTGGCATTCTGTAAGAATTGCAATAATACAAAAAGCAAGGCTAATGTGAATCTTCATTTTTGAACTCACCTTTTATTCCCAAGGGCAAAGAAAATATCTACTAAAATTACCGTCTTTAGTATTTCTGCACTTGTTGTATGTTCAGTAACCTCTTTGCTAGATAGATATTTGCAGAAGTTGGATGCTCTCACATTCAGTGCAAGCTTTCATGCAGCATCTATGGTTCAGGATGTTAGCATGGCATTAATAATTATTTATTAAGGTTTCAGGGTAAAAGCAGTGTTAAGTGACATGCTTATTCTTTCTTCTGAAGACCCAAATCCTCAGAAATTGACATAGGACTTGGGAAGGGGATACATCAGTTTTATTATTTGTTAAGGGCAGAGTTTAGAATGTCTTAGTCTGGGATCTAATACACTTCCTAATCCTTGCCTTCCTCGCTTGACTCTGCCCTATCCATCATTGAAGTTTAAGCTCTCTGTCAAATTTGGATTGATGAAGATGCCAACTCTAGAATGAATACTTCAAGGAGTTACTAACTTTGACCTTACATGAAATCTGGATATAGAAAAAAAACTATGGTGAAAAACTGTCTGTTATTTTTTGATGATAGTATATAACCTTGCTACTAAAAGGAAAAAAAGTGTGAGTGAGACAGAGTTTGTCCTAATTTCATTTTATAACATAGATGCCACAGTCTTAAACAAAGCTTTAGCAAAAACTGTCAAGCTATTTCTATATAGAAAGTTAGACTTATCTTACAGAGTATAAATTAAAGAGTATCTCCTTCAATTCATAGGCAATGTCTGATCTGGAAATCTCTTTGGATCACATTAATTTGGGTATGTTTTATTTCAATTTCAATTATATTTATTATTTACACATTTAGTTGGTGAGAGAGAGAAAGAGAGAGAAAGAGAGACTGAGGATATAAGAATGATGTCTATGCTTGGGTCTGCATGGTTGCAAGGTACAGGTCTCAGGACAAGTGCTGTACTGACTCTTTCCTTCCACCATATGGACACAGAGCTAAGCACCTTTACACACTGAACCATCTTATCTACCTACGCTTCAGTATTTAAAAACCCCACCACATGAATGTAAGATGTCTATCAGTAGACTAAAGGAACACAGGGACATTACAAAGACCTGTGCAGATGAAGGCTGATGTTTTATGAGACACACAGCTACATAAACCTGTGTGAAAATTAGGCTGTTTGATCTATGATGATAGGACTATTAAGCAGATATGTGAGGAATAAGTTTGAGTTTTTTCTTCTAATAGACCTAGGTGTCAATTCTAGGTGTATCAAATATACAAATGTGAAAAGTAAGACATCATACACACACACACACACATATGTGTGTGTGTGTGATATCTTGGGTGAAGACACACAAGGAACCGACATGGAAGAACAGAGACATATCTGACAGAATCTGAATACAAACTTTTAGACATCAGAACACCAGCAGGTAAAGTTGAGGAGCCTGTGAAGCAGATATTTGTGTGGCTAATATGCAGTATGTGATTGGTGAAGTGGATATTAGCTGTGTTAAGCAAGTTCTGCGTAGCTCTCTGGGGCTTGGGAGTTCTCTATTATGTGAGTTCTGCTTCCCTAAGGCAGAAACAAGCAAGGATATTGACAAAGTCCCTGGTTTCAATGATCATAGCCACCCGGGTAAGAGTTTGATTAGGAAAAAAGCCCCTGGCTTTGGGAAACAGGACACAGGGTTTCTAGGCTTCAGACTCAAGTTCATTAGCAGTACCGGCAGTGCTGGTGCCCAGCTGTTCAGTGGCTGGATTTTTGCTGTGACAAACCCACAGTGTGATTTGAAAGAAGCACAGTGCTCCAGAGTCTGACTTTCCATCCTTTCTATCATTTTTCATAAATGACTTTTCTGCTTAAACTGGTCAGAGCCTATTTGCTTGCAAGTACGAAAAATGGAGAGTACAATTCATTCTCGGGCTGTACAAAGGACTGTTCCTAAAACAATAATATAAAAGATCTTAACTGTCGAGTGCCCCACATCCCGCCAGCAGGAATGGCATGTGACAACAGGATTCTTCTGTGAACAACCTTTATTGTACAGCACTCTGAGCAGGGGACCACGTGGAAGGAAAATGCACTGTTTATATATGCCCAGGAGACTTGTGTCCCTACCTGATTGGTGCGCCCTCCAGTAACTCATTAGCATGCTCCCAGAGCAGGCTGTGATGTCTGTGGTACATGCGCACTATGTCTCTCGGGCTAGGCAACAGCTCTGTTTGCTGAGTTATTGGCGGGAAGCCGGCGCCATTTTTGGGTGCAGCACAAACGGCTCTCAACACTTAACATTGAGGAAGCTTCTTGGCATCTGCACTCATGTGTTATCTTGGGTGAACCACACCATTGGGGTGTATCTCCAGGTGGGGCAGAAGGTGCTTGCTGACAGGAACCTGATATAGCTGTCTCTTGAGAGGCTCTGCCAAAGCCAGAGAAATACAGAAGCAGATGCTCACAGCCAACCTTTGAAGTGAGAAGAGGATCTCCAATGGTGGAGTTAGGGGAAGGACTGAAGGAGCTGAAGGGGTTTGCAATGCCATAGGAAGAACAATAATATGAGCCAACGAGGCCCCCAGAGCTCCCAGGAACGAAACTGCCAACCAAAGAGTACCAATGGAGCTACCCATGGCTCCAGCCATACATGTAACAGCGGATGAACTTGTCAGATGTCAATGGGAGGAGAGGTTCTTGGTTCTGTGAAAGCTCAGTGCCCCAGTGTAAAGGAATACCAGAGCAGACAGATGAGAGGGAGTGGGTGGGTGGGGAAACACTCTCATAGTGGTAGAGGGATGGGGATGGGATAGGGAGATTCTAGAGGGTGAACCAGGAAAGGGGATAACATTTGAAATGTAAATAACGTACCCAATAAAGGAAAAGAAAAGGATGAGGAAGGAGAAAACTTGAATGAAATTGTTAAGTAGTGTATGAAAAGATATTCTCCAGCAACAGTAATCAAGAAGCGCAAATTAACTAACTGGGCATGAGATGCTTCATGCTCAACAGATAGGGGGACACTGGATGTCTGCTAAGAACTAAAGGAAAGGGTGAAAGGATGTGAGAAAAGATAAGCTGTCACTTAGTCCGAAAGGAATAAGAGGTTGGTGCTACCATGTGGCCAGGCGTGGTTAGATCAAATGGAAGCTGTGCAGACTATGACACACAAATCTGTACACAGCAGATATCCTTTCTCATATTCTCCAGGGGGATTGACAAAGATGTTTGCTAGCTCTGCTTCCATTTTCAAAGATTCAACAACTCAGAAGTCAAAAGTAAAATTACCCATTTACTTCAATTAGGATTCACACAGCAGTTAGAATGAACAGACATAAGAATCATAAACGGATAAATATTAGATCACTGATAAATATTAAATCAAATTAAGTGGCCCAAGATGACATGAAATAAGTAATGGTGTCATGTCATCATCTGCATTAATACATACCCAAACACACACAGCTAGCTATGTATTTTAAATATTAAAATCATGTGCTCATCAATTTTGAGATAACATTTATTTCTGCATAGAGGGGGTGGGATTTTAATATGTTGGCTGGGTTACTGTCATATTATTGCCTTAAAACAGTCCTGAAGCAATTGTGCCCTAACAGTAAGGTACCAAATCAAAGTACGAGTACATGAGATTCCAAGGCATTATCCCCCTTCCTGAGTCTGTATTTCACATGGATTCCCCCAAAATACATTATTAAGAACTCTACACATGTTGTATCATGACAAAGAGAAAGAAAGGATGGGGACATGGGGACATGACTAGCCAGAGAATAACAGCTGCAGAGTCAGTGTATTCAAGAGCTTTCAGTGCATTGAGCATAAAAAAGCTGCATCAAGCACTCCTTGTCAGCCTCTGCTTATTAGACTATGAGGGGATGGTTGTAAATCCTCCCAATCAATTACACACTGGTCGACAACACAGGAGTTTGTATCATGAAGATACAGTTCTGTGGGCTTCCTCCCCTGCAAGAGCGTATCATAGATATTCAAAATTGCCAGGTCACTGACTGGCCCAATGTGTCACTATCTTAGTTGACTCAGTCATGAAAATACTGGCTGTAAATGTCCGGCAGAGTGGAGTTACAACTTTAAATGTCAAAGTACAAAGTGGCTTTAAAATAGTGAGTGAGTGAGCAAATTTTACAGTATCTATCTATCTATGTGTCTGTCTGTCTGTCTGTCTGTCTATCTCTCTCTCTCCTTGTGTATGTGTATGTGTAAGTGTGTATAACAGCAATTAATGAAGAAAGAGTTCACGAGTTTGGGAGAGAGCAAGGAGGGATGCATGGGTAGGTTTGGAGGGAGGAAAATAAAGGGGAAAGGATGTAATAATTTCAAAAGGAAAAGAAAAAATATTTCTAAAAAAATGAGTGACTAATACTCAAAATTACCCTTAACAACACTTTGAAAAACACCCACCGTGGGAAGTTGATCTCACTGAGGTTTAATATGATACATTCCTTTTTGCCTTGCAAACTTTCCCCCCTTTTATCTGTTAAAGGTAGTACAAAAGTGTTTAGAACATTGCCTTACATTACCGGATGAAATTGTACTAACCGTGTGTAAATTTAAACCTTACAGTCACACTCACAGGAGTAGAACTTCTGTGTGATCAGAAGTATGACCTCAAAACCGAGTCCCTGTGTGGAGGTCATTGTTGATGCTCAGTAAAAAATGAGTGCAGTGGTAGATAGTGTTCCATGCTATTAAAGTAATGATTTATCTCTCCTCTGTTGCTACAGACTGAGTGTGCACAATTGAATTCGTATATGCTAATTGAGAGTATCAGATTCAATTTGAATAGAATAGTTTTATTCTCACAAAAATAATATTAAGTGGCTAAAACATGTCAGAACCTGCTGTTTTATCACAACAATGGCAATCCCAAATTAATATCTTCTATTAATTTATGGTTTTATTGGGTTGATATTGGATTCATGGGAGAAGAGCTGGTTTTTCTCTACCACACTAATATTGTATGAACATATCTACCTATGGCCCCCTAAAACCTCTCTTTGTGCTAATTTTCCACCATGTACCACCTGTCATGCAAATCATCCGTGGTGGCAAACTATGAAGAAGGCACTTTAAAAACAACATACATGTGTTGTCTACTTCTATTGAACATATTTGCAAATACTCCCATCAAAAACCAACCAAACCAAACCAAAACAAAACGACAGAAAGCCAGACACGAAGGAGCAATGACTTAAATAAACTCAAATAAACAATACTCTAATAAACAAGGTGAAATGGAAAATAAATTAGTAAATATGAAACCCAAACCAGAGTTGAAAAAAATTAAGGGCTTGAACATGAAACTGAGTGAAATATGTGTTGGGAATAGAAATTTGAATAATTTCAAATGTTGATATTATGTTCATCAGAGTAATAGGATGTTTGGACATTACACAGAAAGCAAACATGAGAGTGGAAAAGAATGAGTTCAGATGCAGGAGATGGCTATAAACTATAATGTAATGATGATGCTAATTTAGCCATGTCTACAAGGTACAATTTAGAAGAATTACACAGTTGCATCTTCATGTAAATGTTTTAGACAAATGAATTAATATAACAACCCATGCCTAGGAGAATAATGTTTCAGTTACCTATTGCTGTGTAACAATATCAATTAGAACACAGCGTCCTAAATTTATTACTGTTTACATTCTGGAGGTGCGAGGATTTTGTTTGGATTCTGCTGGATGTTCTACCACTTCGAGTTAATTTTGGGTTTTACAGGAAATTTCTTATTTGATTTTATTTAAACAACTTGTAGACTGGGCTGCTTAAAATTTATTGTCTTCAACTTTTATGCCTGGCAACTTAGTGGTTTATCCCATGGCATGGCCTCTTCCTCTCCATACGTTATTCTTCAGACTTCATCATGTCCCCGAGAGTCAATTTCTGCACTATTGACTGTTTGGCCGGACTATTATGGATGATGCACTTTTTCAGATATATTTATAGCCTCTGTGTTTTCTACTCCCAGATATGTAACAGTCATGTCCCCCAAGTTATAACAAAAGTTTCTCCTGATATTACCTTATTACCAAAAGTTTCCTGAGGCAAACTTGTCCCTGGTAAAGAACAAATGGGCACTACCATTCTCAAAGCATGGCAGCTGGCCTTCCAAACAACAGAGAAGAAACTCTCATCATTTAAAGTTCAGGAAACCGAAATCACGGATCATATTTTTCCTGACATTCCTTTAGTCAAAGTACATCATATGCCACCTCATCCTGATGAGAAAATAAATGGCCCCTCAATAAAGGGATGAGAGGTTATGAATTTATAGCTGATATTAATCCATAACAGAACTTTTGTTTACCTTTTGGTTGAAGTCTTCTTGGATTTTATGGTGTGTTCCATTATATCCTTATACTGTACAAATATGATAGCTCTACCATTTCTAATTTAATACTGAGAACTCAGTATCAAATAGCCTGTCAGTGTGCTCAAGATAAATAGACACAGGCTTATATTCTATCATAAAACTGATTGTGTACCTTTGGCAACATTAAAAACACCATTTTTTATATTCACATTTATATTTAAGTTGTTTGTACACTGTTGACACCTGTTCAGCCTATTGCAAATCTTAAATGAGATATAAATTTTGAACCCTATGCTTTCTTGCTGGAGCTTAATTCTGCTTTATTATTGATATCAGGCAACTTTGGAGCTGTTACCTCCATATTCTATTTGTTATTTGCCCAAGTCCACTCAGTATGGCTCTTCTGAACTGATGCCTGTAGATGTCTGTGCATTTATTATTGTCTACAAAATTAATACATTTATATGTTAAATTGGAGTTTACTTCTCTTTCTGGATTTACTACCTACAATACCTCTTTTCTATTTTCTTCTATGTCAGAATGCCAGTTACCAAGTAGCTTATATTTTTACTGCCGTCCTGAAGAGTCCTTTGGTAAGGATTCTTTTTCAGCTTGAAATAAATTAAAATCGCAGGCTGAGAAAGAAATTAGGGAAACGACACTTAACACAATAGTCACAAACAATATAAAATACCTTGGTGTGAACCTAACCAAGCAAGTGAAGGATCTCTATGACAAGAAGTCTCTGAAGAAGGAAACTGAAGAAGACTTCAGAAGATGGAGAGATCTCCTATGCTCATAGATTGGAAGGATTAATATAGTAAAAATGGCCATCTTTCCAAAAGCAATCTACAAATTCAATGCAATCCCCATCAAAATTTCAACTCAATTCTTCATAGAGTTGGAAAAAGCAACTTGCAAATTCATCTGTAGTAACAAAAAAAAAAAAAAAAAAAAAAAAGGATTAAAAAAAAAAAAAAAAAAAACAAAACTATTCTCAACAGTAAAAGAACTTCCATGGGAATCACCATCCCTCAAGCTGTATTACAGATCAATTGTGATAAAAACTGCATGGTATTGGTACAAAGACAGGCAGGTAGATCAATGGAACAGAATTGAAGACCCAGAAAGGAACCCACACTCCTATGGTCACTTGATCTTTGACAAAGGAGGTAAAAACACTCAATGGAAAAAGAACAGACTCTTCAACAAATGGTGCTGGTTCAACTGGCAGTTAGCATGCAGAAGAATGCAAATCAATCCCTTCTTATTGCCTTGTACAAAGCTCAAGGCCAAGTTGATCAAAGACCTCCACATAAAACCAGGTACACTGAAACTAATAGAGAAGAAAGCATGGAAGAGCTTAGAACACATAGGCACAGATGAAATGTTCCTGAACAAAACACCAGTGGCTTATGCTCTAGATCTAGATTTGACAAATGGGACCTAATGAAATTGCAAAGTTTCTGTAAGGTTAAGGACACTGTCAAGAGGACAAAATGGCAACAAACAGATTCAGAAAGGATTTTTAATAATCCTACATCTGATAGAGGTCTAATATTCAACATATACAAAAAACTAAGGAAGTCAAAATCCAGGGGATCAAGTAATCCTATTAAAAATGGGGTACAGAGCTTAACAAAGAATTCTCAACTGAGGAATACTGAATGTCTGAAAAGTACTTAATGAAAGTTTCAACATTCTTAATCATCAGGGAAATGCAAATCAAAACAACCCTAAGATTCCACCTCATGCCAGTCAGAATGGCTAAGATAAAAAACCCAGGTGACAGCAAATTCTAGCAAGGATGTGAAGAAAGGCCAGAATGTGGATGCCTCAGTCCTTCTTAGAAGGTAGAACAAAGCACTCATGGGAGGAAAATTAGAGGAGCAGGGATTGAAGAAAAGATTATTAAGAGACTGCCTCACTCGGGGATCCACCCCATAAGCAGCCACTAAACCCAAGCACTATTGCTGATGCCAAGAAGTGCTTACTCGCAGGAGCTAGATATAGATGTTTTTTTGGAGGCTCTGTCAGAGTCATGTAGATATACCTGAGGATGCTTGCAGCTAACCATTGTACTGAACATGGGGTCCCCAGTGAAGGAGATAGAAAAAAGACTGAAGAAGCAGAAAAGGTCTGCAACCCCATGGGAAGAACAACATTTTCAACCAACCACACCCTCCAGAGCTCCCAGGGACTAAAACACCAACAAATGAGCACATATGGAGAGACCCATGTTTCCAATTGCATATGTATCAGAGGACAGCATTGTCCCTCATTAGTGGGACAAGAGGCCAAAGGGTCTAGGGAAGGTGAGTTTTCCCAGTGTAGGGAAATCCCAAGGTGCTGAGTTAGACAGGGTGGTTTGGAGAGAGAACACCTTTAGAAAACAAGGGGAGGGGGAAAGGGTATGGGAGTAGGGGGAAAGGGCATAACATTTGAAATGTAATTAAAGAGAATATAAATTGAAAAATCAGTTTTCCTTTTGACAGTGTTCTTTTTCTTACAGAAGCTTTTCAGTTTTGTGAGGTCCCATTTATTAATTTTTATTGGTTGTGTTATTTATTTCCATTTCAAATGTTATCCGCCTTACCAGTTTCCCCACCACAAGCCCCCAACCCTCTTCCCTCCTCCTGCCTCTATGAGGGTGTTTCCCAATTGCCCACCCACTCCAGCCTTAGTAATCTAGCATTCCCCTATCCTGAATCATTAAGTCTCCATAGGACCAGAGGGCTCCCTTCCTAGTAATGCCAGAAAAAGCAGTCCTCTGCTACCTATCTAGGTGGAGCCATGTGTGTCTCTTTGGTTGGTGGTTTAGTTCCTAGGTGGAGCTCTTTGGTTGGTGGTTTAGTTCCTAGGAACTTTGGGGGGTCTGGTTGGTTGATATTGTTTTTCTTCCGATGAGATTGCAAACCCTTTCAGCTCCTTCAGTCCTTGCACTAACTTCCCCACTGCCATGCTTAGTCCAATATTTGGCTGTGTATATCTGCATCTTTATTCGTCTGGCTCTGGAAGAGCCTCTCAAGGGACAGCTTTGTCAAGCTCCTGTCAGTAAGGACTTCTTGGCATCAACAATAGTGTCTGGGTTTGGTGTCAGCAGATGAGATGGATCCCTGGGTGGGGTAGTCTCTGGATAACTTTTTGTTCAGTTTCTGCTTTGCTCTCTGTCCCTGAATTTCCTATTGAGAGGAGGAATTCTGGATTAATATTTTTGGGCTGGGTGGGTGGGTGGCCCCATCCCTCAATTAGGGGTTGTGCCTATCGACTGAATATAGCCACTATCTCCCCTTTGTTGGGTATTTAGGCTAAAGCTCTTCCTCTGTCTCCAGGAACCATTTGGGTTCCTGACATCTAGTACTTTCTTTTTCTTTTTTTTTTAAAGTCTCCCATGAGTTTCATTTAATTTTTTATTTATATATATATTTTTATTGAAAAACTTTATTTTAAAAAACGAAGATAAATATACAAATTTTTAAGCATTTTTGCAAAAAATTATACAAATACATTTTTAAGGTTGTAATTAAGTATTTGTGGATACATGTAAATACACATATGTATATATGTAACAATAATATAGAAAAAGAGGTTATTAATTTGAGGGCATAGGAGAGAAACTAGGAGGGGCTGTAGGGAGGAAAGGGGGATGTGATACAGTTCTATTTTAATTCAAATATATTCTTTTTTTTTCTTGAACTTCACACAGTCTAAGTTGTTTCTGGGGTGTTCAGAGCTTTCTGGGGTTAGTATCCCATTATCAGTGACTGCATATTATGTCTGTTATTTTGTGACTGGGTTATCTCACTCAGGATGATATTCTCTAGATGCATCCATTTTCTTAAGAATTTCGTTAAGCCATTGTTTCTGATAGCTGAGTAGTACTCCATTGTGTAAATGTAACACAATTTTTGTATCCATTCATCTACTGAAGGACATCTGGGTTCTTTCTAGCTTCTAGCTATTATAAATAGGACAGCAATGAACTTCTCTACCCTTAAGAATGAGATAACCACGAGCATACAGAACTCCAAATAGATTGGACCAGAAAGAAATTCCTCCCGACACATAATAGTCAAAACACCAAGTGCCCAAAGCAAAGAAAGAATACTAAAAGCAGTAAGGGAAAAAGGTCATGTAACATATAAAGGCAGACCAATCAGAATCACACCAGATTTCTCAACAGAGACTATGAAAGCTAGAAGAGCCTGGACAGACATCATGCAGACCCTAATAGAGCACAAGTGCTAACCCAAGCTGCTATACCCAGCAAAACTATCAATCACCATAGATGGCGAGACGAAGATATTCCAAGACAAAACTAAATTCACACAATATAGACCACAAACCCAGCACTACAACGAATTATAGGTGGAAAACCCAATACAATGAGGGGGACCACCTCACAGTAAAAACAAGAAAACTTCTAAGCAAGAAAACCAGAAGAAGAAAGACACACAGGCACAATTCAACCTACAAAAGCAATAATAGCAAGAAACAGCAACCACTGTTCCTCGATATCTATTAACATAAATGGACTCAACTCCCCAATAAAAAGATATAGGCTATTAGACTGGATACATAAACAAAACCTAGAATTTTACTGCATACAGGAAACTCATCTCAGAGACAAAGACAGACACTATCTCAGAGTAAAAGGGTAGGAAAAAACCTTCCAAGCAAATGGCCCCAAGAAGCAAGCTGGAGTGGCCATTCTAATATCGAATAAAGTAGATTTTCAACCAAAAGTTATCAAAAAAGATAAGGAAGGACACTTTTTACTCATTACAGGGGAATTCTGTCAGGAGAAACTCTCAATCCTTAACATATATGCTCCAAATACAAAAGCACCCACATTCATAAAAAGAAAAAAAAAACCCTACTAAAGCTCAAAAAATACATTTTACCCCACATAATAATAGTGGGAGACTTTAATACACCACTCTCACCAATGGAAAGGTCATGGAAACAGAAATTGAGCAAGGAAACTGCAAATAAAACTAGCAGGGATTATGAACCAGCTGGAATTAATAGATATCTATAGAACATGTCATCCTAAAAAAAAAGAATACACCTTCTTCTCAGCACCTCATGGCACCTTCTAGAAAATTTACCACATAATTGGACACAGAACGAGGCTCAATCAATATAAGAAGATTGAAATCCTTCCATGCAACTTTTCATATCACCATGGTCTAAGGGTGGTCTTTAATAACAACAAAGACAACAAAAAGCCCATATACACATGGAAACTAAACATTGCTCTATAAAAGGATAGCAGGGTCAAAGAAGAAATAAAGAAAAAATTAAGGATTTTCTAGAATTCAATGAAAATGAAAACATGACATACCCAAACCTATGGGATGCAATGAATGCAGTACTGAGAGGAAAACTTATAGCTCTGAGTGCTTCCAAAAAGAAAGTGGAGAGAGCATACACTAACAACCTGACAGCACAGTTGAAAGCTCTAGAACAAAAGGAAGCAGATACACCCAAGAGGAGTAGATGGCAAGAAGTAATCAAGCTTAGGGCAGAAATAGATCAAATAGAAACAAAAAGAACTGTTCAAAGAATCAACAAAACCAAGAGCTGGTTCTTTGAGAAAATTAACAAGATTGATAAACCCTTAGTCAGACTAACTAGAGGGAAAAGAGAGAGTATCCAAATTAACAAAATCAGAAAGGAAAGTGGATAAATAACGACTGAAACTGAGGAAATTCAAAAAATCATCAGATCCTACTACAAAAGCCTATACTCAACAAAGCTGGAAAATCTGGAGGAAATGGATTAATTCCTAGACAGATACAAGATACCAAGGACCAGGTAAACAATCTAAATAATCCTAAAACACCTAAATAAATAGAAGCAGTCATCAAAAGCCTCCCAACCATCTGGTACTTTCTAAATTTGCCCTCAGTTCCCCTCCCGTAGTGCTAAATATTTACTTTCAAATTGCTGACCGTCTGGGTTTCTCTCCCATCTCCTCATCAGTCCATATCTAAACTGCTATCCCCCTTTGCCTTCTCCTCTCTCCGTTGCAGATCCCCCTCTCCCTCTACTTCCCAGAGAATATTCTCTTCCCCCTATTGAGTTGTACTGTTGCAGCCACACTTTAGTGTAATCTTTCTTCTTGGATTTCAGATGGTTTGTGAGTTGTATCATGGGTAATCAGAGCTTCTTTTGGGCTAATATCCACTTATTAGTGAATACATACCATGTGTGTTCTTTTGAGACTGGGTTAACTCACTCAGGATATGTGGTTTTATTTCTTGGTCTTCAATTCTATTCCATTGATTTACGTGTCTGTCTCTGTATCAATACTATGTGCTTTTTAGTACTATTGCCCTTTAGTACAGCTTGAGGTCAGGGAAGGTGATTCCCCCAGAAGTTCTTTTATTGTTCAGAATAGTTTTTGCTATCCTGGCTTTTTGATATACCAAATGAATTTGCTAATTGCTCTTTTTAACTCTGTTAAGAATTGAATTGGAATTTTGATGGGGATTGCATTGAATTTGTAGATTGCTTTAGGTTTGATGGCCATTTTTAGTATATTAATCCTTCGAATCCATGAGCATGGGGGATCTTTCTATTTTCTGGGTCTTCTTCAATTTCTTTCTGCAGAGACGAAGTTATTGTCATACAGATCTTTTACTTGCCTGGTTAGCATCACACCAAGATATTTCATATTATTTATGACTATTGTCAAAGGTGTCATTTTCCTTATTTCTTTCTCACCTCATTTATCCTTTGTGTAGAGAAATGCTACTGATTTGTTTGAGATAATTTTGTATCTAGCCACTTTACTTAAGTTGTTTATTATCTGTGGGAGTTTTCTTGTGGATTTTTTGGGGGTCACTTATGTATATTATCATCTGCAAATATTGATATCTTGACTTTGTCCATTTCAGGTTGTATCAGTTTGATTTCCTTTTTTTTTTTTTTTGCCTAATTGCTCTGCTGAGAACTTCAAGTACTGAATTGAATAGAGGGGGTGGGCGAGTGAGCAGCCTTGTCTTGTCCCTGATTTTAGTGTGATTGCTTCAAGTTTCTCTCCCTTTAGTTTGATGTTGGTTATTGTCTTGTTGTATATTGCTTTAACTATATTTAGGTATGGACCTTGAATTCTTATTCTTTCCAATACTTTTAGCACGAAGGGATGTTGTATTTTGTCAAAGACTTTTTCATTTACTAATTATTGATCTTAATACCTGAGCTGTCAGTGCTCTACTCAGAAAGGTGTCTCTTGTACAAATGCATTTAACACTATTACCCATTTTCTATTTTACCAGGTTTAGTGTATCTTGTTTCATATTAAGGTCCTTGATATACTTGGTCCCGAATTTTGTGCAATATGGGTCAATATGCATTCTTTTACTTGAGGGCATCTAGTTAGATCAGCACCATTTGTTGATTTTCCATTGAATAGATTGGCCTCTCTGTCTAAAATCAAGTTTCCATAGGTGTGTAGATTTACTTCTGACTCTGTGATTCAATTTCATTGATAAACATGTTTACTCTTATGCCAACATTATGTGGTTTTAAATACTATTGTTCTTTGGTATGTGGAAACTGGCCTGAGGATGGGGTGGTGTGAGGCAACAGAGTCACATGATGAATCCTGGGAATCAGACTCTGGAGAACAGCATCAGGAGGCAACATAATTTATCATGTGGCAATAAGCTTATATACAATGTTTGATCTAATGCAAAGCTCTTAAATCCTTGGATAATTATATCTTGCTACATCATTGCTTTGCTATCATGAAAGTCCTGACAGATGAGGTTACTCAGAAGGACCAGAGGAAGCATCAATACCTGTTAGCCCTTCTGCAAAGATGAAGAAGTAGCCATTACCTTGGTCTGAATTCTTCTTTGCTGCCCCATTGGTGCTCTGGGTAGCATCTTAGTTCTAATGGAAGATCAGAACTCTTTGAGGACTTACAGGAACTTGTAGCAACAAGTTTCTCCACCCCACCTTTTCCTACACAATGTTGAGCTCCACAAACCCCCACCCAGTAGTATAGCTTGAAATCAGAAATGGTGATTTTTCCATGGTCATGGTTTCTCTTTACAGCAACACAACACAGATTAAAACAGGTTATAAACTAGATTAAAGGAAACTTAAATACAGGCAATATTAGCTTTTAAAAGTCTGTAAAGAATGAAAATTTATGCAAACATAATTTAATGGCCACAGTCTTTGGAAGGCTCTATTTAATACATATATGTGTTAGTCATTAAAATTGACATGAACTGAAGCAATAAAATTCCAGTATAAACATTAGGTAGCTATTTATGTGAAATCTGTTTAAAATTCAGTCAGAAGCAGTCACAGACACATTAGGCTTTCAGCCTTTCTTCAAATATGTGGACTAAACCTTATCTAAAACAAAGCAGTGGAAAAACAGAGTTCACAGTAGGAAAAATGACAAGGTTGCAGAGCTGGCCAGCAGTTTGGAGATATGACTGGCCCAAAAATGATAAAGAACAGAAATGTGATTGAACTGAGTCCCTCAAAGGCATCTTAGATGTGGCAGAGTCAGGGATTAAATTAGATGAATTTGTTTACATAATCTACCATAAGTTAAGATGAAAAACTATGACCAACCTGCACTTGGATGGATAAAAGAGCACATCAAAGGTAAAGATAAGTCACTTTCATCCCATATATTTCCTAAAGAAATTTGGCAAAAAAAAAATGGTGTTAGGTAGAAGAAAAGGTGTGGATTGATCTAGGCACCAAAATTGGAAAGTAATTAAAAATAGCATTAACAAAATGCAAGGCAGCCTGTATCTAGATTGGGAAAGAAATCTGTAAGCCACAGGTAGGAAAAAAACTAATAATAAATAATCCATTAAACTAAACCGAAACAATTTAAGAATATAGAGAGAAACAATTCTTCTAGAATATAGAAAAAGACCAGCAGGTAATGAGGAAGTGTTTAATATTTGGGGTATATCAGAAAATGCAAACACTTCTACAATGAAAAGCCACCTTACACCCAAGAAAATAGTATTGTGAAATTCGATGATATATGGAGTGTTGGAGAGGGTATGGATTAAATGCAGCAATCTTATGATATAAATGAGAGGCATACACACACACACACACACACACACACACACACACACATGTATGTAAGCAGGTACATTATGGATAGTACTGTGGAGATTTCTATAACACTAGAAGTAAACTTACCTTTAAAAAATCACTAGCTCACTCAGAAATTCTAGATATATACCCCAAGAAACAAAATCCTTAGAAAGATGTATGAATTTCCATGTTTATTGCAGCTTCATATTGATAACCAAAATATAGACATCTGTTCCCATTATGGAAGAATCAATGAAGAAGAAGGAGGAAGAAAAAAGGAAGAGAAAAAGGAGGAGGAGGAGAAAGAGGAGGAGGAGGAGGAGGAAGCAGAGTGGAGAGAGAGAAGAGTATCAACAAAATTACTTTACATAGATAAAAAATAATTTGGGATATTTTCAAACACCATATTAATTCACCAAAGTTTCTACATTGTTTACCACTATTATCATGTTAAATATTCTCATCAACACCTACAGTGACCTGAAAATATTTAAGAAAGACCATCTTATGTAAGAATATTGCAGTTTTGTGAGTGATAAATTGAAAAGGACACTTGAAAAACTCTTTGAGTTTTGGAGCTGATTTAAGCAGCATAAGCAACCCCAGGGAAACAGAAAACCTAGAATCATATCCCAACTGTGCTACTGACACATTGTGACCATGGGCTCTCCAATGAATCTCCTTACACCTCAGGTTTCTCATTTGCAAAGTGACAAGAGTTGAACCTGGTGATTTCTGAGGCCCATTTGCAATCTTCTTTGCTGTAATTTTTTCATCATTGATATTCATTGTGATTTGCAAAGAGATGAGAATTTTGAGCAAAGCTTTTGATTTAAAGTCTTTGCTCAGAGGTATTGCTCACAGGTTCAGTGAATACTAATTAGGGATTTGGCTGCTTCAGAAGATGAACTGCAATGACCACCACACTCATCTCTCTCCTGAGTTCCAGATTCAAGAATATTCTCTTTCAGATCAACTCCTTATTCTTCAGAGTGATCTCAGATTACAGAGAGTAACATATTTTCTTTAAAACTCAAATATTATGTAGTGCAGCCTTGCAAATATAATAATAGCTTACTAGAAATGTGTTTGAATGCCTTTTTAACCAAGCATGTACAGAAATGGAATAATCAGATTATTTGTGATTTGTCAAATGTTTTAAACATCTAAAATAAGACAATGGCAGTAGAAACTGAATATTTTTGTACTTCCTGCTTTTAAGCACTATTCTGGTCTCCCTACACCACCTATAATTCTTTAAGGTTAAGTATAGGCTCTAAACATCTGTAGTTGTAGTAGGTGCTTAGGTTATTGAGCACTGGTAGCAAATGCCTACTTTGGATACCTCTTTTCTAGAGAACATCTCTATTGTTTTAATCTTGCACACAGTTTTTTTTTTTCACCTGTAAATATTTGCTAATTTATAGGAGATAATTAGACACAAGTAAAATATTTTCTACTTGTACAAATTAGAAATAGAATCTGACTCTCAAGTTCCTAATTTAGAAGACAGGTATGAGAGAATTCTTGTGCTTTTTAAGATGGAATTTTATTTAATTATGTGTATATAAATGTGTCTGTGTCGGGAACTGTATAACCAAGTAGAGTATCTGCTATGATTAGCTGAGGTTCTTTGGAACTGGAGTCCAAGGCACATAGCTACCCAGCTTTAGAGCTGATAATACAAGTAGGATCCCCTGCCAGAGCAGTATAAACTCTTAATTTATTGCATCATTTATCCAACCCCAAATATCGTACTTTTGCTAAAGGCAGAGTGAATTATTTTATGTGCAAGGAATTTTGTACTGTCAGAAATTTTGCCAAGTTATTGCTACACTTTGTAGTGATTTTAACATTAGTTGAAGAATAACTTAATGAGGTTTGGTAGCGCCAAGATGTGTGAATATCGAGTGGAAAAGCCAGTATTAAACTGGATACCAGGTCTAAGTAGGTTCTGTAGCAGTTTTCTCTAGATTAAAGCATCCTCTTCAGGAGGAAGTAAAAAGTTCATGAGACTCAGGAGGTAAGGCAACTTCACAGGTCTAGGAAAGCTGAAGGTTGCATGGTACGGGAGGGTTCTTCTCCAGGTCTGTAGACGCAGTAAACAATTACTGGTGGTGGAGACTCTGTCCGGCAGAGAAACTGAAAATTGAGTTTCTAGGACCTGTGGAGCTGTCTGATAGTTAGTTGTATAGAGAGCTAGGGTTGCAGCTCAATCAAGTTGTCACCTGTAGAGTGTTGGCTGTTCTGTGATGCAGCTTCTTTTGAGTTATCCTTTCTCCTGAACAAAATGCCTCACCTATATTCTTGTTAGTAATTGTAATTTGGTGTAGTAATTACTTTGGTCTATTGGGAATTGTCTTCCTGGGGTGGGTAGGTAGATGTGTATGTGGGTGTGTGTCAATTACTCTGCAGATTCTGTCACACAACAGAACCAACTATACAATTGCTTTCAGTGTAAATGCACTCCAGTTTCCAGAATATATAACACTTTGATTGAACACACAATCGTAGCTTCCTGTCCCGACTACCATCGGAGAGCAACCACCAAGGCCCTGTGCTACCTATGGCAGTGGGCCACAAGGTGACGAACTTCAGCAAGTGCAGACACAGCCAGCGCCGTGAGTGCCTCACCTGGCACACCAAGTTTGTGGGGACATGATCCGGGAGGTGTGCAGCTTCGCTCCCTAGGAGCAGCAAGCACT
This sequence comes from Micromys minutus, assembly GCF_963924665.1. NCBI lineage: Eukaryota > Metazoa > Chordata > Mammalia > Rodentia > Muridae > Micromys > Micromys minutus. The sequence continues at coordinate 40,062,538 of NC_137979.1, read as the reverse complement.
GGATTTGCTCATAGTGTCCAAGGACAAGCACACACTCAGATTCATCAAGAAGAGGATGGGCACACATATCCGTGCCAAGAGAATGCAGGAGGAGCTAAGCAACGTGCTAGCAGCCATGAAGAAGGCGGTGGCCAAGAAGGATTGACAAACCCTCAGCCCAATAAAAGATCGTTCCTATAGTTGGGGGGGGGAGGGAGGGAGGGAGGGAGAGAAAACACAACTGTAACTATATTCTTTCAGAAAAATAATTTATAAATAGGCCAGATAAAAGTTAGAGGAGTCTTTTTAGTATTAGGTTTTGGGAAGGATGTCTTAAAAACTCTTATTTATATACAGACAATACAATATTGATGACCTAACCACTCAGAGGATAGGCATATATATATATATATATATATATATATGGGATTGTTGTAAATGTCTATATTTTCTAGATATAGCTGTTGATAGTGTCTGTAAAAGGTGACCCATCAGTGGAGATATATCTAGAACTGAGATTTTGTGTTCAAAACACATCTTTCTCAGATCATAGAAGCTAGAAGTTCTTGAAGAAAAGGCTGATACTAGGGTATGAAAACTAAACTGTGAATGTCTTAAAATAAACATACAGACACATACACATGTGCCCATATGAACGTGTGAAGCAGACAGAAAAACTGAACTAGAACGTGGAAAGGCTGCCAGTGCTTGCACCAGAAACAGTTTGATCACTGATACAAAGATGGAAGTACTAAGGTGCAGACCAAGTATTACAATAAGTTGAATTGAAAACAATTTAAAAAAAAGACTTATTAATCTCTTAGAAACTTTTCACAACCCAGTGGAAGTCAAATATTAATATCATATGTTGGATGAAGGATTTGAAGTTAGAAACCTTAATCTAAAATTTGTTTCTTAGACTAACATGTATCCTTGAGCAAGCTGTTTAAGCCAAGCCTAGTTTCCCAGTCTGTTCTACTCCTTGTTTGAATTACTATGAGAATTATCCAAGATAATGAATATGAAAGCACAGAATGACACAAAATATTATTTATTACCTCTTTGTTTCCTTGGACCAGGGGATTGTTTTCAAAGCATGTCTGAGGATCCCAAGGGATCTGTAAGCATTTTGAGAAGGTCTGTGGTGCCAAATTGTTTCTATAATAATTATAAGAGGATACACTGAAATTAGACTTCAAGGTAGAGAAGAGGGAGAGATTTGAAATGTGGATTTCATTTCATAATTCCCAACACTCCAACAATACCAGGCAAGAAAGAACAGTATAGAAGAGCAAGCTTGCTCAGATCTGTCTTGACCAGTTCTTCTTCCCAGGCCTTAGTCTTCTGAGTTTACTGTTACTTTGACTGAGTTTCCCCGCTCATGTTAGAATAAATGTTTATAGATGTTACGAGCATAGAAATAAAAGCAGGCTTTCCTGAAAGGGGGTGGGGAATTAATAAAGGGAAAAGAAAGGCATTAAGGAGCCCTTGTTCTCACTATAAGATCCCTATGTTGGCTATTTTGTTGCAAGTGCTTGTCACGTTCAGCTCAAGTGAGCCATCTTTTGATTGCTTGCATGCTTCTTCTTCCAAATATTGCATTACTGCAGCTTCAGTTTCTGGTAGTTTTATTTAGACACTTGGCAAAGACTTCAGGCCTTCACCCTGCAGGCAGAAGCCAATGCACATTTCATCATGCATCAGAAGAAGCATCTCACCATGTGGTAGCAAGCAGCCTGCACACACGTGAAAAGAAAGTGCTACCTTTTTGTTCCCAAGGAATGCCTAAGCTCAATCACCTTGCTAGAACCCCAAAGATTTTGCTTTGTGTTGGGTGATAATCATATGACTAGTATTAGTCAGTCCTCAGTTTGAAGAATACCAACATTCTCTTGGAATCAGGTTTTCTTTGTTGAATCAGATTTCCAGATTTGTCATTTCAGTGATGATTTTTAATCCTCGGATATGTAACTTGATTTCAAGACATTTGGCCCAGAAATTTCCACATGTGAACAACTCTCACACCAGTAAGAATAGGGTCATCCCCAGGGCTTTTGTGGCTTTAGATTTCCCAGCTATTTTGTAAATTTGGGCACTAAGTATGGAATTTGAGCAAAAACTGTTTATAAAGGACTTTGTTTACTTTCCAGTTCAGGGGATTGAACCCCCGACCTCCCGTGTGCTAGGCAAACACTGTATCGATGCTTTATCCTTGGTTCTAAAACTTTGTTTTATGACCTTTAATTTCAGCTTTGATTATGAATACTGATACACACTAAATTTCAAATGGAGTAATTCCAACATACTTAGGCATTTAGGGACACAACTAAACAGGACAGTGGGCAATGAGAAAATATTATTTAGGGAGTTTCACTTTTCTTTCCTTTGAAAATTGATCATCTGCTTGCATAACATTTTTATGCCACATAGCTCCAGCAAGAAAACCAGTGACCTGTATGAAATCCTTGATCCTGACAAATGTGACTCATTGATTTTCAGATTACTGTTGACAATTCAAAAACAAATGCTTTAATAAAGCGAGTTGTTTTTGAATGTTAACATAATCACCATGATAGGCAGCTCTTTATAATCAGAGGCTAATCATTATTAATTCCTTTGACATTCAGTGCCGTGACATTAATTATAACGGAATCTTTTCAGCAAACAATCCATTGCTGTCCACAGCTCTATGGTAAGGCGCTGCCATCTGGATTCACTGTGGCAGTCACTGGTGAAAACAGTTGTGTTATACCGTCTTATGGTGCGTATACTGTAAGATGCCATTGTGAGCCAAACTGAATCTGTGACTTTAAAGAAAGAAAGAAAAGAAAAGAAAGAAAAGAAAAAAAAAGGAATCTTAGTTTTAAAATGTCCAGTAAGTCTGAATTATTTTTTTCTGTTGGCATCAGTAATTTTAAACTTTTTTTCTTACTACTTTATTAAAAAAAGGATACATAAACACATTTTAAAAGGCATTTTAGCATAACATTATATGAATATTTTTGTCAGTACTTAATTCTTTTAGAGGTTCGATAGCATGGTGAAATCCCACTAGTTACCATAAGCATGAAGTTCATGTAGGACAGAATATAACATGGAAACAGATTTCTTATTGGGTATAGATTAAGCATAATAATCTGTGAATACGAAAAATGCCACAAGGCTATTATTTTAGCTCTTGGATTATGAATGATCTGAGTGGGAACAGGAAATGTTTCTATTTTCCATTTCTTGATTTTCTTCCTTAACCGTACATTTGTTCATTTTCAGTTTCTTTTTCTGGTTTTTCTCCCGAGTTCGAGTTCATGTACACCTTTAAGTTAGGTATATTGGACATTTTTATTTTTCTGATTCTTGAACATGTACAAGTTGGGGGTACTTCATCTATTACATTTAATAGATTGATGGCGAATTTTGGTGTGAATTATTGACCAACGTTTTTGTCTGTGGTGATGGAGATGGAATCGGGAGGTTCCCACTCTGCGGCTAAGTCACATCCCCCAGCCAGGTTTTCACTATTCATGTTTGAGAGCAGATCTCACTACTTTGTGCGTGGTGACCTTGAACTCTTCCTGCATCCCAAATGGGCCTTGGTCTTCACCTTCTGAGTAGCTGATATTGCAAATATAGTCATTTACTAACTTTTCAAATTTAGTTTTAGCAGAAAAATAATCATCCATAAATATATTCATACTTTGTTCACAGCTAGGCTTCTGTAGCCCAACAATTGCTTGTTCAAAGGCAAAACACTGTAGTAACACTGTTTTATACTTTGGGAATTGGAATGTTATGCTATCTCATGCTGTCTAGGGATCACCTTTCATGCTGAAAATATCAATTAGTTTTAATTAATGACTTCAATTGTTCAAATTTTGGTATATCATTATGTCATAAATAAGTTTGGTAATTGTTTTGTGTGTGTGTGTGTGTGTGTGTGTGTGTGTGTGTGTGATATTGTAAAAGGCATGCAAACTTTGGAACCAGATCATTGGTACTTGTTTTATGATATTCAAAAAAAAAAAAAAAAAAAAAAAGAAAAAAGAAAAGCCCAATTCAATGTGATAGGAAATGAAGACTTGTAAGATTAGGTGCAATGGAATTCATAGCATGTGGTAGACACTCCATTCATGATGCAGAATCTGAGCCAGTCACAAGTGTTTATGTAGCTCACACCCACTAATGGTTAGCTTATGAATCCATCTACCAAAGCAGCAAACTAGCAAAGAATGCCTGTGTCTTCACCCTGAAGGTACAACAGATGAGGAAAGAGACTGAGACTCTAGGTAAAGATCTTCCAGCAATTAGTTTTCCATAGTTCACCAGTTTCAGTAGTTGCCAACAAGCCAAACTACATAAGAAAGGGAAAGAGTTAAATTCAAACCCTGTACAATGCCCGGCATGCCTGTATCAAGCAGGGCTCCATAATAGCTCCTAGCCACTGCCATAGCCTGAGCATCTGAGAGTACAACTGAAGCAGGACCGGAGACTGAAGAACGGGGCAAAGGAGGTACCACAGAGACAAGAGTTTTGGAGCTTTGTGCACTGGTTGCTGTGGGGAAACTCAATAAAATAAGAATCAAAAGACTGTACCCAAGTTATTGTCCTCAGGCCAGAGATTACAGATGGAGCTTTTGGGACTGACTGACATCTATATACAGGAGAGACAAAGACAAGGTTTTGCCTACATCCCTATTACTAGAGTAGTCACTATAGGACTAACTTAATTTAATCTTATGGTCTTCCTGTAGGATTAAAATTTAACTTCAGTGTAGATTAGAATGCTCAGCTCTCACATAAAGCCAGAGGGAGATTCCATTTGTCTTTACCAGAAGAGAATTGGATTCCCACCACAGGTCTCCAAAGCCACTGTAAAACAGCTATCTGTGGTGGCTTCATTACTCAGATTCATTCTAATACAGAATATTGTGTCCCCTGCGCTTGTTCTCTGTGTCCAGGAGTATCAGAGATGCATTTATTAGCTCTGGAATGTCAAAGAAAGATTATGTACATGCACAGTAGGAAACGGAAGGCTTGAATTTGAAGATGGACTTTGCATTCAATACCAGAGGGAGCTTCAGTAAGAAGTCTCAGTCTCCTTGGGAGGTAGAAAATGTTAGTGCTTAGTTGATATTAATAATTAATCTAATCTTAATGATTATTAAAATTTTGTACTTAAGAAACGTGGAATGTTAGCCTTTGTGATGTTTTAAATTCTAAATAAACTTTTTACTGTCAAAATAACTAAATGGTTGAATTTCTAGTGTTTTATAAAACTATCACCTCACATTCAAATGCAGTATATCATGTTACTTGTTACCCAAGACAGCACGCATATTTGTGCCTGGATGATTAATATGGTTTTGTTTTTATTTACTGGGGATGATAATTTGATGCCTTTTTAAATGATTATATAAATCCCAAAGATTTTTTTTATCAAATTCATATATATATATATATATATATATATATATATATATTTCTATAAATATATTTGCACAATCTTTTTGAGTTGTTTATGAAAATATGCCACAGTTTGGAAATCTATTTCATTATACTAGAAGTATGGACATACATGATGTAATAGTTGCTAAAAGCAAATGAAGAATGTGGACAAAGAAGATAGCTTAGTGGGTAAATTACTTGTTCTTCAAAATTAAAGGCCAGAGTTTCAATTCCCAGAGCCCAAAGAGAGCACAGCATTGTGTGTTACTAATCCCTGTGATACTATGAAAACGCAGAGTCAGAGACAGAAGGATCCCTGAACAAGTAAAGGGAGACCCTGTCTCAATCAAATTGAAGGTGAGGACTGGCATGTGAAGTAATCTTCTGACCTCCACAAGAGCACTTTTAGGACATGTGTGCCTACACATAAGTACACATACATGTTTACATGTCATCTTCACACATAAACACATATGTAAAGAATTAAAGTGTGTACAATACATAGAGTATTTCTATATTCATCTCTGGTTCTTTCTTTTAATTTAAACTATTAAATTTTAATAAAAATATAATTTATTTAAATTACATTTAAATAAAAATTTACTAAATTTCATTATGTGAATTGTAAATCCAGCTTGAAAACATGTATATTAAATTTCAGGAGGAATAAGGTGGTGAATGGCTGAAAATTCTTTAGCATTTTTACAGGTAATCTTTACATGATGTGGAGAATGCTATGTCTCCAATGGATCTAGTTAAAATCAGATCTAATTATGGGCTTCATGACCTGGGGAAGTGTTAAAAATTTGCTTGGTTCAGTAATAATAATTTTTGAGAGCATCTGCCCTTTTGCTCTGGGCTGGTTAATTTTTATTGTGTGTGAGGGATTCCAAGTATCTGGCTAAGCATCTTTTCTGAGTTTGTAAGGATATTATTAGAAAAGATTGTCACCTAGCAAGTGGACCAAATAAAGAAATTCGGCACTTTGCCAACGTGCAGAAGCAAATCTCCCTTCCTACTACACAGGAGTTTGGACATCACTTTTACCCTTCTCTGTAGACATCAGAAGTGCAGGTCCTTGGGCCTTTGTCTTCAACTTTTGATTGCTTGATCTATCACTTTCATGGTTCTAATGAATGTAATTTAGAAGACACATTACACATTATCCTGACTCTCCAGCTTATGGAATCTTAACCCTCCATAGACACGTAAGACACTTCTTTTAGTAATAGGCACCCTCTTATATATCTCGCTAATTTCATTTATACAATATATCTTTATAATTTTATATGTATCTTCTGTGCCATTGGAGAACTGCAGAATATAACCTCAGATGCTTAATTATTAGTGTATGTAATCCTTTTCTATTATGGACACATATATTTCCTATCTTGTTCCATATCAGCCCGGACACAAAGCTCTGCCCTTTGATAAATTGCTCTAGAAATTCATTCACATGCATCCTCTGTGATACTGGCAGATTTACTGAACACTGTGGGGAACTGGAGAGGACTCAGCCCCATGGGATCTAAATGAAATAGAATTGTTCCTTTTCATGCCTTATTACCTATCAAAATGGCTTCCACTTCTCTCCTTATTTAGCAAAGCTATTTATCTTCCCTCATCACTTAACTCAGACTTACCCACTGAATCTCACCAAAGGAAAACAAACTTTAGTTGCTCAGTAGACAATACAGTTTTATTAATCCATCTTAAACTTTAGAAGTTATCCCTTTGTTGTCGTGTGTGTGTGTGTGTGTGTGTGTGTGTGTGTGTACATGTGTGTATCTGTATGTTACATGCATTTGCTGGTGGGTGGACAGAGCAGAAAGGTAAATGTCTATTATTCCTCATGTTATTGCCTTGAGACAAGGTATTTTGTTAAAGTGGAAGCTTTCTACTTCTTGGCTGGATGGTCATTGAGTTGTCTTGCTTAACAGGTTTCTTACCCTTAATTCTACATGTATAGGCAGGTGTACCATGCCAGATTTATATGTTGGTGCCATATTTGCAGCTCAGACTTCTTCCCCTCCACTTATCCATTTTCCCTTTCCTCCCTCTGTCCCCGTAGATGCCCTTGCATACCCCATGGTATTGATGGTATAGAGACCAGACTTAAACAAAGCTGGGTCTGGATTCTTCTTGATGCATGGGATACAGAAAAAAACCTTAACATGGTTACCCATTAAATAGCACAGCCATAAGCCCAAGACAAACTAAGTTTAAGAGAAAGGGTAAACAGAAAAATAACAAATGTGTATCATGTGTCAGGATGCGGAGCCTTCTGTTCTATCTCTTACACTCATTACTTGCACAAACCTAAGTTCCTTCCTTGTCAGACATTCACTGCCTTTGGCTGAACCCAGATATCCAGATCTGCACATTATAAGTTGATGAGTGCAGACATTTAGTGGAAATTAGTTTACTCATTGCTCTGACTGGCTCTCTGTTTAATTCACAAGGCCAGTAAGCCCTGGAGCATTCAATCCATAGAAGTAATTTGGAACCCGTTAAATGAAAGCTAGCCTTCGGTTGGATCAGTTGTCATGGTGATATTGTGAGCCACTGAGATACCTGTACTGGGCCATACTATAGAAAAAAATATTTCAAAGGCTTAAAGTGAAACTTCTTGTTCGACTGTCTATAAAAAGACCAAAGACGTTGGGAATTTAAAATATACCATAGCTTAAAATCAACTGTACCATGTTAAAAATATGTGATTAAGAGAATATAGTCACTAACCTACCTATATGTCAAATGTGTGTGTGTGTGTGTGTGTGCATGTGTGTGTGTGTAGAACCATAAACATGTGAAACAAACAATTTGCATTTTCTTTTGTTTCAAAACATTTGATCATATAGTAATATTAGGTCTTTATTACAGTTTTACTTGTTACTTACTTCTTAAAGAGTGATCATATCCCAGTTATTTGAGCCTGAAACCCCATTACTGTCAGAGAGCAAAAGTAATAGAGTCTCAAGAGTTTCCCCACGTCCTAATAAATAATTGATGTGTTGCTAATAATTTCGGCGTTCTAATAAAGATGACTCCATACATTCCTAATGTACAAGATGAGTTCTCACTCACACAAGAGCTGTGACTTTTGTTGTTTGAGATTCAATAAACATGTTTGTGATCTCTCTTACTCATGGTCAAGTCCTGTACAGATAGACATCTTCAGGGGCTGCGTTCATTTTCTATTGATCGAGCAGCAATTCGGGGACCAAGCATGCTCTGTTGACATGGTAGCCCTCATTTCCTATTGCTCTTTTCACAGGTCAACGTGGATTTCTTGAGGATAGGATTCTCCTTTATGGCACTGTTCTCATGTTCATGTGTTTAGTTGTAGAAATCCTTTGCTTGATTTCTCAAGGCATTTCTTACTGATTACACTCAGGCTTATCCCAAAGTTCATCCATTGCTGGGAAACAAACTTTTTCCAAATGCATTTCTACTGAGATGACTCTAATTGAAGGAGCTGAAACAACAAAGGGTCTGGATAGTCCTCTTTCTTGTCTTATACTTCTTCAGCATCCACATAGGCACAGCAGGACAACATTGGGGTAGTGGAGACTCGGGTCTAAAAGTGATCCAGGAATAAGTTATGACAAAAGTTCCTTTGGTCTAGTTCCAAAACCTGGCCACAGCATCTTTCTGTTGGGCAAAGAAGTCTTTTGTTGGCCCAGTCTTCTCAGATTGAAGATAAGGAGACCTAGATGATACCTCTAGGTAAATAATATTTTCACAAACTTGTGGTGAACTGTTTGTTCCATGATGCTTTTCTGTAGTTATCTCTTCTTACAGACTTGTATTCTACTTTTGTCTTGTGTCTCATTAGAGTTAATGAGATGCTTTTGAAGTAGAGTTATCCTTGGGGCACAGCTCCTTTGTTTCTAACAGAAGGTACTTTCTTTCTTTCATGGAAGAGGTTCATTCATGTATTAAGTTGTTCCTGACAGATTTTTCTAACTCTGAGTCTTCTGACTTCCCAGGCTTTGAATTGGTAGCAAGCAATGTCTTTAATGTGCTATGATATATTCATTTCCTTTGAGAAACTAAATCATCAGTGATTTTATTTTCCCAACCTAATTTTTATTCTCATTGGCTTCAATAGATCAACATATGTAGAGTATTGACTGACAGAGGAATGCATGAATAAGACAGTAAGTGTTGTGAAAGTGATGCAATATATTCATTATAGAAGGGATGATATTCCTTTTCAACATTGCATGTTTGCCAAGGTCAACATAGATGCTACTCAATCCTGAAGGAGCACAAGCTTGCATGGCCTCATAAGGATAGCATGCAACAATTCACATGTGAGGCTCTCCAGGCATGGAGTCCCAAGAAATAGCAGATGGCATTGTTTCACTCCCATGATAAGATGTTAAATGCCATCTCATTGGTATAATGCAGTTGTTAATTCTTAGGTGGCAACCCCTCAGGCAGATCTCTTTAAAGTATTAATTTCTGAGAGTGCAAATCAGATATCAAATTATACATTTCATAAAATTTCAACGATACATCAAGCCACAGGCGGGACAGATGTTGCCCTTAAGAAACGATCAGCAGAACACTTGCTAAAAGTTCACTGACAGGGATAGTACTTAATGTAGAACATGCTCTTAAGAGTGCTTAGAATTTCTAACTAGTTCACTCCTTAAGTAGTTTCTGAGTCTAAAGTGGGGTTCTGCAACTTTTACCCCAGTCAGTTTCCATGAAGACAGAAATGTGAAGTCACTAGAAATATGTTGAATGAGATGCTGAGAGAGATAGCATTGAGAACTTCTATCTCCTTACTGAGTTTTCCTTGACAGTGTTCATTGCCACAATACTCATTTTCTATATCCCAAGTCTAGTCTTAACTTTTAGTTTAAAACCTTTAATACCTTCTTGGTACATACAAAACAAATCTAGCTTACTGACCATTACTTCTAACTGGGATCCTTCTCATGTTATTGTGCTCTAGACATAAATGGTTGCTGGTTGTTTGCTAACCAAGTCTCCTACTCCTGTATTTTTGCCTTGTTTTAATTTCCAGAAAAGTGTCTCTTCTAACCTAGATGAATAGTTGGCCGTACTTCGGTACTAAAAACATACTCCAAATGACTGGTTTTTTCTTATATGCTTTAAGAAGAAAACATGGGGAAAATTTATGTAGTGGTCAGTTCATTCAGTCTTTTGCAAGGATTGGGAGGTGTAAATCTTAATGCAAACCCATCATTATTGGAATTGACTAGGAGGCAAGAATATTCAGTGTTATGGCTTCTAAGAGTGACACTGAGACATTTATAAGGATTAAAAAATTCTCTTTCTCTTGCAGGAAAACATGAATCTGTATTCATAAATGCTGCCTCACCACACTTTGAAGGTTTTTAAAAGAAAAATCAGGAATTTCTATTTCCCAATCTCACTATATAACTTTTGAAAAAGTGAGAATAAATTTAAATTGTGCGATGGATCCCCTTCCCAAAATACTTTCTTGCCAGATGTTTCTGGCTTTGAGGTTCTTTGTATTTATATAATTTCATACCTGTCTCTGTCTTCTCACCTGCTCAACCATCAGCCCTACTCATTTTCCATGTACATTAAAGCAAATGCAAACATCAGATAGTGTCATTCTTACCCTTCTTAACACGTGTTCAAACCTTCCACCTAAACACTTGACAGGGTAAGCCCATGTGTTTCTCTTTAATCAATAATGCATATTGTCTGAACCACAATCTTAAATTGCATGAGGTTTGTTTCCTGTCAAAGGCATGGTTAAATTTAATATCATTTGAGCATGCTTGTCTGTTTTTGTTGTTTCTGGCTAGAGTCTTATATCATATTCACAACTCTGGAGAACAAAGGATTTCTTTTTTTACATGACCATTATTTTAATATTCACCATATTACATTTCACCCTTGACGTAAGTTCTTAGAGCAAAGAAAATTGTATGAAAGCCTTTAAATGCTGGAGTTTGAACTTGGCCATGTGTGCTCTTGCTCTAACTGCTGGGTGATTGGTTAACTTTCTGCGTTTCAGTTTTGTTTTGGTTTTTGTTTATTTTTTTCACCAGAATTCTTATGTCCCATGACAACTTTCCTTTGAAATTTTCTTTTCTTCTCTGTTTTGTGTATTGATTAAAAATTACTTCTGTAAGAATTGCAGATATCCCTCCCCCAGAAATTTGTTATCATTCGTATGAGGTCAGCGCAAATGATTACTGAACAATTTATGTTTTTCACCTTTTGAATAATAGCTGAAAATAATTTTCTTAATATAATGTGTATTGACAAATTATTATGTGCAATTAGGTTGCCCTCCGAGAGGGAAAAGCCCCTGTTTGGTCTCCTTTAGATCCCCGTGTTCTGGCAATGGCTGGCTCTGTCCCTGGGACAGGGAAGAATAGCAATGATTATAAAAGAGCCATGTTCTACAGAGCAGGGAGGACATGAACCATTATCAACAGAAATTGGTATTGTTAATCCCCCAGCATAAAACTAACCTCTGTAGGAATAGGAGCTTGAAGATCATCGATGGAGAGAAAGCTCAGCCCAGAACTCCGTCTGACAATGCATCCTTCCCAATCAGCTTCTGCTGGATATTTGCTTGTTGCATACTTAATAATGTCACCAATTCATGTAAAACCCAAAGCACAGATACTGTAGCTCATTCCCTGACCTTTACAAAAACACTTCATATAACTCATTATCCTTAATGTACAGGCCAATGGATGCTGTTTGACTTGAAGGACTAAGAAAAGGTTTTTAGCGTTTGGTCCTTGAGCTTTCAGAGTTGTTTAGTGGAGGATGAAGAGTCAGAACCTGTGAATGGGTAAATAAAAGTGAGACTAAATATCAAAATATTGATGTCAAGTATAAAAAAAGGTCATTTCATCCTATAAAATCAATCTTCAGAAAAATTAAACATGGGTAGTGAAAAAATGGGAACCTGGGTTTGAATCTCTAGAAACCATTAAATGTTGAATAGACATGGCTCACTTATGCGGAGAATGCTGAGACAGAAAATCCCGAGGGGAAACTTGTAATCTGGGCCAGTCATACTGGTGATCTCTGGGTTCAATTGAAAGACATTGCCTCAAAGAATAAGGTGGGGGATATTTGAAGAAGACTCCCCACATCAACTTCAAGCTTCTATGTGCATTCACACACATATGAACATGTATGGCTCCTTGCACACACAAAAATACTTATATATACACATGTATATACATGCACACACATGTTAGCATGGATAAATAAACCGGAGGGCTTTATTAAGGCTTTTTTGTACACATACAGCATTATATAGTTCATTCTCGTTCATTCTATTCTCTCATTGCTCTGTCTGTGCCCGTGCCTCCCAGCTTGTGTTTTCATGTCTTCTTTCCTGCACATAGCCCTTAACTATGCTTTCATGGCACAGTTGTCTGCTCTGTGGTTTCTCTGAATGATTTTAGTAGTCAACACTGTCATCATGGTACTAATAATGCTATGAGACATGAAAATACAACATAACAACTTTTGTTCAGTATTTTTCCTAAAGTGATGCATAGTTTGGCATTCAAAATTGAACTTTGGTAAAACAGATGAATTCCGAGTAGAAAATTGGATGCTTACCAAGCCAGTTTCTCTTTCTTCTAAGATACAAACGGGTCTATAGCTCCTGATTTCTCTGCTGATTAATGCTACCTGGTTTCATAAGAGGATGCAAATTGTGCTCTGATCTCATCATTTTTGAACAATTAGCCCTCTTGAGTAAATCTGTGCTTTGACATTCTAGTTGACTGTCATTTTTTCCCCTATGGATCATTAAGATGTAATTGCCCATACATCAATAGAAACACGAGGAGAGCCACTAAGGGAAGAATTCAGGAAGCCCCTAAGTCAAATTCCTACAGCCTTTGGGAAAATCTACTAACTGTCCCTGTACCATGTTAACTCTCATGCCAAAGGAGATCACTGATTCAAAGTAGGCTTTGAAAGTCTCCCCTTAAGGACTTTCATACAGTCTTATATATGACTTATAATAAGGTATTATCTTCCTCTATGATTAGTATGACTTTCCATCCTTAGAACCAAGGTGAGTCATGAAGATGCTATTACTGAAGCTAAGGGGGAAAGTTGCTGAAGCATGTAAGGTTGCAACTCAATCTATCTCAGAATAATCAAGGGGAAATCTCATGATAATGTGGCAGTACCAGCTCCCAGTGGAGTAAAACTAAGAGATAAGAACAGCTTCCTAGTATGTGTGCATCATAGAGAGGAATGCCACACTACTGTTATTATCATATTAATGGGAAGAAATCTCAGGGCTACACACACAAACCATGATTTTGAGGTATGGTTATGATAAGTCAACCATTATCTTTAGTAAAGTATTATTTGTTAATAAAGTCAATAGGTAAAGGTTGCTTCAAAGAGAAAAAAATGACTATTAGTTCTCATGTAAAGTTTAGTTTGAAATCTTTAAGTCAGAATAAAGGGATTAAAATGTTTTAATTTTTACTCTACATTCTTTTTTTGGGACTTAATTTTTCTTTTGCTCACACAATACTCTTGGAGAGTGTGTATTCATTTATTCGTTGTTTTCTGTGTGACATATCAGACCAGGAGAAGCCAAATAACTCTTGTATCCAGTTAGTCACTCTTGGGAGTGAGATTTCAAATAAAGTTTCCTTCAAAAGCAACACTTCTTTTCCTATACATTGGAAATAGTCATAATTCCACCCTAAACCAATTAGATACATATCTTGTATAGTTTGTTTGTCCAAACTTGAAAATTAAAAGAAAAAGTAAGACAAAGTAAACAACATGGCAAATACGGTATGGATACATTGTGCTGGCTCAAGATGCATACATGTGGTGGTTTCCTCAGGTGGATTAACACACCAACCCTGAAAACTTTGGTGATCACACATTCAGCTGTTCTTTGTAGATGATAATGAGTCATTTGGTTTCTGTGATTTGCTCCAAAACAGGGGATTTTGAAAGTTTTTATTTTCTTCTAAAACCAATGGAATGTGAGAGACTGGAATTCAATCAATGAATCTCAATTTCAGAAGTGGTAGAGTTCAGGATAAAAATAAAATAAAAAATTAATTCTGTATTTGTGTGTGTGTGTGTGTGTGTGTGTGTGTGTTTGGAGAGAGAGAGAGAGAGAGAGAGAGAGAGAGAGAGAGAGAGAGAGAGAGAGAGAGAGAGAAGCAAGGGAGGGAGGGAGGGAGGGAGGGAGAGGGAGAGGGAGAGGGAAGGAGGAAGGGAGGAGAGAAGAGAAGAGAAGAGAGGGAGGGAGGAACGGAGGGAGGGAGGGAGGGAAAAGTGGTCATTTAGGTTGCTCTTTCCATAGATGTTAGGTATTAATGGAATAGATTATAGGTTTGGGGGTGGACATGAAGAGATATGCAAGTTCTTGGTATAAATTATAGGCATACAGAATGGAGAAGATGTGATGCTGATGAATTAGACAAGTGTGGAGATGATGAAGAACATATTATTTAGCTATTCCCTCCCTGTGACAAGTATCAGAGGGGAAAAACATCTTGAAAAAGAAAAAAAAAAAAAAGGTTTCTTCTTGGTTTTCCGTTTCATGAGTTTAGCCCCTAGTAAGTTGAACGCATTGCAGTAGACCTGATGCTCTTCGAACTACATTTATTACTGAATTGTGCTTCTCTTCACCTTCACACGGTGTTCTTTGTGTGGACTTCCACATATTTTAGGATGAAATACCATTTAAATATTTAGTATTTCATTTATTTGTTAAGCCTCTGACAGTAGGAACAAGTATGACTTAGGCGTTTAGAATCCACCAGTGGCTGGAAACACAAATCTAGTGGGAAGAACTGAATGCGGTGCTTGAGAAGGAAAAAGATGTTATACAAGCCACAGCCCTTATCCTTTCTTTGATGTCTAGTCATTAGCATTGGTAAGTATATTTACCAATTTTTATATTATGATGACATATATTTTAACTGTTGCTGTGAAATTTACACAAGAAAAGATCAGCAAAACACTCATATTTCTTTGATTGTGTTGAAATCTCCATTAGATATTAGTGTCACTACACTAAGCATGGGTTTTCATATGGACTCAATAAATATTTGTCTAATAAGTGAATGCCATTATCTTTAGACTGCCATTTACTGTGGGTTCCTGTTAGGATTTACATTTGGGGTCAAAAGGACACCCTATCAACCCTTCCCTATTAGATGTTAAATAGCTGTACAGTGTCAAAGATCTCAGAAGTATACTTAATGCTTGTTGGTATTATCAATCAGTAGAGTTGAACACAAGCTCACATAATATAATTGCAACAGATTAATTATAATAACTGAAATGTGAACATTAGCATTCGTGGAAATGGGAATAAAATTGTTCCCATCATAAGTTAAATTACTGCTGCTGTTCATAAATTTTAAAACAGATGACTCTGAATCTCCACCTGCACCATTTTAAATGATCCTTCTGTCTTCCCATTATTCTTTTAATAGGCATTTAGGCAAAATTCATCTAAGTCTGTGCTTAGAATAAAGCTGGAAGGTTGTTGAGAAATAGCTTTCTTATTGAATGTCTTGTACTAATAATACTAAACCTTAAGTAAGAAAACGGAGGAGCTCAAAATCCTCTTGTCCTCAAATATGTTCAAATGTGGTATTTTATATGACCTTTAAAACTTTTATTTTTATGTATTTTGCTTTTATTTTTGGAATTATAATACTATTTCCCCCCTCTGTTTCTTTTCTCCATAGCTTCCCATTTACCTCTCACTTTTCTCTTTAAAATCTATGACTTTTTGGTCATTTATTGTCATTACATTCATATGTGTATGACTATATACATCAATTTCCTAAAATATAACCTGATTCAGCTGTAAAAAGTCACTTATGTGTTTGTTTTCATGGCTGACCATTTGTACTGGATAACTAATTAGTGTGCTGTTTCAAAGGAAGACTGATTCTCCCATTCCCAGCATCCCTCAGTTGCCCAATGTTCTTTGTGTAGGACAGAGGATCAATCATGGTCCCCTTGTCCTCCTTGGTCTCTCTATTGGTGTTATCCTTGGGTGAGATTTTATGGATTTAGCTTCTGCCATTCTTATGGGACATATACTTGGTAAATTTCCTAACCCTCTGGCTGTCACAATCTTTCTGTCCCTGTCCCCTCTTCTGTAATGTTTTCTGAGCCTTCAGTGTAGTACTTGTTGTTTAGTAGATGTACCCATTAGCATTGGGCTCCACATTTCTGCATGTTAATTATTTGTGGTTTTCTGCAAAGGTCACTGTTTTTTTGGAAAGATAAGATTCCTTGATGAAGAGTTAGAGTGACTCTAAACTGTTGGTATCAGGCCAAATATTTGGCTGTAGTAAGAGATTATTCTGGTTTAATATTAGAGTTATGTTGCCATGCTGGTCATTGTGGATCACAAGATTTGTAGCTGGGTTGGACTCTTCATTACTTCTCTGTTTTGGAAGCTTGCATGGCATCTTCTGATACCATGAAAGGAGGTCTTCAGGGAGAAGGAATTGAAGTCAAGGACAGGTCAGGAGCCTCCAGAACAATGTTTGAAATACATGTGTACATAGCATAATGCTAAGACAAAGTGTTCATGCTCTATGTACCTCATGCTGGCCTTAAGGTTAACATGTGGGAGTTTCCATTTCCTATTCTTGATTCTTTCCAGTGCTGCACATGTAGATATGTGCCTGCCATTTTCAAATTTTTTATATAATAATGTACCCCTGAAATACTATTTCACAGACATTCTTGTTGTTAAATATTTTAACAATATTAAAACACTATTAAAACTCCAATTCCTAGAATAAATTTAAGACCCATTTGATAATAAACAAATAGCTAGAACTTTTTTTACATGGTACATATATGCTTCCACAGAAGGTGTTCCTTTTGAACTTTTGTATATTTTCAGGTTGTGGGCTCATATAAACTATGCAAATCTTCTACCTCCAAGCTTCAACTTCTAATCAGTAAGAAGTATTTAATTCTTTGTTGAGACGTTTAAATTGATTCTTTGTGAGTTTCACATCATGTACCCCAGTCCTGCTCTTCTTCCTTTCCCCTCATATCCACCCTTGTCCCTCACAACCTTTCCCCCCAAATATCACACGAACACACACACACACACACACACACACACACACACACACACACACATCACTGCTACCTCCCCCCCCCACCAAAACAACAGAAACAAAGCATAGAAATTACCTTATTGTGGAGACTGTAGTATGTCACATTGTGTCCTACAATATATCCCTCTATTCAACACATTCTTACTTGTAAATATTTATTTCATTGAGTTATTGACCTAGTTTGATATTTCTGGCTTCCGTGACACCAACAATACTGGAACCTCATTGGGACTCCTCCTGACTATCCTGTTGCTTCCCTGTGTCGTGAAGATCCTGCAGGACTGTCCCTCTTACACATCTCAACCATTTACAGATAATAGAGATTTGGGGATGGACTAATTCAGAGCCTAAAATCTGGGTCTGGGTGGTAGTTGAACTGAACATCCCGCCGTCTCTACCTTGTCCTCACCACCAGGGGGTGCTCTCCAGCACTGTTCCGGTTAGGCCATCCAGAGATGCCTTCGAAGGAACCAGTGTTGAGATCTGTTGTTTTCCTGGCACTTCACATCAAATGAACGCCAAGGCCAACTCTCCAGTGATCTCGCCTTTGGGGCTTGCTCACTTGCATCCTTGCCACCAGGACCATCTTTTCTGTGTTGTTCTGATAAGGTATAGGGCCTGCTCTCCTGACTACAGTCTCTACAATAAGGTAATTTCTATGCTTTGTTTTTGTTGTCTTGGTGGTGGTGGGGAGGTAGCAGTGGTGTGTGTGTGTGTGTGTGTGTGTGTGTGTGTGTGTGTGTGTGTGTTTGTGTGTGTGTGTTGCAGTTCCTGCCGGGCAGGGATAGCTCTCTTGAGCTCATGATCACGTGGGTCACTTTCCTGATGGCCAGTGGTGGTGGTGGTGGCTGAGGACTCGGCATCATCTCTTCTCTTATGGCGACCCACCACAGACAACTAGCATTGTCATCTCTCCCACACCCAAGCACTCGGGGCAGGCTAACTACACCCCTGTCACCAGGGCCATCTCCACTGCGCTGCTTGAACAAAGCCCAGGACCTACTCACCGCAAGAAGGTTAGCTCTGGAGCTAGCTCTCAGAGCACCACATCTGGTGAGAGGTGAGGCCAGTTACGCACTGTCCCTGGACATCCATGTGGTTCCTGGGGGTGGGAGGTGACGTAGGTGACCAGAGACATCCCGATGATGTTCTCTAGTGGTAATCTGAGCCATGGGCGTCTACACTGACACCTGCTGTTACATAGCTGCCAACTCAGAAGTGACACTTAGCCACTTAGCAGCAGCTCGGGAGGTGGGAGGGGCTGTGATGTCACTCACCATCACCCCAGGTGACATGGCTGGCTGATGGCCACCAGCTACTCCTTTTCACTCCGGAGTCCCCAGTTCTGTCTCTCTTCCTGATGCTCCAGCTGCTCCACTTTGCTTTCTCTGCGACCTACCAGCACATCCTCGCACTCTGCAGTGGCTCCAGCTGCAGGCTGGCCACGGCTAGTGGGTTTCCTGCTAACGTCCTCCATGAAGTTTGGAGTAGCAGCACGGGTGTCTATGATGCACCTGTGCCTGTGCTAGAAAGCAGATCTCTGGGTGGCATGGCAGTCCTCAGGTCTCCGTCTGTCTTACTCCTCCGGTGCTGTGCCGTCTGAATTGGATTAAATTTTTGGATGTTCTAGGCATAAGACAGCTTTGGAAATCACATTATACATCAAGCTAGGATGAACAAGGACTGCCATCTGCTCCGCCCCTGATTGATATACAAACAATACCAACAACAAGGTTTCTCTTTGCCCAGTGCCAGGGGTTCTATTTAATTTCTAAGTTAAATGTATTAAGAGTCCTTTCTGAAGGTATTTATAGATTCTTCTTGTGGTAAAGACATTTGAAAGTTAACTATGTAATAGATTTGCGTGTGAGTGGATATTCCAAGAATGTCAAGGATTTTAGAATTTATTAACACATGTATTAATAATTATTAATTCAATTTTAATATTATTCTTTTTATATCACTTCCCATGTAATATGCAAAATATCTTAGACAATTGAGTGTGAGGGAAAAAAGTCAAAAAATAAAACAGCAAAGTATAAGGACATAGGAGCTGTTAGTATTGAAAATTGAAAATGTGTATATCATGAGAATTTAACCAGAATAGATCCTAGATTAGCAGATGCCTGAAGAAGAAAAAGTTCAGACACAGCCTGGAGCAAAGCTTAGAGACTTGGACATAATAAATAATGAGATCTGAGATTTTTAGGGAAATGAGCAATGGATTACACGGCTAATTATTTGTGTAAGATAAAAATTAGATTTTTTAGTTTAATATGAGTTAAAAAGTTCTAAGCATTAGAAGAAATTATTAACACACATGTAAAGACAAAGGAGAGTGGCATCAAAATAAGCCACTAAAGGGATGGAATTATTACTTAAACGCTCAACACTTTCTAAAAATCAGTAGCTTCTGCACGGTTTCTTGTAGCTTCTCTATTCATACTGGTATTTCTACAACTACCCATATTCAATTGAGTATTTTACTCTCAGTTGCAGGTGTGAATGCTAATGATTCCTACCTCCACACAGTGAATTAAAATGGTAGGTAACTGCTTTTTATTAAATAACTGGTCTCAGAGTCACAGGGAAATTGACATTTTACGTATTTCAATTGGACACATATGCTTGATGCCCTTAAGGAAGCAATGTATGAGTGAATCTTCAAATAGAGGTACATGCCTTTAACCTTCATATTCTCCCTCTAGAAATTTGTATTAAGAAAAGTAAAAACTTGTAGATGTTAAAACTTCATAGATGTATGGGGTCTGACCTGGGTCCTCTGCATATATGTTGTGGCTGAGTAGCTTCCTATCTTGTGGGAGTCCTAACAGTGGGAACAGAGGCTGTGGTACATTACTGTGATGCTGACCCCAGGATGTGTGCCTGATCTTATGGTAGCTCTGTATGCCAACGTGTTTGGTTGATGTCCCTTGGAAGGTCTGATCTTTCTGACAGAGGTGGAAGGGGGCTATAGAGGAGAAGGGAAATTAAGGTGGAAGGAGAAACTGGGGAGGGAAAAGAAGAAGAAGTTAGGATGTAGTGTTTAAAATAATAATAATAAAAATTAGAAAGTAAAAAGGTAGGAGCTAAACATTCTTAATCAGAAATCCAAAATGCTCCAAAAAAGAAAGTTGTTTGAATGTCCACATGGTATCACAAGCACCTGTAGCATGTTGACATGGAACATGCAGGGACACTAAAATAGATCTTGAAGCTATCCCTAGGCTGTATGCAAAAATGTATGTTTGTGTTTGGGTCTCTATCCTCAAGATATATCATTATAAGAACAGAAATATACATAAATTTAAAATACCTGAAATCAAAACTTTTCTCTCTTCCTAAATATTCCTAACAAGGGTATTGATATCTTAATAAGTATTTTAAACTTAACTGATTTAATAATCAGATAATACAGTCAAGTTAGCAAATGGGTATTTGTACAGCAAATATGAGCATGATTATCTGAATTTGAACTGACTTAGGGGCAAGCCTGTCTTTTATATGAATAAAAGATGGAATAAACTGGTTATAACATGTGCATAGCATGCTGCCTTTTCAACAGGCAAGGAAACTATACAATGCACTCCTGGAACTTCTGGAAGGCTCTGCATCAAGTTTTAGAAAGGTACAGCGATCATATGTTGTTATTGTTCAGGACACTATATTAGTTGAAATAATTATTAATACCCCCTTTAATCTCAAAAGATCCAAAAATGTATAAAAAGTAATGCAGACTTAACCGTTGTGTGTGTGTGTGTGTGTGTGCTTTTACCATCTCAATCTATATCTATGTTAATTTAAGTTTTGAAATTGGCATGTATTTCCAGGGATGGAAGTGAAACCATATTGATACTTCAGCATGTAAAAATGGGAAGGTACACACTCCCAGCTAGGCCGATTCTACAGGAGCCAGGTATAGCTTTCAAAATACACAAACTCACAAATTCAAAAGGCTTACGATGAACAAGCCATGCTTAATGCCTTTCTATCCATTACACTTTAGTATTTCATTGCTGAGAAGTTTACGGAGGCAGAAGATAAATTAGCGTCTTTTGCTGTGTTCTAGAAATCTGACCTTGTGGTGCAGCAGCTGTGAACAAATTTTAAAACAGAAAGTGGGTTTGTTGTTTTATAGAAGATTATTATTTTTTTCAGTGAGAGGAAGTAAAGAGCTAGCCACTTTCAAAGGAAGATAGAATAATAAAAATCTCTAAAAGTCAAGAAACACTTGCAGGGAGTGGTGAAATATTAATCAAGGAATGGATACCCCCAAGCAGAGAAACAGGCTGGGAGGAATCATTGGCACAGAAGACCTTTCCTACCAGGGATTTGATTTTTGTTCATAAGACAATAGAGATAGAATCTCTCTGCTTTGAAATTAATGAATCGGCCTCATTGTAAATGTCTGTGCTTATCGTGACTGACATGTTTGTAAAGGATTGCAATGAAAATGGCCTCTGGAAGATGGGGACAGTTGTAGGATGAGAGGCTCCAAGGTGGTTGGTTTTAGCTGAAGTTAATGAAGATCTGTTCCTGCCTTGAAAGGGTTGAGCACAGGGAGAGGTTGTCCTTGCTGCTTGGAGAAGTTTGAATCAGCAAAACCCAGCTTTCTGACCTTATGGAAAGACCCATACTGAAGTTCAAATATGTCCTTGGAAATATCAGAGTTATATTTAATAGGAACTGGTATTCAATGAATTTTAAAATTTAAAATGTATCAGCACATGCTCAAAAAGGAGCCCTAAATGTTGGGTGGCATTTTACTAAGCCTAAGTCAGAATGTCTCCCCCAACTGGCAATTTTCATAAATGAAAGTTACTCCCTATGTAGCCAGCAAATTCTGTGTCTGCTTAGTTATATAGTTTAGTATGTTATTCTTAATGTGTGTTAACGGCATAATGAGTTTCACCATAGTTTTTATAAATGCATCTAACATGATCTGCATTATTGCTCAGGTTTATCATCCAACCACAGACTCTTCCTTTTCACAAGACTTCACATAACACGTCTTTAAAATGCATAACACAGGACCCCACCTCCTTTTAACTCACACACCATGGCCCTGTACTGAAGGTTAGGAGTGGGGAGAGACTTACAACTAAATGAATATTTTAAACTGTTTGAATCTTGTAACTTTCCGCCATTTTACAAATTCTTACCCTGTTTCTTTCCATTTTTAAATCAATCTCTCTCTCTCTCTCTCTCTCTCTCTCTCTCTCTCTCTCTCTCTCTCTTTCTCCCTCTTCCTCTCCCCCTCTCTCTCTGCACACACACACACACACACACACACACACATTCACACACACACACACTTATTCACATATGTGTGTGTGATACATCTTCCTCTATCTCTCCTTCACTCAAATATAAAACCAAGTATTTTCTGTATTCTCATTTTAACAGGATCTTTCTACTTCTTTCATGCACTTAGTTTTGACCCTTTATTTCTGAACCTAAAATTTAACACCACCTGAGTCTAATTAAATTCTTAGATATTGTGCCTCATTTCTCCATTACTTTCTGGGCAAGGTGGATATTTTATTTTGCATTTTTAATTGTATTTCTCAATTTTGTTACCTATTCACATATATCTTACATTTCTTATAGCAGGCAGTTAAATAATTCACACTCTATTTTATTAACTAGACTTTATAATAAAGAGTTATTGAAAGGAGAACAATTTACATTTAATCTCTAGTAGTTATTCAAGTTCGGATTAAGTCTAAGGATTTTGATTATATTTTAAAATTCAAAGAAATATTTGTCTACCGGTGATAGTAAACTATATTTTAGATAACAGAGGGGGCTTGGGTCTGTCATTAACATGCTGACTTGCAGAACATCCATGAGGTCCCTAACAACCTCATGCTTGGCTTTTATGGCACATTCTAGTTGGACTTTGACACTACAATTTAACCGCATTTATTATCTGACTTTATATTTATTTTTTGTATTTTTGTCAGTTTGATACAAGCTAGAGTTACTTAAAAAGAAAACAAATCAATTAAGGAAATGCCTCCATCATGTTGGCCATAGGTAAGACTGCAGAGCAGCGTCTTGATTAGCAATGGGTGTAGGAAGCTTCGGTCTAGTGTGGGCACTGCCCCCTCTAAGGAAATGGTCTTCAGCAGACTGAGCAAGCCACAAGGAGCAGGGTGGGAAGTAGCCGTTCTCTGAGAATCTCTGCTGCAGTCTCTGTTTCCACTTCCTGCCTTGGCTTTTTTGGAGTGAGATCACTGCTCAAATTTGTTCTGAGATAAAACAAGAGGATCAAGATATTTACATGGGCATAGATTAATTATTGGATGTTGGCTTCTCATAGATGCAGACTGACTTAGAATCTGGCAATTTTTTTAACCCTGGGAATTCCTCAAAATGGGTGGTAACTAGGGGTGATTTTCTTGCAGTATTATTCTGAACAGCTGGTGGAGAAATGTCCTCATTCTCGAAGAGCCAGGTTTGGTTGTAAATCATAGCATCTACCATGTAATTTAAATGTCATCCCCCTTTAAAGCCAGGCTCCTGTAGATCAATGGAAAACATACTTTTAATAACAAAAGTAACTTTTTTTTATCCAAATAAAGTGTTATTTAAAATATGCAATGGGGATGGGGAAAGGAGGGAGGGAGGCAGGGAGGGAGGGAGGGAGGGAGGGAGAGGGGGAGGGAGGCAGGAATGGAGGGAGGGAGAGAGAAAGAGACAGAGACAGAGAGAGAGAGAGAGAGAGAGAGAGAGAGAGAGAGAGAGAGAGAGAGAGAGAGAGAAGTTCGAGACATGACTTTCTGTTGGTAGCCATTTGTGGCGCACCCAAAGATGGCACCGGCTTCCTGCCGATGATTCAGCAAACAGAGCTGTTGTGCAGCCCGAGGGACATAGTGCGCATGTACCTCGCTCATCACAGCCCGCTCTTGGGGCATGCTAATGAGATACTGGAGGGCGCACCAAAGGTAGCGACACGAGTCTCCTGGGCATATATAAGCAGTGCACTTTTCTTCCTTGGGGTCCCCTGCTCAAGAGTACTGTACAATAAAGGTTGTTAGCAGAAGAATCCTGTTGCTGCGTGTCGTTCTTGCTGGTGAGACGTTAGGCTCTCGACAACTTTCAAAATGTTACCACAAAAACTCAGATTCCCTTTGTTTTTGGGTCTGTGTTTTAAAACCTGGCAAATAAGTACTTGAGTGTTTGGCAAATCATCAAAATCAACTAAAATACAAGAGGAAAAAAAGCTAAGAGTACATAGATTGAGTCTTTGATTCTTAAGGGTAAGCTACTAAGTGATTTTACACTGATAGGTATCTTGATATATATTTATGAAACTATATAAACCAACAAATATATGCATGCCTATAAATGCACACACACATGTACATGTCTTTGCTTCTTGCACAGTTTTCCTAAGTCCTAGAATTTAGGTTTATGATCATAGATAAGGGCTTAGTACAGATTTTTTTTCTAGGGGGAAGAAGAAGCAGATGTATAGACATGAGTTATTACTTATATCTGATAAATGAGAAAATGAGAAGGATGGCACTCTGCTAAGCAAGGTCAGGGTAGAGATCTTCACTGCTGTTACAATTTCTTGCCCATCTTCACTCCTATCTCCACGTTTCATGCATGTACAGCTTTTGAATTTCAGTAACTTCTCAGGCATTGTTCCACGGCTCTTTTTCTAGTTGTATACTTTATTGGCTTACAGATTTTGGTGCTGAGGGAAGGGAGCTGTGTGATGATTCAACCTTCCATCTTTTCATTGACTCCCCTTGAAATGCACATCTTCAAATGTAGGTGACAAGAACCACATTTCTCTTCAAAAAGACATTATTCACCAGCAGTTCTCATGTGATCCTGTAATTTTGTCCAGCAATTAGTGTTTGGGATTGTTTATTCATTTATTCAGTAAACATTGATTGATTACCCGCTGTGTGCCGAGCACTACCCTGGGTGTTGTAGATACATCAGTGAACCAAACAGGGCATTCTAGAACTCTGACGATGAGTAATACAGAGGATACACACTTTTTGCATAGGGTCAGGAGATAAGTGTTGCATAATAGCAAACACAGAATGGGGGAACAAAGATCAGAGTGTTGAGAGAAAAATTCAAGCAACTTTAAGAGGGCTCAGATGAGACTTACAGTGAAGGTGACATCTGGATATATCTTTTCAGAGTTGGGGACAAAGTGCTGTGCCTTAGAAATTCTGTTTCATTTGGATATGGGCTTCTTGGTTACCCCGTTTTTGTGGAAGGGTGTAGGAAAGCTGATATCTGTTGTATATAATGCTTTATTATAGTTCTGGTTTCTGACTCTTGGCCCAATGCCAGACCAGACCCAGTTTCATCAGGACTGGCAGCCCACCCGCGCACAGGTTGCTGGGAGCTCAGAATTGCTGCAGGAGTTCTCCCCATCCAAAGTGGAAGGGAGAGGAGCCCCAAATCTCTCACAGTGCAGGTGGCAGTGCTGCTTGGGAACACACACTCCTGGCCCAAGGCCAGACCCAGCCCAGCTGCATCAGCACTGGGCTTTGACATCAGAACTCAAGCCTACCCAGAGAGATGAACACCCAGAAACAATCTTCCTCTGGAGACCATGGGCCCCAGAGACCCTCAAGAAAGGCAGGCTATAGTAAGAGACAAAAAGATTACCTAGCATCACCTATAAAAAGATGGCAAGAGGTAAGCATAAGACTCTAAGAAATGGAAACCAAGACAACCTGGCATCATAACCCAGTTTTTTCAACACTGCAAATAGTGGATATCCTAACTCACCAGAAAACAAGATTTAGACTTAATATCATACTTCACAATGATGATGAATATCTTTGACAAGCACATAAATAACACAGATAGGAAGTACAGAAAAGCCAGCAGAACACATGCAAACAAGTTGAAGCCCTTAAAGAGGAGACATAAAACACAAAGATCACTTAAAGAGCTGCAGGAAAGCACAAATATCCAGGAAAAGGAACTGAATACATAAATAGAAACAATCCCTCAACAGAGGAATAGATACAGAAATTGTGGTACATATACATAATGGAGTACTACTCAGCTATTAAAAAAATGAGTTCATGAAATTCCTAGGCAAATGGATAGAACTTGAAGCTATCATCCTGAGTGATGCAACCTAGCCACTAAAGAGCACTCATGGTATGTACTCACTTATAAGTAAATACTAGTGCCCTCTCACCCCCCAAAAGTTCAGAATACCCAAGAACTTATCCACAGAACTTATGAAGCTCAAAAAGTAGGAAGACCAAATGTAGGTGCCTCAGTCTTTATTAGAAGGGAGAACAAAACATGAGAGAAAATAAAAGATCAAAGAGAGGAGCAGGGATTGAAGAAAAGATCTCTAGAGAGTGCTTCAACTGGAAAACCACCTCACCCTTTTTTTGATCATATTATTTTCTTTTTCTTATTTTTTTAAACTTTATTTTAAAAAACAAAGGTAAAAAAAGAAAACAATTAAACATTTTTGCATAAATGTATACAAATACATTTTTGTCAGTGCTTGGCTTTTTTTTTCTTTTTTTTTTTTTTTAAGGTTTGATACTCTGCATTAAGGTCTTACTAGTTACAATGAGCAAAAAGTACATGTAAAACAGGATGTAACCCAGAATTAGTCAACGTTTTCTTGGTGTGTATAAATTGAGCATAATGTTATTTTATTGTTAGTTTTGTTTTGTTTTCTTTTTTTCTTGAACTTCATACATTCTGTGAGTAGTTTCTGGGGTAGTCCGAGCCTCTGGGGTTAGCATCCCACTATCAGTGACTGCATATTATGTCTGTTCTTTTGTGACTGGGTTATCTCACTCAGAATGATATTCTCTAGATGCAGCCATTTTCTTACGAATTTGGTTAAGTCATTGTTTCTGGTGGCTGAGTAGTATTCCATTGGGTAAATGTACCACAATTTTTGTATCCATTATTCTACTGAAGGAAATCTGGGTTCTTTCCAGCTTCTGGCTATTATAAATAGAGCTGCTATGAACATTGTGGTGCATGTATCTTTGTTGTATATTGGAGTATTTTTGGGGTATATGCCCAGAAGTGGAATAGCTGGATCTTCAGGTAGTACTATGTCCAATTTTCTGAGGAATTGGCAGACTGATTTTCAGAGTGGTTGTATCAGTTTACAACCCCACCAACAGTGGAGAAGTGTTCCTCTTTCTCCACAACCTCACCAACATCTGCTGTCATCTAAGTTTTGGATCTTGGCCAATCTGACTGGTGTGAGGTGGAATCTCAGGGTTGTTTTGATTTGCATTTCCCTGATGGCTAAGGAGGTCTAGCACTTCCTTAGATGTTTCTCAGCCATTCCACATTCCTCAATTGAGAACATTTTATTTAGCTCTGTACCCCATTTTTTAATAGTGTTGTTTGATTCTCTGGTGTCTAGCTTTTTGAGTTCTTTGTATACCTTGGATTTTAAGCCTCTATCTGATGTGGAGTTGGTAAAGATCTTTTCCCATTCTGTTGGCTGCCGTTTTGTTTTCTTGACAATGTCCTTAGCCTTACAGAAACTTTGCAATCTCATTAAGTCCCATTTGTTAATCTTTGACCTTAGAGCTTGAGCCATTGGTGTTTTGTTCAGAAAATTTTCTCCTGTGCCTATGTGTTCTAAGGTTTTCCCTACTTTCTCTTCTAATAGTTTCAGTGTATCTGGTTTAATGTGGAGATCTTTGATCCACTTCCACTTGAGCTTTGTACAAGGAGATAAGAAAGGGTCTAATTTCATTCTTCTGCATGCTGAGTGCCAGTTGGACCAACACCATTTGTTGAATAGGCTGTTCTTTTTCCATTGAATGTCTACAGCTTTCTTCTTGGGGCCGTTTGCTTGGAAGTTTTTTTCCCACTCATTTACTCTGAGGTAGTATCTGTCTTTGTCTCTGAGATGAGTTTCCTGTATGCAGCAAAATGCTGGATTTTGTTTATGTATCTAGTCTGATAGCCTATGTCTTTTTATTGGGGAGTTGAGTCCATTTATGTTAATAGATATCAAGGAATAGTGGTTGCTCTTTCCTGCTATAATTGCTTTTGTAGGTTGAATTGTGTCTGTGTCTCTTTCTTCTTTTGATTTTCTTGCTTAGGAGTTTTCTTGTTTTTACTAGGATATATTTTCCCTCATTGTATTGGGTTTTCCACCTATAATTCGTTGTAGTGCTGGGTTTGTGGTCACATATTGTGTAAATTTTGATTTGTCTTGAAATATTTTCATCTCTTCATCTATGGTGATTGATAGTTTTGCTGGGTATAGCAGCGTGGGCTGGCACTTGTGCTCTCTTAGGTTCTGCATGATGTCTTTCCAGGCTCTTCTAACTTTCATAGTCTCTGTTGAGAAATCTGGTGTGATTCTGATTGGTCTGCCTTTATATGTTACCTGACTTTTTCCCTTACTGCTTTTAGTATTCTTTCTTTGCTTTGGGCACTTGGTGTTTTGACTATTATGTGTCAGGAGGTATTTCTTTTCTGGTCCAACCTATTTGGAGTTCTGTAGGCTTCTTTTATGCTCGTGGTCATCTGATTCTTAAGGGTAGGGAAGTTTTCTTCTACAATTTTGTTGAAGATAATTACTGTGCCTCTTAGTTGATATTCTTCTCCCTCTTCTAGTCCTATTATCCTTAGGTTTGGTCTTCTCATTGTGTCCTGGATCTCCTGGACATTTTTTGTTAGGAGGTTTTTGGTTTTTGCATCTTCTCTGAGTGTTTTGTCTATGTTTACAATGTAATCTTAGGCCCCCGAGATTCTCTCTTCCATCTCTTGTAGTCTATTGGAAATGCTTGCATCTGTGACTCCTGATTTCTTTTTAAGGTGTTATACCTCTAGGGTTATCTCTTTTAGTGTTTTCTTTATTGTGTCAATTTCCATTTTAAGTTCCTTCTTCCATTCCTTCTTCTCTCTGGTTCTGTTTTATCTAGTTCTTTGAGTTCTTTGAGTGTTTTTCTTGGTTCCTCTTTAAAAGCTTCTGATTCTCTTTGCTTTTCCTCCTGTTCTTCTTTACAAATCTTTATCGTTGTCTTGAGGTATGATTTTAGGTCTGTGTCTTCTTTTTCTGGAGTGTTTGGCATTCTGCTGTTTTCTGTGATGCGAGAGCTGGGTACTGGTGTTGCCAGGTTTTCTTGGTTTTCTTGGGATATGCTCTTTTGCTTTCCTTTTGCCATCTTTTTGTCAGTGATATATTCTTGCCTTTTCCTTGTACCTGGTCTGCATCCCTGGATCTCCCCTGATCTAGGTGGTGGATGGTCCAAGCCCTGTTCTACACCCCAAAGCCGCTGGGTGGGAACAGAGCTCCCAATGCTGGGTTTCTGGTCCCTGGATCAGGCAGGACAGGGGCACGCTTTCCGTGCACACTCAGCAGAGATCTCTCTGCCCCCTGTCTACTCTGATAAACTTCTCACCAGGCCTGTACCTTTGGGAACTGCTCAAAAACCACCCTTATACAGCCACCAAACTCAAGCACTATTGCTGATGCCAAGAGTGTTTACTGGCTGGAAGCAGATATGGATGTCTCCTCAGAGGCTCTCTCAGTGTCATACAGATACAAATGAGGATGCTTACAGCCAAACATCAGACTGAACCAGGGGACCCCAATGAATGAGCTAGAGGAAGGACTGAAAGAGCTGAAAGGTTTGCACCCTCATGGGAAGAACAACACCATCAACAGCCAAGGCACTGAGGTGGAGAGCGTGATTGGAAGAGGGAGAATCTTCATGGAAATAAGTTGAGGGGGGGATCGGAAAGAAGTGGGGAGGAAGGGTATAACATTTGAAATATAAATACAGAAATATCCAATAAAATTGAAAAAGAAGATAAAACATATTTCTGGTTTTTACCTTAAGGTATTTTCATATTCTCTCATTTTTACAACCCAAAATGTCTTCAAATGTTGCCAAAAGGTCTCTGTGTACAAAAAATGCCTTAATTGAGTTTATACTTATGATCATGAACTATAGAAAATTCTTTTGAAAAATACTTTTATATAAATATTAACCTTACATTACTCTTTAAATAGTCAATGATCTTGCTGAACTGCAAAATGTTGCTTTTGGTCATTATATTATCATAACATTTTTGAAAATCAGAATCTCTTTTATTGCAGAGGTTTGTTTGCTGCTACTTGACTCACTATTCTATTATTTGATATAAGTCTGTAAATTTTGTCACCTTGAAGAGACATTTTTTTCCCTATTCTTCAAAAATTGATGTAACTGCTTAGAGCTATCTTCTCATTCCATATGCACGTTCAGCTAGCTTGTCATTGTCTAAAGAAAAGAACAAAACAAACAAAAAACAAGAACAAAACAGAACAGAACAGAACGAAATCTGTGATAGGGTTGTGATAGGCATTTAAAACATATTGATTAGTTTAGAAAGAATTGGCACCTTTGTGAAATTAATTCTTCTCTTCCATGACCATTGACTTAGGTTTACTATTTTAAGTTTCTTTTTTCTTTTTCTTTTTTAAATAAGAACAGACTTTAATCCAGGGTAGGAGGGAGGCCAATCCAGGGTAGGAGGGAGGCTTGGTTCAGCTGGCTTCCCCAATTTCTGCTCCCTGGGAAATCAGTGTTGTGAGTGCATGTGAAACGGAGGGGCTCTTTCCCCCCAGTGCCCTTCCCCCTCCTGGGGCCCACTCACACTACACCCTCTTCCCAAGTCCCCAACCCACCCCCCTTGAGAAAAACTGGACATGGGGATAGGGAGGGGAGCTGGCCAGAGGAGGACCCTTTTCTGTGGCATTAGATGGGGGAGGGACAACTGGGGTTCCCCCACCCATTCCACCTCCCTCTAAACTCCTGACAACCCCCCCACAAAAGAACAGCCTTTTTATTGAATATTCTTGGTATTTACATTTCAGATGTTATCTTCTTTTCCTCAATCCCATCCCAATCCCCCTCCCCCTCCCATTGCCTACATAAAGGTGCTTCCTCTCCCAAAGTTTCTTGAAGATAGCATGGCCTCAAACTCTACCTTCTGAGAACAGGGATTTCAGGCATAGCCATTTAGCTCAGTTTTGATTGCCTGGTTTTACGGATATATTTATTTTTATTTCATATGAACGAACGTTTGTCTTGTTTGAGTATATATATATATGTATGTATGTTTATCCTATGGCAGCAATGGCATCAACACTGTTAAAGTATGTCAGATCACCTGGAACTGGAGTTATAGCATTTGTGAGCTCCCATGTGGGTGCCGGGAATTGAATTCTGTCTATGAGAATAAATGCATTAACTGTTTCCTTAATGAAGCTATGCTGCTCAGGATGATAATGCACCTACAAGAGCCAGAAAGCACCTAATGTAAACAGCAGTTCCAAGCATGAGAAACATGATTTAATATTAGTTAGGTAAGTTTAAGAGACCCATAAGTAGTGAAGGTTATTGCTGTTGCCTTTGGTTATCTCACAAAACTTGAAGGTAAGAACCTATATCTGTAAACACCCATGCTTTGGACTCAATGTTTGAAAAGTGTGGCTGGAACTGACTTAGTGTCCTCCCTGAGGATCATCTCTGATGATGTCAAAAGATGCTGTGCAAACTGCCTAGGGTGGGTAGCAATCGATATCCCATTCAGCTATAAAGCCTTTAAGCCACATAACCAACATGGCTATCCCCAAATATACAATAATGCTACTCATGTCTTGAGGATAACCAACAGCCACCACATTGGACTATGGCTCACCTAATATGAGAAAATTTATATTTGTTGCTGTAAACCTGGGAACCACTGATCTCTGTGGGTGTAATATGATCATCTGCTTAAGGTTGCTTCCATCATGACTTCCCTGTAATTACTGACCATATCCTGGAATGACGACCCAAATAAACCATTTGCTTTTACAGCTGTGGCCACAGAGTCTTTAATAAATCATCTCTAATTGGTTCTGCATTTTAAAATATATTCCATGTATGTTCTTTGTTGTGAACACCAAAACTAGCTTTTTAAAAAATATTATAACCATTGTATATCTATTCAGAAAATATGCAAACTGCAAATTTCTTCACATCCACTCTCTAAGCTTTCTGTTTCTGCTGAAGTCTGTTTTCCATAAATGCCCAGAGTTATGATAAGGTCTGTTTTGTTGAAGGCATATAAAGATATGAGTTTTTATTATCTCATGAATTATGACAAAAGAAAATCTGTTTTGTAGCCAAAAAAATTAATTCTGCATACAATCGTGTACATAGCATATTTGCAATGGATTTTCATGGAATTCGAACTTGCTTTGACTCCCAGTGCTCAGAGAGTGGTATCAGTGAGACCTGAGGTAGAACTACCAGACAGTGCTACCAGCTTTCTCCTGGATGTTTTCATTGCATCTTGGTGATGCCTCACTCCAGGCAACAGGATTACTTCCAGATGCTTTTCATGTGATGGCAATAGTTCTCTGGAAATACCGGAAGAATGCAAAGTGACTTCAAAGCAAATAACTGTACCTTACTAAATGCACTATAAAAAATAATGCTTAGATAAAATCCTTACTAATCAAGTCCCAAAAAAGTGTTTATCATTATGTTATTATGAGTTTATGGAAAGCAAAGTGTGAATGAAAGCCAGTTGTGTTTGAAGAAAATTAAAAATCACAACATATGCATTTCACTTAAAATATTTTACAAATATGTGTGACCTCCTGTCATTGCTAGATCTCTGTTTCCCTAATTCCCAAAGACCCTGAGATGCTATTTAATGAAAATGGTAGATGTTGTGAAGCTTGACTTTGATTAACTTAATTTTTAACCTGCATCTGGCCACAGTTAAAGATTTTTATTAAGAAAAACAAGGAAAATGTGACATATGGCATTAATCGGTGTGTGTGACACATTTCAAATTGTGTTTTCCATGCAACCCTTCAAAGTGGGGATGTGTACTCAACTTTCCACAGAACATTTACCTCTAGACTGCTCATTAAAATAAGATGCCCATAAATCTTCCCTCTCAGCTTACACACTGAAACAAAGGCAAGGGAAATTCACTCTACAAAAACGTCTGATAATTAAACTTTAATTTTCTTTCCCACCCTAGATATTTGCTTTCTTTTCTAGTCAGCTTTATCCTCTCCCCACGCTCTCAGAACTCCCACTAATATTTTCTGCTGATGAAGTACGCATGACTGAACGTTCTTGTATGCGATGGCTCTCCACTTACTCACAGAAGGAAGATAAACACAGCTTTCTGAGCACCCCGGGCTCCAAATCATTAATCACCCATATGTTCATACAGTGGTCTTTGTAGATTTTGAATAGATTCTCCTGAACTTGCCCTCTGTTGGAAAACATCTCCACACACTGAAAGGCTGAAACATCTCCTCAGAATGTGTTTGGAACTTTGAGATGTAGTAAAGAACTCTCACGTGTGTATGGCTGCTGTGGTCATCATAAGAAATAGTGAGAGTTGCCATGTTTGTCACCCTTCTCTTCAAGGGCATCTTCATTAAGATACCCACAGCACTCGCATCCTCTCCAGGACTTCTCAATCTGATTTTAGGGAAGGTTCTGATAGCTTACTATGCACCATGGAATGGATTTCTGATAGATTCATCCCTGGTGTTGGCTTTACAGTGGTATTTCAGCTTGGATTCTTGAAGCTTAGCACAATGCAAACGAAGAATGATTATCTGAGAAAATGCTCAGAACAAGGAAATAAATGTTGGTTCCTTGGAAGCATGGAACATTTAAAATAAAATAGTTGTGATTTATTAAGAAGAAGAAAAACAATGAGAAGATGTATTTAACAGAGTGGGGAGAAAACGAGAAAGATACAAGGTAATTAGTTTGATGTCTTTCCCTACCCCACATCAGAAGAGATTTAAAGCTGCAACAGGCAATTTGGCTGCAGTTTAAAAAAAAAAAATTAGGATATCCATGGAAAGGAAAGCTTTAATGGACTTGGACATCAGGACATTCAAGCAAAGTAAAGGAATTGACTTTGCTCATTGAGAACAAAGACTGAGCTTAAGTGGACAAATGGACACCTGCTCCCTGCCTCCACGCAATAGCATGAGAGCACAAATGGCTCTTTTCCCTTATGGAGTGTATGAATAACTCACTGCCAAGTGCCCGATGTTGAGGACTCATGCTTAATAGAGGAAAATTAAAGGAGACAGGCACTGTCAGCCTTAGGGAAAAATAAAAAATTTATTTTTAATAAACTTGTGACCATTGAATAAAATCACTCTTTTTCACCAAGATCACACATCTCGCTAAGCCACTGAGATAGTTATGGAGCAGATTCTAGGCCATGGCCACTGAGCTTTACTCGGTGAAGATGTCTCTGGTATTTAACACCATCTTTCACAGAGATAGGTTACCAGACATTACCACATATGCTTGGGAATTAAGAGTGTAGCTCTTTAATTCTCATTTTCTTACTTGCTAAAGAAGATGAACACCTTTCTAATTAATTAATTAATTAATTAATTAATTAATTAATTAGTTGCATCACAAGTGCAGGTTCTCCTCTCCTCCACGTACCATCTTCCTACCCCCAAACCATTTCCCTCCATTTCTCTTCAAAGGAGGGCAGATTCGCCCATGAATGTCAAACAGAAGCTGAATACTTTTGAAAATATTTCTCAGTCATTTTAATTCTTCTAGAAATTCTTTATTCAGATCCATAGCCCATTTTAATTGAGTTGTTTGTGTTTAAGAGTCTTTATTTTTTGAATTCATTATATATGTTTGGTATTAATCGTATATCATATACATAGCTGGCAAAATTCTTCCTCATGCAGTGGTCTTCCTCTTCACTCAATTGGGTATTTCGTTGAAAGTAGAGAGGCTTTCAAGTTTTATGAGGATGCATCTGTTAGCTGTTTACCTTCATTTATGCATGAATGTGTCCCACGCAACCGTCTCGCCAGCAAGAACAACACGGCACACAAAATAGGATTCTTCTGCGGTAAAGCTTTAATGCTCTCGAGAGGCAGAGCATAAGCTTACATCAAGTAGAAGCGAAGACCCCGAACTATCTAGCCCGTCCCCTTATAAAGGGATCAGTCCTCGCCTTGGACGTGGAGCCCCCTGATTGGTTGAAACTCATCAGGCCCTATGAGCTCAAGGAGTGGAAAGTTACCCAGCACGTGCGCACAAGACTTGTTTACTGCTAACTCCAGCCAGATGTCAGCACCATCTTGTAATGGAGAATGTGCAGGCAGCGCCCAACATGAATGGGGTCCTGTTCAGAGCTGCAGAGATCTACCACAGGCCCAAATGTAGATAGCCCAGTGTACCCAGCATCTTGTACCACACAACTCCTAAAATTAAGGCTCACAAATTTAGGCAGCACAGCAAGGAAGGAGGAAGGTCCTGGAGATTCAAGGGTAGAGAGGAGTAGCCTCTTGAGTGACACAGCCTTAGCTTGTGCTGTTGCTGAAGGGCCATGTCTAAGTTCATGGCTTTACAGCAGTGTGTGTGTGTGTGTGTTTGTGTGTGTGTGTGTGTGTGTGTGTGTGTGTGTGTATGTATGTGTGTGTGTTTTGGTGGGTCAGTGTTAATGTCTGGCTCAAATCACTACTAGAGAACATGGGAATGTCCTTGTTTGGGGCAGCCATCCGGGGCCGCGTGGATGTCCAAGGGCAGTGCATAACTGCCCCTGCCCCTCACTGAATGTGGTGCTTTGGAGAGCTAGTTTCATCTCTCACTGGTGGCAGTACTCAGGGTAGTGGGGCCTGTGCCTAGTCCAGGCAGCACAATGGCAGTCTGGAAAAGCTGCCACAGGGTCACGAGTTCAAGAACTCCTTACCAGCTGCAGCACATGACAGAGTAGGTCCTACATCTTGCCTGTACGGTACAGCATAGTTGACCCTGAGGGTAGGGGCACAGGTGAGTGGGCCCAGAGGATGAGAGTGCAGGAAAGCTGGCTTCTCCACTCATCTCCCACGAGGTGAGGTGGCATAGGCCCAGGGCTGATTCCTTTCACTCCTTGACCCTCATTACCTGTGGATACCCGGAGACTCGACCCTCAGGTCATAGGAGCTGGTGAGCTGGCCTGCTTCTAACTCTACAGAGCTCATGAGAGTGAGTCCTGTATCTCCTCTGAGCATCACTGTAGAGTGATTCTGGTAGAGGGGCACAGGTGATCCAGCATTGATGTAAAGAGCAGCAGAGGGCTGGCCCCACCACTTATATGCTATGAGGTGGTGTAGATGCCTCTGTTCCTTGTCACCTGCAGTAGCCAGGAGATCTAGCTGTGGGGTCATGAGGGCTCTGTCTTCTCCTCACTCAGAGAGTGGGCCCTGCACCTATGCCGTCCTGATGGCAAAGGCACAGCTCCAGGATCTGAAAGCAGGGGAGCTGGCCCAGCCTCTCATAGGCTGCAGCACTTGGGAGCGTGGTTCTGGCACTTTGATTGGGAAGTTTGGTGGAGCTGACTCTGAAGGCATGGGAATAGCTGAGCTAACCCTGAGGGCAAGGGAGCAAGAGGGCTGTCCTTGCCTCCTGCTGATGCCAGCACTGGGCAGGCTAGCAAAAACCGTGCTGGAGAACTTACTCTGGTGGTGAGAATGAACGAGAGTTGGTGGGCTGACCAGTTCAAATAGCATCCAGGCCCAGATTTTGGACTCTGAATTGGCCCATCTCATCTGAATCATCTGCAAATGGTTGGGGCATGTGAAAGGGCCAGTCCATGTGGATAGTAAACTACAGAATCTCCAAGACATAGAGCAACAGCAAAATAAATAGGAGGTCTCAATGAGGATCCATTCTTAATAGGGTCAGCGAAGTCAGAGATCTTGAACCAGACAAATACCTCATTGCAATGAACCTTTACAGATGAAGATGTGTGAACAGAAAGATATACTGTCAGACACACTGAAACACACTACAGCCTCCATGATGAGATGTTTTCTATGCTATTGATGTCCCTCCCCGTGTGTGTGTGTGTGTGTGTGTGTGTGTGTGTGTGTGTGTGTGTGTTTGAGGGGGGCGAAAGGTTGCAGGGTAAAAAAAAAAAAAGAAGATATGAGGGGAAGGAAGATGTGTGAGTCTGTGTTGCATGATGTGTAACTCCCAAAGAATAAATAAGTTTAAAAGAAAGAAATTTGTCATGATTCTTCATTTAATTAAATTAGGTAGGAAATGAGCCTGAGTGAGCCACCATGTAACAACGAAGCCTGACCCTCCCAAACTTTTGGCTGTGGTGGTCATTTGGTCATAGAGGTAAAGGCACAGTTAGGATTTTTGTGCAACCTTGCAGAAGTGATAATGGTAGAAACTTATTGTTCCTGGGGTATTGCATGATGATTGTAGCTGCTCTTCCTCCCGTCATCATTTTAGAGTCTATTTTAGATCCTTTGCCATTTCTAAGCTTGCTCACTACATGTGTCAATTTTGGGTGGGAGTGTGTGTCCCAAGTGCTTCTGAAAAGTTATATTATTATGGAGGCAAGCTCTGCAATCCATCAGCTCTCAACCTTCTGAAGACAGCTCACTATTACTCAGCAACACTGAAGGAAGGAATTCACGAGAGGCCATCTTTTGATTGCTATTAGAGTTTTAGTCTCAGCTATTGCCTTAAGAAGAAAAATCCGAACCACTTGGTTACCCTGCAGTTTTCCATTATTGTCCCCAAGCTGTGCACTGAGATTCAGTGATGGGGTTAGCAATGTCATCTATCCCAGTCTCGTTTGACTTAAGAATAAAACTTGATGTCTCAAATCCCTGTCTCTTGCCTACCTACAACTATAGCCATCAATCTTCCCTTTCAGCAGTTCTAAGATGACAGAGACAGACTTTTTATCCACACTTTGTGTGAAAGCAACTGAATTGACCGCTAGGCATGATGGGAACGTCACATTGCATCACTAACGTGGCTCTTTAGCTGGTTACAGATCCAGTTGCTTGTTGTTTCTGGATGCAACTTTGTTTAGGATGGACTTTTGTTCTGGTTTTAACCCCACAGATCACTTAAGCATTCTTTCACGGAGTCCACTTTACTCTTTTAACATTACAAACTCTCAGCAGTGAGAAAAAATGCAGGGTTTGTTAATGTTTTAGCTTTAGGTTCAAACTGAAACTGAATCTATAGCAAGAAAGGACCATCATCCACTTTTAAGCTTTCGGTAATTATTGTATTACAAAATATGGTGATGTGTAACTTATGCAGGCTTCTAAACTTTTATTAAATACATTTCAAGAAGATTGTCTAGGAAGTTAGTCTTAGCAATGATGACAGCTTTTCTGGGCAGAATGCTGTGTTTGTGCTCAGACACGGTGCAATAACTCCATTTCAGAAATCTCAGATACCCAATGGTGCAGGAGTGCCATTCCAAAAGGCAACAAAAAAGTGTCCAGATGAAATACAAGACTAGAGATGTTAGCAGGCTTTTTCAAATTCTGAGACTCAGGCATTCCTGAGACTCAGGTCCTAGAGGTACGGCCTTTCAACTCTTTTCAGTTAACAGAGATGTCTCAGAGGCCAAGAGGCATCAAAACCACAGATAAAGCTGAGCCTGGG
Source organism: Micromys minutus (assembly GCF_963924665.1). Classification (NCBI taxonomy): domain Eukaryota; kingdom Metazoa; phylum Chordata; class Mammalia; order Rodentia; family Muridae; genus Micromys; species Micromys minutus. The sequence continues at coordinate 40,023,528 of NC_137979.1, read as the reverse complement.
AAGCCTTACTGTGCTAACCACAAGTCTCCATACATACCTCTAGTCTTGGAGCCTTTCACTATCAACTTTACTTAAAATAGATGGTGCAGTACTGAGACCTCAGCTCATAAATATTGCTCTATAGAAAGAGTATCAGAGAATGGACAAGGTAGTGTGTCATACGCAAGCTATGCTGTCTGACTGTAAAGGTAAGGCAGTCAATAACGGCAAGCAGGGAAGGACTCATGAAGCTTTAGCCCCAACTAATGACCTGTAGGCAATGATTGCTGGGGGACACAAGCACATTTTCTTCTGTGCTCCAGTCAACTGGCTAGGAGTAGACAAACCAAGCTGAGCCTGGAACATGCAAATTTATACTACAAGGTTCTTGGGTGTGAAGAGATTGGCTGCCTCCAGTCCATACCTCTTCTTCTCTCCGAGGAGCCATTTTTCTTTTAAGTGATGTTTTGTCAGGTAATTTTATAACAGCAACAGAAATGAGACTAGTGTTTTGTGTGCCTGTAAATAATGCCTCGGCCAAGGTCGTGTGAGCAGCCATAATGGAACTCATTGGGGTTCAAAAAGAAAAATAAAATGTCATGATGTATTATGATGCATGATTAAATTATTCTAATGAAAATTTAAAAAATCTTGCAGAAAGTGTCAAACAGTGTACTCCTAGGTATGGGGAGAATGGGGTAGTGATACATGGTGCAGGATATGTGAACCTCCAAAGCACTGAGCCAAGTGAAAGACGGCCATGCATGCAAGGTCCTCTCTGACAAGAGGAGCCTGGGAAATAGAAAAGGCTCTAGAGGGGTAGGTAGGCGGGTCCTGGAGACTGGGGTTGGGTATGAAACTGAACATGCAGATAGGAACAAAGTTTCCTTTTTGGGTGATGATTTTTTTAAAAACATATATTTTATTATTTATTTTTATATACATGTGTATGCTTCCATATGAGTGAGGAGGGCAGACAGGAGGAGGAGTTACGGGGAGTTGTGAGCTGCCAGATGTTGAGAATTGACCTCAGGACTTCTGCAAGAATTGTATGTGCTCTTAACTACTGAGCCATTGCTTGAAGAAACCTCTCTTAAAGGACATTGTGGGGATAGTTGAACACTTAGGTAAAGGTACTGGAAATACTGACTTACTTAAATAAAATAAGAGAAATGTATACATGTAAATTTTATCTCAAAAAAGCTGTTTAATAAAAGACAGCCAGGGGCAATTGCCAAGGAGAAGAGATTTGATGAGCTCGGAAAAACAACAATATCTGGGTCATTAACGGAGCACGTGCCCTTGACCAGATACATAGGCTCCAGGCATCAGATTATTGCACTTTCTCTTTCTTTCTTTCTTTCTTTCTTTCTTTCTTTCTTTCTTTCTTTTTTTTTTTTTTTTTTTTTTTTTTAGGAGAAGAGAAGGAGATCATTCCTGTTTGGACCCCTTTAACTTCTTTCTCTCCTATTTTCAGATTATATAATTTACTTAAGAGACCCAAGAGACTTTTAAATTTGTAAACATTTTTAGCAATAATGGGATAAAAAAAAAAAACATACAAAAACAGGCATCTTTTAAGTATACAAACACTGAAGTTTTGCATTAATTAATTCTTTTATTCCTTTACATCCTGGTTGAAGTTCATTCCCTCCTTTTCTCTCAATCCCACCCTCCAACCTTCTTCTTCCCTTCTTCTCTCCCAGAAGGGGAGGTCCCCATCTTGGGTACCAACCTGCCCCGGCTCATCAAGTTTCATCATCAAGACTAAGGCACATCCTCATTCACTGAAGCCAGAGAAGGCAGACCAACTAGGGAAAAGGGATCCAAAGGCAGACACCAGAGTCCAAGTCAGAGATAGCCTGCTCCAATTGTTAGGGAACTCACATGGAGACCAGGCTGCACATATGTTACATATAGGTAGGGGATTTAGGTTCAGTCCTTGAATGCTCCTTGGTTGGCAGTGGCAGTTTAGTCTCTGTGAGCCCCCATTGGCCCAGGTTGAATGGCTCTATATGTCTTCATATGGTGTCCTTGATCCCTCTGTCTCCCACAATCCTTCCCTTGTCTCTGCAATGAAACTCCCTGAGTTCTGCCTAATGTTTGACTGTGGCTCTCTGCATTTGTATCCATCAGCTGCTGGATAAAGTCAGATGATAATTGTGCTAGGCTCCTGTCTGCAAGCAGAGTGTCACTAATAGTGCTGGGAGTTGGCTCTTTCCCATAGTGTGGGTCTTAAGTTGGGCCAGTCAACTTTTTAAAAATCAGACAGAAAACATTTCCATTCCCTTTAGGCTTAAAATACCTAAATAAAACTTTAATCAATGATGTTAGAAGACTTTATAAGAAAAACTAATAAAGCAGCAAAAGGAGACTATAGAAGACACTAGAGATGGGATGACTTAGGCTTTTGGATACTATTAGAGCTTTTAGAGTGGCAACATTTCTAAAAGTCACAATTGTCATCTGAGAGACTTCATCCAGCAGCTGATGGATACAAATGCAGAGGCTCTGCAAGAGGACTTGCATATTGTTTCCAAATTTGGTGGCCAGAGACTCTGTGTGACTCTTGTTTCAGAGGACCTAATGTCTTTTTCTGATCTCTACAGGCATTGCATGTATGTGATACACAGTATACATGCAGACAAAGCACCTATAAAAGTCTCTATCAAATATAAAAGGTCAGGGAACTCTACATAAGAGAAGGCAGAAAGAGCCACAGGGGTTAAAGAACATGTCTCTCTGAATCAAAATAAGCAAGACTCATATGAACTCACAGGGACTGAGGCAGCAAACAGAGGACCTGCATGGGTTTGCACCAGGTCCCATATATATATATATATAATAGTTTTCAGTTGATTAATTTTATGGACCCCTGAGTGAATGAATCAGTAGGTCTCTGATTCTTGTGCCTTTTCTTGGGCTCTTTTCCTTCCGGTGAGTTACTTTGTTGAACTTCCATGGGATCTTTTTTGTTTTATAATTTATTTTGTTATGATTTGTTGTTATATCTCAGAAGCCTGTTCTTTTCTAATGAGAGACAGAAAAGAAGTGTATCTGGATGGGAGGGGAAGAAAGGAGGAACTTGGGGAAATATTGAGATGGAAAAATTCAATCAGAATATACTGTATGAGTAACTACTCTATTTTCTTTCTTGTTATCTTTTTAAAACTTTTTCACTGTATATCCTATTCACTGTTCCCCTCCTGGTCACCTCTTTCTACAATCCTTTCCCCTCCCCTTCTCCTTCTCCTCTGAGGGGTGTGGCCCCTGAATGGCATTTCAAGTAGCTGTGAGTCTAGGTACTTCCTTTCCCACTGAGACCAGACAAGGCATCCCAGCTAGAGGAACACACCCCACTCACAAGCAACAGCTTTTGGAATAGTTCCTTTCCAGGGTCTTAGTTCAGGACCCACATGAAGGTCAAGCTGCACATCTGCTATACATGAATGGGGAGCCCTAGGTGTAGTCCATGTATGTTCTTTGGTTGGTGGCTCAGTCTCTAAGAGCCCCAAGAATATAGGCTAGTTGATTCTGTTGGTCTTCCTGTGGAGCTCCTATACCTTTTGGAGCCTGCAATCCTTCCTCCTATTTTTTCACAAGAGTCCCCAAACTCCATCCACTGTTTGGCTGTGAGTGTCAGTATCTATCTGAATCAGCTGCTGGGTAGAGCCTGGACAACATGCTCCTATAAGAGAATATCATTAATAGTGTCAGAGATTGGTGCTTGCTCATGGGATAGGTCTTAAGTTGGGCCAGTTTTTGGTTGGTCATTGGTCTGACCCTGGTCTGACCCTGGTCTGACAGATCTAGGATGTGGTAGGATGTGTATGTGTACTGGTGTCCATCACTTTGTCATTTTATTTCTTTTTAAATTAATTATTTCATTTTTTTATATTTCAGATGTTGCATCCCACCTGGTGCCTCTTCCCACAGTTCTTCATTTTATTCCCCCCCCCCCCAATTTGCCTCTGAGAAAGGGATCCTCCATTGGGAATCCCCCTTCCTTTGGGTTTCAAGTCTTTAAAGAATTAAGCACATCTTCTCCAGTGAGGCAGTCCTTTGCTACCTAGGTGCTGGGGGCCACAGACCAGCCCATGAATGCTCTTTGATTGGTGACTTTATCTCTGGGAGCTCCTAGGGGTCTGGGTTAGTTCAGACTGATAGTCTTCCTATGATTTTGCCAATCCCTTCAGCTCTGTCAGTTCTTCCCCCAACTCTTCAATAGAGATATTCAGCCTCAGTCCAATGGTTGGCTGTATCTGTATCTAAGTCAGCTGCTGGTAGAATCTCTCAGAGTAGATCCATGCTAGGCTCCTGTCTGTAAGCACAACATGGCATCAGTAATAGTGTCAGGATTTGGTAGTCACCCATTAGATGGATCTCAAGTTGGACTGGTCACTGGACAGCCTTTTCTTCAGTCTCTGCTCCATTTTTTTTATTGCTGCATTGCTTTTAGACAGGAACAATTATGGGTCAGTCATTTTGACTATGGTTGGTAACCCTGTCCTTCCACTTGGGAGTCTGTCTGTGTACTGGAGGTGATCTCTTTAGGTTCCCTCGCCCTACATTTGAGCATTTTGTCTAAGGTCAACCTCATTGTGTCCTGGGTGTCTCTCACATCCAGGTTTCTGGGTCTTCCTAGAGGGTCCCCTCAACCCTAGACCCCCAGAAGCTACATACTTCCATTCATTCTCTTTGCCCTCTGGGGTTCTCTTTGTCCCTGCCCCCATACCTGATCTTGCACTCCTTTTCCTCCCCTTTCCTCTCCCACACAGATCCTACCCTCCCTGTACCTCCTAATCACTCCTCGTGAGACTGAAGCATCCTCACTTGGGTCTTTCTTCTTCTTAAACGTCTTATGGTCTGCGGGTTGTATCCTGGGTATTCTGTACTTTATGACTATGAAAAAAAAACTTTTTAAAAAGTAGAAGAAACGACTTACTGAATAAGATTGCATTAGGTCTAGAAATTAGAGTAAGGACTGGAAAATAAAATAACATAAAATCACAAGGCTTACATATTATACTCTGTTTTATGTTCAGATCATATCAATATTTTGCCTTTTTACAAAGTTTTTACAGAGCAAAACAATCAGAAAAAGTGAAAAGAGACATTGCATTATAGACAAAAAATTATAGGGTGAGGATTAATATTTAGCATATAACAAGAACTAAAATTTTAAACACCAGAGATTAAATCATCCAATGAACACCTTGGCAAATGAACATGAACATGCATTCTAAGAAAAATTGCATGTGGCTAATAAATACTTTAAAACATTTTACAACCGTAGCCACTAAAGAAATACAGGCCAAACAACATTGGGATTTCATCTCCCGCTATTCAAAGCAGTAATTTTAAAGAAAACAAACATTCATAAATACTGACAAGAATACGGTCTTTCTTCATGGCAAGTGAAATGGGAATCAGTCTATTTATGATAGAAATCGGAGTTTAAATTTACTTTAAAGAAAATAAAAGTACTACAGCTAGTTCATGGGAAATATACCAAAAGAAGCCAAGTGGGCTTACTATAGAGATAGTTGTTTTTAAAACTACATTATTTAGGCAGTCAAGTTATAAGAGCTATGTTTCTGTTGATAGATAAGTGGATAAATAAAATGAGACATATGCAGTGGAATTTTATTCAGGAATAAAGAAAAAATATTATGCTTGCTGGAAAGTGAGTGAAAATAGAAAGAATAATGTTAAGAGAAACAAGCCAGTTTGAAGATAGATTGCATGCACCTGCTCAATCAAAGGAAGAAGAAAAGAACTAAAGAAAAACAAAAGACATGGGCATGGGTGAGTCTTTTTGGAATGTGGGAAGGAAAGGGGGAAGAAAACAGAAGTTATACAGGAGTGAATGATTTAAATTGTTATATGCACATATGAAAATGTTACAAAACCCCTTTACTTCAAATCTAATAAGAAAACGAATATAGATACAAAGGACGCAAAAAAGGAAAGAAAAAAAAACCAAAAACCAAAAAACGGGGTTGAGAACATCATACATCACAGCCAGTGGGACAGTTTGCCTGTCACTAGAGGGCACTATTGCGCCATCACCCTTTCAACCACTCCCTGGTGCAGAACGCAGGAAAACAGCCAGCTGACTCACAAGTCACTCCTACCCACCCTGGATTTACCCCACAGCATCATTTTCTGGCCTTTAGATTGCACTGGAATGTACTAAACAGGAAATGGTCATGGATGTATCCTAGGTGTCTATCTCTTGCTCACATGGCAAAGAAACTTTCAAGGAAGCATCACCCAACATTTTCATCCAGGTTGCAGTGTGCTTTTGAGCTCCTGAGCTGAAATTAAAAGGGAGTTCGAGAAAACTCAGATATCTGTGTGCTAATTATATGTCTTCATTGCTGGCCTCAGATGGGTCTTGATAGGTCTTGGGATAGGTTCATGGGAGACATATTCTACAATGCATGAAGCAAGGTTGAGTCTAGCCTTGTTCCTGAATGGAGCACAGAGGTTCATATTCTGGAGCTGTAGAGGTCAGGGGTTAGAGAATATGGTGTTCATGATCAGAATAAAAGTGGCCTAACATAACAGCAATGATGGAAGAGGGCAGGAGCAGTAACAGAAAACAAGTTAAACGCAAACAGACAAAGGCATGCTCAGTCCCTTCATCCAGAAGTCCACATTTCTGTAAAATCTGAAATTACTGGGAGTTTGAGAATGTTTCTACAAGTGGAGAACTCAGTCTGAGAACTGGCTGAGTAAATTATTGATAAAGTATTATTATTACTTTCAGTGTACTTGTTTAAGAATTCACAATATGGTTGTTTTACTCGATATAAACTTGGTGTTTAGAATTCAGCTTTCTAGTTGATATTTGTTATGATATGAAAATATTTCAAATTAAAAAAAAGAAACTTGAAATCTATACTACTTCTGGTAACAGGCACTTTTACTATGGCATACTCAGTCAGTAAATGAAGATCAGAAAGCTCACAAACAGATTTTCAAAAGACCGAAACAGTTTGAGTCACAGCAGAAGCACCTGGCTAACTCAGAAAATGGAAATTAGTTTTGGCAAATATCTGAATATAAGCCAGATGCATGGTAAGCTTCCTTCTTATAGCCTGGGTTCATCAGCAGTCAAGTTTCAACTTGGACGTAACAGAGGTAGATCATTCACAATTCCTTACAGATTACTCAGAAAGTTCCTAAGAGACAAGTTGTTAGACAACTTTGTTCTGTATGATAGCAAAATTGATGTCTCTGGTTACCCTAAAACATTAACTTTTGATGTGTTTGGAGACCTTTGAGTCTTTCAGATTTGGGAAGAAAGTAAGTGACTGTAACTTTAATGTATGCAAAAGAAATTAGAATTGGAATTGTTCAAAGGAATACACAAGGAAACAGGTGCTAGTGTGATTGATGGACCTCTGTATACTCTACAGGAAACATGGGGGCAGCATTCTGCGAGCATCCATGTCTTCTCAAGGGAAAACGTGAGGGAGTGTCCTTTACAGCTGGCTAGGGGTGATTCAGTGCTGTTGACCTGTGATCTGCAGTCACAAGAGGTTTATGATGTCCACATATTCTCTTGCCCTTATAAGTTGAAGATTAAAAGGTTTTATTGGTACTGTCACTGTTTCTGCTTCTCCTGGCCTTTTTGTTGGTCACTGAATTTATGTCAGTGAAAATTCACACATGAGTTCAAGGAGCAAATCTTTCCAGGTAGTAATGTGGCTTTTTAGAGGGATGAGAGTAAATGTAGGGAAGGGCATGCCCGTCTCTATCACTAGAATACTCTTCAAAAAATATTAATCCAATAGTGCCTTCAGCAAAGAGACCAGAGAAATGTTGCCCTTATTAAATGAGTTGGAAAGCATTGTGTCTTCTGTTTTCTGGACAGAATAGGGTAGAATTAGCTTCTTTGTTTTGTGTTAAGATGTATTTTATGAGTGTTCAGTCCCTGCTTACATTACTGTTACTTCAGAGAAAATTTGTTTCCAAAAGGCAGAAACTCTAAGAGAATAACAGAATGGTTCACACTTTTAACATCATTTACTTAGCAGACAAAAAGCACCACATTCGTGCCCTGAACCTTGTGTGCCCCTTTCCATATAACCTCAAAGGACAAACAGACATAAAATGAAAGCAGAGATGTGAAGCCTAAATCTTGCTCTGAGTAACCATGTGACAGCCAAGTATAGAGCCAATGGTTTCAGCTAATGCAGCCCCTGAAGGTGAATATGGGTATAGACAAGGACGGGGCATTTGAACAGTTCCTTTCAGCCTGGTACTTGCTAGGGCCAGAACTCACATTTAAATGAAATGGTTAGATGCTTACCAGAACAAAATGGTGCTCTGAGTTTCTGTCTGACAAAGTGCTATATGGCTTTTGACTGGGTCATTTCGAAACTATATGAGACTCCCTAAAGTCCTAGGCTCTGAATATGTGGACTATACCAGGAAGACAAAGTTCACTGTCCCACTGATTTACAGATGTTGCTTTCCCTTAAAGGGGGGGAGGGGAGTAAAAAGAAAACACACAGGGCCAACATGAGCTTAGATTGATCATGGTGTCAGAGACCTGGAAAACATCTGGATGCCCTAAAGATATGAAGAAAATAAATAATTGTTGGGCCAGCTTTATTCTTTATGACTGTGGTTCATGAAGAAGAATAAAGTGCTAATGTCACCTAGAAGATCAAGGGCTTAAGAAATTCTTCAACGTTGGCTTTTTATTGTTTTCTACAACTTCATTTTTGGTTAGGCTTGGTTTTCCTCATTGTTTTGGGTTATTTTATTAAGCCCATGGATCCCTCAGACAGGTATATAGCAAGGTGAAATAAAAGAAGAAAAAATATTTGCTACTCAGTGGAGAAAAAGAAGAAAAAGATTGCCTTCTGTGATAAGGAACCCCTTGCGAGCTCGCTCTCTCGCTCTCTCTCTCTCTCTCTCTCTCTCTCTCTCTCTCTCTCTCTCTCTCTCTCTCTCCTCCTCTCTGTTTCTCTGTCTCTCTCTCTCTGTCTCTCTCCCTCCCCCCGTGTGTGTGTGTGTCTGTGTGTGTGTATGTGTGTGTGTGTGTGTGTGTGTGTGTGTGTGTGTGTGTGTGTGTGTGTGTGTATCTGCTCTTTCATGCCCACCTCAGTTTTCACTCTGGGAAGTAAAAAGCTAAAGGAAAAGCATTTTGGCATAAAACTATATGAATAGATTTTTGTCAGTACTTGATTTTTTAAAGGTTTGATAGTATACATTGACATCTTACTAGTTACCATAAAGTACATAAAACACAACATAGAAATAGTCAAAGTTTTCTTGGTATGTATAGATTAAACCCAATGATTTTTAAATACCAAAAATTGCCACAAGACTATTTTTTTAGCTCTTGAGTTATTAATGATGTAAGGTCTAGTTATACCCCACTCTGAGTGGGTGCTATACACTTGTTATTGTTGTTGTTTTTTTTTTTTTAACAAAGAACTGAGGATTCTACTTTTTGGCCTTTCTTCTTTTGAGCTTCATATGATTTCTGAGTTGTTTCTTGGGTATTGAGAGCTTTCTGGGGTTAGTATCCAATTACCAGTGACTGCATATTATGTCTATTCTTTTGTGATTGGGTTACCTCACTCAGGAAGATATTCTATAGGTACATTCATTTTCCTAGGAATTCCATAAAGTCATTGTTTCTAGTAGCTGAGTAGTACTCCATTGTGTAAATATACCACAATTTTTGTGTCCATTCATCTACTGAAAAACATCTGGGTTCTTTCCAGCTTCTGGCTATTATAAATAGGGCTTCTATGAACATGATGGAGCATGTGTCCTTATTGTATGTTGGAGCATCTTTCTGGTATATGCCCAGAAGTGAAATAACTGGATCTTCAGGTAGGACTATATTCAATTTTCTGAGTAACTGCCAGACTGATTTCCAGAGTGGTTGTACCAGCTTACAACCTCACTAGCAGTGGAGGAGTGCTCCTCTTTTGCCACATCCTCACCAGCATCTGCTGTCATCTGAGTTTTTGATCTTAGCCATTCTGACTGGTGTGAGGTGAAATCTCAGGGTTGTTTTGATCTGCATTTCCCTGATGGCTAATGATTTCGAGCACTTCCTTAGATGTTTCTCAGCCACTCAATATCCCTCAATTGAGAATTCTTTGTTTAGCTCTGTACCCCATTTTAAAATAAGATTGTTTGATTCTATGGAGTCTAACTCTTTAAATTCTTTATATATATTGGATATTAGACGTCTATCAGATGTGGGATTGGTAAAGATCTTTTCCCAATCTGTTGGCTGCCATTTTGTTTCCTTGACAGTGTCCTTAGCCTTACAGAAACTTTGCAATCTCATTAAATCCCATTTTTTGATCCTTAGTCTTAAAGCACAAGCCATTTGTGTTCTTTTCAGGAAATTTTTCTTTGTGCCCTTGTTTTCTAAGGTTTTCTCCAATTTCTCTTCTAATAGTTTCATTGTACCTGGTTTAATGTGGAGATTCACCTAAACTCTAGTGTATGACTCTTCTGCCTTCTAATAACTTTATTGACTTATGTGAGTATTTATGCAAACCCTCTTTTGTAAATATTACTTTTTTCTTCACTTGAATTCTTCCAGTCTAAAGGTATGTAAAGGTGTGATTACCTTTGTATAAGCATTTTAATATATCAATGTGTATCTTAAGTGAAGGGTGTTTCAAATATGGTCTGATCAATAGGGCATAGTATGACTCTATTTGCACTGAATTCTTATAAATATAGCTTGAATTTTGATGATTTGTTTGAAGTGTATATTAAATGGATGCCCATTAGGTATTTCTCAAAGATAGAGATAGAGATAGAGATAGAGAGAGAGAGAGAGAGAGAGAGAGAGAGAGAGAGAGAGAGAGAGAGCTAAAGGAAAGTCTTAAAAGAAAGGAAACCCTGCATGGTGTGCTAAAAAGATCCCTGAGCATGTTGGTCAAGAGAGAGGCTAGAGATGCATCTGGATGATGGAACCCTGCAGTGAAACAACCCAGGGGTGAATCTGGCCTGTGATATTCACTTTTCTTCTTAACATGAGAGCAAGAATCAAACTTTATTGTGCCATTGGGTTGGGTGGAGTGACTTAATAGTATAGAATACTTGGTATGTTACAGTAGGCCCATAGTATGTGATGCACATTGGAAAGTGGAACAGAATTCATAGCTCTGCCCCCAGAGTATTCTGTTTTACCTGTAACGGTTTTCAGTTGATTTTCACTGAAAATCTTCATAAACCTTTCTATATTTCAGTTTTTACTTTCGTGAAATAAAGAAAACTATACTAATCTTTGGATGACTGGGAAACTGGATTGAAAATTTAGCACATTGAACTAGTATGTAATATGTGAACCATATCTTATTATAATAGATCTTTCCTCTCTTTTCCTCTTTACTTCTGACTCCAGGTGTTGTTAACCTCTGAACGTCAGTATCAGTGTACCACTGTGTGCTTATCATCATGAAGATAGAAGCAGACTACTGCTTTTGAATTGCTTGTTTTGAGGGCTCCTAATGAATGTATTGCCACTTCCTACTTTCTGCAGAAGGGGTAGAGTCACTCACATTCTTGACAACTTCACTTTTCTTATTCCCTGTGTATGCCTGTGGTATTGCAGTGGCTTGGGGACACAGTTTTGCAGCCCAAGAAGCAGGCTTGTCCCTTCTCGAATGAAATTTCAGGTCACTTAGGAAACCATGAACAAGAGTCTGTCCAATGATTACAGCTGGATGGCCTCAGGTCTCCTTGGCTGATTGATGCTTTCTCACATAGACAGATCTGTGTGAGACCCTGAAAAGGAGAACAGAAATAGAGAAAGCCTTTTAGCCTAGGGGACACACGGGTCTACTATTCAGGTAATATCTTGCCGGCCACCTTGTTCCTGTTTTTGAAGGCCTTCAGTCAGTTCCTTAGAGGCAGGGCTACAGGATTTCATCTGTCACAGCCTGTATCTGGCATCTTGAAGTAACTATAAAGCATGGAGACTACTTTTGAGACACATAACTAACACCCGAAAAACCATAAAAAGGGATGTTACTGGAATCTAGTATTCAGTCCTCTGCTGCTAATCCCCATTACTGTGTTGGCTCCAATCACACAGAATACTGGGGATTCTTTTGGCTTGGCTCCAGAGGCGATTGTACATTACAGCCAAAAACAGGCCTCTTACATTTGGTTGCCAAATTGTATTGTTCAGTTTTATCAACCATGTAATTTACTTTTCCAGGAAAAAAATAATAGATAGAATGTATTATGTCTGTTAAATCCCTGAGCAATGTTTTATGCAGCTGCTCTCGGGGAGACAGGTTTCATGGGGATGATCCTTGGGTTCTGGTTGTCATTCCAGTAAGCTTCTCAGTGGAAATTTACACTTGGAGTTGTTTAATTCCAAAGTCAATAAACTTTCCATTAAGGTAAAGTGATTGTTTCCAAAATTTAAATCCATCTTTAAACAGTCCAAAAAAGAAAAATGTCAGAAAATGTGCTGTGGGAAAATTTAAAAGTGTTTTGTGAAGGTAAAATCGAGTTTTGTATTTAAAAAATAACCAAAGCCTACTGGAATAAATATGTCTACTGGCATAATGTATAAAGAGGCTCTGATCATGCTTCATGTTTATTTGGAAAAATGTTTATCTTCAACCTTTATCTATAAATTCTCACTTCTGCATCATTTCTCTTAAGCCCCCTAATCTCTGCAAAGATGTATGGCTATGTTACTCTATGTTGCTTTTATAATTGTTTGCATAATTCTTGATTGGCCTAAGGTATCTGACTGAGCCTTCACTAATTCTGTATACCAGTAGGCCAAGAACGTGATATATTCCCATCTGATCTAGAGTTAACTTTGATTTTTGAGCATTTGTCTAGTCATTCACTTGGTGGTTGGCTAGCCTTTCTTCTCTATAACGTCAGTGACCCTCTTGCTCCTCATTCACAGTAGAAGGTCAGACTTTATGAATATCTTCAAGGTGATAGAAACTGAGACCTAACATGGGACTTCAAAATTTCAATAGGTGGTATAACCAAACTCATGCAAATGGACATGGAGGAATATATACAATGCTTATCAATACTGATTCATTACATCTCCTACTTCAATCAATTATTTTGAAATTCATGCATACGTGGGTATCTTAGTTAGGGTTTTACTGTTATATGCAGACACCATAATCAAGGCAAGTCTTATAAAGAGCAACATTTAATTGGGGCTGGCTTACAGGGTCCAGAGGTTCAGTCTGTCATCAGCAAGGTGGGAACATGGCAGCATCTAGACAGGCATGGTGTAGGCAGGGCTGAGTGTTCTACATCTTCATCTGAAGGCTGCTAGCAGTATACTAACTTCCAGGCAGCTGGAGTGGGTCTTAATGTCCATGCCCACCGTGACACATCATAACTCCAAAGAGTGTCACTCTCTAGGTCAAGCATACACAAAACATCACATTCCACTCTCTGGATCCTATAGGCTTGTTCTAACACATGAGTCTATAGGGAACATACCTAAACATAGTATAATAAAAAATACATTAAGTTAAACTTCCAAAGTCCCTGTACTCTATAGCAGTACCAACAATGTTAAATAGTGCCCGGGAGAGGGACTGTTTGGAGGTATGGGCTTGTTGAAGTAGGTATATCACTGTAGGCCAAGCATATACAAACCATCACAATGGGGGATAATGAAGTATCAGGTTCATTCCTATAGATACTCTGAGTTTTCTCTCAAAATCACTTACATAGATTTTAAAGTTAGATAGGCAGTCTCTTGAGCAGTGAGTTTTCTTCTCTGCTCCATTAAACTCTAGGGCTTTATAAGTCATCTCCCAGAGTTTCCTTAAGGGTTTAGTGGTTTAAAAATGATGATTCTTCAATCCAGCTCCTGACATTGGGATAAAAAGCATACATGCTACTTTGGAAATGCAATGAGTCTAGAGAAGGTGTCTGACCCTTGTGAAAATTCCAAGTTGATGGCTTGCTAGATGTTTGATCCCATGAAAGACATTATACTTGGGATGGTTAGTTTCAGTTGCCAATCTGAAAAAATCTGATTGTCCCTTTAGAAAAGTCAGTGAGGTTCTGTCTAGATCAGATTGCTCTCTGGATGTCTGTGAAGATAGGTCTTAAATGCTTTAATTGGTGTGTGAAGACTCAGCCTGAAAGTGTGTAGCATAAATTCCTGGTTTAGGGTCCTAAATTGTGTACCAGTGGAGAGACCCAACTGAGTTCATCACATATACTGCCCAGAGTATAGAAATACACGTACACACTGTGACTAGGATGTGAGTAGCTGCTTTAAATACCCCCTTTGACGTCTCTGCTATGCATGTGGAATTATGAGCTAAATCAACCCTAAGGGGGTTCTTTCTTTTAGTGTATTTTGTAGTAAAAGCAGAAACAAAACTCTTTATTATGTACATACACATATATATGTCACAAAAAGATGACAGTGTATATGCATATATATAAACACACATGTAAATATATACTTATATAGTCTTAATTACCTTTCACATTACCCTAATAAAGGTGAAGACGTTTGTTTGGGCTTATGATTTCAAAGGAATTTTAGCCTTTTATGTCAGTGACGGCAAGAGGGTGAGGTCAGGGTTTGTTTTTAGAACATCAGAGAGGAGGCCGTTAGCTTAGACCAGAACAAGGACTAGGCACACCTTCAAAGGCCCACTCTTAGTGTTCTATGTTAACTACCTGTGCTGGATATGTTATGTTAACCTGACATGAGCTATAGTCATCTGAGAGAAGAGAGCCCGGAATGAGAAAATTCCTCCATAAGATTGGGCAACCTTTTCGGTCAGGACATGTTCTTAATTAGTAATCAGTGTTTGAAGTGCATGGTGTGTGGTGCCACCTCTGGGGTGGTGCTCTTGGGTCTTGTAAGAAAGCAGACTGAGCAAACCATGGAAGCCAGCCAGTAAGCAGCACTCCTTTGGGGGACTCTGCATCTGCTTCTTCAGCTTTTCGCCCTGCTTGAGTTCCTGTCCTGATTTCCTTAGCGATAACGGTAATTGAGGTGTAAGAAAAAACAAATCAAAATAAAAACAAGAAACCCCCTTTTTCCCCCAGCTGCTTTGAACAATGATGTTTTATCACAGTAATAGTAACCCTCACTAGGACACTAGCAAACCTCACAGCCCAAAGTTTTAACAGCACTTCAAAATAATGTTACAAGCCGGGGACCAGGTACTCAAGCCATCAGTGGGGGAAGACTTCATAATCAAACCATAAGAAAGAGTGAGGGAATGAGGCAAGGGACAGGAAATATAATGAGGATGGACATGCTGACACAGGAACCTACCAGGACATTTATTGTCTGTTGTTTAGTTTGTGTTACTTTGAAAGCTTTTGAGTTTCATAAACATGTATAATGTATTTTATATTTCCTTCAGACTTCAGAGAAAGAAATGTACTCTGTATGTGTAACTAGGGCTTTTTGCTTTAATGGGAGGAGAGATAGCTGCACCACAGTCTTCATACCAGGCAAAGACAGTCCATGCCAGGCTCCCTCCTACCCCTCCTACCCGCTCTCTTACTCCATCCTTTGCATGCAAGTGTCTGATCATCTCCAAGTGTCGAATGAGAACGAAACTTGTGCCGCATTTTATGGTGATCTGCTTGACAGTGAAAAAGCAGCAGGAGTCTCATGTTGTCTTAGACTTATGTGTCTACATTGTGCAATGACACCTTGTAAAAGTACATTCAGATATATTCTTTCTAGAGCAGTGTATTACTATTGGGTAATGCAATACCGTTGTTTCCATGTTTTATCTAAAGGTTCTCTCTATATGCTGCCTTTGAACTTGCAATCCTCTGCCTTCAGTCCCCCAGTGGTGACATTCTAGGTGTGCTCCTATTATAAAACTAAATTTACTTTTATTTCTAACTGTTGTTGTAATTCTGTTTTTGATTTGCTCTACCTGAGTGCTCTCTTTGATTCTGCATCTCTAGGATCTCAACACAGGCAGCCATGAGCACAAAGATAGTGTAGAATATATGTTCACGGGAAGACATTTACACCAATCTTTACCATTGAGTTTCACCTCTTTATCCAATCAGAGGAAATGTGGATTTGATGTCTTATATCTAACAGTGAAATGTAAGAGCTAGGTAGGGGTTCAGTCAGTGGAGCACTTGTCCAGAACACACAAAGCCCTGTGTTTGATCCCCCGTGCCTCATAAACTGAGTGTGGTGATTCACACCTGTAGTTCAGGACTTAGAAAGGAGAGTCAGGGGAAGAGAAATTCAGTGTTATCCTTGGTCACATAGCAAGATCCAGGCTTTTCTAGATTTTGTAAAAGTCTCAAAACATGCCCTCACATGATATTTCCTTATTTTTCCTGTCTCCTTTCTTGTTCCTTCCATAGGGTCCTATTAATTTGATGGGATCAAAATTTGCACCTTTCCCTCCTAACCCCTCAAATTCTTCTCATTGTAGACTTCTAAAGTTTCATTTCTTATATTCTTATTATAAGTATTAAAACCAGGGCTCATTTTGATGTGACTGAGTTCTCTATACCATGCTTTCAACACCTATAGCCCCAGCAACCGTCATGTATGTTGTAGTCTGTGTGGATGGTCATGTCATAATTCTTGGGAAAGGCAGTCATGTGCAGAGAGCAAAAGAAAGTCTATCTCACTGAAATCAATGTATTGATAAAGAAGAATAATAGGGGATAGTGTGGATAGGTAGAGTAAGAGAATGGGCACTGGGAACCCAAAATTAAATAAACCACTACCCTGTCATACTTGAACCAAGAAAACACTCGATGGTATGTCACAGACAACCTACTAAGGAGAGAATAAAGG
Organism: Micromys minutus; assembly: GCF_963924665.1. Taxonomy (NCBI): domain Eukaryota; kingdom Metazoa; phylum Chordata; class Mammalia; order Rodentia; family Muridae; genus Micromys; species Micromys minutus. The sequence continues at coordinate 40,006,739 of NC_137979.1, read as the reverse complement.
AGCTCTGTCAGCTTTGTATAGAGAAAGGAATTTCTCTGTGGTGAATTATATTTTCTTCTGTTTTATGTACCATGGTGTGATAAAATGTTCAGGATCCCAAATGACAGACCTAGACTATGAGCTTCTTACATCCCGGGTCCCTGTCAGGAGCAGCATTGAGCAAGTGGTGGCTATTTCTGCACTGGTTTTCAACGATTTTTGTGGAAGCTAAGTTTTTTGGTTCCTAAAGGCTTTTGAGAATGGAGCTTGTGATGTTTTTTTGATGACTGTGGAAAAGGATGACTGGCCCAGAGCCTATGGCCCCAGACCTGTGGGAGTTCCATGAGATGCTTTCATAAATGGAGAGCTGGGGCTCATCCTTTCTATTCCATTCTTTATGGAGGAAGCTGTGGACTCAGTGAAGTGCAATTCTTCTTTTCTGCTTTTTGGTATGTAAGGGGATGGATTTCTCAGTAATCCATCTGTTAAATAGACACGGTATTGACAGAATTGTTAATGAAAGGAGCTCAAGAAAGGACGTAATCAATGGTTTGTAATATAAGTGAGAAATTATTTTGTCTTAAATATATGTATTTTAAGATAAATCCAATGCCATGCAAATGTCCATGGTTTCCAATCCATATATACAATACAATGCATTTTACTACATTAAAAATGGTACATGTGCAGCCACTGGGCCCAAGCACTATAGCTGATGCTGGGAGGTGCTCACTGGCAGGAACTAGACAGGGATGCCCCCTCAAGGGCTCTGCCAGAGTCATGAAGCTGAACATGCTTGCAGCTAACCATCAGACTGAGCACAGGGACCCCAGTGAGTGTGCTTGGGGGTGGGTATGAAAGAGCTGAAGGGGTTGTAGACTCATGGGAAGAACAACATTGTTGACCAACCAAATCCTCCACAGCTCCCATGGACTAGAACACCAACCATTGAGCACACACTGAAAGGCCCAAGGCTCCAGTTGCATATGCAGTGGAGAATAGCAGTGTGCGGCATCAATGTGAGAAGAGGCCTTTGGTCCAGAGAGGGCACGTTTTCCCAATGTAGGGGAATGCCAAGACACTGAGGTGGAGAGGGTGATTGGGAGGTAGTGCACCTTTGTGAAGACAAGTAGAGGGGGAGGGGGAATGGGAGTGGGGTGGACAAACGTGATAACATTTCAAATGTAAATACAGGGAGCATCTAATCAAAACTTAAAAAAATAAGAATGACAATTATAAATAAAAGTACATGTCTATAACGTGTTCAACTTCAAACATTTTCAGACCTTCCACATAGAAACCATGTAGAATTTAGCTACTGCCCACTAATTCTTTAAACTGCTCCAACATTAAGCAATCGTTAGTCTGCTTTCTCTGTTTATAGATTTGCTAGTTTTACACATGTCATGCTACTCAAATAATAAACCATGTTCTTCTCTATGGTTTCAAGTAGATTATTTTTACTTTGCAAGAATTATTTTAAAGGTTCATTCATGTTTCTGTGTGTACTAGTACTTCATTACTTTTTATTTCTGAATAACATATTCCATTACTCAGACATATTCAGACATTTTAGTTGCTCATACTTTAGTTTTGAGAATTTGTGACATCTATACATTTTTTTTCTGTTATGAACAGTGCTGATGTAAATAGTTACCTGTTAGTTTTAGTGTAATCATATGTTTAAATTTCTGAAAGAGTGTGTACAGAAGTGTGAGATAATCTTTCAAAGCAATCAATTTTCTTTTTATAGAGCTCTTTTTATCTTTTATTTTTGAGATTATAATATAATTATTTCTTTGCCCCTTTCTTCCCTTCAAACTCTCTCATATATCCCTTTTGCTCTTTTTTAAATTCATGGCCTCTTTTGTAAAACTAATTATTGTTGCATATATATGCATATCATGTATATTACTGAACACGAGTATTCATAAATACATACACAAATATGTAATTATGTCTATACTTATGTATTTACACACCCAATATCTGATGGTTAAAAATGATCTTTAATGAAAATCATCACAACTTTTCCAGAGCTTCCATTAATTAGCACTTAATGATCAAACTGGATTTCAAACTCTATTGGGGATGTTTATAAAGTGTTCTGCAATAGGTTTCTATGTTGGAGTAAAACTATCCAGCAGATATGATTAGTGAGAGCTAGCATATCTTTGTTAGACTATGGCTACATATTCAAGGGATTGTTTATGGCTAGAATGAAAAGCAGGGTCAATAAGGCATGTTTGTGAGCAGAGCAACACAGTAGCAGATTTGCTATGAAACCACCAAAGCCTGACTCATTTAGCAGACTTTTTTTGTAATTATTATAAGCTATTGGTACTTTTTAATATGCTACACTGTTGTAATGTTTTACCACCCCAAACGAAACTAGAAAATGATAGATAAACTGGATGGCTCAGAATACCCTATAGAAGAAGATTATAAACATTAGCAACTTTATAGAAAATGTCAACGCATGGTCTCTATCTAAAAGTGAATTTCTTAAGCCTCATTTTACAAAAAAAGGAAAAGGCAGTTAGGAATGGTGCTTAATTATCTGGGTTTTTAACTAGCTCCAGGTGGTGTGGATATGTGGCTCTGAGTAACACGATTAAAACAGAGTAGTTGGGGATTATGATCCTTAGGCGACCCCAGCATTAAAATTGATTTAAGAACATCTGAACTAGCTCTCTGGGTGTGCAGAGGCACTTGGGATATGCCAACTACCTCATAAGTTCATTATAGAGGGTACTCAATTAATTTTGTCTGTGGCAGTCTGAGCATACAAAAGAGTGTCCAAGAAACAGTTATACTACTTGCTGAATGACTGAATTTTCACCTGGCCACTCTGTCTCTTTCAACTGAAATAATACGAAAACATAGAAAGATTGACTAATTCATCAAGAGCTGAAAGTTCATACAATGGGAGACTGAAAGTTGACCTAAACTTTATCTTAAGTGATCCTAGTTTTAATATCCCATTAAGGTTTGCTTTACTTGATAACTGCAATTTTCAATTCATATTTATTGTTGATATACTGCAGTTGCTTGTGAGTACATCCTGGGCAACTATACTGTTATATTCAACCCTGGAATACTGAAACCCGTTAAGATTCTGCAACTATCAATGGGAGTGACCTCAGCTGTGACTCACTATATTGGGAATATGGAACCTGAAGAGGCCACCTCCTGTTGCCAGAGAAGAACCCCAGCAGAGCAATAGAGACACCAACCCATGCACAAAACTTTCAACACCAAATTTATTCTGTCTACATGTAATATAGGCTTGGGAGAGAAAGCAAAGACTGAGGGAATAGCCCAAATTGAGACCTATTCAATGGGCAAACACCAATCTCTAACACTATTAGTGATGTTCTCTTATGCTTCTAGACAGGAGCGTGCTCTACCCAGCAGCTGACTTAGACAGATATAAACACCCACAGCCCAACAGTAGATGGAGCTTGGGGACTCTTAAAGAATAGGAGGAAGGATTGCAGGCCCCGAAGAGAATAGGAACTCCATAGGAAGACCAACAATCAACTAACCGGGACCCTTGGGGCTTGCAGAGTTGAACCACCAACTAAAGAACATACACCAGTTGGACCTAAACCTCCCTGCTCATACATAGCAAATGTGCAGTTTGACCTTCATATGGGTCCTGAACAATAGGAACTGGGGCTATCCCAAAAGCTGTTGCCGGATGTGGGATATGTTCTACTAGTTAGGCTTCCTTGTCTGTGGGAGAGGAAGCACCTTGCCTTGCAGAGTGGGGTGGGATGGATACCCCAGGTAACCCACACCCACTCAGAAAAGAAGGGGAAGGGAGATGGAAGGATATTGGGAGTAGGTGACTGGGAGGGGGTAGTGAGCTGGATGTAATGTGAGTAAATAAAGAATAAAACGAAGAAAAGATTTTGCATTTATCTGTGGAGAGGACCAGCTGTATTATAGTGAGTGCCCTCAGGTGAGTCTGAGTCTCCAAAGCTTATCCATTCCCTGCTTCATTCTGTGTTCCACAGTCCTGTTGCATTGGCAACGAGCCCCACATATTCTGCATCCCAACAGTTGTCTATATTTTTCATGAGGACAAACTGTTCAGAGATCTAAGCACAAAACAATCAGATCATTATGTAAGGCAAATTCAAGTGGCCTCTGCCACCCATATTGTAAAGGAAAAAGCAAATCATAGAGAGAATATTCCCCATGAAGAAGGAAAACTATGTAATCACAAAAGAGGCTCAAAAAAAGATACTAAACAACATCACAATGATTAAAATGGTTCTATGGCGCTGAAAGAACTCTGGCATACAAGAACTCAGTAAACAAACAACCTTTTTGTGCTATCAACTCTACTCCAACTCTCTGTCTCTCTGTCTCTTTGTCTCTCCATCTCTCTGTCTCTCTCTCTAACGAGAAAATGGGTTGACTGATAACACATTAAGAATCCCCTGAGCTGCTTCACTTACCAAACCAGCTCTACTACTTCCAGTCTACAGAAAAGGAGATGTGCAGATGGACTGACTTCTCCATCCCCAAAGTTTCCCTCTTTTAACATGAAACCATAAGACCCCATGCCATGTGCATACTGTCTCTGTTCCTTAGAGATATTGTGGGCCTTCAGTCATGATTCAAAGATCAATTCTGCTTCTGGAGGGAGATACCTGTCTGTTGCCTCCATCAGTCCTGACCCACGTGATTTATGTGATCCTGGCTTTTAAAATTTGAAACAGTCTTTTTGGGAAGGTGTGTGTGTGTGTTGCAGAATCTGTGAAAACACTATCATTTCTTCTCATCAAAATTAATTTAAAAAATTCTTCAATAAATGCATTGCTGCAATTATTCACCTCAACACTAAAATTAACTCCTTTTGCCACTGAAGTTTTAAGTTAATGTCAATCAAAGCAATAGGGCAGTGACTCTAGGTACTCACTCAAACTTGGCTACAGATTTGTGACTTATTTTGAACAACTAGATACTAATGTGGAAGATGTGGCCACTAAATTACAAATCACTTATAGGTTGAGTTTATTTTACTTTGTGTGTTGTAAGAAAACCATTCATGGGCTAATTGTCCTTCCCAGGAAAAGGTCAGGCACAAGAGACAGCACCTTTCTGAGTCCAGCCAAGAGCACACTTTGGGTGGGGGGAGAGGGGTGAATACATTCTTTTTTTTTCTCCTCCTCTTCCCCTTCTTTTTTCTTCTACTCCTCTTCCTCCTCCTTCACCTACTTCCTTTTTTCCTTCCTTCCTTCCTTCCTTCCTTCCTTCCTTCCTTCCTTTCATTTTACTGATTTTATTGAATATATTTTATGTATATTTCAACTGTTATCCACTTTCCCAGATTCCCCTTCATATCCCCATCCCATCACCCCATTTCCCTTCTTCTATAAAGGTGTTCATCTACCAACTCACTCCCACCTCCTCAACTTGACATTCTCCTACACTTCAGCATCAAGCCTTGGCAGAACCAATGGCTTCTCCTCTCACTGATGCCCAACAAGGCCATCTTTGGCTAAATGTGCAGCTCTAGCCATGGGTCTGTTCATGTGTACTCTTTAGATAGTGGTTTTCTTTTTCTTTCTTTCTTTCTTTCTTTCTTTCTTTCTTTCTTTCTTTCTCTCTTTCTTTCTTTCTTTCTTTCTTTTTCTTTCTTTTTTCTTTCTTTCTTTCTTTTTCTTTCTTTCTTCCTTCCTTCCTTTCTTTCTTTTTTCTTCCTTCTTTTCTCCCTCTCTCTCCCTTTCTTTCTTTGTCCTCTTCCCTCCTCTCCTCTTCTCTTCCCTTTTCCTCTTCTTCCTCCTCCACTTCTTCCTGTTATGGTCTTTTTTTTTTTTTTTTTTTTTTTTGGACATCACCTTGGTTTCTTATTTGGATGACAAGATCTTTTATTTTATTTTTAATATTTTCTTTACTTATATTTTAAGTGTTATCCCCTTTCCCAGTTTCCCCTCTGGAATCCTCCATTTCATTCTCCCTCCCCCTGCAACAATGAGAGTGCTCCCTCCCATTCCCTCCTACCTCCCCACCCAGGCATTCCCTACACTGGGGCACTGAGCCTTCACAGGACCAAGGGCCTCTCCTCTCATTGATGTCCTATAAGACCATTCTCTGCTACCCATGTGACTGGAGTTATGGATCTCTCTGTGTGTACCCTGGTTGGTGGTTTAGTCTCTGGGAGCTCTGGTGGGTCTGGTTTGTTGATATTGTTGTTATTCCTGTGGGGTTGAAAATCTCTTCATTTCCTTTAGTCCCTTTTCTGACTCCTCCATTGGAGACCCTGTTCTTAGTTCAGTGGTTGATTGAGAGCATTTGTCTTTGTATTTGTCAGGCTCCTCTCAGGAGACAGCTATATCAGGCTCATCTCAGAAAGCACTTCTTGGCATCCAGAGTATTGGCTGGGTTTGGTGACAGTATATATGATGTATTCCCAGGTGGAGCAGTCTGTGTATATTCTCCTGTGAATATTTTCTTCTTCCTCTAAGAAAGACTGGAGCATCTGCTCTTTGGTCTTCCACCTTCTTTAGCTTTATATGGTCTGTGGATTGTATCTTGGGTATTCTGAGCTTTTGGGCTAGTATCCACTTATCAGTGAATGCATACTATGCGTGTTCTTTTGTGATTGAATTACCTCAGGATGATATTTTCTAGTTCCATCCATTTGCCTAAGAATTTCATGAAGCCATTTTTCTTAGTAGCTGAGTAGTACTCCATTGTGTAAATATACCACAATTTCTATATTCATTTCTCTGTTGAATGACCTCTGAGTTTTTTCCAGCTTCTGGCTATTATAGCTAAGGCTGCTATGAACATATTGTTGCATGTGTCCTTGTTACATGTTAGAGCATCTTTTGGGTTTATGCCCAGGAGTCCTCAGGTAGTACCATGTGATAGGGGATGGTAACCATTCATTTTTGGTTTTATTTTCAAGGTAGTTATTATCTCTTCTTCATACCATTCCACACAAAGTGTTCTGACCTCATTAAAAGCATTCTTCTCTACTAAGGTGGATGCTTTAGTTTAGTCAGAGGTGGCCAGTAGAGGGCAGGAGGACAGGGAAAAAGTCAAATTTCCTTGCCTTGTTTCAACCCTGACAGTGGTATGTTCTTTAGCTCCTCTGAGGTGGTCCTCTCCCAACATACTGTTAGCTGTGGCTGCACTGATAACATTGTTCTTTCTTTTTATCCCATTAGAGAAAGCATGACTGCAAGATGGGCATTATATGGTATGCTTGTGTGATAGTTTTTATGGAACATATACATATACATATCACAATCTCTGATACATTCTATGAAGCCTTTGTATAACTCAACACATAGTGCTTTTGTTGTAAGGGTTTTGATTGTTATTTCTTTTTTTCTAGCTGTTACCCAATTCCTGTTTAGACTGTCCTTATGCATTCTTTTAACCACATCTACTTCTATAAAGAATTTCATAGGCAACCACTAAAGCAATTACTAGAAAAAGTAATTACCAGTTATTTGTTTCTATGCTTCAGTATATATCATTATTTATCTTTCAATCATACTGAAACAAATAATTCTACTTGGGATTCATAATAGAGATTAGTTTGACCTTAATCAGTGAGTTTAGCTAGCAGTACAATCATTTTCCTACACAGAGACATGCAATTAAGGGATGGCATTTGTTTTTTAATTGTTATTACTCTTATGATTTGATGTGGGAATGAGGCCAATGAGCATGGGTCACATAATTTCATTAAAATGTTTATTAAATATATAGGATATGTACATGTATGTACATGCCATGGTACTTGTATAGAGGTCAGAAGACAAATTCTTGAAATTGGTTTTGTCCATTAGCCATATGGATCATAGGAGTTAAACATGAATAATCAGGTTTTATGGGAAGCTCCTTTACCCACTCAGCCATCCTGGTAGACTGACATATATTTTTAAACTTACATTATAAAATTTGCCATCTCAATCCTTTGAAAATAAACACTATTCCACTCTTAAGTATATTTACAGTGCTGTAAAGCAGACTTCAGATTTATTTTTTTAAAACTCTGAGACCTTAAAATCTGTATATATTTAAAAAATAACTTTCTCTTCACTTGTAACTAAAACTCTGCTTTCTGTTTTCTTTCTTCCTCCCTCCCTCCCTTCCTCTCTTCCTTCCTTCCTTTCTTTTTCTTTCTCTTCTTTCTTTCTTTCTTTCTTTCTTTCTTCCTTCCTTCCCTCATTTCTTTCTTTCTTTCTTTTTTTCTTTCTTTCTTTCTTTCTTTCTTTCTTTCTTTCTTTCTTTCTTTCTTTCTTTCTTCCTTGCTAGATACTGTAGAGATAATGGATGAATTGGGCAGTCAAAAACTTTTCTTGCAAATCTGAAGACTTTAGTATAGTCCTCAGAACCCATGTGAAGTAAACAGGCATACTGGTGTATGCTTGTCACTACAGTGCAGACTAGATGAAGACTTCCCTTAACTGCCTGGCTAACCGAGTGATTTGTAACCTTGCAAATAATAAACAATATCTTAATGGATGTGGATGATGTTTCCACAGATGATAACCAAAGTTTTTCTCTAAATTCTACACATACACAACCCTAGCTGAGGTGTTACTGGAAATTGATAACTTCTGGAAGCCTGAGAATCAGCTTTGTATAAAGGTATGGTCCCTTTAAGGGTAGGGTTTAAGGGTATTGGTTACATTTCAGTCAAATACTCAACAGTATATGAGTAAATACGAAGTAGATTTAAGGATCTTAGGAAATGAGAACACAAACATTGTGTGAATAGAAATGAGGTGTTAAACCTGGAGAAGTTGAGAAAGATGGGGTGAATTGTTGAGTCCTGCTAATTAAGGTAGAAATTTATCATTGTCCAGATAGCCTTCTGAGCTCAGTGTAAACTGAGGGACTCCCTTTACCAGGAGGGCTTCTCTTTCTCTAACTTTGGGGATCTGAAACTTCTACACCCTCTATCTGTGGAATGTCACATAGCCTTGGTGAAATTAAAGGTCCAGTTTCCCTAAGTGCCAAAAGAAACCTGTTCAGCCAGCACAGGAGATTCCTGGAATTCCTCTCCATGCTAATGAGTCATTACAGTACCTAAGCCTTCAGCCAATTACCTTTGTCCAGCCTCAATATTCCAAACCTCTTCCCCAAAACTATATAACACTTGATTCACCCTGAATAAAGTATATGTGTATAAGTCTATCCCAATTAAAGAAACGTGCACAAGCTAAGATTGTCTCAGCTGTTGCATTGTATTGATTTTGAGAAGGCCTTTTCCTAAAACAACTGCAATACTAAGATTCCCTGAGAATGCCTCTCCCTATTCAATCTTCTTGCCCTCTGTAGTCACTCCCAGCTGGATCCTGAAGAAGTTCACCCAGTCTTGACCCAGTTTCATTCTTCCAGCATGCTGTTCTACAGTGTCTGGATACCCTAAAAGGGAGAAAGTGGAGAATAGTGGAACTATAACTCGACCCCAAAACATATATCTCTGAATGTGACCAAAAGATGAGATTCTTGTATTTTGAGATTCTCAAAAAGTCCATTAAAACATTCTTAGAATTTCTATCCTTGGATATTTTAAATAAGATCACCAGAGTCTGTTGAGTCGATTGTTTTATATATTTTAAAACGTGTATATTCTGCTGATTAGAGAGATACAGCCAGTAATCAGCTCATTTTTTTATAACTGTGGTTAGATATTGATACATGACTGGGGGAGTACAGTGAGCCTTTTGAAATGAACCTGTAAACCTGTTCATCTTTTACTGAGTGAGCACTTGGAGGAGGAGAACTGCCTTACTTATATTTATGTTGTATTCAATGTCTTCATCATATTAGAATTCCCTTAACCATTTCAGTTTAATTATCAAGTGAGTAGGACAGCATTCGAATTGTAGAAGTTGAGTACCTGGGCCATGAGATAGGACAAGTGAGCCATTATGCATTATTGACATTAACAAATTAACACTGGAGGAATGTTCAGCAACATTCCAGTGATTCATACATTCACTCTGTGTCTTGCTCTTCCCACCTTCTCTATTTACTCACACTTACTGGATAATAAGAACAGCAAACAAATATTTAGAGTCTCTAGTTTCAATTTTGCTAGCTTCTGAAAATTAACACAATGAATTTTAAGTGTCATTCAAATCAATACAGATTCAAGATGCGTAATTATACTTCATAAGATGCAATTAGTGGTGAGTAAATACTAATTTTTATGTGTATATGTGCTTATGTGTACATAACATATTAACACATTCATTTTTAGATAAACTAATTATGCTTCATGTTTACTCTTATTGGGAAGATTATATTGCACCTTTGGTATTTAGGGTGATTTACAAATTATTATGATTTATTGTTAGTTCAGCTGAAATTTCTTTGGTCATATTTTTCTCATGTTACTGTAGTTATCTTTCTATTCATTTATCTGCTGAATGGCCATTGCTCTGTTGACATGAACATCATAATTAACTATTCAATACATCTCCTTTATCTATAATCAATTAATTATAGCATTTGGTAATGTGCCTTACTCCATTATAGGACATGTTACCTGATTGGTAAACAGTAGTTACAAAAACATAGATTTCTAGTTTTTTCTTCATTCCCCACTTACAAAAAGCTTTTATATCATATTTATATGTGAATACCAAGACTCTGAATACACAACATTATATCATTTTGAGGGCCCCTATGGCCAACAACTCAATTAGATGTAACCTATTATCTTTTCCAAAAGCTTTATTTTGTGACAAGAGATTTTCATTAGAACCCCAAAGCTTTAGGTGACTTTGCTTCTATCCCCACTCTCTGCTTCTTCTCCTGTCTCCCTTCATATGCTGCTTGCTTCACCCCTTCTTTCTTTCTGTACCTAGTTAGCCAACAGGTGAAGGTTTTTACAGCACAATGGGCTTGTGCACATGTCATCAACAGCTTCACTTTACTTTCCTACTTTCCTTGAGGCTGTCTAGCACCCTATGGCTAGTTAGAAAGTACTCATGGAATAGTCAATTGAATGGTTTTAATTACAGCATTTTAACTAAAAATAAAATAAGTAAAATTCTAGAAAATTTTAGGTTTCAATTTTTAGTTTAAAAATCAATGTCACTCTTAATATTTACATGAAATTATGATGAGCTGAAAGGGTTTGCAACCCCATAGGAAGAACAGCAGGAACATTCATCTTTAGTCTCTCATTCAGTTCCTACCAGGAACAAACCCAGTAACCAACTCTTATACATAGACTGATCCTTGGCTCCCACTGCATATGTAGCAGAGGGATGCCTCATCTGGCATCAGTGGGAGGGGAGGTGCTTGGTCCTGTGGAAACTTGATGTCCCAGAGAAGGGAGCTAGTTCCCCAGGCAAGGCAGTCTCTGGATGATCTTTTCTCCACTCCCAGCTCCTATATTTTTTCCATTATTTTCTCCAATGAGTGTTTTGTTATCCCTCCTAAGAAGGACTGAGTCATCCACATTCTGGCCTTTCTTCTTTTTGAACTTCATAATTTTTGTGAATTGTTTCATGGGCATTCTGAGCCTTTTGGGTTAGTATCTGCTTATCAGTAAGTATGTACTATGAGTGCTCTTTTGTGACTGAGTTGCCTTACTCAGGATGATAGCTTCAAGTTCCATCTCTTTGCTGAGGAATTTCATGAAGTCATCGTTTTTGATAGCCGAGTAGTTCTCCATTGTGCAAATTCCCTCATTCTTAAATGTATCTATCTGGCCAACTACTCAGAAAATTATCAGAAAACTGCTGGTATACAATATGAAAACTATGTTCTGGTATCCTTATTACTTAGAAATAAAATTCTAAGGGCCACAGCCAGGTCATTTTTTTTCCTATCTCATTGTAGAAATTCAATTTGCAATGCAAATAAGAAGTGACATTCAAGCCATAACATTTCAGAATCAGGTATACAAGTTCGAACATAAGGATGGATACTGTTGGGAAGACTTTGTGTAGATGCTTGTAGGCAGTGGACAGGGTTGTCTTGGAACATATTATCATAATTTTTCTCTCAGAGAGTGAGAGAGACAGAGAGACAGAAAGACAGAAAGACAGAGACAGACAGAGACACAGAGAGACAGAGAGGCAGAGAAGCAGAGACAGAGAGAGTAAACAAAGAACAGGTGATGTCAGAACCAAGAAAGGAAGAGAGAAAACACTCTTGACAATTTGAAGCCCTATATATGATTTAGCCTGGTCAGATTAAGCCCTCTGGGATTTTATGATTATGTAATCATCTGAGTTCATTTTTATATAAGTGAATTTTAAGTTTGAATTTCTGTCATTTGCAGGCAAAAACAATTCTCATCCTAACGAATAAAGAATGTCTTAGAATAGGGAATTTATATTTTTGCATTCTGAGAGAGGAAAGTCTAGAAAATCTTTGGGGACCTACATAAGGATGATTAGAGTTACTTTAAATAGAGGGTCTGCATAAGAACAATCTAAAATTTCTTTAGGAAACAAAACAAGAAAGAAGAGCAAAGAACATCGAGCAGAGTGGTCTAAGCCCAACGACTCTAAGAATACCATTGACAAGGATGAATCAATACCTGGTCCGACACAGGGGATGCTGGACTCTTGAGTCTGTCCAATAAAGATGCAGATGCTTGTAGCCAACCATCAGACTGAGCACAGGGACATCAATGGAGGAGTTAAGGGAAGGACTGAAGGAGCTGAAAGGGTTTGCAACTTCAATGGGAGAACAATAATATCAACCAACTAGACTCCCCAGAGCTCCCAAGGACTAAACCACCAACCAAAGAGGGACCCACAGCTTCAGCTGCATATGTATGAGAGAATTTCCTTTTCTGGCATCAATGGGAAGGGAGGCCCTTGGTCCTGTGGTGGCTCAGTGCCCCAGCATTGGGGAATTCTACGGCGGTGAGGCAGGAGTGGGTAGATGAGTGGAGGAGCACCCTTATAGTAGCTATCCTTATACCAGGCAGACTTTAAAGCAGTGTACATACTTAGTTCCAGAATATTTACTAAAAGATCATATCCTATAAGGAAGTAAAGATGTTAGCAAGGCATGACTTCAATCTTCAAGGCTCTTTCATTCAACAGCAAGACTGATTGAGAGGTAAGAAGTGTCTATGTCTGGATTTTAAGTATTCCCCAAAAGGTTCCCATAATAAAAGCTGGGTACCTACTTCAGGGTATTGTTAGAAACTAGTGGGACATTTTGTATTGGCTTAGTAGGCAGAAGATGTGCCATGAGGATGTGCCTTTATAGAGTCACTCGAATTCTTTCCCTCACAATCTCTTTGCTTTCCAATGTGCCAAGCGGTGGGCATCTTTGCTCCACCACACATTTCCACCGAGGTATCCCGCCTCCCGACAGGCCAGAGAGCAGAAACTCTAGATGACCATAGATGGAAAGTGATGAAAGCCTCAGACAAAATAAATATCTGACTAATTAATAGATTATTTATTGATGAGACAAAATACTATACATGAAGAATTTATGGAATTAAAGGTGTTTTTAGCTTATTGTATTACAGATTTCTGTTTATAATACTGGACTCTATTGACTCTAAGCCTGGGACTGAACAGAATATCATGGTGGTGAAATATATAACCGAGGTCCTTCAGTTCAAGGTACACATCAGAGAAGAAATACAGGAAGTGGTCAGGGAGGTAGAAATTTTTCAAGAACATATTTTCAGTGTCCATTTCCTCCACATCATTTCCATAATCCCCTTTTTCCCACCTCTGAAATAATCAATTTAAATTGTGAATCCATGTATGAATCAAACATTTATTAAGTCAGAGTCCTCATGAGCTAATAATATGTGGTGGTGGTGGGATGGTGGGATATCTTTAGGAATATATTCAGAATCATGCTTTGATGACCTCCTATTGATCTAAAGAGGCTGGTGGCGAAGAATAAGTATAGTGTTGTTTATCTCTTCTAGTTTGTCATAGTAACACAAAAGTTTATCTATTCTATACGATAGGTAGGCAGATACTTAGATAGATGAATAAATAGTAGAAGAATAGATGGATAGATAAATAAAAGATAGATGATAGATAGATAGATAGATTATACATAGATATAAAGGCAGATATTCATTTAGTACAATAAAAGTACACACATCAGTAGCAAAGGAATCATTGTGCCTAGGTGCAGTACAGAGAAATTCATAGTGAAAAGAATGTTTCATTTGAAAGTAGCTGGGTGTAAAGAAACAGAAGGTATGGGAGAAGCTCAAAGAGAGTGCCTTTGTCCATCCCCAATTTATATGTGTAAAAATTTCAGTCACTAAAATGAAGCCTTTGGGAGGTCATTATGAAGGCAGAGCCACAGTCAATGGGAAATGCCCACTTGAAAAAAGGCTTTAAAGAGGTGTTTTGTTGACCTCTAATGTGAGGTTTTCGTGAGAGATGAACTCTCACCTGTTACTAAATCTCTTTGGCCTTATTAAGTTTTCCAGATTTCTGAGTTGTGAAAAACAAATTTCTATTTTGCCTAAGATACCCAGCCCATTATATTTCCACTGCAGTAACCACAGTAATTAAGAGAGCCGCACTGGTCTGCCTATCACTTGGTATATATTAGAGTTCCTAGAATACAGAGGGCATATAGTAAAGAAATGGGTGTAGGCTGTATGAGGGGACATGTGATAGAAGTCCATGAGGATCATTCTGAATTTAAACTAGAAGTAGCCAATTTTGAGAACAGGTAGTAAAGCTTGTGAAATGATTCTGGCTCCAAATCTGAGATAGGTAGGCATGAAGAAAGGACAAATGAGGAAGAGAGGTTTTGAACAATGTTCTGAAACTTTTACTCACGGGACAGTGTGTGGCTGACTGTCTAAGTATTGGCTGGTGTTTGAGTACATGAGATATATAAAAGCCACTGTGTCTAAAGTCTCAGTGTCTGTATTTATGATCCCTTTTGCACATTGATATTATCTTGTGGAAAGAATGACAGTCCAATGCTATCTATCCTGCAGGATTGGCAGCAGAAAGGATAAGAGGAAACAAATGATACAGAGCTACCTCATGCTTAGACCTGACTGCTATTCATGTAACATAGGGTGGTTGTTTGTTTGTTTGCTTTGGAATGCTGGCTCCTTCACTTATAAGTTTTGTGTCTGCTGGAAACCTTAAATTTCAGCTTCACCCATTATATAATAATGATGCCTATTTGATAGATTGATGGTTGTCCTATATATTATTCAAGAGATTTTAAGGGACAAGATTAGGTTTCACTCTTTAAGATGGGATTGTTCAGCATGCCCTGGTCCACAGAAACCTTTTCTTTTGATTTTTGTCTAGTTATTTTTTTTGATTTGCGGGCAAAAGTCCCCACAAACTCATGATAAATACTAATGATTTTGAAAAGAGGCCAGTGGCATGGAAAAGTAGCAGTCATGGTCTAGGAATAGGTAATAATATATATCACTGGATGCAGAGACTTTTTGCCCCAGGGGAGAAAAATTGTGGCTTGGTAATGTGACATAGTCAGACCCCAAGAAAGGAAAGTTAGAAAGGCTAGTATTAAACTTCAAGTTTAACAGGATGTAGGAGAACAGGCAAGAGGTATAGAAAATGGAGAAATGACTAAATGGCCAATAATACTTACCAGACACGAAAAATGCAGTGAAGTATATAACTCTCTCACAGTCCCGCCTCTACCTTTTATCCCATAAAGGGGAAGTTCATACTCTGGGATGCTCTGATTGAGGCAAAATGATTCTGGCTTGAAACCAGATGGCAAATGGAGAGGAAATAAAGGATGTATGGGCATGGGAGTTTTCAACAACTTTCTGCAACTTTAACGAGTGCTTGACTTTGGCTAGAGTTCTAAAGGTTAGGTTTTATTTGAGTTCATGTAACAAAACTATTATACATATTATCTATGTGTTCATTTGAACACATGCAACAGACTATCTATGTGTCCATATCTGAGTCTGTTTGTATGTCAGTGACATTGTGCTGTAAAGAATCAAAGCCCAGTCTCTCAATCTTGGCAGCCAGAAGACAAGAAACTTTAGATGAGTACCAAACAAATTCCTGCCCGGAGGTTTAGGGTAGTGGTACACGGTCAATGAAACATCACTTTTTGTGTTCATCCGTTTGGAAACAGTGTCTTAAGAAGAATAAAGCTAGCTTATTGGTCGTACAGTTTTTTCAGATATTTATGTATTTGCCAATATTTACTGTTAATTTTCTAAGAGGGAGGGCTAGGCAGAGGAAAGACAGTATGCAGAGTTTGTGTAGCCAGTCTAATGAGAGATGGGGAGGGAAAGAAAGAGAGAAAGGAATGAGTGAGAAGGAAAGGAAGGAGAAGAAGAAGGAGAGGGAGAAGGGAGAAGGAGGGGAATGAGAGGGATAGGTTGGGGAAGAGGAAGAGGGAGGGTGAGGAGAGAAAGAAGTAGAGAGAGAGGGGAGAAAGGGAGAAAGAGAAGAGAACTCCATCCAGAGTAATAGCTTGTGAATACTCTGTTGAGTGGTTTGGCCTCTCTCATTTAACCACTTTAGATCTCAGACTCCAAACTACATCTTTGATCTTACCTTAGTTACATTTTCTTTTTTTGTCCAGCTCACAACACCAGGGTTTTACCCAATGATTAGATTATAAGGAGTAACTGAGTCTAACACCTGTCCCTGTGTTAGGCTCAGGGGTACCTTAGGCTGGTATTTGACCCTATGCTATTAGAGCACCTAGTTTTAACCTGGATTTATAATCTAATGCTACAATCAAGATAAAGTTAGGAGCTGTTTTTTTCAACTACATAAAATCCATGTATAGAAAGATCTATGCATTTACTTAGTGTTTGTGTGTATGTTCTTGCATGTCCTTGATGTATGTGAAAGTCAGAGGACATATTTTCAGGAGTATTTTCTCACCTTCTATATGACTGAACCAAGCTCCATCTGGTTTCTCTTATCCTGTGCCTTACAAGCTAACTGCTCTACAGGCTTTCGGGCATTTTTCTAATCCTTCCCTCTTATCTCACCTTAGGAGTTTTGGCATTATAAATGCATTGCAATCACATCTGTCTTTTTGTTTTTATTGTGGGTCTCAGGGATGAAACTCAGATCACCAAACTTCCATCAAGAGGTTCACCAATTAAGTCATTGCCTTAGCTGATAAGGACATAAAATTCTTTGTGTGTGCTGTTAGCAAAGAAAGAAATCTTAGGTCTCAGCATATTCACTTCCTCACTATCTTGCTCAATGCCTTAATTTCCTAGCATATATTCAATTCAAGTAAGTAGGGTTAGACATGATTTTCACAAGGCTATCCAGTATGAACAATGTATAACTCACCAGTGACTCACAATAGAGTGTGAAGTGAATATGACCCCTTTACAAGCTACAAAACCATAGATGAGCTTTGGTTAGACTTAACAGTATTTCTGGCTTCTGTGTAGAGCAGACAACTGCTCAGAATTAAAGTGTAATCATTGAAAAGGTATAAAACTTGAAGCATGAAAGATATATTGTGTTCCCTAAAACACAACATTTCATTGTAAAATAAATTACTCAGGACGAATGTCCCATTATCTAGTAAAAATATGAGTCAGAGCCCTAATTTCAAAACTTTTCTATCTTTACCTAGTCAGAGATGGTAAAATAACAGAGAAGGAAGCCAGGGGCAGTAAGCAGCGTGATGCTGAGATGTTGAAGGGATATAGAAACAAACGAAATGTTCTCAGAGACTGGCTCATGGAAGTCTGAGTGTCAGACTCACAATGAAACATATATATAAATACAGTGGAAGTTTTATGTAATATGACCTGGTGAGTCATCTCATGTGGTTTGAGAAAGTTGCAAAAAGAGTAACCAAAGCTATTCTCTTTTTAGATAAGAAAATCCAGAAAAGGAGCATTTTAATGTGTTTCCTGACACCCCTTGGAGGCAGTTTCAAAAGTGATGTCACGGGGATCAACACTAATAAATTTTAGTCCCATCCACTGCAGCTACACTGCTGCAGTCTGCCACACCTGGCTTGGGGGAAGCATTGAAAAAGCACCCAGGAGTCCCCATGCTTAGTCCGGTGGTTGACTGCTAGCATCTGCATCTGTACTGGTCAGGCTTAGGTACAGCTATGGAGGAGTTAGGAGAAGAACCAAAGGAGCTAAAGGGGTTTGCAACCTCACAGGAAGAACAAATATAAATCAGTAGACCCCCCAAAAGCCCCAGGAACTAAACCACTAACCAAAGATTACACATGGGGGGACCAATGACTCCAGCTGCATATGTAGCAGAGGACTACCTTACCCAGCATCTATGGCAAGGTAGCCCTTTCGTCCTGTGGAGGCTTGATAAAGTAGAATAGGGAAATGTTAGGGAGCCGAGATGGAAGGGGTCTGCAGATAGGGGAGCACACTCTTAGAAGCAGAGGGGGTGTGGGACGCATTAGAGGTTTAGCTGGGAAGGGGGATAATATTTGAAATGTAAGCAAATAGAATAACCAATGAAAGAAAAAAAAAAAAAAAAACACCCAGGAGCAGCAGATCTGTGCTCTGGACCACTATGAGGTTGACAGTGAACAGCTAGCATCAAGGCCATGGCCAAGGGTAGGAATGGCAAAACACTAATGTGACTGTCTTACTTATTTCATTGTTTTCCTTCTCTTTCTTTATAGAGCAGGAACTGCATTGAATCCCAGGAAATTATATTCGACCCTGAACTGCACCCATCACTAAGAGCTTGTCACACAGCCGACTCTCACCAAGTAATTGTTGAGGAAGAAGAATAGTTGTTTCTTTCCTCCATCAACTGAGAATCTCAGCTCCAGTCCCTATGGCTATTCGGTCATGCTTATTCTTCCCCATGCCTATTAGTACTCTATGTGGTCCATGATGCTATTTTAGCCAAGATAGATGCTTGCCCAGATTTCTTGCTGTACTGGCAATTGCAAGAGTGGACAGTGAACTCCTGGATCAAAACCAGGAGTTCCTCTTTGCTTAGGCTTCAGGGCTAAATCTTCCTCTACATAGAAATGTATCATGTTGATGCTCCTGATGGCAAGCTGCCTGCAGCTTCATTGAGTTATCAATGTTTCTACTTGATCTACTGACAGTGAAGGCTTGAAAGTAAACAGCTCTGCCAACTCCAAATAGCTGGTTTGAGGCCTGGCAAGCAGGAAAGCTTTGCACAAAGCTAAGAGCTGGCATAGAGATAGAGGCTTTCAGAGAGTTTTTGCTGTTACACATAGAAAGAAGGAATTTCATTAAAAAGTCTGTATTCTACAACCAGGGAAGAGAATTAGACCTTGAAAGCAAGCCATGTGTTTAAGGAGCTCAGATACATGCAAGAAACAAGGCAGAGGCATTTGGAAGAGAGGAAATGGGATTGAAGTCTCACTTTATGAGTCATTCCCTTCTTGGTTATAGTATTTCTGTATCTGAAAGAGAGATCAGAAAACATCAAGGCCAATTGATAGAACAGCAGGAAGGGGTTGCTGCCATTGGAACTATGGAAACCTAGGTCCCACACATCCATGAACCTATATGAATCTTGCCTATGAAATCTTAAGATGAGATTCAGCCATAAAAGATGAGATTCATTTACCAACTTGTAATTATACCAGGAAAATTTAGTAATAGATTGAGCTTGCTGTTAACACAGCAGCACAGAGAGAGTTTATATATTTAGTGTTACAGGTGAGAAGTGAAAATCAGAATACACAGACATGAGTGGGCAGGCATAGTTAATACCCATGATAAACACTGATGGCATGGTCTATGGTAATTAAAATATGCTGGTGGGGAAGGAATGACTCACAACATTGCACGTGGAACAGAAAAAAAAATTGTTTCACATTGCATATGATGCAATTCATAAAATTGTGTGACATACACCATAGCTAATTTTGGTTCTTAATTAATTAATATGATTAACCTATGCCATGGTTCATTAATGATAGGAAAATACCCATGCTGTTATGATTTTGATGTTCAATGCTCCCCACAGGATACTACTGTGTTTAAATGCTGTATCTGCAGTTGCTGTTTTGGGAAGTTGTAGAACTTTGAGGGAAGTAGGGCCTTACTCGAAGAAACAGGTTTTGAGGGAAAATTCTTGAAGTTTGTAGCCTTCCCCCAGTCTCAGTTTTTCTGGTTCCTGGTCCTTAAGTCCTCAGTAGTCCTAGTCCTGATTTTGTCCCTTCCACACTGTGATCAACTACATTCCTCCAAATCGTGAGAGAAAATCACCCTCCCCATATACTATGCTGCTGTATACTGCTCTGCAACTTGATGAGATATAGAATTATCTAGGACACAAACTCTGGGCATGTGTGTGGGGTCATTTCTGGTTAACATTGTTGTGATGGGGAGACACTACCTATGTAGATCAAAAACTGTGAGCTGGAATTCTAGACTAAATAAGAAAGAGAAATGGCATTCAATATCAATACCCACATTTCTGTGTTTTCTGATTAGGAATGTAATATGATTACTTCCCTCAATCCTCTGTTACCAGGACTACTGAAACATGAATGACTGTTCTCGCTATCTGTGAGCCCAAACAATCCTTTCTTCCCTACGTTGCCTCTGTTGAACATTTTCCTACAGTAACAGAAAAAGTAACACTCTCCAAAGTAGCTTTCAAAAACTATTTTTCATATCAGGACAAAATACTCTCTCTCTCTGTGTGTGTGTGTATTTGTATAACCTGTATAATCTATATATTAGTGTGAGTAAAACGTGTATGAATAAAATTAAAAGGTGACGATAGTAAGAATAGATGGTTGGGGGAGCTTTAATTCAGTATTAGAGTGAGACACAGCCCAAAGAGCCTTTATACCAACTTACCAAGAAGCCAAAGGAGGAACAATATGTTTGGGAAGTGATGGATGAGTCCATGCTATGAATAGCTGCACAGCCCACATCAGTAAGTTTTATGATAACCCAAGTGCACGGAGAGGCTATTAAAGGTTGCTTAGTGCCTAGGCTGCTGGTAAAGGTAGTAATGTCAAAAGATAAAAAGTGTATGCCTTGTTCAGATTTTTTTCCTGAGTTGTATAAGCACTGCCAGGGAGCCAAAATGGATGCAAGCAGAACTATTAAGAGCCTTTTGCAGTAGTCCAGATGGACTGTGAGGGTAATTTGGATAACATGGTAGACATCGTGACTAGAGAACCACTATTTACTGGAAGGATAACATAAAGTATCAACACATTATATAAAACTGATAAACCTGTTTTGGAAGACGTGATGAAGACATTCGTATTGATTCCTCCTTTACATTGGAGTATTGCATATACCTTTTTAGTTTGACAACAGACATAGCCTTGTTCAGTTTTTACAAGATGGGCTATAGGAAAAGTAGACATTCCTGTTTTTTTCTCTCCTTTTCCTATGGTAGGATACTAACAAATTTCCAGGAAAAGATGTCTTAAGTTCTGTCTAAGAATGGCCAAAATGCAGAGCCTTAAGTGACCCAGAATAAAATGAACAAGAGCTAATTTTCTTTCTCAAGTGTACATCAAATGTTTGTTAAGATACCATCTGGTTACCCATAAAATGAATCTCAGTGTGTTTCAAAGGGGAATACACACTGAGATTGTTCTTTTACAAAAGTGACATTAAATTTTAAAGTAAAAAAATAGTGGTAGTCAAATAATTTTAATCTTGAGACTGTATTTCAAAATTAAACTTGTAACTGGAGGGGTCACCTGTATGTCAAATGAAAACAGAAAATGAAATCCTTACAAAAAACAGGTAAAATAAAATTGGATACAAAAACATCAAGGTTATGGAAAACAGCTACAAATGTGAACATTAAATATATTGAAGAGATTAAAAATAATGTCCTGTAATTATTACCTTAAGAAATTAGAAAAACAATAACTAAACCTGAAATAAACAGAAAAAACTTCAATAAAAGGTATGAAAAGCCAACAAAAATAAATAGTAGATAAAAATAACAAAACCAAAAATTAACATTTAGAAATTGTCAATAAAATATTGAACAAAATTACCTAACAAAGTCATTATAATCAGTCATGAGACAAGATATAATTTCAGCTTCTGGCCATTATAAAAATGGCTACTATAAACATAGCGGAGCATGTGTCTTTGCTATACGTTGGAGCATCTTTTGGGTATATACCTAGTAGTGGTATAACTGGGTCTGCAGGTAGAACTATTTTCAGGTTTCTTAGGAACCACCAGATTGATTTCCAAAGTGGTTTTATCAGCTTGCAGTCCCACCAGCAATGGAGGAATGGAGGAGTTTTCCTCTTTCTCCACATCCTCGCTAGCATCTGCTGTCATCTGTGTTTTTGATCTTAGCTAGTTTGATTGGGATGAGGCCTTATATGATATCAATAGGAGGGGAGGCCCTTTGCCTGTGGAGGTTTGATGTCCTAGTATAGGGGATGCCAAAGTGGTGAAGCTGGAGTGGGTGGTGGGTCCAGGAGAACCTTAACAGAGGCAAATGGGAGGGAGGAGAGAGGGAATGGGATGGAGGGGGCTGTGGAGGTGTAACTGGGGCGTATCATTTGAAATGAAGGTGAATAGAATGATTAGTAAAAAGATATCATACCAGGTCCAACAGACATCAGGTGACAAGTGAAAATATTGTGCTGGCAAATTCTGTAACACAGAGAATGAAAATAACAAGACTTGGAAACCAGGGCTTGTTGAAACTGACATTAAAAGTAAAACCAGGATAACGCATTCATCTTAGAAACTAAACTCAAACTCTAAAATCTTTTCAAAAAGAAAATGTTAAAAAAAAATTGTCTTCTAAAGTTCTCATATGAGGATGCCAAAGACCCTAAAATAGACACCCACCAAAAGCAATCTCAAAAAGTAAGAAAAAAAATGGGATTGCTTATGCAATATGGTATAAAGCTAATGTCCTCAAAGCCATCTGGTATTGTTCAAAGTACTCAGAAGGCTGGAGAGATAGCTTTGCCTTTAGAAATACTTACTGTTTGACCCAGGTTTGGTTTCCAGTACCCCTACACATAGCTCCCAAACAGCTATAACTGCTGGGGACCCAACTTTCTTTTCTTACTTCTCTGGGCACTGAGCATCAGCAAGCAGACAGACATTTATACATATTAAAGAAACAAACAAAAAACCCAAACAAATCTATAAACTAATATTCAGGTAAAAGAATAGAATAGAAATGTAGAGCCAAATGTATATGTGAACATCAGGTATGCTTTGCCATTGCAGTGAAATTAATGCTTATAATAAACAAGGGCTAAATGGAGATGAAGGGCAGCTGAACCTCTGTAGGAATCATTGTATTCATAATCAATCCATCTGGCACCATACAATATGATTAGTTCAGGCCATTCTTTTGCCCATTTCTTCATCTGAACTAGCCATAACACATTGTATTCTCTCTCTTCACTGTCTACAATATGAGGCTTGGAGAAACAGAACTTGTCCTTGTCACAATATCACAGCGGTCTCTGAAGCTTCATTTGAGCCATGGTTGGTTTTGTATAATGATTTAGAAATCACTATAGATATTATTTAAGATCAGTTTTTAGACTGCAGAATACTGGATTTCTGTGTCTTTCATCATATGTAAAATAAAATCACATGACATATTATATATATATATACCAACCCCACATTCATTTGTTGAGTACTTTCTATAAAACAGAATCCATTCTAGGCATCAGGAACATATCAGCGAGTAGCATTAATAAAATCCTGGAACTTTTAGTGCATGAAAAATCCATCAACTACAAAGAAAGGGTTGGATTAATGGGGTGTTGTATAACATGCAATAAGAAATCCACACAGGAAATGTTCAAATAGTGAGACTGGTAATTAGCAATTTTCACAACACATAATCAAACATTTATTCCTCCTTGGCATAGAAGCAATAGTGGAGTGATTCAAGGGAAATGGAGAAAACTTTACAGAAAATAATATACTGTCTCTTTTTAAAAACATCTGGATAAGGAATGAGCAAGAGGAAGGATAAAAAGGAGGGAGGGAGAGTGGGGGGAGTGAAAAGGAGGAGGGAGGATGGAGAGAGGGGAGAGAGAGAGAGAGAGAGAGAGAGAGAGAGAGAGAGAGAGAGAGAGAGAGAGAGAGAGAGAGAGACAGAGAGAGAGAGAGACAGAGAGAGAGAGAGAGAGAGAGAGAGAGAGAGAGAGAGAGAGAGAGAGAGAGAGAAGGGGAGACTGGCATTGGGGAAAACAAGGTTGAGATCAGGTTTTATTTTGAAATTTTAAGGATAGTAGATATTCCAACATGATGTCTGCAGGATCAAGGAAAGAAGCCGTCGGAGGAGGTTTGAAATATCCAACAGACAGAATAATTGATGGAGTGAGGCTTTAGAGGAGCAAAGAGTTGCAAGCATAGATGGGGGTTTCAGCTTTAGGGAAAAATGTCAATATATTCTTTTGGAGAGGCAAAAAAAAAAAAGTAATGAAAAGTTTAAAGAAAACACACATAGACCAGAGGGAGCAGGAACCAGAAGTTCTGCTGGCTTTCTGTAGACAGACCTGCTGTTGAGGGCGAGCAGACAGTAAGAGAAATAGTTGATGACTGGATGGAAAGAAAATGGCCTAAGGAATCCACACAAAAAGCAGGAGGCAGTCAAGGTATTGAGAAAGGTTCTATGGGTATCATGTCAGCTACATAAGGTCATAAGTCACATTCTCCAGTGCATCTGCTGGCTGAGAACACCCTCAACCTGTTCCCACCCAGGCATGCTGTGGCTTATCTATAATTTCCTTAGAAATGCTGGTTTTTCAAAGGATAGCTTTGGAAAATTAAGAAACTTGTTTACCACCAAACAAATCTGGTACACCAAGTAGCAATGGATGAAACATTAGTTGGTACCTTGATTTCTCTCTCCTTCACATTCTAAAGACAAGTTTTGCTTGAGAGTAAAGAAGGCACAGGTTTAACATTCTGTTATGAAAAGTCCCATAATTTAGTTTCTAAATTTATTTTATTAAGTCTAATCTACCCTGAATTACTATTATTTTTTATATAGTTTTATTGGTCACAACAATCATTTTCTCCAGGAACTTCTCTTAAGAAATCTCAGGCATGGTGTTGTGAGATGGCTCAGTGAGTAAGCACATGTGCTCTCAAGCCTGGCAGCCTCAGTTTAATCTTTGGACCTTCATGGTGAAGGGGAGAGAACTTACTTTGTCAAGTTTTCCACTGACATCAAACAACAAACACACAGTGACACCCCTGTTGAATGTGCACATGTACATATACTCCCATACATACGCACACACACACATACATAAAGCAATTAAAAAAAGAAACCTCTCCCTTCTAAGAAGGACTGAAGCATCCACATTGTGGCCTTTAAGATTGAGGTACTTTGCCATCTGGAGTGTTGGAAAGATGAAGTAATTGTCAAGAAGATGGAAATGGAACCCGAAGAACTGACTTTGCCTTCCTTTGGCCTTGGTTCTGATGATCAAAGCTATTGTCCCAGTCACTATTATAATAATTATCAATGGTAGCAGGGTCTAAGACATATGTTTGAATCTGAAATCTGTTGTGGTCTCATGTCTGTGTCCCATCCCTCAAAAGCATGTTGAATCCTCATGCAGCAATAATAACATTTAGGTCTTATAGTAAAGGATTAGGTCAGGAATACTTGTGAATGGGATTTCTTCCCTTATAAAAGAGGCTTGAAGCAATATGGTTTTCAGTGACTAAAATTCTGGTACTTTGGAGGCTGCAGCCAGAGAATAATGAGTTGGAACAGTATAAAGTCAAAAAAATTAAAAGGCTTTGAGGGACTTCTTTCTGGCTTCATTGTGATCTGAGGCATAACATCATCTATTATATGTTTGGGGAACAGAAAGGAGCCTTGGTACATGCTGAGAGTATTGGTCTCTTGATCTTGGGCTTCCTTGATTCCAGAACTATAAATCATACATTTCCATTGTTTATAAGTTTTCTTGACACTTTCAGCTACCAAAAGAAACAGTGAGAGGCCTCTGAAACAATGTATGATAGTCTGAGTAGCTTAATTAACATAAATATGTTTTCTTTCAGTTCAATATATTAGACACTCGGGCTCAAAACTCAGTCACTGGTGAGTAGACCTTATAATGGGGGAAGATCTCTGAGTCGATGTTGCACTTTTCCTAGCTTTCTTGCTGCACAATCACATGATTTATTGTTTGTGTGTATAGCAAGGTGGTTTGGGGAATAGTAAGAAGGAGGAGAAGAAAGAGAAGAAGAGAAGGATGGAGGAAAAGGGAGGAATGGTGAGTGAGAGAAAAGAAAGGAGGAGGAAGAAGAGGAGGAGAAGGAGGAAGTGAAGGAGAAAGAGGAGAAGGAGGAGGAAAAGGGAAAGAAGAGGAAGAAGAAGAGGAACAAGAATGGTTTAGTGTCCTGGTGTGCTTTTAAATAAGGACACTAGTCTTGTTGGATCGTAGACCTACTCATGTGTTCTTTGGAACTAAATTGCCCCTTTACCTTATCATCAGAATTACCCACAATCACGCTCTGGTGGATACTTTTGTCAATTTGACACAAACTGGAATCAGTTGGGAAGCAGGAATCTCAATCAAGGAGTTGCTTCCATCATATTTCATAAGATTGGAATTGTGGGAATGACTGTGCCATATGTTCTTGGTTAAATGATTGACAAGGGAGGGCCTAGCTTACTGCAGCCATCTGTGGGTGATGGATGTATGTTGTATAAGAAAGAAGAGTGCTAGGTGTTGAGACAGAAGCAAATGTGTGGTGGGGGAACACCCTCAGAGAAGCAGGGGGAGGGGATGGGATAGCAGGTCTGTAGAGGGGAAACTGGGAAGGGGGATAACATTTGAAATGTAAATAAATAAAATAACCAAAACTAAAAACAGAAAAAAAAAAAAAAAAGCAAAGTGAGGAAACCAGTAACTAGCACTCCTTCGTAGTCTCTGCTTTAGATCTTTCTCTGACTTTCTTTAATGATAGACTAAAATGTAGAAGTATGACTCAAACAATTTTTACCTTCCTAAATTGCTTTTTGTTAGAATTTCATCCCAAGAACAATGAAAAGCAAATTAGTATTTAAAACTAAAATTATGTAGTCTGAGTCTACATAGACATTCAGTCTATAAGACCATCCAATAGTACATGACACAGATCAACACCAAGATCTTCCAATAATGAAATGACTTATTATTACTATGGTGTAAGTCCATTAACAGACTTTCAGCTGGTGTCTCAGTTGGTACTAAGGTTCACATGTAATTGGCAAGATATATTGACCATGAGTGTCATAGCATATAGGCAGAAAAGAAACCTCTATATATCAAGAGACTTTCATGAGCCCCAAATATTTCCACATTGCTGAGGCAAAGGTTACACAAAGAGCACAGGAGGATTAGAAATGACAATGGATCTGATACATTTACACACAAAATCACATGTAATTCACCACTGAAATTCTATTAAGAGAAGGGCTGGTAAATCCTCTGGAGCAATTCACTCCCTATGGAGGGGCTGTGTTGCTGTAATAGTGCATTCATTGCCTTTAATGAACATCAGGGGCAGGAGCAGAAAGTCATACCACCAGCTATTGATGGGGATGGAATTGGGATCTAAGATCTCAAATTTCTATATGTCTAATTGTCCTGCTCACACCCTACTATACCTTTACTTGAATACAGGAGCAGAGATGCTCTCTTCTTTATGTCTCTAAAGTACTGTTTGGTGCTCAGCGTGTGAAGCAGCTTTGGCAGAGATGATAGGTACACACAGCCTTTGAGTGTTCATCACCTGTCAAACTCATTCAGTATATTGTACATTCAATCCTCTGATGAGTACTATTTTTATTTTCCATATGGAGGAAGAAAGGTTTGGGGAAAGAGTTGTTAAAGCCAGGCACCAGCAAATCCAGGGTTGAACTTCAGATTGACGAAGTATAGGGCAAAAGATTTTTTTGGGGCTCTTGGAGAGGAGAGAGGAATTTTTATTTTGATTTTATTAGTGTTTTTAATATTTATTATGCTTTTATTAAGCAGAAAAATGTAAATTTATTAAGCAAAAGTGGGCAGGGACTCTTGAGGACATGAAAGGCTCCAAGTGAGAAATAGCCAATATTCATTTTATCTTAATGTAGCTTTTATTTATTTGCTTTTTATCATATCCTGAGAGCCATTCCTCCCTACACCTGGCTATAATCCTCATAGTATTCATCATGACCTATTCAGAGTACATTTGTCTTTTCTTTTTCATTTTGATAAATGAAAGTAAAAATGTCTATTCTCTGTCATCTACACAGACAAGGTTTTGGAAACACTGTCTACAGAGGCAAGATAAGAAATTCTTGCATGAATTATTCCCAGGGGGTAAAAACAAAGGTCTTTTAATTCCATCTGCAATTAAAACCTGACCAAAAGAACAATTTCGTTTAAGTCCAGCTGGCAAAAGTACTGAGTTATTCGGAAGGTATCATACTGCAGCCCTGGTGAGGGATTACTTACTTATTGAGGATTTCCTGTGGGTAATTATACTTACTCTGACTCCAATGGTAGTAGTCATGTTACATCTTAAGACAGTGTTCCACAATACTCATCCCCTTAAAAAAAGCTAGACTATGTATCATAATAACATAAAAAAGTCTGTTGATTTTTATGATTACATATTTTCCCTTTCTTTTGCTCCTTCCACACCTTACATGTATCCCCACTTTCTTCCTTTCAC
This sequence comes from Micromys minutus, assembly GCF_963924665.1. NCBI lineage: Eukaryota > Metazoa > Chordata > Mammalia > Rodentia > Muridae > Micromys > Micromys minutus. The sequence continues at coordinate 39,978,154 of NC_137979.1, read as the reverse complement.
ATTCATGTTCTCTTTTTCCTTTTACTGGTAGTGGTGGTGGTGGTGGTGGTGGTGGTGTATGTGTGTGTGTGACAAAAATATATTGTATGTGTGTTTGAGAGTTTCTCTCTCTCTCTCTCTCTCTCTCTCTCTCTCTCTCTCTCTCTGTGTGTGTGTGTGTGTGTGTGTGTGTGTGTGTGACAGAAATATATTGTATGTGTGTTTGAGTCTCTCTCTCTGTCTCTGTCTCTCTCTCTCTGTATGTGTGTGTGTGTGTGTGTGTGTGTGTGTGTGTGTGTGTGAGAGAGAGAGAGAGAGAGAGAGAGAGAGAGAGAGAGAGACCTAAATACCTAAATACAATCAATCTACTCAGTCTGTATAATGCTACATATATTTGTATGTTTGCTCAGCAAACCATTTAGCATTGGATAACCAAGAGATGATTTTCCCTGGAGAAGATTATTTCTCTACCTTTCTCCATCCTGTAGATGCCTGCATTTCTTTGTGTGGAGTTGAGAGGTCATGAGCTCTTTCTAATTATTTTAGCATGTCTTCTGGTGTCATCTTTGTTCAGTCCCTCAAAGCCATATAGCAGCTAACAGAAAACCAACACCAGGCATTAAAAAGCCCTCTTTTGAACGGCTGACTTGGCTTGTCCAAGAGACTCTCAAATATCAGAAGCTATCTTTTGTAGCCATGCTCCCACGCTGGAAGAGGTGGGAAGTACGTTATATGGTTGACATCATGCATTTCATACCTTCAGGCACAGAACCCAAAGGCCCCTGAGCTGGAACTGACCAGAAAGCCTCCTCTCTGAGCACTGTCTTTCATAGTACTGAAAGGGTTCATGAAAGCTTCCAAAGGAAGGAGGCAATCAATAGTTGTGCCTGGGTTTGATGCCTATGAATCTCTGCAGCATAGAATGATAATCTTAAGGCACATACACCATGCAGTAATGAAGAGCTTTTCAAGCTGGAGTTCTAACACGCTCAACATTGGGGAAATCATGCTTGTACTGAAACCTGGATGACTACCCAGGGCAAGTGAAGCCATGAATTTTAGAGAAGAATCTTTAACCAGCAATGGATTAAAGAAAAAAAATCTCTGGGAAAAAGAAAAAGAACAAACAAGAAACCAGTGTCTTCAAGACAAGAGAAGAAATGCAAGCCCTTAAATGATCTGTCTTCTGACTTTCCTGAGACATCAAGCGTAGGGTCTATGCCATTCCCTCTGCAGTATAGACATGTTTTGGTTACTGTCAAAGGCATCCTGACCTGCAGTGCCAACGAATACTATCAGAATAGACAGACATTTTAACCATCCCACCTTCACCGCCGGCTGACACACTGCATGGTTTGTTAAAATCAAATCTGTTCACTCAGTGGGATGAATACGAGGAATAACACTCCTAATTTATAAAGCGGTGAGCAGACACCCATGTTATCAAGGCTCAGCAGACATGAGCAGTTTCATATTGCAATCAAATAAAACAAGAAGAAGTGTGACACACAGCTAATGATATGTTTCACTGTGATCTGACTGCATTGTGATTTGACCTAAATGCTGGATGGTTTCTGTAAATTACTGTATTTATTATCAGTGTCTATCTGCTAATGTTTGCAGGGTACTTTAAAGTTTATAATGCACTTTAGACTATCTCATTATCTCACAGGAGATGATCTAATGAGTGAAGTAAATGTCACTTTCATCTAAATCAATCAATGACATGTTAGGAAAGCCCAATAGAAACTCCAAAATCCTTTCTTGGCTGAATACATGTAAGACACACAGGGTTCCCAGTGGACAATTGACTATCCTGATTCCCAGTGATCACTTGATCACTTTTCTGTCTTGTACAGTGTCACCTGATGTCATCTTTCATGCAGCTGGGTGGAGTGTTCTTTTTCAAGGTAATTCCAGTCTAAGGGAGTGATGGAGGAGAGCCTACCTTGAAATATCAGTGGTATTTTAGAGTTTAGATCCTTTTAAGTCTTTCAAGAGGCTTATTCATAACTTTCTTAATGTCAATCTGGGTTTTATGTTACTGGAATTTCAAAAGTGGAAGGAAGGAGGGAATGAAGAAGAAAGGGAGGGAGAGACTATAGGAAAAGAGGAGGATAAAGAAAGGGCTGAAAGAGAGCCTTTCAGGTCCACGACTAGCATGAATAGTAGAAGGGATCCTTCCTTTCCGCATGTTGCTTCTTAGACTTCGAGGCACCATTGTTTAAGCAAATGACAAATGAACAAATGCTTCAGCTTTTCCTAGTTGGCTCTTTATTATTATCTTTATTATTTGTTATTTATTATCTTTATTTTAACTGGTCCTCAAAGTCAGCTTTCTTTGGCTGCAGTGGCACAAAACAAAGCTATATGTTCTTGACTAGTTAGTAGCTACAGATGCTCATGTCTGTTGCTTTCTGTTTGACTGCATATCCCTACTTCTTATCTAACAGCTTTGGTGCCTCATTTCCATTCTATAGCCATCAGAGTGCCTTGTTTTTTTAAGTAAACATCCAGAAGCTCCATTATAGACCAGTTATAATCAACTTACATACTTGTTTCTATTGAAAAAACCCTCCCCTGTTTGAGTCTGGTATTTGTGAATGCTGGTTGTTAGTTAAAGTCTGAGAAAGTAAAGTTCTGAGTGAATGTATACTATTTGGCATGAGCCAGTCATGTCAAAGGACTAAGGAAGACTAACTGTAGGAAATTGGCAAAACCTTTCTCTGTGGTCATGCTTAGAAGTCAAAGACTTCCTCAATCAAAGGATGGCTGATGATTCCTCTATCTGAAGGAGTTGGTTGATAATCTATTGATAACATCACATTCATGGCAATTAATAGAGTATTTAATTGATGACTTGCTTACAGCTTTAGAGGGTTAGTCTGTTGTCATCCTGGCAGCTAAGTGTAGCACATGGTGGAGAAGGAGCTGAGAGCTCATGTCTAATGTGCAAATTGGAGGCAGAGATACAGTTGACCTGGCATGGGTTTTTGAAACTTCAGATACCCCTCTGACTTCCGGTGACATAGCTCTCCCAAGACCACATCTCTTCCAATAAGGCCCCACCTAGCATTTTCATTCACACCTGTGCACCAAAAACAAGTGTTTATGTATAATTTATCAGTGTGTGAAAAATCTAGCAGTTGCAGATTCTTCCTCCAGGAATTACTTCCTTCACAGATGACAACTTTCAACTGTTGGTCTTCAGAGACACCTTACTGAGACTACCATCCCTCCCATACCCCACCCTGGCAGACGTAATGAACAAGTTGGGGCTCCAGGTTGTTGTTGAACTGATGTGGCTCCATCAGAGTGAGCACAGCCCACCTGACTCCAGTTTTTCTGTATGTGTGTCTTTACATCTCTCCTTTCTTCACTCTCTCACTGCCGGAGTCAGGTTTCCAGTCACAAACCATGTAGGATATCACAGTAGTTCAATTTTTTGACTATATTGCTAGTTCTAGATATTATTTAATGCACCATCTATAGACCATAGCATCAACCTATATTTATTAGACATTCACTTATCTCAGACATGGGGTTTCTTGGACTGGTCACGGAATGCTGGAGTTCCAAACACTTGTCTTGAAGGCGCACCATGATGGTAATAACAGTCACCTAATTGGATATATGGCCAGATCAATAGGAGCAAATTTGTGTCTAGCTCTATAAATTTAATAAAATACCTGTGTCCAGTGAGGTCGTGGGATCTGGAAGACAGCCTTCTACTTCCAGGTTATGAAATTAGTACAATCCACTTTAAATATCCATCTATCATATGTATTGATGAGCATAGCTTTTATTTCTCAACAAAGAAGTTACATATTGCAGTAGATCAAGATCATCATGAAAAGCCACATTGGTCAAAAGGCAGAATTCAACTGACTATGGTATGTCTAAACCAATTAGTACATTTATAGCACAACTCCTAGACTTAAGGCTCAGAGGACATTAAGGAAGAGGCGTGGGAGGGTTGTGTAAATCATTGGACCAAGACAGCTGCTTGGAGATAGACATAGTCTCTTATTAAATGTAAGAGGACCAGGAGATAAAGGAGGGGAGGTCTGTGAGGATATTATGAGAGGAGTTGTGGATAGATAGCTTTAGATACATTGTCTAAAATTTTCTAACAAATATCTGAACTATGTTTTGTGTTTATACCAACAAAATATTCCTTTACCTATTTTTTTTGTTCATGGAAATTTTTATTTGAGAAAATAATTAACTAGTCTTTATTTTAGCAAAACTTTAAAGACAATTGTTTGGATCTTTTGCTATGCATTGGTTAATTAATTAATTAATTAATTAATTACAGAAAATGCTGCCCTCCTCCTAGTCCCTCCTCACAGCAATCTTTTCTCCATTCTACTTCCCCTTCACTGAGGGGGTGCACCTCATCCCCTACCCCTGGTTCATTAAGTCTCTGCTGGGGTAGGCCCAACCTCTCTCACTGAGGCCAGACAAGACGGCCCTGATGGGGTATGGATTCTACAGTTAGGCTAAAGCTCTAGGAGAACCTCAGCTCTAGGTACTGGTGATCTGCATGGAGACTGAAGTGCATATCTGATACATGTGTGCCAGGGACTTTGTTCAAGCCTGTGTTTATTCTGTAGTTGGAAGCTCAGTTTCTGAGAGCTCCCAATGTTTCAGAGGAATCGACTCTGTTGGTCTTTTTGTGGAATCTTCATCCCCTTCAGAGCCTTCATCCTTCTTTCAATTCTTTTTTTACAAGTTCTAGACCTCCGTCCAATGTTTGGTTCTAGTATCAGCATCTATTTCAGTCTGTTGCTGAGTAGAGTCTCTCAGAAGACAGTTATCCTAGGCTTCTGTCTGCAAGCAAAACAGAGTATCATTTTTTAAGGTCAGGGACTGGTGTTCACCCATGGGATGGGTCTCATGTTGGGCCAGTTATTGAATGGCCACTCCTTCAGTCTCTGCTCCATCTTTGTCCTTGCATTTCTTTTAGACCTGGCAAATTTGGGGTTGAAAGTTTTATGGGTGGGTTATTGTTCCTGCCTGGCTAAAGAAGGTAGCCTCTTCCAGTTGCATGTCTCAACTGTTAGGTGTCTTGGCTAAGGTTACTCACATTAACTTCTGGGAGCCTCTTCCATCTCAGGCCTCTGGGACTTCCTAATGATTCCCCTGAAACCTTTACCCCCAGGAACTACAGATTTCCCATTTCACTCCTGTCTCTCTGCACATATGATCCTGCCCCCCCATTCCATTTCCTCCTCTTTCCCACCCACTTTTCTCCCTCCTTCTGCTTTCTATGACTATTTTGTTTCCCTACGTGTAATTCAAACATTTTCTCTTGGATTTTCCTTTTTGTTTAACTTCTTTGAGTCTGTGAGGTGTATCATGAATATTCTGTATTTAATGGCAAATATCTACTTATCAGCGAGTACCTATATCATGCATATCCTTTTGGGTCTGGGTTACTGTTGTAGACTGTCCTGGAGATGTTTGTATTTTGATGCTAATTCTACTTCTGCAAGAAGTGCTGCCTAGTGACTTACTCAAGTGAGTTTATCAGATCCTTCTTCCCATTTTAATTTGTAAAATAAAGGTGAGAGCTTGTGATTGGGCAGGTGGAGCTGAAGTGTTGAGGTGGGGGGTATGAAGGAGGGAGGCAGTTGACAGAGAAGAGGAGGTGGAAAGAAAATGGAGCTGAAGCACGGGGCCTGGAGAAACTTCAAGTTATAAGGGATTTCTTAGCAGGGGAACAGAGTAGTGCAGTGGAGGAACTACCCAATCTAGGCATGCTGTTTGTATTCATATTAGCTGAGTTGTGTCTTCATTGCATGGACTTATTTGGATTGGAGAGGTTATCACAACAGGTTACCTCACTCAGGATGATATTTCTAGGTCCATTCATTTTCCTGCAAGATTCGAGGTGGTTTTGTTTTTAATAGCTGAATATTATTCCATTGTGTAAATGAACCACATTTTCCATATCCATTCTTCAGTTGAGGGACATCTGGATTGTTTCCAGTTTCTAGCTATTATGAATAAGGCTGCTATGAGCATAGTGGAACATGTGTTCTTTTGGTATGTTGGAGCATCTTTTGGGTATATGCCCAGGACTGGGTCTTTGGGTAGAACTATTTGCAATTTTATAAGAAACTGCCATTTTTCTTCTAGAGTGGTTGTCCAAGTTACAGTCTGACCAGTTATAGAAGAGTACTCCCTTTCTCTGTATCCTTACCTGCATGTTCTGCCACTTGAGTTTTAGATCTGCACCATTCTGATTTGTGCAAGGTGGAATCTCAGGGCTATTTTAATTTGCATATCTCTGAAGATAATTGATATTGAACATTTCTTTAAATTCTTCTTGGCCATTTGAGAGTTCTCTTGAAAATTCTATGTTGAGCTCTGCATTCCATTTTTAATTGGGTTATTTGGTTTGTTAGAATCTAACTTCTTAATTTCTTTATGTATTCTGGATATTAGATTTCTCATAGGTAGTGTTAGTGAATATCTTTTGCCAATCTGTAGGCTGCCATTTGTCCTATTAATGGTGTCCTTTGCCTTAAAAAATGCTCTCCAATTTTATAAGGTCTTATTTATCAATTTTTGATCTTAGAAGCTGAGTCATTGGTGTTCTGATCAGGAAGGTGACTTCTGTAGCAACATATTCAAGGCTATTTCCCAGTTTCTCTTCTAAGAGATGATGAGAGTGAGTTTATTCTTATTGTCATTTACTGCAATTTGCAGAATCAGCATTCGTATCTTTTGTGAGTGACTTGTTAATACCAAGGTAGATTCTTTAGCACCATGAAAAACAAGATATACTTGTCTGGGTCTTCATGGTGAGCTACTGTATGAGCCAGAGCTGTGTATCTGGGTGGATGAGATATCATCACATCTTTGCATCAATCAAAGAAAGAATCTTTCTCTGTTTCATCTTTCTAACCTGACATATCGCAGTGAACTTTTGCTAATGACCTGAAGCAACAACCCAGTATAAAGAGAATGAAAATCCCTTCCTATATCAGTGGTACTATATGAAAAACTCCTGAAATCAAACATACTCGCATAGAATAACACATTACATTCAATTTTCACTCATTTCTTCCCATGTAATGAGCACTGTATCAAGACCTGAGATGGCTACAAGACAGGAAAAGGACTTCCTTCTGAAATGCTTCCGTAGACAGCTTTCTGACCACCAACTATGTTTACAGTTGACCTTCTTCCTCTGTGTAGAGCATTCCATACACCCATCTATGTCTATGACTGCTGAAGTATTTGGTCATTTTTTATCTCCAACATATTTTAAGCATGAAACCAGATTCCCTCTTAACTCAGAAACCATAAATCATGTTAAATAAATCAAGAGTAGTAATATGCTTCAAAAGCTACTTTTGATTCCTAGTTTGAGTCCTTGATTTGAAGATATGAATTTGCGTTTGACTTTTCTGGGTGGCCTTCCTTCACTGGAACTTCATATCTAATGTTCAGTTATAACTGAATACATACCACAGGTATGTTCCTGGGTCTGTGTCACCTCACTCAGGATGATATCCTCAAATTCTATGCATTTGTCTAAAATTTGCATGTTTTTATTTTTAACAGCTGAATAGTATTCCATTGTGCAGATGTACCACATTTTCTTTCTCTATTTTTCAGTTGAGGGAATTCTACATTTTTTTTTTGTTTCTAGCTATTATGAATACAGCTGCTTGCTGAGCATGTGTCTCTATGATATAATGGTGCATGTTTTGGGTATATTCCCAGGAGTGGTATAGCTGCGTCTTATGGTAGAATTATTCCCAATTTTCTGAAAAACTGGCAAATTGCTTTCAAAATTGGTTATAGCAGTTTGAATCCCCACTAGCAATAGATGAATGTTGTTCCTTGCTCAACATCCTTTCCAGCAGGTGTTGTCATGTAAGTTTTTGATATTAGCCATTCTGAAGGGTGGAAGATGAAATCACAGCATCATTAGACAGAAACTAAATAGAAAAATAATGAAACTAACTGACATTATGAATTACATGCCCCTAACATATTTCTCAAGAGAAATAGACTGCAGGAAATAATCAAACTCAGGGCTGATATCAATCAATTAGAATCAATGAGAACAATACAAAGAATAAGCAAAACCAAGAGATGGTTCTGAAATAGAAACTTGAGAGTTCTTTAGAAAGTCAATTTTTTTTTTGGATGGTGCTTTACTGGGACAAACACAAGATGGAGAGTTTTCCTAAAATGGACACAAGTAATAGAATGGCAAACACTGGTGAAAAAATCTTTTCCTAAAACAACACTTAAAATGACACATGATCAAAGATTCTTTGCTAAGGACATACATGTATTGGCCTGCCTTAAATTGCATAGTTGAGCTTCTTTTGTCAGGACTCCATAGGGAAAAATGCACCCAAGAAAGCTTTTGATTATGTGCTGCTGGCGTCTTGCTGCTGCTTTGTAGGACTCAGGTAGATTGAGAGAGTGCTGTCAGCTGAGACAGACTCACAAGCTGAGACAAGACATATGGTGGGGCAAGAGCCACGGAGGACACATGATGTTCAAAGAGAATATAAATAAGACTCAGATGACTGTGAGACAGGTTTGCTAGTAGAGCTATGTATAATGCTTGCACTTGCTTCTCCCCCCAACCCCACATCTTCAATTCAACTAAGGCCTGGCTTTCTCTGCTAGGCCAGGCCACTAATACTGCTAGCCTGACACCACTGAAGTGGACTGATGGGATATTGCAAACAGGTAAAGTATTTGTGAGTGGATCAAGATTCAACAAGGAAGAGAAATTCAGACCAGTTTCCCTTATGGATAGTGATTCAAAATACTACATAAAATACTGGCAAACTGAATCCAAAAACTCATCACAAACATCATCCACAATTATCAGGTGGGCTTCACCCCAGGGATTCAGGATGGTACAATTTATGAAAATCTATCAACATAATGCATCACATAAACAGACTGAAAAAAGAAAAAAAAAATCACATAATCATCTTACTAGATGCTGGAAAGCTTTTGACCAAATCCAAAAGTCCTTCATGTTAAAAGTCTTGGAGAGATCAGGGATAAAAGGTGCATACCTAAACAAAATAAAAACAATATACAACAAGCCAATAGCCAACATTCAATTAAAAGGAGAGAAACACAAACTAATCTCATGAAAATTAGGGGCAAGACAAGGCTGCCCACTCTGACTCTATCTATTCAACATAGTACTTGAAGTTCAAACTAAAGAAATACAACAACTAAAGAAGATCAAGGGAATGCAAATTAGGAAGGAAGACGTCAAAGTGTCATTACTCATGGATGGTGTGATAGTATATATGAGGGACACATAAAATTCTACCACAGAACTTTTATAGCTGATAAACAACCTTAGCAAAGTGGCAGAATACAAAATCAACTAAAAAATAAAAACAAACAAACAAAATCAAAACAACAGATCTCTTTATTCAAAGGATAAAGGGGCTGAGAAGTAAGTTAGGGAAATACTGGCTACAGATAACATAAAATATTTTAGTGTAACTCTAACCAAGCAAAAAAGTGAGAGACATATATGTTAAGAAGTTCAAGTCTCCGAAGAAAGAAATTGAGAAAAATATCAGAAAATGGAAATATCTTCCCTGCTCATTCATTTGTAGGATTAACGTAGCAAAATGTCCCATCTTATTAAAACCAATGTACAGTCTCAATGCAATTCCCATCAAAGTTCCAACATAAAATTCTTTACAGACCTTAAAAGAGAAATTCTCAACTTCATATAGAAAAACAAACAAACAAACAAAAACCGGGATAGCCAAAAACAATCCTGAATAATAAAATAACTTCTGAATGTATCACTACTCCTGATTTCAAGCTGTACTACAGGGCAATATTAAAAAATTATGATGTTGCCATAAAAATCAGACATATTTTTCTTGGAATAGAATCAACAACCCCAAAATAAAGCCATATGGACACCTGATATTAGACAAAAAAGCCAAAGCCATAGAACGAAGGAAAGGGAAGTATCTCCAACCAATGCAGCTAGTCTAACTGGATGCCTGTATGTAGAAAAGTGTTAGTAGACCCATATATATCACCCTGTACAAAACTCAAGTCAAAGTGGATCAAATGCCTCAACATAAAACTAAATACAACAAATATAATAGAAGGAAATGTGGGGAACCATTTTGAACTCAGTAGCACAGGACACAAATTCCTGAACAGTACACTGCTTGATCAGGCACTGAGATCAACATTTAATAAATAAAACTTCAGGAAACTGAAAATCATCTTGTGAGGATAAGGTCACTATCAAAAGCAGCCTTAAGAATTGGAAAAGATATTCACCAACCCTACCTCTAACAGAGGACTAATATCCAAAATATAAACAGAACTCAAGAAATTATACATTAACACACCAAATAACCCAAGGAGGAGAATGTGTTATAGAGCTACAGAGAGAATTATCAGTAGAGGAATCTCTAATGACTGAGAAACATCTGGAAACAAGTTCAATGATATCAGGGACATGCACATCAAAATGATCCAACATTCCATCTCACAACCCCCTCAGTGCCTATGATAGAAGGACAACACATGCTGGGAAGGATGCAGAGGGAGGAAGATATTTCTCCATTGCTGCTGGGAGTGAACATTTCTTGAAACAGTCTGAAAATCATCTTGGCTGTTTCTCAGGAAATGGAAAATAGCTCTACCTCAAGACCCAGCTATACCACCCTGGGCCAAACATGTTCTACCATCCTACAAGGACACTTTCTCAACTATGGCCATAGCTGCAGTAGTCAGTCATAAGAGCCAGAAACTGGAAACAACATACATGTTTCTCTACTGAAGAAGAACAAAAAAATGTAGTTCATTTGCACAATGAAATAATACTCAGTTATTAAACTAGGATATCATGTATTTCACAGGCAAATGAATGGAACCAGAAAATATCATCCTGAGTCAGGTAACCCAGACCCAAAAGGACATGCTACACATATGCTCCTTAGATTTGGATATTAGTCATAAAGTACAAGATAACCATGCTGCAAGCCACAGACCCAAAGAACTAAGATAACAAGGAGGGCCCAAGGGAGAGTGGTTGAATCTTTCTCAGAAGAAAAAATAAAATAGATATTGCAGGTGGATGGATGAAGGGAACTGATGGGGGAGGAAATGGGAAGGAGAATTCTTTCTTCCTGGTGGGGACCAGGTGGAAGGAGAGGAGGGAGAGAATGGAAATCTACTGTATCCTCTACTCCAGAGATTCTCTCTTCCATTTCTTGTATTCTATTGGTGAATTGCATTTGTTGTTTTTGCTCTTTCCTAGATTTCCACCCCCATGATTCCCTTAGAATAAAACTGTATTTTCCTTATTGCTTCTATTTCCATTCTCGGGGATTGAAAAGGTTTTATTTATTTTCTTCACCTGTTTAATTGTATGCTCCTGTATTTCTTTAAGAGATTTATTAGTTTCCTCTTTAAAAGATCCTACCTGTTTGATTTCACTGTCCTGTAGTTTTCTGAGAGATTTATTTATTTCCTCTTTAAAAGTATCTATCATCTTTATAAGACTGGGTTTAAGGTTATTTTCATGTGCTTTGCTTGTGTTAGGATATCCAAGGCTTGCTGTAGTGGAATAGCCTGGGTCTGGAAGTGCCATGTTACCATTGTTCTTGTGCTATGTGCTCTTACACTCACCTTTAGGCATCTAAGCACCCTTTGGTTTTCCTGGTGTAGCAGGTATTAGGAAAACAGTCCTAATTTTGAGTTTCCCCATGCATCATGCCTCCTGTGGACAGCTTAAGACAGAACATTCTTAATGGAGCTGCCATGAATGTTCCTTCTGCAGTGGGCTGGATGAAGGGCAGCGGAGTGGTGGCCAGAAAATGTAGATAAGGTAAGGTAGGAAGAGTCTTCAGCTAGGTCAGGGCAGCTGGGCTGCCTTGGGGGACAGGCAAGGGAAATGTGGGTAAAGAGATTTAACCTAATTGCTCTTTGTTGGAGGACCACCAATTTTTTATGCCTTTTGTAACCAGTTTAAGAAATGAAGCTATGAAAGCAAAAGATTTTCTTTGTGCTAATCTAATAGCACTTACAAACAGACAAAATAATAAGTCAAATCTATCGTGAAAATGGGAGATATTCTCTTTTTTTTTTTTTATTTTAAAAGAGAAGGTTATTTAGCCAAGCAGTGATATCAAAACTAAAATACAAAAACTTTCTTTAGAAGATCACTATCTTATTATCACATGGATTCTAGTGAAATATCAGTGTTTCTCTTTCTGCATTAGAAATCCAACTTATCAACACTAGAAGATAAAAGCTTGGGTGTGACAAAAAAAGGACTGATTTAAAAGTGACTTGAAGGCTTACAGTGCTTTAGGGCAACCAGGAAGTGGGCTGAGCTCAATAGGGGCTTCTAACAACACATATTAGTTTGTCTTAGCTTTGACAGTTATACAAATAAATATGATTAGTGTTTCAGGTGTACAAAAACCAGCTAACCACAGCTAAAGGTACTGAAAGGAAACAAGAAAGAAAGAAATCTGAGATTGCTCAAAATACAATTTACTGGTGACTCACTGGCAAGCACGTCTTAAGCAGCTACCTGTAGGTAGACCCCTACACCACAAGGCAGGGTGTTTGGAGTTATGTGTTGAATTAGATAAAAGTGCCCCTATCCTCAGTCCATGACTTTCCTCAAACACCACTGACATGCCAAATGCAAATTAAGAAACAGCCCCATTGTCATAGTTGGTGAGCATGAAACTCTTGACTGACTGTATTAGCAGCTCTTTATCCTCTAAGGTTTGGAAACATGCCTGGGTCATATGCTTGGCACAGTAGCCTTAGTTACCACGACAGTCACAGCCATATTAAACTGAATCCCTACAGGTATTTCATTTAGTTTTTGTGTGTGAGTTTCTGTTATGCTGTTCTAAGTTTGGCTAGTTCATTCTATTATAACACTTGTTATTTCTTCCCATGCCTCTTACTATTCTTCCAATAGTTGACTTTCTAACATCCCGCCCTTTGACTTTTAACAGCATAATGCATTATTGCGACTCTGGTGTACAGAAATTTGCTTATAATTTATTCTTCTACTCCTCAGGTTTTATGTGTTGCAATGAACACCCTCTCTCCATTTTCTGATGCTCAAGCTTGGCAGCCATTGTCCTACTTCTCTGGGTCTGATTGTTCCAAATGTCCCATGAGTGGAATTAGAGTCTTGTCCTTCCATGAGTACTTGTTTCAGTTAAAGAGCTACCTCTGGTCTACCATATTGTTATGATTGGCAAATCTCCTTTTATAAATGCTGAGTTAGAGCATAGTTGATGGACCACACTTTCTTTATGACTTTTCTGTAGATGAACCTTTATGTTGTTTCTTTAATTTGTCTTTTGTGCTGTCTTTGGTCATTTTACCCCAAAATGCTGTAGTTCAATTGAATGTCTCTTCTATAGTCACACTTTTTTTGTGTGAATTTTTTCCTGTCATTTGCATTGTAGCTGTGCTAACTTATATTTACCGGCTATGAACAAAGATTAAACAATCTCAACCTCTTTTCTGAACACAATACACATGCTTGCACAAACATTTTAAACGGTAGTCTTCTCTGGAAGTGTATGGTGAATCTCACTGTGTACTTCAGTTCTACATTTCCTTTTGACGATTGATTGTGTTGCTTTTTTGATAGTCATTGATCACCTGGCTTTTGCTGGTTTTGAAAATCCACTTTAAATTCCTTGCCCGTTGCTCAAGGTACTATTTTTAATTTTGTTTATTTTGTTATTTACTTTTTAATGTTGGATTGTAGGGACTACTATATTGTTTACAAAAATTTACTCTTATTCTAAAAGTCGGCAGTATGTTCTGTAGTTTATTTCTGTTGAGCCTAGTTAGTTAGCACACCTTCATGTTGTCCTTATTTTCTATATTTGTTGGTTGTGATTTTTGTGTCATAAGTAAGAGCTCTTTGCTGAAATTACCATGAGATTTTTTTCTTATGTATTCTTCTATGTATTTAGTCTTCAATCTCATGCTAAATAACTCATATCATTTTATAGGGTATAAAATATGGATTTAATTTAGTATTTCTCATGAGTGTTATGTTTTTTAATAGCATAAACTGAAGATATTTATTTCTTATTGTGTATTTTTCTACACTCACTTAGAATATATATTTCTTATGTACATATGGGCTAATTTTGTTCTTCTATTTGGTTGTTTTGATATCAGAATGATACTACTTTAATTACTATAGATTTCCTATAAATTTTGATATCTGTATTCTGATAATTGAAGTTTTATTCATTTTTTAAAAGTTTATGTTATTATATAGGCCTTTTATAGCTATATATGAACTTTAAGGAAGTGTTGTTTTCCTTAGGTCTATTTGGTGTTCAAAATGTAATTTTTAGGTTTCTATGTTTACATGTGTCCTTTTGTTTCTTTTTTTTTTTTTTTTAACGATTTTATTTTTCAAAACAAAGATAGATGTAAAGATTTTAAACATTTTTTGCTTAAAATTATACATTTTTGTCAGTACTGTTTTTTCAGACATTAAAATAAATTTTACATAAAACCATGTGAATATGTTTTTTAGTCGGTACTTGATTTTTTTCAAGGGCTTGACAGTATGCATTGAAAACGTACTAGTTGCAATAAGCGTAAAGTACATGCAAAACAAAACGCAACATGGAAATAGTCAAAGTCTTCTTGTTTTGTGAATATATGTATAGTTTTTGTTTTCTTTATTTCTTGGACTTCATACAGTCTGTGAGTTGTTTCTGGGGGAGTGCAAGCCTCTGGGGTTAGCATCCCACTATCAGTGACTGCATATTATGTCTGTTCTTTTGTGACTGGGTTATCTCACTCAGGATGATCTTCTCTAGATGCAGCCATTTTCTTAAGAATTTGGTTAAGTCATTGTTTCTGGTGGCTGAGTAGTATTCCATTGTGTATATGTACCACAATTTTTGTATCCATTCGTCTTCTGAAGGACATCTGGGATCCTTCCAGCTTCTGGCTATTATAAATAGAGCCGCTATGAACATTGTGGTGCATATATCTTTGTTGTGTATTAAAGTGTCTCTGGGGTATATGCCCAGAAGTGGAATAGCTGGGTCTTCAGGTAGTACTATATCCAATTTTCTGAGGTATCGCCAGACCGACTTCCAGAGTGGTTGTATTAGCTTGCAACCCCACCAACAGTGGAGAAGTGTTCCTATTTCTCCGCAGCCTCGCCAGCATCTGCTGTCATCTGAGTTTTGGATCTTGGCCAATCTGACTGGAGTGAGGTGGAATCTTAGGGTTGTTTTGATTTGCATTTCCCTGATGGCTAAGGATGTCGAGCACTTCCTCAGATGTTTTTCGGCCATTCGGAGTTCCTCAACTGAAAAAGATTTGTTTAGCTCTGTACCCCATTTTTTAATAGGGTTATTTGATTCTCTGGTGTCGAGCTTTTTGAGTTCCTTGTACACCTTAGATATTAGGCCTCTATCTGATGTGGTGTTGGTAAAGATCTTTTCCCATTCTGTTGGTTACCGTTTTGTTTTCTTCCTTTTGTTTCTTTTTGTCACTGAATTTAGCTTACTTTTGTTGTGATTGACAAAGAACCTGAATACCTGAATGCTATATTTTTTTTCTTTTATTGGGTATTTTTTATATTTATATTTCAAATGTTATCCCCTTTCCCTCCTTTTCCCCCCAAAACTTACTATCCCATACTTGCTCCCTCTGCTTCAATGAGGGTGCTTCCCTACCCACTTCTTTCCACCTCCCCACTCTACATTTGGGGCATCTAGCCTTGGCAAGACCAAGGGCCTCTCCTTCCATTGATGCCCTACAAGGACATCCTCTGCTACATATTCAGCTGGGGCCATGGGACTCTCTATGTAAACTCTTTGGATGGTGGTTTAGTCCCTCAGAGCTCTGAGGGGTCTGGTTGTTTGATATTGTTGTTCTTCTTATGGGGTTGCAAATCCCTTGTGAACCCACATTCATAAAAGAAACTTTACTAAACCTCAAAGTACACATTACACCACACACAATAATAGTGGGGGACTTCAACGCCCCACTCTCATCAATGGACAAATCATGGAAAGAAAAACTTAAACAGAGACACCATGAACTAAATGCATTTAACATACATCTATAGAACATTTCAAACTAAAACAAAAGAATATACCTTCTTCTGAGCACCTCATGGTACCTTCTCCAAAACTGAGCATATAATCAGTCACAAAACAGGGCTCAACAAATACAAAAAGATTAAAATACTCCCATGCATCCTATCAGATCAGCATGGGCTAAGCCTGGTCTTCAGTCACAACAAAAACAATAGAAATCCCATATATACATGAAATCTGAACAATGTTCTACTCAATGAAAGCTTGGTCAAGAAAGAAATAAAGAAAGAAGTTAAAGATTTTTTTTTTTTTTTTTTTTTTTTTTTTTTTTTTTTAGAATTTGATGAAAATGAAGGCACAACATACCCAAACTTATGAGACACATGAAAGGAGCGTAAGAGGAAAATTCATAGATGTGAGCGCCTCCAAAAAGAAACTGGAGAGAGCATACACTAGCATCTTGACAGCACACTTCAAAGCTCTAAAACAAAAAGAAGCACATACACCCAAGAGGAGTAGATAGCAGCAAATAATCAAACTCAGGGCTGAAATCAACCTAGTCAAAACTAAAAGAATTATACAGAGAATTAAAAGAAGAAAAAAGAAAAGGAGCTAGTTCTTTGAGAAAATCAACAAGATAGGTAAATCTTTAGCCAGACTAATCAGAGGGCATTGAGACAATATCCAAATTAACAAAATCAGAGATGAAAAGGCAGACAAAATAACAAAATGCTATCTTTTTAAGAAGTGTATTTTATTTCATAACTTTCCTTAGTTGATTTTAATATTGCTCCTCTAGTGTTAGTCACTTAGGTTGTTTTTATTTCTAAACTTTCAATATTTTCAAGATGTCAAAATGTGTATTTTTCTGTTAATAGGAATTGTATTAGTCAGGGTTTCTATTCCTGCATAAACATCATGACCAAGAAGCAAGTTGGGGAGGAAAGGGTTTATTCAGCTTACACTTCCACATTGCTGTTCATCACCAAAGGAAGTCAGGACTGGAACTCAGGCAGGCCAGGAAGCAGGAGCTGATGCAGAGGCCATGGACGGAAGTCACTTACTGGCTTGCTTACCCTGGCTTGCTCAGCCTGCTTTCTTATAGAACCCAGGACTCATTGTCTGGGCCCTTCCCCTTGATCACTAGTTGAAAAATGCCTTACAGCTGGATCTCATGGAGGCATTTTCTCAACTGAGGCTCCTTTCTGTGTGGTAACTCCAGCTTGTGTCAAATTGACAAGTATGCAGCCAGTACAGGGATATTTATCTTTTTAGGATAGATTACCAGATCTATTATTGTTAAGACACAGTTACTGTTAAGTATCTGTTAGAAGTAACTCAGGTAAAGGAGTGACATACACTGTCTGCTGTAATCTCTATGATAAGACAGTCTCTTAGAACCTGAGCAACTTATGCTAGTCATTCTGTGGGCACATGAATTATAGCTTATAGTTTTACATTTTCCATTTGTACTATATTTGAATTAAAGATATAATTATATGAATCCCCCTTCCCTTTCTTCCCTCCTGACACTCTTAGATACCTTCTCTCCAATCTGTTCATGTGAACCAGGAAGGTAATAAAATCTTGAGTATAAAAATAAAAATAAAAAAGTATTAAAAATAAAAAAAAATAAAAAGAAACTATTTGTTCAGAAAACTCCTTGGCATAATTAAAATATCCAACTAGCCATTAAAAATTGAAATGATATATTAGTCAATGCATTTAAAATGTCTTTAGCGTTAATTATATCTATTTATTCTCTAAAAATGGACTGTCCAAACAAGTAGTTGTCATTATAGAGTGTTTAAGTTGACTCAAACTTCTGTCTTCACAATATTGATATCTCTGTATGAAAAGCAAGCTCTTCAAACTTGGACTCCACCCTCCTACTGTCCATCCCATAATTCTTTCCACCCACCAGTCTCCCAAAGATGTCTTCACCCCACCCACCCTGCTAGACTTCTAAACACCCTGGGACTTCCAGTCTCCTGAGGGTTAGGTGCATCTTCTCTGACTGAACCCAAACCTGAGAGACCTCTGCTATATATGTGTTGGGGTCCTCTTTTGTTTTTTTTTTTTTTTTTTTTTTTAGGTTGAAGATTTCTTTTAAACAACTTTATTTTACAAAACAAAGATAAATATACAGATTTTAAACATTTTTTGCTTAAAATTATACATTTTTGTCAGTACTTTTTTCAGATTTTAAAATAATTTTTACATAAAACTATATGAATATATTTTTAGTCAGTACTTGATTTTTTTAAAGGTTTGATAGTATGCATTGAAAACTTAATAGTTACAATGAGTGTAAAGTACATGTAAAACAAAATGTAACATGGAAATAGTCAAAGTTTTCTTGTTGTGTGAATATTTTTTTTCTTTTGTTTTGTTTTCTTTATTTCTTGGACTTTATACAGTCTGTGAGTTGTTTCTGGGGGAGTGCAAGCCTCTGGGGTTAGCATCCCACTATCAGTGACTGCATATTATGTCTGTTCTTTTGTGACTGGGTTATCTCACTCAGGATGATATTCTCTAGATGCAGCCATTTTCTTAAGAATTTGGTTAAGTCATTGTTTCTGGTGGCTGAGTAGTATTCCATTGTGTAAATGTACCACAATTTTTGTATCCATTCATCTTCTGAAGGACATCTGGGTTCTTTCTAGCTTCTGGCTATTATAAATAGAGCTGCTATGAACATTGTGGTACATATATCTTTGTTGTGTACTAAGGTGTCTCTGGGGTATATGCCCAGAAGTGGAATAGCTGGGTCTTCAGGTAGTACTATATCCAATTTCCAGAGTGGTTGTATTAGTTTGCAACCCCACCAACAGTGGAGAAGTGTTCCTCTTTCTCCGCAGCCTTGCCAGCATCTGCTGTCATCTGAGTTTTGGATCTTGGCCAATCTGACTGGTGTGAGGTGGAATCTCAGGGTTGTTTTTATTTGCATTTCCCTGATGGCTAAGGATGTTGAGCACTTCCTCAGATGTTTCTCGGCCATTCAGTGTTCCTCAACTGAGAACGTTTTGTTTAGCTCTGTACCCTATTTTTAATAGGGTTATTTGATTCTCTGGTGTCTAGCTTTTTGAGTTCCTTGTATACCTTGGATGTTATGCTGTCTAGTTGTTCATCCACTGTCTGAGAGAACTCAGGATCCAGGTTAATAGATTGCTGGTCTTCCCAAAGGTCAACCTCCTCCTCTGCTTCCTGTAGCTTTTCTCTAATTCAACCACAGGGGTCAGCAGCTTCTGTGGATTGGTTGGATGCAAATATCTGCATCTGAGTTTTTCAGCTGCTTGGGTTCTTTTGCAGGGCATTCATGATAGGTTCCTTTTTGTGAGCACTCAACAGCTTCAGTAATTGTGTCAGGCCTTGGGGCCTCTCTTTGAGCTGGATCCCCTTTGAGACTATCCCTGCACCTTCTGTTCCTCAGGCTCTTCTCCATTTCCATTCCTGCAGTTCTTTGAGACAGGAAAAATTATGGGTCAGAGTTTTTTTCTGTAGGATGGCAACCTCAACCTACACTTGATGCCTTGTCTTTCTGTTGGAGGTGGCTTTACAAGCTTCCTCTCCCCATTGTAGGGCATTTCATCTAGGGTCCTTCCATTTGAGTCCTGAGGATCTTTTACCTCACAGGTCTCTGCTGCATTCTGGTGGGTCCTTCCAACCTTCTACCTCCTAAAGTCACTGTTTTCATTCTTTCTGCTGGCCCTCAGGGCTTCAGTACTTTTCCCACACCCAAAACCAGATCATGTTCCCCTCTTAACCCCTCTGTTTTTTTTCCAGTTCAGGTTCCTCCCTCCCCCCTCCCTTGTGGTTGCTTTTTTTCTCCCACCCAAGTGGGACTGAGGCATCCTCACTTGGGCCCTTCAACTTATTGACCATTTTGAGTTTCGTGGACAGTATCTGTACTTTTTTTGGGGGGGTTAATATCCACTTATTAGGGAGTATATACCATACATGTACTTTTGGGTCTGAATTACATCACTAAAAAGGATATTTTCCAGTTCTATCCACTTGCCTGCAAAACTCAGGATATCTTTGTTCTTAATCGGTGAGTAGTATTCTGTTGTGTAATAGCAGTCCTGACACCTGGTAGCTACTAAAATCCAGTTTTTAGAGTTTCTAATATCTTCTTTGCCTTTTTTTAAAAAATAAAAATCATTATTTCAAGATGGCAATCGCTACATGTAGTTAAGTGGGATCCTCACAATGCTACTGGTAGAAATCTTTTATCATCACCCACTCTCTCCTGTTTCAGAAACAAAGTGTTCCAAGTCAGCAAGCCTAAGGTTGTGAACAAAATGCACATACTTTACACAAGCATAATATATTTACATGTTTGCATATATATGTATGTACATATGGAGATACATATATATGTGTGGTGTACGTGTGCATGCGTGTTATTGATGTCTTTGTTTTGTTCTTGCAGTAAGTGCTGTAAGACTACTGATGTTCTCAGCGAGCTAGATCCTTAGCTGAGTTTAGTAGAATGTTTTCACATTATTTTTTTTACTATAAACGTATGATTAGTGTGGCATGTTTTTAAACCATCTGATTCTGTGATATGTCACTTGATATGAAAGTTTTACAATAAAATAGTTTACTAGTTCAGAAACAAGATACAAGGTATTCATATGGGATACATTCATAATAAAATCTTTGGCAAAATCTCCATGAAATTTAAAGGCAAGTGACCACTATAGGTAGATGTTTAGTTTAGGAAAGGTGAACATTTCTTTCCCCTTGTTATAAAATTAGGTAGCTAACAGAGCTCTTCAAGGCACGTCAAGTGACCTTTTGAGAGTGTAAGTCTATACCACAGGTACCATGGCCCAAACCACTAGATTCTTACATTGTTGAGAAACAATCTACACTTTGGGGATCTCTCCCTTGCCTGTCTCTCTCTGTCTCTCTCTGTCTCTCTCTCTCTTTTTACCCCCCCTCACTACCTCCCTCCCTTCCTCCCTCCTTCCCTTCCCCTCCCTCTCTCTCTCTCCCACCCTTCCTCCCTCCCTCTTCTCCTCAGACCCTCTCTCTTTCTCTTCCTTTCTCCCTCTCCCTCTCCCTCTCAGTAAGAACACACACACACACACACACACACACACACACACACACACACAATGATGGTTGCTCTACTCATGGAGCCATTATGTCAGTTTCATGCTGACTAAGGAAAAATGTTGGTGGACAGTTCCTAGATAAGGCATTCTACTGTGCTGTTTCTAAATTCTTGCAAGGATATCATTATAGAAAACAATTATTATCATTCTTTGTCCTAATTATCAAATACCTTGTTAAAGATTTCCTGTAAAGGACATATACATTTTTTCAATATTATCATTCCTGGTTGACTGGTAGGCTATTTCCCTCTCTTAAAACCATTACACATCTGAATGTCAGACCAAAAGCTTTTCATTTGACATGGATTGATTCTTTGCAATTTTTCTACATTACAGTACTTACTGAATAATATTTTAATATGTGTAGATCATTCTAATTTATAATTTTTGATAAACATTGTTCAATATATTTTCAATGATGCCCATATCAGGATCCATTAGATTGTCATAGAGTATCCCAAGGTTGTTACAGCTGTTATGTAATGTGAAAGAAATGCCTGTGAGCCAGGAGGGACCATGGGCTACCTATCACTATAAATGTAATTTAACCATATAATCTACATAAATGTAAACCTTGTCCTTAATGTACTATTTATAATTGGTCATAGATTTTTAAAGTACATGAATTTTATCTGTTATGATGGACTTAATAGCATGCAGACTAATGATATCTTCTAGTCATGTAATGTTTTAATATTCAATATTAAATACCTGGTCTCTCCTAGTTCCCAGGAACATGCAAAGATTAGCTTTGAAAAAGATTGAAGATTTGGCTATTTTCCATAGTAAGTGGATATGTTGCTGCTCTACAAACTAAAAAGTATGTTACATACATTCATGGGCATACATACATACATGCATACATACATACACACACACACACACACACACACACACATATATATATATGTGTGTGTGTGTGTGTGTGTGTGTGTTTATGTGTCTGTGTGTAAGTTTGTTTATTCTATTTGGAATCACAGTTGATCAAAATTATTATTTATACACAAGATAAATGTTCTTAATATGAATTATTTTGTTCACTCTTTGCAATTCCTCAGATACTTTTGGTAGTCACAGTTGGTTGACAATTGCTATCAGACTCTAGCAGTAAGAATCTGGAATCCTGCAAATTTTTATGGCATACACTGTTCCTTTTTTACAACAATGTATTATTTTATATATATATATATATTTTATATATATTTTATATAATAATATATAGTGGATATTATTATCCACTATAAAACACAAGATTGTTCTGATTTTGATAAATTTATTTAGGATCACTGAACCTAATGTCTACTCATAGATAATTCAGTTTTTATTGTTGAATCATGATGCATTTTAGAGTAAAAATATCAATGCAACAGATATATATATATATATATATATATATATATATATAGAGAGAGAGAGAGAGAGAGAGAGAGAGAGAGAGAGAGAGAGAGAGAGATTCTGTTGCTCAGCTACATATTACACCAATTTAACCATACCAGCATCCAGCAGATGTTGAAGATATTGCAATGATATTACTACAGCTTTGTCCAGCCAATGATCTTTTTTTTTTTTTTTTTGTTTTTGCTCTTGATCATACTTAAAACTGGATGCCTTGTAGGTTATAAAATGCACATGATAGAAGAGTATTTAATGTGAAACTCTTTTTGAAACATTGAAAGGTTTATAACTTCTTTCCTCCCGCAAAATTTGTGTGAATTTCTGTGGCGTGTGTGAAGTGTAGCATTTGCACAGAACTAGGAAAGAACATGTCAGTGTGAAACCTGCTACTTGACTATTTATTTTTGCCAATTAATTCATATGCTGACATTTTCCATAAACCAAATGAGCTCTATGTTCAGCTTGACCATTGTCAGAAACATATTTCACCCACAAAATAAAATCTTTCAAATCAAAATATAACACATTAAACATATACTGAAATCAACATCATTTCATGTTTTGCAAACCTCTGATTAGAGTAAGAAAGATGCTTCTGAAATTAGTATTAGTAGAAAAAAATTAGAAATTTATATATTTATTTGGTAAGGATTTTTATCTTTGATAAAGTTTTTTTTTTAATGGCCATTTAAGCTGATTACATATCTTTGTTTCTTGTAAGACTCGAGGTAAATTCCAAAGTGAAATAAGTAGGCTATCATGTAAGGCAATTTTTAAGAAGCAATGTCTGTCCTGTCCAGAAAAGCAGTCATCCTGTGGTCTTACCATCCAGGGAAGGAACCCTTCTTTTATTATCTCATTCTTCTCAGGGTGTCTTTCATTCCCATGTAGAGAAACACATGCCATTAAGAACTGACCACTTTGTGTTTAAAATTTAAAATTCGGTACTGGGGTAAAATTAACAATGAATCCTCCCTCATTCTAACAATGCATCAACAATGACCAACAATAAATGGACACAACTTTATGTAAAATACGTGCATTAGTTTTTTTTTTTAAAGCTGTTCCAATAAATCATCACAAATGTAGCCACTTAAAAAATATCAACTTAAGAACATATAGCTCAACAGTCCAGTGATTTAAACTGGCCAAAATGAATGTGTTTGCAAAGTTGTGTGCTCTAGAGGTAAACCTGCCCTCTAAACTCATCTTAAGTGTTTAAAATATATCCTTTTGACCTCTGCTTTTGTGATCACATCTTTTCTCTGGTGTGTTCCATTACTTTTCCCTTTTCTAAGGACTCCTGTGACTAGACTCCATCTACCTGGATGGAGCAGGCAATGTCTCCATCTCAGGCTCTTTATGATTATCTAGACAGTAAGTAACGTGATAAATTCCTGAGGTGTCAAACAGATGTGTGTCCACCATGATGGTTGAGATGTGATATATTTTGATATTCATTCTTAAATCTTCTCGCTAGCATGAAATATTTTGTTTTGCAAATTAAACTTTGATTGGAAGAAGATTTTATTTAAAGACACAAACACTAAAATGTAGTGACGAATGACTACACAAAACAAAACAAAACAATATAATACACGAAACAAGACTAGATCCATGAATCCAAAAGGAAACAAAATGATGTAAAATTTTCAAGTGCTTCATGTAACAAACAAATGGATAATGTTACATACGAGAGTACAAGGCAATTAGATAGCATCAGCTATATTGAAAGTCTATAGTCAATTCTTTAATTGGAAATAAAAATATGCCAGAGGTTATTTAATTTGGCATTGCATCCAATAGAACAGAATTAGATGGCAAAACAAAATTGTATTATAGGCTGAATAATTTCAAAGTTATTTATTAAAAAGATGATTTTTAAAAAGCAGTTATTATCACACCACACTGAAATAAGTTTTCAGGTCTGTAGCAAGCCCATCAAGCCTGCAACCACTGTAAACAAAATTTGATGCATAGTCACTAAGTGACCTATTTTCATTTCCAAGCTCTCTGTTAAAGGGCCCTGATACACTCATGACAGCATGACAGCTAATTACACAGGATGCCCTCTTAAGATTGTTGTTAATAATGCATGAGAAAAGGCCTCATTTTCCTATAAATATATGGAGTAAATTAGAGATCTTATTAGTGCTTTGTTTTTATGTAATTAGTAAGCATTATCTAGATTTCTCTCCTTAGGAGAGAAGTCTGCCAGGCACCTGTTTATAGGGAGATCAAAAGATCAAGTAGATGATCTTGACAAATGTTCCTCTTCATTAAATTGCTCTCATGGGGCAATTGCAATGGGGATGGTTGCTAACTGTTTACAGAGTTGCAAAAGTTCAGGTCTTTGGAGAGTTATCTTTTATACACAGTCTTTAAAGGGGACTTTTAAAGGTTACATTGACATATGCCATCCTCACCCCTCAATCTCCATGCCTATGACTTCTGTGGAACACTGATAATAGCCTTGTGAAGGGGAATTTGCTACTCAACAGAGTATATTGGAAATAATGACTTAGTGGGAAAAACTGATGATTTTCTCATAACAACGTGGGAGCTATCTCTGGTTGTCATCCTTTTGGTAAATTGGATGGCTTTTCTTATGGTGATGAAAGAAATCAGTGGGCTGCACATTAAGGAATTGTCGTGTTAGGGAAGTGTATTGACATTTTAGCATTACCTGAGCTGTGTTTTAAGACTGGCTTTGTTAAATGAAAATGAATGACACGTCAAAGCAAAAATTACAGGCATTCTTCAGGTTCAGAATACTTATTAAATATTCTCTAGGTCTACCAGTTCAAAACACAGGAGATGATTTGGGCTTTGGACCCCTAACCTCTTTATGGAGTTTGTGTAGGATAATCAGAGGTTTTGACTTTCATTTCATCAAACTTTAGCAAAGCAGCTCTGGCTACTTGATACAAGCTTCATATGGACAGAGAAGGCAGCTTTGTGGAGCTGAAATGGATCTAACTGATTTGTGAAAAAAATCAAATCCCATTTCCACCTTTAAGTTGGCCTGTAACAATTCACATTTATTCTTTGTTCTCAGTTGCAAATGTCCATCTATTGGGCATGATCCATCCTTTTAAAAGCAACTAATTAATATTTTACAAGCAGCCATTCAAGTCCCAATCACAAGCCAAGCTCCCTTGGTCTGTATTCAAGATTCCAAGTGATCCAGCACTGATTTTTGACCAGAACAGAGCCTCTTTTATAAATAGAAAACAACTTTACAGTTTGATTTTTAGAAAGCATTCAATATCCGGGTGAAATATTATCATAGAAATAAACTTATATGTACACTACAGTTTTTGTTTTATAATACTGAGAAATGAATGTGCCAAGTGCCGAAGGAGCTACTTCTAGGGCTCTTTATTTTTAAAAATATTTATTTATTTTATTTGCATGGGTATTTTTCTGAATTCATATGCACGTGCACCATGCGCATGCCTTGTGACATGGAACCCCTGGAAATGGACCTACAAATAGTTGGAAACTGACATGTGTGTGCTAAAAAATGCATCCTTGTCCTTTAGAGGAATACCCAGGGTTCCTAACCGATGAGCCATTCCTCTAGCCTCTGAAGTTCTGTATTTTAGATTGTAGAAAGTTTGAAAATGAATTGGTTGAAAAAGGAGGAAGATATCCACTGAAGTGTAAGATGTAGTTCCTAAAGACAAAGGACCTCTGAATATTGCCTTGTAAAATACAATGCCCAGTGTCTAAAGCTGGGAGATCTGTTGGAATGATGGGGAATTGGTTTCTTAAATGGGTTGGATATTAGATGTGTTGAATCTGAGTAGGGGAGAGGTAAAAATAGAATTATATCAAGGGAAACAAAGGGTAACTTAAGGTCTCCGGACCCTTCAGGAAAGTTTGAAACATCCTTTTCTTGAATGTTGGCCTTTCCAGTAAGACCAGTTTCTAGCTTCTATGAACTATGCCCTGGCCTCAGCTTTCACTTGCAGTCTCACACCAATGCATTCCTTCTCTTAGTGTCTTAAAGAAAAAGGTTCCAAGCTGCTTGTTGCTTTACTTGCAGAAGTTTACACAGCTCCTTTGGAATACAAATGTAGCATTAAATAGCCAACTTCAAGAACCTGGTGGAACTGTATTTAAAGCCACAAAGTATCAGCAGGAAGGGTGTTGAAAAACCAATGTCTGTTCACACAGATGCTCTCAGAAGGGAACTTAGGGTTTTGGCACATGTCTTTTTTTTTTTTTTTTTTTTTTTTGTCTCTTCCTTCATCTGACATAAATCTCTGAATAATGACTCTGACTCTATCTCTCTGCCTCTGTTTGCCTACCTGCCTGTGCCTGTTCCTGTGCCTGTACCTGTCCCTGCACCTGTGTCTGTGTGAATGTCTGTGTGAGTGTCTGTGTCTGTGTCTGTCTATGTGACTGTCTGTGTGTCTGTCTGAGTTTCAGTGTCTGTGTGTCTGTGTGAGTGTCTGTGTGAATGTCTATGTCTGTGTGAGTGTTTGTGTCTGTGTGTCTGTGTCTGTGTGAGTGTCTGTCTGTGTGAGTGTCTGTGTGTGTGTGTGTCTCTGTGTCTGTGTGAGTGTCTGTGTGAGTGTCTGTGCCTGTGTGTGAGTGTTCGTGTCCGTGTCTATTTCTCTCCCCTCCCTCTCCCTCTCTCCCTCCCCTCCCTCTCCCTCTCTCCCTCTCCTCCCTCTCCCTTTCTCCTTCTGTTATCTCTGGCTTTCCACATCAGCCTTAAGATCCCTGGATCTATGGAAAGTGTCCCACTGATTACAGTCTTTGTTAGGAAACTGATCTCATGATCTCATCTTAACTCAGCGTGGTGCAATCTTGGTCCCCTTGAGCTCATCTTGTTTTCCTGGCTGAAGGCTCTTTTTCTTCCTGGGCAAATATTTATCAGAACCTTGTAACTGAGAGAAATTTAAAATGCAGATATGGGTTTATGAAAAGAGGCTGCTCACTCTGGTTTTCTTCAAAATGCAAGGCCTGCTAGGAGCAAAGTAAAAATATTAAAGGAGATCAAATCAAGCCAGAGTACTTCGCTTTTATTTATGATAGCAATGGCCTGACCAATTTTCTGTTTTTGTTTTGTTTTGTTTTGAGGTGAAGGTGAAGGAACTAATGGACAAAGAGAAGATAATCAGAAAATTCATAAAAAGTTGGCGGATTTCTTTTTTCATTTACATTTCTGGGGGGGTGGAGAGGTTGGTGTGAACAGGTTTATGAAAGAACAAAAAAACTAAGAATCAGAAATTCAAGTCACACAGCCTGTCCCTGGTTTAGCTTAGCAAAACATTATTCCGTTGCAAGAGCCTCACTTCTTAAATACTTTTTCTATCTAATTCTGTCTTTTTCTTTTTTAGTTTTTATTTTAGATTTTCATTTGATTATTTTTAAAACGGATGATGTTTTGCTGGGAGAGAAGTACCAGCCCAGGCCAAAGGCAATGGATTCTCTTGCAACTAGCACCACAGGCAATTATGACCCACAGGAAGGAGTCGCTGGGAACCAACTCTGTTCTGGAGGACGAGCAGTACTGTGCTTTACCAGTGAGCCACCTGAGACCTCTCTTTCTAATCCTTTATCCATCACCTTCTCTTCTAGCTTCCTTACTTTTTTACACATTAGGATAAAACATCTATAACAATGCCGGTGTACTATGTGGACTGGAAACAGTCAAGTACATGAGAGAGTTCTGGTCTCAAAACTCAAAGAACCAGCAGCAAAACACAGATAGTCAAGGAGTGAATCCTTTGAATTAGTGGCATATACTAGAATATATTTTTTATTTTGTCAGCAGGTATGTGTCCTCCATAGAGGTTTAGTGATGTTAATGCCAAAACTGTACATCGAGAAGGACCCAGTCTTGAAGAAGTATGGGTGTCACAAATTCTGATTTGCCTTACATGAGAACTGGGCAGGAAAAAATAAAGTTATTCCTCATGGGCACAGAAGAGTGTCCTCTTGAATGTGAAGTGTCTCTTTAAGAATTTACTAGAACCTGATGGTTTCTGCTGATACTCTCTTTAAAAGGACTTCTAGCCCCAAACTCCACAGTGGGTCATCAGGAATTATAACCTCATTGGAAGCTTAGTTTCAGTTCTAAAGTGTTGGTCCAGCTCTGAATGGAACCCCCTTTATTTGAGGAATAGCTATGGGTCTCTGAGGGAGAAATGTGTCAAAAGGAACCAGGTTACACTTAATTGACCTAACTGTACAGCAATTTACATGACCAAAATTTGAATCAGGGTCCCTTAAGAGATTTAATTGAAGATAATAACCCATAAACTGGAATTAAATGTTTACTTTCCACTACCAAGTTAACAGGAGCAGAAGATTGCAGTGGATCTGTGGTTCTAATGACCCTTAAATTCATAGACTTCTAACATGTTGCAGAGGTACCAAAATGTCAGCAATGAAAAGAAGGATAGAAATGGTAAAGACAAAATGACTTCAATAGGCTGACAAGTAGAACAGGACAATAATTCAGTTTGTTTGTTTGTTTTTAATCATTTTTATATTCCAGATTGTATTCCCCTCCAGGTCCATCCTCCACCCTCTGATTGTTGGACATCCTATACCTCCTCCTTGACCCCCTGTATTCATGAGTATGTCTCCACCCCTCAATTCTGACCCCACAAGACCTCTAAACTCTCTGAGGCCTCCAGTATTTTCAGGGTTAGGTGCATCTTCTCTGAGTTCAGACCCAGCAGTTCTCTGCTGTATATATGTTGGGGCCTCATATCAGCTGGTGTATGCTGCCTGGTTGGTGATCCAGTGTCTGAGAGAAATTGAGGGTCCAAGTTAATTGAGACTGCTGGCCCTCATATAAGTTGGCCCTCCTCCTCAGCTTCCTCCAGGTTTTCCTTAATTCAACCATGGGGGTCAGCAGCTTCTGTCAATTGGATGGGTGCAAGCATTCAAACGGTGATTTCATGAGACCTACCAAACTCTCTTAGCACTATACTCAGAGACCTCATGGCTTTTGCAGAGACCTTCAAACAGAAATATTGGGTTGCTATAGGTGCCAATAGACTTCTATTTTGGCATGTAGCAAGACTGACTATTTTCTGGGTGGAAGGTTTCTCCAAGTAGTGGTAGGATTTTTGGACTTTCAGGTGCTTAGCATTTTGAGAACAGAGTGAATTTGGTGAAATGATTATAAAATAACTTCTTTTGCTGTATACATATATCATGATGGATTTGTATCCTTGAAGGTGTGCATTTTCTGTGCTTCTCTGTCTACAGTAATGATTAGTAGCAGAAAAAAAATCATACAGCCTGACTGATTGATGTTTCTACAAAGGCATGAATTTTAAGCTTGGTTAGGCCCCTGGACTGTCTGCTAATTCATGACTATTTATCTTCTTTTTATTCTTTACACCACTTTATCAGAAGAATTTCCGTGATGCAATTCACTGTGTTTTGAAAACACCATTTTTATAAAGGGCTACTTTCTATTCCATCATGTGGTTGTTTAATAATGTATTTAAACATTCTCTTATTGTTACATATGAAGGTTGTTTCCAGTTTTTAGCTGTTATGAATAACGTTGCCATGGATATCTTTGTATTAAATTCTCAACAAATCTCTCATTATTTCTTTACAACAGAATCCGACATGTGGGATTACTAAAGTAGAAAAGAATAAAATTCAAATATATGTGCAATACTTGATACACACGTGTATATTTATGATATAAATAATGCAAGAGTATTACCAAAATACATTAGTGTATGGATAAACATACATCATTCATAATCCCAAAATTCAGAAGTTGGTATCATTACACACTCTACTGCATAATCCTTAGGAATCTTTTGTGCATACATTGTCATGAGCTTGTCAAGTGGCTTTTTACATTACTTATGAAAATACTGTCTGGAGAAGCATGCTAATACTCAATCTAAGTGCTACCTATGAGTACCTGATTGCTATAATTAAATAAAATCCATATGTCAGGAAATACTATTCCTTTGTTCTTTTTTGATAGTTTATATAACCCTAGGGGAGGAGTTGATTATACTTTTTATGTTGATTGTACATTTCTTTCCTTCTAAGTAGACTTCCACATTCATTTTTCTCTATTTTATTATTTTTAGAGAACAATGTTTCTTAAGGTGTAGGGAAATGCAAATCACAATGCAGTTGAGGTCAAGAGACGGTATTTAGGGGAGTGTAAGTAAAATGCATAGTATACAGCCGAAAGCATCATAGTATTTAGTGAGTATCTGCTAATCAAAGTGATACATTTAAGGTAAACCCAACTAAATCCAAATCACTAAAATATCCTCTGTTTTAATTTTTAATTTCTTCCTGGTCTTTCTAGTATTTTGGGTACATTCCTGAAGGAATTTTCTTGACTGGATTAGGAGAGGTGAGAACCACCTTGAATCAGGGCCACACCTGCTTGTGGCAGCTTGGGAAAAGAAAGTGCTTGATGAGGTCGGCTTGCCCTCATTTACTCCTTCCCTGGTATTAGTGCCCACTTCTTTGTGATTCTGAGAAGACAGTTAGATACAACCAGCCTCATGGGCCACACACACATTCGTTCTCTTAGTTGTTTCTCTAGAGAACCTTCAAAGATATAGAAGTAGCATCTTTCACATTCTCTTATTTAAAAGCACACTATGAATCAAATCAGAGTCTTACAAATGTGACTTGCCTATTTGTATTTTTCTCCCCCGATTTTAAGGTTAGCTTATACTATATACGCATGCACAAATGTATATACATGGCATACATGTAATATGACCTAATGCATATATTGGTCTTCAAATCTTTTATCAGTCAACATGTTCTTGAAAAGTTTATAATCGTGGCTGAAGTTTTGAATCAATGTTTAAGAACATTTGCTGATTGATGTTGTTCTTCCTATGTGGTTGCAAACCACTTTAGCACCTTCAGTCCTTATTCTAGCTCCTCCATTGTGGACTCTGTTCTCAGTCCCATGGTTGCCTGCAGCATCTACCACTGTATATGTCATGATCTGGCAAAGCCTCTTAGGAGACAGCCATATCAGGCTCCTATCTGCTAGCACTTCTTGGCATCCAAAATAGTGTCTGGGCTTGGTGACTGTATATGGGATGGATCCTAGTCTACCAACTAGTGTACATGGAGCAACCCATGGCTCCAGCCTCATATGCAGAGAATGACCTTGTAGGGCATCAACAGGAGGAGAGGGCCTTGGTCCTGTGAAGGCTCCATGCCCCAGTGTAGGGGAATGCATTGTAGGGAGGTGGGAGGGAGTGGGTGGGTAGGTGGGGGAGAACTTTCTTAAAAGCAGGGGGATGGAAGATGGGATAGAAGATTTCTGGAGAGGAAACTGGGAAAGGGGATAACATTTAAAATGTAAATAAAGAAAATACCTATAAAAGAAAAAAAGGAACATTTTCTGACCTTCCAGAGGACCCGGGTTCAACTCTCAGCACCCACATACAAGATAACAATTTTCTGTAACTCCTGTTCCAGCGTGTCTGATGACCTTTTCTCATTTCTTTGGGCACCAGCCACTCACATAGGGCACAGACCTCTTTGCCAACAAAACACTTAAACACACAAAAACTGAATGAATCTAATCAAGAAATATTTATAATCAATGATAATGTACCATGCCTTTATGTTTCTGAATTGATGGTTGTATATACTCTACAGATTTTTGTTTGTCCTTTTCTTATTGAAGGACAGTTATTTGAAGGAGTTTCAGGTTTCAGAAAATACAAGAAGCTTATTTTTCTCAATAACTCCATATGCTCTCCTCAACTCCCTTCTTATCCCTACCCTCCTGCTGTGTGGTTGTTTCCCTTAATACAGCTCATTTGAATCAGTAAAGTCACTTTCCTTTATTAAACCAGTCTCATGTCGGTTTTTTAGCAGGCAATAATATAAATTTCATCACTACATTCTCATATTCTATAAAAGCAAAGTCTCCTTTCTTTCCCAGCTCCGACACTGAGGCAGTGCAGGGTTGAAATGGGGGTAGAATAGAAAGATTTTTATTCTCCAGTTTTTGTTTTGCTTCTTCCCTTCTTTCCTTTCCTTCTTTGTTCTATCTAGCCCAAAGGAAAAGGAGAAACAAAGAGACTGCTTTCATCATGATGGAATTAGAGTTCCTGTCCTGGGAGGGTTGTGAGGACATTCTCAATTCGCTGATTTCATTGTGGAGCAGCTAGCCAGTTTCCACAGAAAAATAACTGTTGAAATTATATGAAGCAGAAGCTGTGAGTCTCAATGCTGCAATCTTCAACAAGGTAGCAGACTCCAATCTCTTACCTGATAGGATAAGGTCTTTGGCACCCATGTCAAAGTGTGCCCTTGCCCTGAGAAATTACCCCATGCAACAGCAACAGGTCTAGTATAAAAGGTTATTAAGGGAGAAGAGAGGGAAAGGCCTTCTTGGAATAGGGGACATGAATGAGA
Source organism: Micromys minutus (assembly GCF_963924665.1). Classification (NCBI taxonomy): domain Eukaryota; kingdom Metazoa; phylum Chordata; class Mammalia; order Rodentia; family Muridae; genus Micromys; species Micromys minutus. The sequence goes on along the minus strand of NC_137979.1, from coordinate 39,945,138 downwards.
GAAAGAGGCACAGACAGACAAAGACAGAGAGAGGGAACTGGACACACACACACACACACACACACACACACACACACACACACACACCAGAAGGTAGGACATACAGAGAGAGAACTGGGGTATCTCAGGTTCCTTTAATGAAAAGCACACGCTTTGAGTTCCTGGTTGTGGCAGGTGATAACCTAAGCAGCTTCTAGATTCCTGGGAGAAGATCAGCTGGATCATCTATTTGCAAATACTAACTTCTTTCCTTGGACCTTGGGTCTAGTGGCCAAAGTCGGATTTATTCTCTATACCTATGGGAACTGAAAGGCTAGGGTATCCCTCCTTCTTGGGCTTATCAAGTATGGCAGTTCTCTCTAAACACACAGCATGCTCTCTGTAATGTCAAAAGAGAATTCTCAGCAAACACAAGTTTTCTGTCTAGCTAGGTACATCAGAATTACTTTTAGTTACTCTCCTGGCCATGGGAATTAGAAAAAAAGCTGTCTTCCAGAAACCCATCTTAGTAGTTCTTTGGAAGAAATGGTCTGATGGGGCTGTGCTCAGTTCTTTGAAATGCCTTTGAATAGATTTCCAGAGCAGAGAGGGCTGTAGGAGTGTTTCTAATGGAAGATACCTAAGATATGCACATTTTAATTCACATCTCACAGCAGTATCTGAGATTATTTCTCTCAATCCTCAGCAAATATCACATCACATGCTTTTTATCCTATGGATTAAAAAGTAGCCTGTCATTTTAAATTTACGATACTCTGATTTTATGTTAAAAAAGGAGAATATATTATCATTAGTTTCCCTCCTCTGGTTGAAGGATTTGCCATTTTACCATCTTACTTACAGTTTGAGATGGTATCATCATCTTAATAGGATTTTAGTGTTGTGTTATATTGTACTTTCCAACACCCCTTTAATGACTAGTTGTCTTGTAGTCAGAATAATCTTTCTAAATTATAAATAGGCCATGGCACACTCCTACTCTACATTTTGAGCTGCAAATTGAATTTAAGGTAAACTTTAACTGACAGGTATGCAAACTCCTTTAGGATGTGTTTGTGTGGATGGGCTCAGGCCATTCATCCTCATTGCCTGCCTCATAATCAATGTGTCAGATGCAAACGGAGCCACCTGTGGCTAATCAATATCCTATTCTCCCTCAAGACTCCAAGCTTTGACACCTTTCTCCATGTGTTTCGGAAGTACTTTTTCGCCTCTCAACTTATGTTGTTCTTAGGGGACTTTGTTTTTGTACCACCCACTTTTGTGACTGTCCCTGAGTATTTTCTACATGGGTTGTTAATTATTTAATTGTGGGATCTCTTTGTGGGCAGGGTTACTTTAGTAATCCTTGATGTTCTGGAATTTAGCATAGTGCCTTGTATGTCATATTGTTGAATTGAAAGCAAAATTTTAATGAATCGTTTAATGGGAATAAACATAAGACCTCTGTGCCACAGTTAACATGCTGTTAACTACCTAAGCATGGTTAAAGAGATGGGGTGTCCATGTCTCAACTATTGGAATTGGTATGTGAGGAACCTGCAGGAACAGATATTGAACTGAAGCACAAGGTGGCTAAATATTAGGGATTCAATAAATGAATCATTTTAGAATATAATACTAATATATATATATATAATTTCAGAATATATACAAAAATATATACACTGATAAAGTGAGTGTGGGAATTTTAAATGGGAGTCCTTTCTTTTCTGGTGGGATTCCTTATTTCCACTAAGAACATTTTAGTGGCTAAGGTAGAAGTTAGCGGTGGTAAAGTTGTAGCAGAGGAATGATGCTTTCTTTAGCAATAGGTCTGAGCTGAGCTGAGAACGGAATGGGGCGATAAGTCAAAAGACAGAATAATCCTCAATATTAAATAATTTTGGATTTTGAAGTTATGCAGAACTTCATATTTCAATTCTTTCAGAGAAGAAATATCTCATAATGTAAGGATGATCACAAATACCTTGGGACGTGCTTGAGTTTGCTACACATACAGGAGAGGACATGGCTTTGAGTTGCAAATTTTAGAAATGGTGAAGCAGAAAGCAAAAGGGCTTTGTGATTTCATGTGACACCTGTTTGTGCCAATTTAGTTTTCTCTGGAGCCTGCTACTCATGTGCAGTGGCAGTTACCCTAAGCATCTGTACTAAGGTTAGCTATTTTTGTTGTTGCTGTTATGTGATTTTCTTTTCTTTATTAGCTTCAAGTATTATCATTAGTTGTATATATAAAAACTATCTAGACTTTTCAAACTCAAATTCATTTATCTGTAGCCTATTTACACAAATTATTTGCTAGTTATGCCTAGTACAAAGATTTTGGCACAATCATGGCTAACTTGTAGTTTGCTATTATAAAAAGAACTTTAACTGAATTATTTTTTGATATGTTCATATATGTATGTAGTGAGTGCATCTTGATAGTTGTACCTCCTTCGTTCAGTGCCCTACCACCCGAGTTTTTCCAATCATTCTAGAGAGTCGCTTTCCTACACTTGTGTCTCTTTGTTGAGCCTGATTGAGTTTAACTGAAGCCATCTATATCACCACAAATTTGGAACTGTCATCTGTAGGAGCTTTGTAGCTTGCCAATAGGTATACAAATGAAAGCAATGACCGTCCTTACCCTAGAATCCTCCAGTAACCATTAGTTTAAGAGGGAGGGTGAGGGTCCTCTGGACCTTCCCTGATCCATCGCTGTTGCTTTGGAATAAGGGCTGCCTTGAATGTGCTATGCCAAAAAGAGAGCATTTCACAGCACTCCTCTCTTTCAGCATTTACATTCCTTCTTCTTCTGCATTCTCAATGATCACCGGGCTTTGAAGGGAATGATAAAAGTGTAGTGTTTACAACTGAGCAAGGACCATCACTAATTCCCATCACATTGTATAGACATGTATCCAGAGAGGCATTCATCCTTCTTTGTAGTTAACTACAAAGTAAAACTTCTCCGATAAAGGCTGAAAGTAGCATTTTCCTGTAGTCATAAGCATAAATATTTAGAAGGAAGCTTAGTACTATATCAATTTAGCTAAGCAGTACTAAGTTCACCTTTAGGGTATTAGACCTTGTCAAGTATGACTTTTATACTTTTTAATTAAATCAGATCAATTGTATATTTTAGACATCACGTTTTCTTGAAATATTTTCTTAGGTATCCAGGCTCTACAATTCTTGCCTCTGTTTTCTGAAATCACTTTGTTCATCTTCCTAAGCCAAAGTTGCATATCTGGAGGTGCTTACTCAGATGAGTTGGAATAGACTTTAATATTCTCCCATTATGGCCTCTTGGGGAAGGCTCAATGCTATTGATTTGAAGAGTGGATTTGGCCAGAAAATTGATATGTTAAGAAAAGAATCCCATCAGTCTACTGATGACAGTTCACAGGAAGACATTTCCATACTGTTAGAGAATTTTAGAGAATTTTCTACATAAGCCAGATTATCAAATCTACAGAAGGTAAGCCTCTACCTGGTCTTCAGAATGTATTCTGGTGTTAGAAGTGACACTACTTCCTGAATGAAAATTGCTGCTTTACAGGAAATGGGAAAGATACTCCAGGTAGGCTGATGGAACAATCAGAGATTACTGACCCACAACAGTTATATAGAGAATTTACTCTACAAATTAGACTTTACATATCTGAGGAAAAAACTGAATCATTAAAGTTCTAAAAATGGTTGTTAAAAGTTGTGTGTGTGTGTGTGTGTGTGTGTGTGTGAGAGAGAGAGAGAGAGAGAGAGAGAGAGAGAGAGAGAGAGACAGAGACAGAGACAGAGACAGAGACAGAGACAGAGACAGAGGAGGAAGAGACTGGTGTTGGTGAAAGCAGGAACCTTTAGGAATGTATGGAAGGAAGTAAGGATGGCAGCTCTAAAAATAAAGTTGGCTTAGTTGCCACTGTGGCTGTCAGGTCTCTGAGTTTGCAGCAAAGAGTCTGATAGTGTGGTTTAGATGCTCTTGACCAATAGAACTCTTAGCTTAGAACAAAAAGAAAATACAAAAGTGGAAAGACCTTGGACCAGACTAGATCTGCTAGAATAATGCTACTTTTTTTGCAATACTCTGAACCTGCAGAGTAATGGTGGCTTTTTCTGCTCCTAAAACCTCTCAAAACTTACTTTTGGATGTACCATGCCCCTTAATTTTGAAAATTAGGACTTTCGGTAATAGATTTATCAATATAATCCAATTGACAGTATAACAATCTCTTACAGTCCACCCATCTTTGCCAAGTTATCACACACACACACACACACACACACACACACACACACACTCACACGCACACACACACACACACACACACACACACACACACACACACAAACTACATGTAAAAGCAATAACAAAGATAAAGCTTCTAACATGATATAACTCTCCCCTTGTAAGACAGTAAATATTCTAACCTTCTTGGCAAAAGAATTTTACATAGTCTGACTTGTACCATTTTCTGGTTGCTGCTTTTTTCCTTTTCCAGAAAAATCAGTCACTTGGTTAACAATCCACAACCTGAATAGCTAGTCGTGAAGTTATTTTTGGAATAGGAAATGAAGTGAAAGTGGGAAATGGAGAATTATTCGTTACTTAAATAAATATGCTCACTTTTGAACAAGGGAATATGTTCCTGGCTAGTGCAGTTCATTTATTTGCAAATGTATTATTGACTGTAGGTCTAGCTTATTTCTTGCAATACTTTTTATATATCTTATCATTCACAGCACTTAGTTATTAACATTTATTTGCTTATAATGATGGCCCAAGCCTGTATTTCTATACATGCTTGTTATTGTTTTCTATTCAGCTTGACTACATTGAACAGAGAAAAGTACCACATGGAGTGGGGAAGCCATTGCTTTCTAGTCATTCTCCCTAAGGTTAATTTTTGATTGATAGTCAGGACTTCACTAATCATGCCCCCTTTATTTATTTATTTTTTACTGTCTCAAGGAGCTCAATGTGGTTAGATGACAATTACAACTTTTAATATACTGTGAACTTTCCTTGATTCCTTTAGAAACTAGGACCTGAAAACAGAGAGAGCCCGAAGTTGTAACACAATGGTGCAGTTTTGTTGATTGTGCAGTAGAAGGAACAGAGAGAATAGTCCTTATACGTGCACCCACTGGGTCCTAATGAGGGAACACTGGGAACGAAAAACAGAAGGAAATCTTAGTTGCTGAGAAAAGCATATTTCCCACAACCAGGTTGAGCTCATCCTATTCCTGCATGTGTTGCCCTTTAACTAGCATGATGAGTCTACAGAAGTGTCTTCTATAATTCAGCTGGCCCATGGTACCCAAGGGCTTTCCCGACAATTGTTGACAAGGTGGCCTGCAAGAGGGAAGAGGGGCTCAGGTACCATTAGTTAGGGAAATCTTGAGATTCCATCTTTCTTTAGACAGGTTTCATAGAACAAAGACAGACTAATGATTATCTGAGAAGTACTCATTATGTGTTTGACATTTTATTACATGTCCCAGGTTACAAGTTCAGTCACAATTAATAAGTACAAACACTTCATGGTTTAATTAGCCCCATAACTTGAATTTTAAAAAATCTAAAGAATGTCTTGTCCCAAGAAAACACATTTATTATATGACAGCCTGCTTTTAGGCTGGCAGTATCTGCTGTTTTAAAGAACCTCAGACAAATAGAAAAATGTCTGGATCTGTCTTTTGTGAATAGCAAATACTAGTACCTAACTCCTTTTACTATATTCTTTCATCATCTACATTATAAGGTATGAAAGATAGCTTTAGTCAACCAATTTTATTTACTGAGTTATATTATTCCAGGGATATACCCTGTATAACCCCCCTTCCTCCAAACTACACTTTTAGAGAGCTCAAAGCATATATAAAAAAGCTTAGAATCTGATGCTATTTTTCCTGGCCAATGAGAGTTTGTTATTATCTCTGTTTATCCTGCACAATTATACTGTATGAGTTTGCTGAGTGATTGATACCCCAGGAAGATTCCCAGTATAATAACCTCATAGATAAAGTTTTAGTTATGTTCTTATCTGTGCTTAAGGATATCCAGTCTCTGGGACATATAAAGACTTCCAAATGGGTCCAGATAATTTCATTTCCCTTAAAGCAAAAGTTTAAGAAAGTTTAAGAGTTTTCTTAAAAACACTCAGACATAATTTTCTTGAGAAAAGACCTAAAAGTAGTCATCATGTAGAAAGTCCCCAAGAATGCAAGGCACCAAAACCAAAACCTAAAAATGAGAAACAGAATGACAGTCATTGGAGCATTCAGCTCAGTGTCACTGGACCTGTGACAACTACTGTGCTGGTCTCATGACTTTTGCTGTTTCCAGTTGATATGGCTCCTTCACCAGGGGACATAGATGCTCTGTTAGGTACTTGTCTCATAGCTGTAACAAAAGGCTTTGCAAAAGCAGTTCAAGAGATAAGACGTTTGTTTTGTGTTAAAGTTCTAGGCTATTATTTATCACTATAAAAAAGTCCTGGATGCTGTAGCTTGGGGCATCTGGACACATTGCCTCAATAGTCAGGAAGCTGAGAGATGAAAGCTGGTGCTCATTTGGCTCTCTACTTTTTATGCAAATGGGAAGCCAAGATAATGAATATTGAGGCTCCCACTTAGTTAGATCTGCTCACCTCAAGGAATTTGTTCAGAAATTTCTTCACCAACATTTCCATATATTGGTTTCCATAGTGATTCTAAATCCTACCAAGTTGGCAACCAAGATTAACCATCACAAAACAATAAATTATATGAATATGAATCAATTGTGGTAGTTTATTGGCTAAAAACTAATTTCACAGTCACAATCAATCCTGTGTGGTAATATTATTGTGGTTGACCATAACACAGGAAAAAAGAGTGAGAGATTCTGAAGACCTATTATAACCATGTAATCCATTAAATATAGACAATATTTTGCACTAGTTTAGTGACATTGGCAGATGACAGCTGATTATTTTTGGTGTGTATTCTAATAAATAATCAAGAAAAATGTCAGGGAAGAAGGTAACAAGAGATACACCAGGTTACTTGATCAGCTAGAATTATAGTTTCTATGAAGCTGAATGCATCACAATTTTAGAAGTTTTAAAAGATTCACCTTTGCTTTCATGAGTCAGCTAAGTAAAGTAGAGTTGACATATGTTCAGTCATTGCTCCTTCATTATGTATTCATTATTATTTATAGTACAAGTAATATTTGTAATCTTTTAATGATATGATATTGTATTGTATTATTATTTTGATAAGTTGTGACAATTCTAGCAAGCAGATCCTATGATACATTCTACATAAACACACCTCTTGCTTTATATGTCTGAAAACCAATGGGGGCAGTTCTGGTTTCTGAATAGACCTGCTAATCTTTCCATTATGGACCATAGGCGAAAATTACAGGCTTGGATGGAACCTACTGTTTCCATTGAGATAAATCTGAATCAATCACCATAATCACTTGGCTTCAACAGGGCAGACATTTAAATGGCAGATCACCATAATATTTAAGTCTCAAACATTTATTATCACAGCAAATGCTCCTGGAATGTTATGCTTCTATCCAAATTACACTGGTGGTCAATAGGCACATAGTTGCAGAATTACAATTACAATTGTCAGTATAGTATGATCTTCTCTTGAAGACAATGTTGTTAATAGTAGACCTGCTCAGGTTGGCCATATCCATTTGACAGTTCAAATAGATTTATCTTTGACCTAAATATTTTTTTACTTATACATAATAAATCTCTCAACTGTTTTTCTATTTTGTGGTCAGTGCACAACATGATCAAAGTGCTCTATGGATTCAACTATTTCTTTATTTTTCTACTTCTTTGGTTCCAAGCATCATTAAACTGTGCTGTGAAAGAAAGAAAAAAAAACTTATACTTCCTTAGACAGAATTCTATAATACTATTTAGGATGTAGAAAAGTATAGAGCAGAACCCTGGAGAGTCACAGATTTATTTGGAAACTTTAATTGCATACCTTTATTTCTCCAGTTCTCTTGACTTTACTCAAGGGAAACATATGCATTCTTAGGGTTAAGACAAAAGCCTGATATGCTGTCTGTGCTTGAGACCTTATTCTTCAACAGTACATTGAAATTGAAGCTCCATTGAAATTCTTTATTTTCACCAGCCAAGACATCTCATGATTTTAATATATCCTGGCTTGATTTTATACTCAGATTTTCATTGACTTAGATGAATTTTAAGTACTTGAACAAAGGGAACTTTTCACCTAGAGCAGTAAGCCTGATGCTATGTTATGCTTTGGAATTTCAAATAGTTTGACTAATTGGATACATTATATCAGACTCTGGATCTCAGCTGAATTTGATGCCTGTAATAAATTACAACCATTTCCCACTGTTTGTTTTCTAGTTCCTTCACAGAAGTAGTTATATGAAGTCATGAACAATGAAATCTGGGTTCCTTATAGCCTTTCCTCAACCAGGCATTTAGATGCTTGGTAATCTTTCTAATCACTAGTGATTGTATTCAGCATCCCTTCATCCTCTCCCTTGACGTTCAGACCTCCATTCCCCATGTTATTCTGCCCATTTAGTTTGTTTTCTCAAACTAAAATATGCACTTGATGTTTGTGGTTTTCAAACTTGAGTCTCAGACTGGTAACTGATATCCAGCCCAAAATTCTCAGATATCTGGTAGATATTTTAGCTGCAAAATAATTCTGGTTCTCAAAAATCAGTAAATTTTGGTTAAGGTGATCAGCTTTTTTTTTTTTTTTTTTTTTTTTTTTTTTTTTTTTTGTTGTTGTTGTTTTTTTTTTTTTTTTTTTTTTTTTTTGGTTTTGCCCACCAAAGTAATAGATAATACCTTCTCTCATAACTTAGGGTTAAAACTTGGGATCAATCTTGACTCACTGTTTCTATTCCTTCTTTATACAAAGTACTTTCAAGTTTTGTAGCTTCTGTTAGCTTGATTTATTGTGATAGTGTTGGGCCCATTTACCCCAAAAGATCAACAGAGAGCCAACTGTGATGCAATCACACTAGGGTCTCTTTATTACTGCCTACCCAGACCCAGCAGGACGGGTTGGTGAGGCATCCCCTAGCTGTCAATCTGGACAAGGTTTTATAGGAAATGGTGAGCAAGTGAGGAGGGTTTTAGCCTGGCATACCACATAATTGGCTGGTTCTCAGAGCCAAATCATAAGCTTAATTTCTGTGTTCTCGATTGGTGGTTGTTAGGAAATGAAGTAAAAGAGGAAGATTTATTAGAAAGATTAATCTGGAAACTGGTCTTGTTTTGGAGTAAGCTTGGAACTGGCGCTAGGTGTCAGCTTGTCAGTTAACTCAAGTCCAACCTTAGGTCTGGTTCTCTAAGATGGAGTCTAAATTAAGATCTGGTCTTTCAATAAGACATTCTGTGACTACTCTATTGCAGAGTATACAGTATTCAGTAGATAAGGACAAAGAGGGTAGACTGTTTAGGGTCTGATCCAGTTCTATAGGACCAACTTTGTTTAAAGTAGTTCCCAGGACTGGATGGCACTTCATATGCAATAAACTCTGGCATATTGCCTTTATTAAATGACTATGTTTTGTTAAATGACCATATCTTTTGGTTAACTCTGTCAGTTTTAACCAACTGGATCCATTTAATAATTTCATCTGTACAACCTCATAGAAGCATTTCTGTAGCAGTTCGACATTTCTGTTTTGCCCAGTTTACAATCTGTAATTCATTCCTGTGTTTGTTTCCATTGTTTTCTCTGCTCCTTTTCTGGATTCACTTTGGTCCCCTGTTGATGCCCACTGTTTGCCACAGCAACCCAAGATTTAATCAACTCTAAAGCTTGTCCATTGTCTTCTGCTTTTAAAAATCTGTCTGTTGTCTGTCTGTCTGTTTGTCTGTTTGTAGGTATGTTTGAATGTGTGTATGTATGTATGTATGTATGTATGTATGTATATATGTATGTATGTTTGTATGTATAAGTGACAATGTGTATATATGTGTTTACATGGAGGTTACAATTTTATAGTGAAAGGAAAGAGATTTTTCTCTTTCTTACATGAGGTTTTAAAGAACATTGGTTAAATGCATAAAATTTACTAAGAGTAGGAAGCGAAAGTGTGTTTATATCTGCCTATTTTGCAGTTATTTTCAGTGTGTATGTCTTGTGAGCACAATATTACCATACTGGGCCATTTTTGTTTCAATATTTACATTCTTGCAGTGAAGGAATAAGTGACTCACTGGAAATAATATAGATGAGCAATCCTATCCTCTTCGCCTTTTTGGGGGGTCTATTTCTCCCCTGCAATCTATTACCTTGTTACCAGGTTGATTCTCATAGTTTTAAAGTGAAATTAAGTACTTTATTATAGCTTAAAGAAGTAGTAGGAGAGCTTTTGTGATGCAGCCGAAAGAAAAATGCTCCAAGTGCTCTATAGAAATTTTTGCTCCCCTCTGATGAGATTCTTATATTTTTATTTTTTTCTTAATCTTACCAAACAATCCTATGTCTGTGTTGTTCATCAAACTCTGGCTACTTTTCCCACATTGAGTTTCTTGTATAAATACATACAATCCATAGTTTATTACAACCAATTATTTTCATACATTATCTCAATTGCTAAAGTATAAAAATATGATTTCTAATTGTCCAGAAAGGTTCCATATCTTCTTCAGAAAGAATGGTGGTAGAAAAGGGGAGGTAAATGAAGTTATACCACTATATACAAATCACTTGAGAATTCATTTGTATTTTTATAGCTAAACAAAATTGAGATAAATAGCTTGAAATATATACCTAATAGTATCCTGACCTAAAATACATCATTAATTTCTATTAAAAATATTTGCAAACTAATTAACAGACATAAGCAGAGTTTAAGTTAATGTTTAATGTTAATAAATACATGTCAAATTAACAAATTACATTTATATAGTATTTGTTTTAGTGAGAGTTTTATTGCTGTGAACAGAAACAATGACCAAGGCAAGTCTCCTTTTTTTCAACAACTTTATTTTAAAAAACAAAGAAAAATGAACAAATTTTAACCACTTTTGCATAAAAGTATATGAATACATTTTCGTCAGTGCTTGACTTTTTTTCAAAGGTTTGATACTGTGCATTAAGGTCTTACTAGTTACAATGAGCATAAAGTACATGTAAAACAGGATGTAACCTGGAATTAGTCAAAGTTTTCTTGGTGTGTAAGGATTGAGTATAATGTTTTTTTTTTTTCATTTTTTTTTTCTTGAACTTCACACAGTCTGTGAGTTGTTTCTGGGGTGTTCAGAGATTTCTGGGGTTAGTATCTCATTATCAGTGACTGCATATTATGACTGATCTTTTGTGACTGGGTTATCTCACTCAGGATGATATTCTCTAAATGCAACAATTTTCTTAAGAATTTCGTTAAGTCATTGTGTCTGATAGCTGAGAAGTGCTCTATTGTGTAAATGTACCACAACTTTTGTATCCATTTAACTACTGAAGGACATCTGGGTTCTTTCCAGCTTCTGGTTATTATGAATAGAGCTGCTATAAACATTGTGGTGCATGTATCTTTGTTGTATATTGGAGCATCTCTGGGGTAAATGCCCAGAAGTGGAATAACTGGGTCTTCAGGTAGTACTATGTCCATTTATCTTAGAAACCGCCAGACTGATTTCCAGAGTGGTTGTATCAGTTTACAACCCCACCAGCAATGGAGAAGTGTTCCTCTTTCTCCACAACCTTGCCAGCATCTGCTGTCATCTGAGTTTTGGATCTTGACCAATCTGACTGGTGTGAGATGGAATCTCAGGGTTGTTTTAATTTGCATTTCCCTGATGGCTAAGGATATTGAGCACTTCCTTAGATGTTTCTCAGCCATTCCATATTCCTCAATTGAGAACTTTTTGTTTAGCTCTGTACTCCATTTTTAAAATAGGGTTATTTGATTCTCTGGTGTCTAGCTTCTTGAGTTTTTTGTATACCTTGGATATTAGGCTGCTAACTGATGTGGGGTTGGTAAATATCTTTTCCCACTCTGTTGGCTGCCATTTTGTTTTCTTGACTGTGTCCTTAGCCTTACAGAAACTTTGCAATCTCATTAAGTCCCATTTGTCAATCTTTGACCTTAGAGCTTGAGCTATTGGTGTTCTGTTCAGGAAATTTTCTTCTGTGCCTATGAGTTCTAAGGTTTTCCCTACTTTCTCTTCTAATAATTTCAGTGTACCTGGTTTAATGTGGAGATCATTGATCCACTTACATTTGAGCTTTGTACAAGGATATAAGAAATGGTCTATTTTCATCCTTCTGCATGCTGAGTGCCAGCTGGACCAACACCATTTGTTGAATAGGCTGTCCTTTTTCATTGAATGTTTACAGTTCCTTTGTCAAAAATCAGGTGACCATATATGTGAGGGCTCATTTCTGAATCTTCTATTCAATTCCATTGATCCACGTGCCTATTTCTGTACCAGTACCATGCAGTTTTCAGCACAATTGCCATGTAATATAGCTTTAGGTCAGAGATAGTGATTCCTGCAGATGTTTTCTTGTTGTTGAGGATGGATTTCACTATTCTAGGTCTTTTGTTATTCCAGATGAAATTGCACATTTCTCCTTCCAACTCAATGAAGAATTGGGTTGGAATTTTGATGGTGATTGCATTGAATCTGTAGATGGCTTTTGGTAAGATGGCCAATTTTAAAATGTTGATCCTTCCAATCCCTGAGCATAGGAGATCTTTCCATTTTCTGAGATCTTCCTTGATTTTTTTCTTTAGAGGTTTAAAGTTCTTGTCAAACAGGTTCTTCACTTGCTTAGTTAGAGTCACACCAAGGTATTTCATAGTTTTTGTGAATATTGTGAAGGGTATCTTTTCCCTAATTTCTTTCTCCACATGTTTGTCCTTTGAGTATAGGAAGGCTACTGATTGGTTTGAGTTAATTTTATATCTAGCCACTTTGTTGAACTTGTTTATCAGCTGTAGGAGTTCTCGGGTAGAATTTGTGGGGCCGCTTAAGTACACTATCATGTCATCTATAATTAGTGATGTTTTTACATCTTCTTTTCCAATTTGTATCTCTTTGATTTTTTTTTTTTTTTTTTTTTTTTTTTTTTTTTTTTTTTTTTGCTGTCTAATTGCCCTGGCCAGGACTTCCAGTAGTATGTTGAATAGATAAATGGAGAGTGGGCAGCCTTGTAGAGTCCCTGATTTTAGTGAGTTTGCTTCAAGTTTCCCACCCGTTAAGTTTGATGTTGGCTGTTGGTTTGCTCTATATTGCTTTTGTTATGTTTAGGTATGGGCCTTGGACTCCTGTTCTTTTCAAGACTTTGAACATGAAGGGGTGTTGAATTTTGTCAAATGCTTTCTCAGCATCTAGTGAGATGACCATGTGGTTTTTTCTTTGAGTTTGTTTATATGTTGGGTTACATTGATGGATTTCCTTATATTAAATCATCCCTGCATCCCAGGGATGAAGCCTACTTGTTCATGGTGAATGATCATTTTGATGTGTTCCTGGATTCTGTTTGCAAGAATTTTGTTGAGTATTTTTGCATCAGTGTTCATAAGTGAGATTGGTCTGAAGTTATCTTTCCTTGTAGGGTCTTTGTGTCATTTAGCAACAAGGGTTATTGTAGCCTCAAAAAATGAGTTAGGTAGTATTCTATCTGATTCTATCTTGTGGAATATTTTGGAGAGTATTGGTATTATGCCATCAATAAATGTCTGATTAATTTCTGCACTTAATCCATCTGGACCTGGGCTTTTTTTTGTTGTGAGGCCTTTGATGATTGCTTCTATTTCTTTAGGTGTTATGGGAATAATTCGAGGGTTTACTGGGTCCTGGCTTAACTTTAGTATCTTACATCTGTCTAGGAATTGATCCATTTCATCTAGATTTTCCAGCTTTGTTGAACATAGGCTTTTGTAGTAGGATCTGATTATTTCTTGATTTTCCACAGTTTCAGTCATTATTTCACCACATTTCTTTCTGATTTTGTTAATTTGGATACCCCATCTTTGCCCTCTAGTTAGTCTGGCTAAGGGTTTATCAATCTTGTTAATTTTCTCAAAGAACCAGCTTTTGGTTTTGTTAATTCTTTGGATGGTTCTTTTTGTTTCTATTTGGTCTATTTCTGCCCTATGTTTGATTATTTATTGCTGTCTAATTTTTTGGGTGTATCTTCTTCCTTTTGTTCTAGAGTTTTCAACTGTGCTGTCTGGTTGCTTGTGTATGCACTCTCTAGTTTCTTTTTGGAAGCACTCAGAGATATGAGTTCTCCTCTCAATACTGCTTTCATTGCATCCCATAGTTTTGGGTATGTTGTGTTTTCATTTTCATTGATTTCTAGAAAATCCTTAATTTCTTTCTTTATTTCTACTTTGCCCCTGCTATTTTTTAATAGAGCTATTCCACTTCTGGGCATATACCCCAGAGACACTCCAATATACAACAAAGATAGATGCACCACAATGTTCACTGCAGCTCTATTTATAATAGCCAGAAGCTGAAAAGAACCCAGATGTCCTTCAGTAGATGAATGGATACAAAAATTGTAGTACATTTACACAATGGAGTTATACTCAGCTGTCAGAAACAATGACTTAACCAAATTCTTAAGAAAATGTTTGCATCTAGAGAATATCATCCTGAGTGAGATAACCCAGTCACAAAAGAACAGACATAATATGCAGTCACTGATATTGGGATGCTAACCCCAGAGGCTCAGAATGCCCCAGAAATAACTCGCAGACTGTGTGAAGTTCAAGAAAAAAAGAAAACAAAACAAAAAACCAAACAAAACAAAACAACAACAAAAAAAAAATGTCATGCTCAATCTTTACACACCGAGAAAACGTTGACTAATTCTGGGTTACCTCCTGTTTTACATGTACTTTTTTCTCATTGTAACTACTAAGACCTTAATGCAGAGTATCAAACCTTAAAAAAAAAAAAGAAAAAAAAAAAGCCAAGCACTGACACAACTGTATTTGTATACATTTATGAAAAAATGTTTAAAAATTTTTTTCTTTTATCTTTGTTTTTTAAAATAAAGTTTAAAAATAGAGCATTGTTTAGATTCCATGTGTATATGGGCTTTTTGTTGTCTTTGTTGTTATTAAAGACCAGCCTTAGACCATAGAGATCTGAATGGATGTTTGGGAGTATTTCAATCTTCTTATATTGATTGAGGCTCATTCTGTGTCCAATTATGTGGTCAATTTTCGAGAAGGTGCTGTGTGGTGCTGAGAAGAATGTGTATTCTTTTTTTTAGGATGATATGTTATGTAGTTATCTATTAATTCCAGTTGCTTCATAGTCTCTGCTAGTTTTACAGTGTCCTTGTTCAGTTTATGTTTCCATGATCTGTCTATTGTCGAGAGTGGGACATTAAAGTCTCCCACTATTATTGTGTAGGGTGAAATGTATTTTTTGAGCTTTAGTAGGCTTTCTTTTATGAATATGGGTTCTTTTTTATTTGGAGCATATATGTTAAGGATTGAGAGTTCCTCCTGACAGATTTCCCCTTAATGAATAAAAAGTGTCCTTCCTTATCTTTTTTGATAACTTTTGGTTGGATATTTATTTTATTCGATATTAGAATAGCCACTCCAGATTGCTTCTTGGGGATGTTTGCTTGGAAGATTTTTTCCTAACCTTTTACTGTGAGATAGTGTCTGTCTTTTTCCCTTAGATGAGTTTCCTATATGCAGCAAAATGCTGGGTTTTGTTTATGTATCCAGTCTGATAGCCTATATCTTTTTATTGGGTGTTGAGTCCACTTATGTTAATAGATATCAAGGAATAGTGGTTGCTGTTTCCTGCTATTATTGCGTTTGAAGGTTGAATTGCACCTGTGGGTCTTTCTCATTTTGGTTTTCTTGATTAGGAGTTTTCTTGTTTTTACTAGGATGTAGTTTCCCTCATTGTATTGGGTTTTCCACCTATAATTCATTGTAGTGCTATGTTTGTGGTCAGATATTGTGTACATTTAGTTTCGTCTTGGAATATCTTGGTCTCTCCATCAATAGTGCTTGATAATTTTGCTGGTTATAGCGGCTTGGGCTGGCACTTGTGCTCTCTTAGGGTATGCATCATGTCTGTCCAGGATCTTCTAGCTTTTATAGTCTCTGTTGTGAAATTGGATGTGATTTTGATTGGTTTGCCTTTATATGTTACATGACCTTTTTCCCATACTGCTTTTAGTATTCTTTCTTTGCTTTGGGCACTTGGTGTTTTGACTATTATGTATCAGGAGGAATTTCTTTTCTGGTCCACTCTATTTGGAGTTCTGTAGGCTTCTTTTTTGCTCGTGGTCATCTCATTCTTAAGGGTAGGGAAGTTTTCTTCTACGATTTTGTTGAAGATATTTACTGTGCCTCTTAGTTGATATTCTTTGTCCTCTTCTATTTCTATTATCCTTAGGTTTTGTTTTCTCATTGTGTCCTGGATCTCCTTGACATTTTGGGTTAGAAGCATTTTGTTTTTTTCATCTTCTCTGACTCTTTTGTTTATGTTTTCAGTGTTGTCTTTGGACAGAGATTCTCTCTTCCATCTCTTGTAGTCTTTTGGAAATGCTTACATCTGTTACTCCTGATTTCTTTTCTAGGATTTCTACCCATAGGGTTGTCTCTTTTAGTGTTCTCTTTATTGTGTCAATTTCCATTTTAAATTACTTCTTCCATTCCTTCATCTCTTTTGGTTCTCTTCTCTTCTAGTTCTTTGAGTTCTTTGAGTGTTTTTATTGTTTCTTCTTTAAAAGGTTCTATTTCTTTATGCTTTTCCTCCTGTTCTTGATTAAGGATCTCTATCATCATCTTGAGGTAGGATTTCGGGTCTGAGTCTTCTTTTTCTGGAGCGTTTGGCATTCTGCTGTTTGGTGTAATGGGAGAGCTGAGTTCTACTGTTGCCTGGTTGTCTTGGTTTCACTGGGGTACTTTCTTTTGCTTTCCTCTTGCCATCTTGTTGTCAGTGATTGGTTCTGGCCTTTCCCTTGTTCCTGGCCTGTGTCTCTGGGTCTCCACTCTTGCTGGTGGCAGATTGTTCGAGTGCCTGTTCTGTACCCAAAAGCTGCCGGCCTGGAACAGAGGGCCCAATGCTGGGTTCTTGGTCCCTGGATCAGGCATGGCAGGGGCGCACTTTCCGTGCGTGCTTGGCAGACATCTCTCTGCTCCATGGCCAGTAGGAACCCCTTCTCACCAGGGCTGTTAAGGCAAGTCTTATAAATGACAACATTTAAATGTGGCTGGCTTACAGGTTCAGAGGCTTAGTCCATTATCATCAAGGTGAGAGCATTTAAGCAAGCCTGGTGTAGGAGCTGCTAAGAGTTTTACATTTTCATCCAAAGGAAATCAGGAACTGACTGTGCATCCTTAGGCAGCTAGGAGGAGTGTCGCCAAGCCTATGCCCTAAGTGACATACTTCTTCCAACAAGTCCACACCTTCAAATAATGCCACTCCTTTGACCAAGCACATGTAACCCATCATATCCTACTCCCAGTACCAACTTCTGTATTATTCAGGGTTCTCTAACATCACAGAACTTATGGGTAGTCTCTATATAGTAAAAGAATTTGTTGGTGACTTACAGTTTGTAGTCAAACTCCCCCAAAATTGCCAGCAGAAGCTGTGAATGGAAGTCCAAGGAACTAGCAGTTGCTCAGTCCCACAATGCAAGCAGGTAAAGAGAGAGAGGCTTCCTTCTTCCAATGTCCTTATGTAGGTCTCCAAAAGAAGGTGTGTTCCATATTAAAGGTGTGAATCACCAGGCCTGAATCTGGGACTTGCATTTTCCCAGATGACCTTGTGCTCAGATATCTTCTTGCCTTGATGTCCAAGGATTCATAGCCACTATGCTTCAAGATCTTCATGCCAAGGTCCAGGTCAGAAACTTGTATTTCCCAGCCTCAAGGTCAGGATCACAGTTGAATCTTCCAGTTCTGGATTGTGGTTCATTCCAGAGACAGTCAAGTTGACAGCCAGGAATAGCCACTACAATATTCTTTGGTAAACATGGAGATTATAATAATAACCATTCATTTGAGTGAAAATTAAATGAGTATTGGATGCAATGAAATATTTCAACAAATAATTCTATTTCATTTATTTATTCTATGCTGACCATTTGTAGATACAAAGGTGATTACAAAAGATTCAAAGAATAGATTATAGCCCTCAAAGAGCTTAAAGTATATGCTGAAAATCACAAATTTACCCAGATGTACTCTTATGATAGTTTATAAAATGTATTAAAACTCGGGATTATTGACTGACACTTCTGGCTATTGAGAATATTTTAGCCTTAGGCACCCACATTTTGGCTTTCCTTCTTTTTGAGCTTCATAAGATCTGGGGATTGGTTTTCGGGTACTCAGAACTTTCTGGGACTAGTATCTGCTTATCAGTGACTACATACCACGTGTGATCTTTTGTGGATGGTTTACCTAACTCAAGATGATAGTCTCTAGTTCCATCACTCTGCCAGGAATTTCATAAAGTCATTGTTTCTAATAGCATAGTAATACTCCATTGTGTCAATGTATTATACTTTCTATATCCAGTCCTCTGTTGAAGGACATCTGGATTCTTTCCAACTTCTGGCTATTATAATTAAGGCTGCCATGAACATGGTGGAACATGTTTCTTTGTCATATGTTGGACCTTCTTTTGGGTATATGGCCAGAAGTGAAATAGCTTGGGTTTCAGTTACCACTAGACTGATTTCCAGAGTGGTTGTACTAGCTTACAACCCCACCAATAGTGAGTGTTTCTCTTTCTCCACATTCTAACCATTATCTACTGTCACCTGAGTTTTTGATCTTAGTCATTCTGACTGGTATAAGGTAGAATCTCAGGGTTGTTTTGATTTACATTTTTCTGATGACTAGAAATGTTGAGCATTTCTTTAGGTGCTTCTCAGCCATTTGATATCCCTTAGTTGAGAATTCTTTGTTTAACTCTGTACCCCATTTTTAATAGGATTTTTTTTTTGTTATTTAGAGTCTAACTTCTTGAGTTCTTTGAATATATTGGATGCTATCCCTCTATCAGATTTAGGATTGATAAAAAATCTTTACCCAATTTGTTGGTTGCCGTTTTGTCCTGTTGACAGTGTTCTTTGCTTTACAGAAGCTTTGCCTTTCACAGGAGGAAATACAAGGTCAAATAGAGGAACAGAGATTGAAGAAAAGATCATTCAGAGACTGTCTCACCCGAGGATCCACTTCATATGCAGCCACCAAACCCAAGCACTATTGCTGATGCCAAGAAGTACTTACCAGCAGAAACCAGATAGAGATTCCTCCTCAGGGGCTCTGCCAGAGTCATACAAATACATCTGATCATGCATTCAGCTAACCATCAGACTGAGCACAGGGACGCCAATGAAAGTCCTAAAAAGGACTAAAGGATCTGAAATGGGTTGTAATCTCATGGGAAGAACAAAATTATCAACCAACCAAACCCTCCACAACTCCAAGGAACGAAAACACCAACCATTGAGCACACATTGAGAAACCTATGGCTCCAGTTACATATACAGCTGAAGATAACCGTGTCTGGCATGAGTGTGAGAAGAGGTCTTTGGTCAAGGGAGGGCATGTTTTCCCAGTGTCAGGGAATTCAAGCACTGGGGTAGAGAGGGTGATAAGGAATGAGTTTACCTTCATGTCGACAAGTGAAGAGGGAGGGGGGTATCAGAACTGGTTGGTGAAAGGGGATAACATTTTTTATGTAAATACAG
Source organism: Micromys minutus (assembly GCF_963924665.1). Classification (NCBI taxonomy): domain Eukaryota; kingdom Metazoa; phylum Chordata; class Mammalia; order Rodentia; family Muridae; genus Micromys; species Micromys minutus. Next base: position 39,925,422 of record NC_137979.1, on the reverse strand, counting down.
GAAGTATCTAATAAAAACCTAATAAAAAACCAAAACAAAGCAAAAAGTAAAATATTTTAGTCAATAATTTATATAGTTGTCTGTCTGTGAAACTTATTCAGGGTGGATTAAAGTAGAAGAAGTGAGAAGGTGTAAGGGGAAATCTAAGCATATGGAATGTAATAGAGGAGGAGAATGTAAACAAACAACTTCTCTTATTTAGGACCATTGGATAGTTGACATATTGAAAATGACAAATAAGGGTAGTTACGATGGAGGAAATCAGGCAGGTGAATATAACAATGGTACTATTGACCGGTTTGCTTATGCAAATCCTAAGGACTGGGGACTTACTATATAGCCAGTGAATATCTACAGAAAGATTTTCCATTGTTAGATGATGCAAGATAAGTTTCATACATTTTTAAAATATTCATTCTTTTCTAATAAATTGAATGAGAATTTCAAGGATATGAGTTAGGGAAGCCATTGTTCATATGAGAGAGGTGTGGAAGATAATACAGGCCAGGCCAGTGCTTGATATGTACAAGTTTCATAAGACAGAATATTTTTGTATGTACTTACTTGACAGTTCTCCAGGACTGTGATGGCAGATGTCATTGTCATCTTATGATGGATAGTTGAGTTGTTAACTCAAGTGACTTTCATTGGGAACTTAGACTTTTAGTGCTGTGGCTACTAATTCCTGTGGTTCCTCTTAAAAGTGATTTTTATTAAATGACCAAGAGTCTTGAAGATACCAATGAAATTTACAGGCTTTTAAATATCATACAATTATCCTATACAAGATCATCAAAGACAATGTCTTTTGTTCATACATTTCAAAGTATGTTTGAAAAGTTTATTTGATTGAGGTGTTGGGAGCACAATAAAAAGATAGAAAAAGGTCTCATTTTAATAGAGTCAAAAGTCTTCTGGGGCTTATGTGACACATCTACCCACCAATTAAATAAATAAGTAAGTGCATCACATAATTACAAAGCTATTAAATAATACTATATATCAGGGGAAAAGTTAATGTACTGGAATGATGGAGGAGATTCTATTTAACAAGGTAATCAGGAAAGAAGTTTCTGACAACGTGACAGTTTAGAAATATATGAAGGAGCAAACACATCATGATACAGGAAAATATCATTCCAGGGAAACAGGAGGAGCATGATAGTTAAATGATTATCAAGTATAGAGGGTCTGGGATGAACAGTGCTTTGTAGCTAAAGATAAGAGTTATGGTCAGTGTGGGTGGTGCTGAGTGTATGACTGACAGTTACCTAAAAAGGTTTACATTTTAAGTTTCACAAGTAGATTTGTCTTTCTGATAGAAGATGTGAATAGTGATAAAATTTTCAAAAAAACCCCAACTTTAAGGCAAACAAAACAAAACAAACAAACAAAACCAAATCAAACCGCTACTACCACGACTACCACTACCAGCACCAATAACAAGAACATACTGTTGATAACACTTCAGAGTCAAAATCAAAATCAAGATGTGACAAGTAAACTTTGAACTTAAGGAGAGATTTTGATGACTACATCAAATGTTGACTTCAAATTTGGAACACCAGATTATGAACCTATGAAATTGATTTCTGCTGCAAATAGAATTTCTGATGCTCTTTATCTTACTCAGTTGAATATAATCACATGGTAAACAACTACAGATGAACAGTATATTTAGGGCCACTGAGTTTGAGAGGTGAGGGTTGCATTGAAAATATATCATTTAAGGGTGGGAACCCCATGATCAGTTTTTTTCTATACACTTCAGCCAGTTCTGAATTTTTTTACTAGGCTCCATCTTTTGAAAAAAGAAGTTTATTTGGTGAAGGGTAAGATCTGCACTTAATGGTGAGTATAAAAGTATATGTTTAGAATATAAATAGGCATTATTTTGGTTCAGCAAAATGGCATTCCATTTGTACTATGAGGTCTATGACCTCTCTTCCTACAGGTATTTGATTAGGTTTATTGTGACAGGAATAAATCCCTTGCCATGATTTAAGATTTATAATCAATTAGCCAAGTATTGGTTACCTCTAAGATAAAATGATGTTATTACACCATTAGGCATCCTTCTGGTTTAATCACTGCTACAGTTCATAGGCTTCACAGCTACGTAGGATTACAGATTGCCTCTTACCCTAGACAACCTACCAGTACTAGCACCTACCAGTACTGTGGAAAATAAGGAGTCTGCTTCTTATCAGGTCCAGATTGATTCTTCTAATTCCTGTCACTTAAGTGAATTGTGTATTCTGCAATAGTGTCTTAAGTTTAAGCTCCAGAAAGCAACCGAAAACAATAGCCCATATGACTTTGTGAGACTCTTGAATTCATTAACTAATATTTCTAAATCAGTAAATACAGACAGACAATGGTTGCTCAGAGACAATTGACTTTCCCCAGGAAAAAGCTCCTAGATGGGCTGTCCAATCCCAAGTATATTCAAGCAAGGCTGAAGAGAAGAAGTAGGCTGTTTATTCACGTGTGGATATATGTATACACTCATTTACACAGATGCACAGAAATGAGCTTCACAATTAAAAAAAAATATTAGAGACCTCTAACTTACATGAAAGAAGATGGCACAAAGGATGGTCTTACAAATTTACATTTGGGCCAGATCAAGTCCAGATATGGGAACTGAGAAGTACCTAGTGGGGAAAGAGAAACATGAGGAGGTAAAAGTGGATTCTCCAAGCAGAGTAACATAACTGATAAAAACTGTAATTCACAGTCAATGTCAATAATTACCAAGAGAATATTGGTAATGAATGAACTAAAATGATGACCAAGTACTGCCAGGAGCACTGGGGAGGATGGAGGTTCAACTGATGACATGAACTAACCTTGATTTTATGGGGTGAGAGTGATAGAAGTCAGACACAGAAGGAAACTAATTAAAAAAGAGAGAGATAGCCTCTACCCTGTGGTAGCTCATAATATTCTAAGGAGTATACTTTGGGTCTGAGCTATAGGAGAGTAACTAGGAAGTTTGTAAGAAATTAGTGAATAAACTTGAGCTTGATAGGAATTATAATTTGTTTGTACGATAATGATCTTAGCCAACAGATTGAGAGGCAATTATAAGGCAGTTGAGAAGAAAATTCATGTTGGCAGAATGTGGACAGGGAAAGTTTTGGCAGATAAATTCATGTTAGTACAACTAGTGATATGAATCTATAAACACACACACAGACACACACCATGCAATAATTCCACTAATTTCTACATGCAATACACCACAGTTGTACAGTACTGGCATTATTATTACTTCCAGTTTATATGTGAGAAAAAATGGTTTCAATGACTTCACTAGTAAGTTGTGAAACTTAAAACTGAGTCTTCCCTGTTTGTTATTTAATTATTCTACTGTGACCAGATATGGTGATATGTTTCTTAAGACTCAATACTGTCCAGAAACTTTATTCACATACCACTGTCTTGATAATACGTTAGCAACTTTGATTTGGTTAACACTAATTACAGAACTGTAGGGTATCGGGAATCTCAACCTTGAGCTCAGCATGCCACTGAAATTGTCCTGAAGACAGCTCTTTATGCATGTACCATACAGTAAGATTTGGCTATTCTGGCATATTGCCCATAATTACTTGATTTTATTAAAACAATTCTTTAGATCTCCATTGAATAAAAGGGTCTGCTAGGTAGGCTTATGTCATGAGAAAGATGAAAAATTTGTCCTCAAATGCACAAAGCACGGGGTGGAATTCTTGATAGATCTTGTTTCCTCTAGGGAAATCTTGTCCCTAGAATTGAAGTCCAGTCTTTCAGCCTGCCACATCATTTTGCAGGCACAAATATATTGCAAAGTCTTGGAGTTGGGTAGCAAAGAGATGAGTCAGATAAGTAATGACTTGTTTTTTTAGTTTTTGTTTTGCTTTGTTTGTTCATAGCAAGGGATGAATTTTTTTTTAACTCATTTAAAAAATGGTGTTAGGAAGTTCACAAAGGTGTAGAATGTGAGCTCACATTAAGGGCAAAAAATGGGGAACATTGAAAATATAACCTCAGGCCAAGGGTGGATACTGAATGTCCCCCATTTGTTGTGAAGATCTGGCCAAAAGAAGAGAAAGAATTCAACTACAAACACAGAACAGATGGTGTTTAATTGGATAGAAATGGAATAATTATGTTAATAAGTCCTTTTTATAGTCAGAGATGGCTTTTAATTCCTTTTATGGGTCTGAAATTAAAATATGTGAACATTGTTTGGACCTTGACTCCATCCATTTTCTTCCCTGGGCCAAACACGCCTCATGCAGCAGAGACGTGAGTCATGACGATCAGGTCAGTAGGTAGTCTTCCCTTCCCTTCACTCATGTGTGCCCACCTGGCTGTTGGGCAGATGTTCTCCTGTAGGGTACAAAGATCTCTCAACATTAAGTTTTAATTGCATCTCCATAATTGTTGTTTAAATGTTTGGAATTCATTTCTAGGAGCTGATTATTCTATGCTAATCAGTGCTCAATTTAAATCAGAAAAAGTCCAATAAACAACCACAACAAGAGAAACAGAATTCTCCATGTATTTATAGTCAGTGACTAAAATTGTTAGTATCCTAAAACAGGACTGCAGATGAGTTATCTTTTGATGTCTAGTGCAGGACCAACACAGATTCCCTGCAATGACACAGTTATACTCTAATTTGTTTTAGACTCAATTTGATTTGGGCAGACACCGGAGCTCTGTCAATAAGCAAAAGAATATAATTTCTTTGAATGGAATTTAGCTTATGGTTTAAAAATTCAGCATCTCTTCTGTGTAAGGGGCTGAAGAAGAATGTTCAAGAAACCCTCTCTACCCCCTCCATGGAATTAAAGGTGGCAGCCTCAAGACCTGGAGGAGATATGAGAGATAGGTACAGAGGGTCAGGAAATCGAACAAAAATATGGAGTAGAGGGGATGAGGAACTGGAGACAGTCACCGGAATGTCCCATACACCAGGGAAACGTGAGGCTCCCAGAACTAAATAGGGATGACTTTAGCTAAAATGTGCAGAGAAGGGGGAGATAGATTCGGTAGAAACCTCCTCCAGCAGATTGTCACACCCCACGTTCGAGGGATGGGGACACCCACCTATCTCAAACATTTTAAACCAGAAATGTTCCTGTCCAAAAGAAGAATAGGCCAAAAAAATGAAACAGAGACTGAAGGAACGACCAACCAGGGACTGCTCTACCTGGGGCATCATCATGTGTATACAGAAACCAAACCAACTGTTTGGGTCAAGATACCTCCTGCCCAATGTAGATGTGGATGCTCGAAAGCAACCATCAGAAGGAGCTCAGGGAATCTGGTGGGGCAGCTGGTGGAAGGACTCAAGAGGGGCTGATTGCAACCACATTGGAAGAAAACACAGGGTCGCCTGACCACCAAGTTCTCCTTGAGTCTAGAACACAAACCAAGGAGTGTATCTGGAGGGACCTATGTAGCCAGACGATGGCCTTGCCTGAGAGCAAAAGGAGGGGAGACCATTGGTCCTAGGAAGGTTTGAAACCCCAGTGTAGGGGGATGCTGGGGTGGTAGTTTGGAGAATGTGGGTGGGTGGAGGTGCACTCTCATAGGGTGGGGAGAGAGGGCAGATGTGGGATGAGGGGCTGGTGGAGGGGTAACTGAGAAGTGGGATATCATTTGAGATGTAAGTGAATGGAATGGTTAATAATGATGATGATGATGATGATGATTAATAATAATAATAATAATAATAATATAATAATAATAATAATAATAATAATAATAATAATAATAATAATAATAATAAAGAACCTTCTCCCATGTCAAAATACAAAATAGGTTCCTGCTATTCAGAAACTCTAATTCTTGAGTAAGAAAAGAAAGTGAAATAAAGAAAAATTTTCAACTTTTTGAAAAATGTGATAAATCAGAGCACAGACAAGTTAGCTTACTGAAGTGAAGTATGTTTGGGATTTGGCACCAAATGGTTTCTTTTTGGTGTGGATTTATCAAGAGAATGAATTTTTGTAAAAGGTTTCCACAGTGATTTGGAGCAGTTTTAGGTCTACAGTGAATCTCTGATTTTTCTGCTATAAAAACAATATGCTAAGTGAATCATATGTCACATATAGAATGGATGTTGGCATTATGCAGAAGACACAGCTAAGAACTGTATAGGTGCCCATAGGTTAAATAGCATAAAAACTTTAAATTCAAGACAGTATTAACTGTCTACTTGACATAGTCTAGAATGACCTGAAAAAACAAAACCTTTCAGTAGAGTAATATTCTCACTGGGTTGGTTTTCGGATACATCTCTGAGAGAGGGAATCTCTTGACTGTCTTAATTGACTTAAGAGCCAAGCTCACTGTTGTTGGCGCTATTCCCTAGGCAGGTGGATCTGGTAAGAAATCAATGTAATATGAACCTGTGATCCAGAGAATTGGCTGGCAAGCAGTTGCTCCATGATTTCTGCCTTTGGCTTCTGCTTTGAGTACTTGTCCCAGTTTCCTTCAATGGTCAACTGAAACCTGGGTGTATGAGCCATATAAATCTTTTTCCTCCCCAAGTTGCTTTTGGTTAGTGTTTTATTAACAATAATAAAACAATAGTCTTACAAATAATAGTTTTTTTTTAATTTCTTACCCTTTTTAAACTTTATTTTGTTAGTATATATTAATTGTACACAGTCATGGTATTCATAATTTTGACATAAATTTGGATATTTGAAATCTATGGTTTAGAACAAAAAAGATTTCTTCTGGTTTTGGTTTCAGATTTACTACTCAATGAATTATAGATTTGTTTTGTCCTTATATTTAACGGAATTTGATCAGAATTAAGCACTAGTCTCAAAGATAGCTATTTTCAGGTTCCTTTTCAATTTGGTTGACTAACCTGATTCTTGGAGAGATGTGTAATTTATCAGTGGGTCCTCAGATAACTGAATCTCTCTCCCTCACTTGCCTTAAGAGTTACATCCATTGTGGGTGTGGGATTGACTTAGTGTCAATCTTAAATAGGCAGAAGCTTTATAGTTATATTTCTCATAGTCCTCACTTAAGTTACACTTGTTTATTTTCCAGGGAAGAACTGGTTCTAGAAGGCAGAACAGGAGGTTAGAATTTTTCTACAAACACTAAGATTGCTGCTGTGGTAGCAGAACTGGCAAGAATCTGGCCATAAGCTCTTAAAATGTTTCATCCCTATAGAACAGACTAGGCATTTACAGAACATTCTTTCCAGCTTTGACTTCCACTCAGCACATTTCTGCCTTCTGGTAGCATGCTAACAGTTTTAGGTAACTTTCCTAGTCATTAAATGATTTTCCACCTTTTTTAAAATTAAGACAACCATTTCAGACTAAATTGAATGTGTATGCTTAAGACTTGACCTTGTACTAGAGGACTGTTTTATCTGACATCACTGGGACGGGAGCCTCTTAGTCCTGTGGAGGTTTGATATCCCAGGATATGGGGAATAATGCAGGCTGCTGAGGCAGGAGTGAGTGGGCAAGTGGGGAAGCACACCCTCAAAGAGGTGGTAGGAGGAAGAGATAGGGGGCTTGTGGAGGGGAAACTGGGAAGGGGAATAACATTTGAAATTTAATCCTTTGCTTTGTTCTTATGTATTTGCCTTTGTCATTTTACTGGACTCATTATAGCAATTGCTTTGTACACACGTAGAACTTGAACCAAAGCTCTATTAAAAATACTTATAAAAGATCTCATGTCTCAGAAATTTTGATTTAACTATTCTGATGGGAAGATCAGCCTTTCATATATTTTTTAAAGCTCTTAAAAGCCCTAATGCATGGGCAGGATGGAGAGCCTAGCTTTAGTTTATTTGGCTTGATCTCAGCTTCACCATTTGATACTGCTTGCAGAACTGTCTGGACATCAAGGCGTGCTGATTAGTTCTCTTCCAATTCTTCCCAGAATTAAAGTCCAGTGATGCAGGCTGACCTACCAAGCTAAGGAACTCCAAACCACTTGCCTGAATACACCATCCTATCTCATTTGGCTCTAAAGCTTCTTGCTGCTATAATTATCTCTATTACTATTGTTAATTAATTATGTTGACATAGTTTATATATATATATATATATATATATATATATATATATATATATATATATATATATATACATATACACTTTTTAATTCAGCTACAAGTCAACACAATGACTACAACATATCCAATGTTATTATCTTATCAAGCCCCACTATAGCAATGTAATAAAAAAACAATCTGTACAGAGATATGGAATAATTTAGGTAAATCATTGCAGTGTGCTTGGTGGGCTCCCTGAAGATCTCTTTAAAATTCTTCACTGAGGCATTCATGGATAGAATGTGGATGGAATGCATAGATGTCTCCATTTCCCACAGCTGAGCAAGAAAAAAAAATGCAGTTATAAAGAAAACAGACCAAGATTAATCTCATTATCTATTCAGCTTCTTGTATAGCCACATAGGCTTGTGCTACTGAACATTCCAAAATAATATGCGTAGTGTGGGAATCCGTTTCTTATGTACAGAGTATATTAGTGTATCACTGGACAGTTTTAGTTTTAATATCTATACTTAAGTTTTCAATAAAATAAAACGTTGACAACACATTTAACTTTCAAAACAAGATTACTCAGTGCTATTGTAGCTCAGTTATACTAGTGAGGTTTGTCTCACATGGAAAGCAAATGTAGTTTGGCTTGTCATTTGCAGGTAGGAACCAGCAGGCGTAGGAATGAAGGCAAACACAGTGAGTTTAGGATATCATGCCTTATGCAGATCCTAAATCTTCCCAATTCTCTCTCTCTCTCTTGATAAGGTGTTCTAGTTGATTCTGAAGTGGCCTATCCTACCCATTCAACAGATCCCTGCTTTTTTGCTTCAGATAGTACTTGTATGCCATGTTAGTCTTACAATAGTCTCCATTTGACCTGCCCAATGTCAGTAAGTCAATTAGAATATTTTTAGATATATCTAATCATTGAGCATGCTTTGGTGTCTTCATAATAATTTAAGAGTACACCTGAAGTTTTTCCAATTAAAAATATCTAAGAAGACAGAAAATATTATACAGAGATAACCTATGATATCTGCAGCCAAGTTATTTTCACAAAGGTGCTGAGAGTGATATTATTCTCTGTCAGCAGAATGAGCCAATTCAAAACAAATTAAAGTATATAAAGGCAGGTTTGCAAAGGCCAAATATTGAAAGCCTCAGTCCTTCTTAGAAAAAAAAATAAGTGTATAGTACCCTCTCAGAGTGTGGTACACCTAGACTTTAAATCATTAGTAATCCAAGAGCTAGGAATATAGTCTTGTGGAAATTTTTGGTATTCAAAGATGGTTATGTTTAATCTGTACACACCAAGAAAACTCTTACTGTTTTCATGTTCTGTTCTGTTCTACATGTACTTTATGCTTATGGTAACTAGTGGGATTTCAATGCATGCTATCAAACCTCTAAAAGAATTGCCAAAATGCTTTTAAAAACCTGTACATGTATCTCTCTTCTTTAAATACAGTTGTAAAAAAAAAAAAGAAAAAGAAGCTGCTTTCAGGAGGGTTCTGTGGACCCAAGACCATAGTAGGGAGACAAAAGGGAGAGAAAAAATAAAGAGAAAAAGCATGCAGGAGAAAGAATGCAGAGAGAGGGAACCTGAGACCAAAATGTCTGAATTCTATAGGGAAAAGCTTCTGGGGGAGGAGAAGCCCAGCCCCATGGGCTAGGAAGATCAGGGAAGAGACTAGGTAAGACAGGTAAGGACTGAGGGATTCTGGAAGAACCTGAGGCCAGGTCCACTTTGGTATGGTAAAGAACTCCATGTCAGGGTTTGAACCCCAGCAGAAAACATGCAGTGGAGGGAGAACAGTTTCTTTAAAGTTAGAAAAAAAATTAAGTGTTTTTTAAACCTTAAAAAAACGTGTGTGTGCATGTGTGTGGTGTGGTGTGGTGTGGTGTGGTGTTGTGTGTGTGTGTGTGTGTGTGTGTGTGTTTGTGTGTGTAGGTGAGGTAGGATTGGGTAAAGAATACAACAAGACTTTTGCCTCTCACCAATTATCCAGTGACTACTAGAAGAAACAGAGGAGAAAATGTTGGAATGGACAAATGATTCTTTTCAGACAAGTTTGCAAATGCTATAGGATCAGAGTAGACAGACACAGCTTTTCCATGATGGAAGAAACAGTCCACAGAGCAGAAGAAAATCACCGGAAACTATGCATCCTAGAAGGGTTTAATGGCAAGCTGTCTCCAGAAGCCTTTAAAGTTTTTTTCAGAGGTATATTTTTAATGTATTCCCATCATACCATGCTGTTCTAGTTTCTGTTGTTCCTTTCTGTCTGCTGGCTTCTTTTACAGATGCATCTTCCCCTCTGCAGCAGTCAATGCACTTTTCTAGCTTTACTTATGGTTTCTCCTTTCCTTTCTCCCAATTCTTTCTTTGAGAAGGGTAGTCCCCATTGTAAAGAACCCCATATTGGTAAATTGTCACCTGTTGTCTGAGCTGTGTCACTCCTTCCCCCATTTCAATCTCTAGGGTCAATGAATTGGTCACACCATGAATCTTTTAACTCTGCCTCGGGAAGAAAATGGCAAAACAACCAGACTAAAAACATCATGCCCTGGTGAACATTTTGGAAGGTAAACCACTCCCAACAGAGGTTTCTTTGTTTATCCTATGATATAAAGGAGCCTGCAAAAAGAATAAGAAACTGGAAGTTCAGCCATGGAACTCCAGTTCAACTGGGACCTCCAGCTGATTGCCACAGTCCCCACTCAGTATCTCTTGGATCTTTCAAGTGGCCAATTTGATGAGATTATCTCTACCTGTTTCTGTTTCTCATTTTACATAAAAGCCTTCAGTCTCCCCCAAGGGGGCACTCTGTTCCACTGCAGACTATGGGGAGCTTTAGTTGACTGCCTTAAAGATGTCCTCTCACCTTTTGTTACATTCTTATAAGATCCCAGTTTGATGTCATGATGTTATCTGTCTTTCTTTCTTTTTTTTCTTTCTTTCTTTCTTTCTTTCTTTCTTTCTTTCTTTCTTTCCTTCCTTCCTTCCTTCCTTCCTTCCTTCTTTCCTTCCTTCTTTCTTTCTTTCTTTCTTTCTTTCTTTCTTTTTCTTTCTTTCTTTCTTTCTTTCTTTCTTTCTTTCTTCCTTCCTTCCTTTTTTATTTGATATTTTAAGTATTTAAATTTCAAATGTTACCTCCTCTCCCAGTTCTGCCTCTCGAAAAATACCCCTCCCTTAGCTTCTATGAGGATGCTCCACCTCCCAACCACCTACTTCTACCTCATCACCCTGGCATTCCCCTACACTGGGGCATCAAGTCTTCACAGGATCAATGCATCTCCTCCCCTTGATGCCCAACAAGACCTTCATCTGCAACATATGTGGCTAGAGCCATGGGTCCCTGCATGTGTAGTCTTTGGCTGGTGGTTTAGTTCCTGGGAGCTCACCCTGGTCTTGTTGGATGCTATTGTTGTTCTTCCTATGGAGTTTCACACCCCTTCTGCTCCTTCAGTCCTCTCTCTAACTCCTCCACTGGGGTCCCTGTGCTCAGTCTGATGGTTAACTGCAAGCATCTTCATCTGTATCTGGTAAGGCTCTGGTAAAGCCTCTCAGGAGACTTTCATATTAGTCTCCTGTCAGCAAGTACTTCTTCTGGGTTTAGTGTCTGGACATGGGATGGATAACCGGGTAAAACAGTCTCTGGTTGGCCTTTTCTTTAGTTTCTGCTCTACTCTTTGTCCCTTTAGAAAGGAGTAATTCTTGGTTAAAATTTTGAGAAGGGTGGGTGGCACCATCCCTTAACATGGGGCCTTGCCTAACCTCTGGATATGGTCTCTACAGGTTCTCCCTCCCCTTTGCTGGGCATTTCAGTTAATCTCATCCCTATAGGGTCCTGGGAGCCTCTTGCTTTCCTGGCATCTTGAACATCCTGGTGGCTACCCCTAGTTCTCCATTGCTACACACCTATGTTCAAATTCCTGACCCTCTGTATATCATCCTCCCTCATTGAAAGCATCACCCAAAGGAACCCTGTGCTCTGCCAAGGACTCTCTCTATTGGAAACTCCAGCTGATATCTAAACAGGGCTTCCCAGTCAGTTTCTGCCGAGTGTTTTGAGTGCTTGATTTGGTATTTCTCAGTTTCCCTGTGCCCTGTTACTCTTTTACTTCACATTGCTAGAGATTTAAAGAGTCTCACATATTCAAAACTGGAAGAATAGTTGTCAAAGATTATTCTGTTGAACCCACCCCCCCCAAAATAAAAGCCACTATTCGATTTTCTTTTTCTCTCTCATTTCCAGACATCAACCTGCATGTCTAGCACGTTTTCTTCTTTCTGGCATTATCATACTCCTAGTACCCTTGCTTATGACAATTCTCATTTATCATTTTTTTCTTTTCCACACACTATACTTGTTTTTTTAAAATAAAATATATCTATTTCATTTTTATCAATTATAAAATATTCATTAATATATAAACATACAACATTCTTCATACTTCACTTTCAGCTAAAGACTGCTTTTATAGGTCTTAGAACAAAAAAAATAAGCGATTTAATGTGAACCAGGAGTGAGGAGCCCCTTCCCTTTGCCTTGCTCTTGTGTCAAATCATAGGTTTTTGTTTCTTCCTCTTACTCACTATCTGCCTGCACTCCATTTGCATGCTATTCAGTCGCCTTGGTCATCAGTAGCTTTTTATGTACCTGCAGTCCTCTCCCTCAGGCCTATACTGTCAGGCTGCCCAAAGATGCCCCTTGCTCATTCTCTACTCTAATAACTCTTTATTTTTGAGGTCTCACCTCATTATTATTATCTTTTAAAAAAACATTCTATACCTTTTCTTCCTGAGTTAAACTATTACATAATATGAGCTCACACATGCTCTATTTTCCAATTCTAATATAGGTCAGAATTTGATTAAAAAATTAAGCTTCTTGTCAACACCTGTCTTTCTCACCAGACCCTACGCTTAACTAGGACCCAGCCCCCATTCCTCACCCTCCCCTACCTCCAAACTCTCACAAAATGGCAGGCACAAGAAACCACTCAACACACTCTGGGTATAGCACTTGAAAAGGTGGCATGAATGCTGCCTATAGTTCAGAGAGTGATAAGGCTTTCTCTGCTTATGAAGCTACTCTGCCATTGGATTATACATCTCTCCATTTTGTAGAAGTTAAGTGATTATTCCAGCCCGAGACTCCAAAACAATGTTTACTTGAACCTTAACTCTTGATTTTCTCAAGCATGTTTCCTTCTAAATTACACAATGCTGTATCCGTAATCTAAATGTTGATACTGGCTCTTGAGATTCACTCAGGCTTCCCCACTGCAGAATCCAATTTCCTTTCTGTGGCTCAGCCAGAATCTGCTGAAAACTGCAAACTGTTCCCCTGACTCTCTTTGGGACCTGAGGAGCTGATTCTGGGAGGGACAAAGAACAGAGTGTCTTAGAGTTTGCTGTTTCCAGTGTGCTTGTTGATAACGGCATGAATGTGTGTTCCTCCTCTCCATTTTATTATTGTGGTTTCTTGGGGATACTTAATGATTTTTCAAGCATTCCAGTCCTTCTCCTGTTGGTTTACTTCTTCTCCCCTGCCTGGCACACACAGTATGCAGACTCACATGCATCTGAGAGTCAGAGATTTCTAACAGCCTCTTACCTGAGTGGTAACAGATGCTCACTGTAGAAACCAGCCTCACACCACTGCACACAGAATAATCATCCTTCTGAAGGTAGACTCCCTGCAGCAGGAGAATACTTTGGATGAGAGATATGTAATAAAGGGAGGTGAGTGACACAGTTAAGTGTCAGACAGTGTCAAGATGTCAGCATTTAAGCTGTCCCCAAATAATACAGGTCAGTTGTCTCTTCTATAGGTAAGGAAACTGAATCCTACAAAGTTCAGTCAAAGTTCCTGCTCTATGGAAATTATTACAGTGCCAAGAATGCACTGTTTTTCCAACCTATTTACCGATAGGCTTCTATGTCTATCAGATGCTGCCTGCTGCCTGTGCACTATATCAGGAACCACCTCTTCACCTCTTCCCTTTTCCCCTCCCTCCTTTCATCTTTGGATTAAAATTGTAGGAAAACCAATAAAAAGGCTACACTAATGTGAGACTGTAGCCTGTGAAAAGTCCATTGATTCCCAGTTGAGAGAAGTTGAAGTCTAGTAACAGTAGGAAGCTTCCTAGTCTCCCCGAAGATTAGACTCCTCTCACATAGCTACAGCCCCCTGTAGAGAGCTTTGAGTCCAATAAGTCACAGCCTAAGTCCCTCCTCCAGGTGAGGATGTGACATAGGCTCAAACCAGAACTGTCACGATCCCAGTCACTCCCCTGCAGATGAGGTCATGACCACAGATACTTTAGAAGCAGGATGACACCCCAATATGTAGATGAGGTATTCCCAAACTCTCAGGACAAATCAACAGAAAGTACCTGTGCTCAGACCCTGAACCATCCTGAAACTGTATATAAAAAGCCAATCCAGAAGCATTAAAGGTGTGCAGGAATTACTCCATCATCTGAGAGCTTCTGTCATAAGTGGCTGGAACACTGCTACTTAGGAAGAGTTCTTCTTTCCCGAAACTGCTGCTGCCAGAAGCTCCACTGCACACCTTGTCAGAGTCTCCTGCTTGCTCAGCCTGCCCAACATCCTGTAGCATCAGCTGACACCTCCCACCCCTGCCCAGCTCTACCTCTTTCCCCTTAACATGAACCTGAGCACCTAGCCAGACCAGAGCTCTCCCTGTAAGGCCCCTGGAATGCAGGCCCACACACTAACATAAGAGAAGGTTTTTTTTTTTCCCCTATACAAATTTCATTACCTACTTTAGAGCATATTTTATTCCTACTCCTAATCTGATGCAAAAATAGATGCTCTAACTATTTTTACCATCCACTTATATTGCTTACATTTTCTGCCTTTCTTCAGCTGCTTTTCAACTAATATTGGGCATGAAATCCTCAGTACTGGGGCAAGTGAGTAAAGATCTAGATCCCATGGAAGGAAAAGGGAACAGTGCATTTATACTGAATGTAGAAAGGTAAGACATCTATGTGGTCACCTCAAAAAGAAAAGAAAAGCAGTATTACTATGATTAGTTAACTTGAATTCTTAGATAATTCTGAAAAACTATTTTTTTCTACATGATGACTGCAAGTTGAAATAGTACCATTTGTTGGAAATGCTGTCTTTTTACCACTGAATGGTTTTATCTCATTTGTCAAATATAAATTGACCAGAGGTATTCATTTCTGGGTCTTTAATTCTATTCCACTGATCTACCTGCTTGTCTCTGTATTAATATCATACAGTTTTTATCACTATTGCTCTATAATACAGCTTGAGGTTGGAGATGGTAATTCTCCTAGACTTTCTTTTATTGTTGAGAATAGTTTTTCTTATCTTGTGTTTTTCGTTATTCCAAATAACTTTTCAAATTGCTCTTTACAACTTTATGAAGAATTAAGTTGGAATTTTGATGGGGATTGCATTGAATCTGTAGATTTCTTTTCTCAAGTTGGCCATTTTTAGTATATTAATTCTGCCAATCCATGAGTATGGGAGATCTTCCCATCTTCTGAGATCTTAGATTTCTTTCTTCAGAGACTTGAAGTTCTTTTTGTACACGTCTTTTACTTCCTTTACTAGATTCATATCAAGGCATTTTATATTGTTCATGATCTCAGAATATGCCCAAAATCTCAGAATACACAAGACAAAATACACAGACTACATGAAGTTACAGAAGAGGGAAGAAAAAAATGTGGCTGCTTCAGTCCTTCTTAGAAGAGGGAATAAAATACTCACAGGAGAAAATATGTAGATAAAATGTGGAGTAGAAACTGAAGAAAAAGCCATTCAGAAACTGCCCCAGTATTTTTATTCTGGTTTTGGAATAATATAGTCCTACAAAATGAATTTAAGGTAGCTGATCAGAGATCAGAGAATCATCAATTCTTCTTCTCTCAGAAGTCATTAATTGTTTGTAGTAGAAAATCTAGGGCCTTGGTTTATAAAGATGAAAATGATATATAATTATAGTACTCATATAGGAAATTCTCAAAAATAAAATAAAAAGGATCTTTAAAAGACAAAGGGTTTATTTTAGTTCACAGGTCAGATGTGCCATGGCAGGGAAATTAAGGCATCAGAATCTTGGAGCAGTCATATTGCATTTCCAATCCAAAACAGAAAGCAATGCTTGCTAGTACCCCTTTCTTCATGTATACAGTCCAAAATCCCTTAGATAGGGTGTGGTTTTTCCCATAACTAAGACTGATATTCACACACAAATTAGCATAGGTAAGAGAGCCCCTACCATCTTGCACATAGGTCCTTGACCCAGGTAATTTTAGATTCTGTTAATCTGACAAATAACACAACCATCATAGCAATCATAAATTGCCTTTATGATACACTTTTACTCTATTAGTCTAGTTCCTCCAGAGAACCTATGTAGAGTAAGGCTGAATGGTTATTACTTTCTTCTTTCTGCTTACCAAATTACACAACAAATTTATCCTATTTGGTAAGACTGATTCCAATGTTCCTGTGAATGAGAGTAGTTATTTATTTCTATTTTCCATACAACTGATACTCAAAATTACTTAGACTTGTAAGATGTAGAATAAATATTTTAATCCACAAAGATCCAGATACAATCTGTAAGTCAGACTCTATAAATGTGTTCCTAGCTTCATATAAGGCACACTGAAGGGTTTGGGGACAAAGTTAGCAAAATAATATTATTGAAAACAAGAATACTAGTCTAGAGAGTAGTCCTTGGAACTAGGTTTGATATTCAGGTTTTAATTTGTATTACAGATTTCAATAGATTCCCACTATTTTTTTCTCTGCAGACTTTCTTCTACTTAGATATCTAATATAATTAGAGATGAAGTATTTGCTCTAATTCAAGAGTTGGGTAGATATCTAATCTGTTGAAAATGACGATACTTTTTAATAAGTTGCCCCTTATCTTTACCTATCAATTTCATTCTAGATAATGAGTCATCATTGTTAAATTGAAAAATATGACCTGACTTTATTTCAAAAGAGAAACCATGTCTATTTAAATACCTTGTTCTCTTCCTTAGTAGACAGAGCAGCAATGTAGCAGAGTGTTTCTCTGCTGAGAAGTTTATTCACAGAATAATAAATGTTATCTGTTTTGTCCCTTATGTGCTTCCTACACTCGTCCTCCTAAACAAACCACCCTCCAAATAGCATGTTTGCATACAGGATGCAATCCTTAATGATCACAAGTGGCTTTTTAGTAGATCAGGGGTCATAAATGGGGGACATTTTGGCAAAGGACTAAGAAGGCTGGGTTTAACCCACACCAAAAATACACCAAAAAAAAAAAAAAAGAGAGAGAAAATACACAGAATAAAGAAACTACTAGATATCTGATGCATGCAAAGAAAAGTTATTCTTTCTTGTCAATGTCTTAAATGGTAACACCTTTCAGTGATGTCTTTGCAGACTGCTGTTTTTAGTTTCAAGTTAATGTTATATCTGTTGAATGTCTACAACTATTGTAAGGTACATTAAGTGTTGGTAAGTGTGAATGTAAAGAAAGAGATTTTTATTCTAGTGTGAGACAGAGAGGCACTTAGGTTCAAGATAATTAAATTACCTCTCCTAAATTGAACCTTGAATGAATCATGAAGCTAGGATTTTAGCTCTCATCTTTAGTCTCAGGTTTATCATTTATTTCACCTTTCTTTGGAATTCATCATGAATTACTTACTATGCCTTAAAGGCTGTGTGTATAAATGCAGATATCCTCAATGGGCATTATTTCATAGCAGCACTAACTGTGACAGTAACTGCAGAAAATGAGTCCCTCCAAGTAAGTTATAGAAACAGGTCATTATGTACTAGGAGATTTAATTTTATAAAAAACAAAATTGCCCTTCAAACTGCAAGCATTTAATTTTTAATGTGCTAATTTTAATTAAGTTTAATTAATGCTGCTGATCTTGGTAAACTTAGAGAACCTCACATGACATTCTCAGAAGCCCTGTAACATCTTTCTTCCTTGTCAAAACCAGCCTTCTGGCTCCATTCCAACTCATGCTTCAGCAGAAATTGCTTACTCTTTGCTCTTTCTGAAGTCGTGCTATCACTTATCCATTTGTTATATGAAATCCAATTTGTAATTGAATCTTCATCCAATATTTTATCAGAGAGAGAGATGAGCTAGGAGACCATTCATTATCTCAAAGAGTGTGACTGTGTTCTGCTACCCACCCTGAGTTAATAGCCAGGCTGTATCTTCGAGGTTTGCTCCCTTTCAGTGTTTAGCAACACTTTATCAAATCTCATGCATCTAGGATGAAAGTTCTTCCTCTATTATGACCAATGTAAATCCACATTAATACAAAATCACGGAAGCTTAGCAGTTCTTCCTACAGCTTTTCAATATTCCTGTTCTGGATTCTGGAGGAAAATGCACAGTACATACCAATTGATGTCCTTTAAAAAGTCCTATGATCTATCACACAGACCCAAAATAGTTAAATAAAAAGACTGGCCCAAGTAAGGATGCATGGATCTTTCTTATAATAAAATAGTCAAAAGTGGCAGAGGGAGAGAGAAAACTGAGTAGGAGAGGGAAGAGAGAGAGGAGGACAGTGGCTCTGGATCAAATGTGGAAGGACAGAAAAATAAATGGAAATCTGCAGTTACTGGGGGTTGTTTCGTTGGGGGAGGATCTCTAGGAATTCTCAGGGATCACAGATGGAAGAGACTCCCAGGAGTCAATATAGGTGACCTTAGCCTAGATTCCTAACAGTGGATACATGGAACCTGAAGAAGCCACCTCTAGTAGCCAGAGAGCCACCCTGTGGAGAGAAATGAACATTGACCCAAACACAAAACTTTTGACCCAAAGTTGGTCCTGTCTATAAGAAGTGTAGGAACAAAGATTGAGCAGAGACTGAAGACACGAACAAACAATAACCATCCCAACTTGAAACCCATCCCGTGGATAAGCTTCAGTCCCTTAAATTATTAATGTCTGTCATGTTTGCAGACAGGAGCGTAGCATGACTGTCCTCTGAAAGTTACTACCCAGCAGCTGACTGAAACAGATTCAGATACCCACAGACAACCTTAAAGACTCTTATGGAAGAACTGGGGAAAGGATTGAAGGTTCTGAAAAGGATAGGAACTCCACATGAAGACTAACAGAGTCAAGTAACTTGGACCTTTGGGAGCTCTCAGAAACTGAGCCACTAACCAAAGAGCATACATGGGCTGTACCCAAGCTTCCAGCACATATGTTGCAGATGAGCAGCTCAGTTTCCATGTGAGTCCCCCAATAACTGGAGCAAGGGGGTGTCCTGACACTTGTTGTCTGACTGTAGAACCTATTTCCCAATAGGGCTGCCTTGTCTGGCCTCAGTGAAAGAGGATGACCCTAATCCTGCAGAAAGTTGATGTGCCAGGGTTAGGGGATACCTATGTGGAACCCCATAGAGAAGTAAGCAGAAATGGAGGGAGGGGTTCTGTGAGAAGGGAGCATGAATAGTATTTAGGATAGAAAGAAAGAAAGAAAGAAAGAAAGAAAGAAAGAAAGAAAGAAAGAAAGAAAGAAAGAAAGAAAGACAGACAGAAAGGAAGGAAAGAAGAAAGAGAGGAAGAAAGGAAGGAAGAAAGGAAGGAGAAAGGAAGGAAGGAAGAAAAAAAGAAAGAAAGAGAAAGAAAAAAAGAAAAGAAAAAAAAAAGAAAGGCAACAACAAAACCCTCTAACTGGGGAAACAATAGGAACTCTTGATTGTTCATACCGATGGCAGCTAAAACAGCCTAGATGCTGTCAGAGGCAGGGATTTTGGTTGTTCTCAGAATGAAGCTTCTAGAGGAATTGGACTTCAGTTGTATAAATTTTCTTGGCCTTGTCTCAGGCCCTTACTGTGTTCAGGACTCAGTGTGATCAGCCTGGTCTCTGTAACTCTAATCTCTGTTTTCTCCAGTGCCTGCAGTGCTCTGCCTTTCTGCTACCAAAAATAACAGTCCCTTCTCCCATGTCACAGTAGTCCCCAGCACTGTGCAGTAGAGTTTTATCCTCACACCTTCTCAAGGATATTACTCTTAGAATTCTCTCTGGATCACATCTGTAGCTCTCTGTTAGAAGGATACATTACTCTTGATGGAGGGACCTGTCATCTTCCTTAAAAATATCCTTCGGGTAAACCTAACAGAAGACACCTTTATGATACTCTATTTTCAAATAAAGCTCAAAGTCATGTATTTTATAAAAAAATGATTGCTCTACCACAAAACTATTTTATGACACCAAGTAAACATTTAGTTATTATGAAAAGCAAAATATATCTGTTAAGAAAATTCTAATTATTGTCATGAAAAAGAAAACACCTAGAGTGATACATTAACAGTGGAAACTAAACACATTGTTATTACTCAATAAGCAAGGACTGTGTATCTATAAGAATGTTAGATTAGTTGGTGATTTAAAAACATGGACTAGTCCCTTAGATGTTCATAGAGAAAAAGAGTCCATACAGATACACAGCACACATGTCAGTCTGAGATCTGATAACAGAAATATAGATTGCCAATAGAACAGAGAGTAGGGTCTGAGAAACAATTGGCATCTACAGTGCTAAATACTGAGTTATTCAAATGCATATTTGGGGGAGAGGTTTGCTATTAAACAAAGACATGGAAGAGAGAGGAGCATGCAAAATGATTTATACAAAAGAAACAGCATGTGCCAAATGCACTACATTAACAATGAATATTCAGAATGACTGATGGAGGTTGTCCTTTGTTTGGAGGAGTGCTGGTGAGGTTTTGTAGAACAGAAGCAGAAAGAAATTATATAAAATTGGAAATAGCCCAGGGCTGTTGATAAAGGATCTTAAATTTCAAGCTGAGAAATATGTGGGCTTCTCTTTATTCCAAGGGGAGTCATTACACGTATTCAGGGAGAGCTTTACTTGATTCACAGCTTTAGTTTAATTAAGCCCATTATCATTTATTAAATGTCCAATCTGTCCACATTAATGTCCTAGATAGTTTGCTATTCATAAAAATCACTTGGACAAAAATGTATATTTCAGGTCCCAGGTCCAGTTCCAAACTGGCACATCCTGATGCTTCCTATGTACCCACATTTAACATAACTCTGAGTCTAGGCAAGGATTGAAGACCAAGTTTGGTACTATGCTGATGTGTAGGACATAGAATACCAGATATTAATGCTATGTTACCTACTAGCTTGCCTTTCACATTAGAAATGAATTTCTTTGGTAAGTGACTGTGAGGTAGATAACTAAGAATCACCTCACTTATGATAGGGATTAACATAAGGTGGAAATCTCTATGCCACTCTTAAACTCTTCTTTAATCAACAGAGCTCCACTGACCATGTGTGTCGTATGTATATGAAATAAATAGGAACTTATTAGATTAAGTTACAAGGTAGATACTGAATAACTTATAGTACCTATCTTTACACTGTAACTTCTCAATTAATGAAGCTGGATATTTAGCAAATACAATGTACTGCTAAAGGCCTGTGGATTCCTGAATAGCTGCAGATCCCCAGTCTACATTGGAAAGACATGAACTTTTGAATTTGAAGTAAACAGAGAGTGGCAGAATGACTGTGGCAGTGATAGGGATACTAACTCAGGAAGAGCATGAGTGTGGACAGCCACTCGGCTTTTCCTCCTGAGTGAATCTGTGCCGATTGTATCCCTCCTGGCAATAGTAAACCTTGAGGCTTGTCTTTTTGGTTGATTCTAAATTTCTTCAGGTTGATGTAATACCAACCATCCACAAGGATATTAAATGTAAGAAATTGCATTGGTTGGACTACGGAAATGAGTGTGAGAAAGGAGAAGGGGTGGTGAGTCAGAGAGTCTGTAGCAATCAAGGATCGTGTGTGTGTGTGTGTGTGTGTGTGTGTGTGTGTGTGTGTGTTTGTGTGTGGTGTGTGTGTGTGTGTGTGTGTGTGTGTGTGTGTGAGAGAGAGAGAGAGAGAGAGAGAGAGAGAGAGAGAGAGAAAGAAAGAGAGAGGGAGAGAATAAATTCAGGAGGTTGTAGCATAAAGGATCCAGATTTTGGCAGTTAGAGACTGCTGTCACTATTGAGGCAGGCAAGCAAAGAGGATAACTTATAAACCCAGTGCTATACCTTGTTTGGGTTCTGTATTCTGTCTTTTATTGTGATAATGCTCCTGGCATCCTAACTCCTTTACTTTCCCCGCACTACTTACATACAGCCTTTCATACAATGTCCCTAGCAAACTCAGAGCCCTTTAGACCTTCCCAATTGCACTGATCCACTTGTGTTACTCTCTCTAAAAAATAGTATGCATTTCTCTACAACTAACAACAATCAAGTTTGGATGGGTTTCACTCAAATATATGTCCAATATATTCTATTATGAAGACAAAAAGGCCTAATCTTGTCTGAATTGACTTTGTATGAATGCAGCCCTATGGGAAACTGTTCTCAAGTGAACTTTTAGAGAAAATCTCCTTTTTTAACTTTCTTATGCTGGCATGATTAGGCATGTATATAATTAAATTAACTACATTATGGGGAGAGATATGAACAGCTAGAAAATGAATTTATGGCTTAATGTATTAATCAAAATAGAGTTCCTCCCAATGTATGGCCCTTAGTTATTAGTTCCTCCTTTCTTCTGACTCCATAAAACTAAGTCATAGGCTGTGACTTGGTACTTATGAGAACACTAATGCATATGACCAACTGTAAATCTTATGACATATTCCTCTCTAACATGTATTGTCATTTCTTTTCAAATAAAATTACCTTTCTACATTTAAAAAAAAATTTCGTATTTTACATATCTAAAAAATCAAATATATATATATATATATGTGTGTGTGTGTGTGTGTGTGTGTGTGTGAGACAATAATTCATGAAAATGAGGTCACTAATTTGCAGTATTTGGGGGAGAATTGAGAGGAGGAAAATAATAAAAGCATACTGAAGAGCTATGTGATATTAATACAAATATTTTATTGGTTTACTGTTTTCTAAAATCTGTCAACTCAGTTGTATTAGTTTGTTTCTTCTTACATTCATGTTTGAAAACCTTTTTTTTCAAAATATAATTCATAGTACATTGAATTTTTCTCAGATTTGTTTATCTGTAAAGTGGAAAATGTTATGACTTAAATTTTATTGCCATATTTTAGTAATTTTAACAATAATTTGTCAAATATAAAATAATGTCTTAATCTCATTCCTTTGATTCATTCTAGGAAGTTGAATCAGATTTAGCCAAAATTTTAAGTTGTCTTAATGCATAATTCATTATATAAAAATTAGTCCAATAGTTCAAGAACAGTGAAAGAACAGTAAGGTCAGCATTTATGTGTTTATTCCTTCAAGTCACTAGTTGTGAGGTGGACTAATCTTAGTGTCCAGCCATGTAAATTCATCTGAAGGACAGGAAAAAGGACACTATTTCTAGGTTGAGACAGGGATCCTCTGGTTGTTTTTTTGAACCTTTTCTGTAGTGAGAGATGTGTCATAAAGTAACTCTGTACGTGCTGAAATTCAAGATGTCTCTTCTCACATGCATAACTATGGAATCTGCTTCAGGATCTCACTGTCTAGACAAGGCCTCAACCTTTCCTTTTTTCTATGACCAATGCGTAAAGCATTGACCATAGACATCTATTTATTTTTTAATTCGAACGGGGAGGAAATGATAGATTAAACTGGAAGAATATGCCAGCACAGAGAAGATACATTTAAGTCAACAGCTTGTGCATGTCATACAGGTTAGCTAAATAAAGGAAAGAGAAAGGAGGGGCAGTAAAATGTAGATTAATGAAATATGTAGCAGAGTCTTAAGAGAGAGTAAGGCAATATAATAGGAGGGATGATCATATATTTTAAAATCCAAAATTGTGAATAATCAGAAAATACAGCTAGATTGAAAGTGAGCCAAACATAAGAAAAGCACCCCCCCAGGTCCTAAATATGTGATTGATGATAACTAGTAGCAAATCACTAGTTCCTAAGTATCATTACCTTTACCGGTGGTCTATAGTTTGCTATAAATGAACACGTGACTACTGCAGAATTTTATAAATTATATATGCTGTGAAAAAGCTCAACAATATTTTATAACATGGAATGGGTTAAGCTCCTCAGTATCAGAGAGTGGACACATGCATACTGGGGGCCATGGTGGAGGCTCACAGTGGTAATAAGAGACCAGTGGGGAACCAGAGAGCCGAGCACCTTACTTGACAAAGGCAGAGTTGTTTCCCCACAGTGACCAAGCGACTAAGGTACACATGCTGAGCTGGGGCGAGCGAGGGAGGCAGGCAGCCTAGATTAGTTCGTTATAGGGATTGTTCTTTTCATTCTGTAGCAGCTGACACGGGTCCAGCCGGCAGAGAACTGCTCCGCTGAATTCCTCTGCCGTCCACTGCTCTTCTGTTATGTTTGACTAATTATGGGGTAGCAAACACCCAAATCAAAGTTTCATGGCTAATTAGTGGGTTAACGAGCCCACAGAAAGCACTTTAATTAATTCTCCTCATTGTAGTGACAAGAGGGACGGGACTATATCTGATTATTTGCATTGGAGATGTTCAAAGTCTTAATATTGCTACACATATGACACCTCACTGGGGGGGGGGAGACGAAGTCTACACTCTGTTAGGGCTGAGGATTTCCTTAGGATAATTGACAATTAAACTATTTTAAAGATGTACACGACATTAGATCAAATTTTAATTCAATTCTTCACACAGGTTTTTGGTTCATGCGGTGATCCACAACTCTAATAATTCCAGAAAACACAAGATTTTATGTGCTGTGTGCTATCATCTTTTATTTCTCCTCTTGAAGGTCAGTGACAAAAAACAAGATGGTAACAGTCATGCATTAAGAAATAATTGTTGTGCATTGTGCTAAATTAGATAAAAATTATTAGTAGCAATTATTAGTAATCAAGACTAAGAAGAATCCATCTACATTAATTTTCATGCCTATGCCATTCAGAAAAAAAATCTTCCCAAATATGCATATATATTATACAGTTTGTTATTTGTTGTATATAACGTGTGTAATGTAATAGTAATCATGTTCTTTTACTATGTTCATATTCAGAAAGCAAAACATAAATATTTTATTGGAGAATTCTGTAGGTCAGATATACTTGTTCTTTGATATATATTTAATTGCAAGTAGACTACATTATAGACAGTCTGGGAAACAAGACTTAGCAAATTTACCAAAGATATTGTATGAAAGTCATCTTCCCAACTTGGAAAATCTCTATACTGTAGGGATCAATTCTGATTTGTTTTCAAAATCTAAAACAACAACAACAACAACAACAATAAAAGCTCAACAGTTTAGCTGTAACTGAAAAAAAAAAAGCACTAAAACAAAGTGTTCCTCACATGATGAGTTATGGCAAGGCTTTAAATTTGTCTGAGAAACCATCTTGATGTTTCCTCCTGCTTTTTCATACACCCCCTTTCTCAAATATAATTACTACCCAACCTTTCTATTAATCACATGTTGGCATTTAAAATCGATTTGGGAGAAGGAGAATGGGACATAGAGTGGAGGGAGGGGATGTGGTAAGGGACAACTGGAATTGAGGTGCATCTGAGGGGTGGTAAGGAAATCTAGTTCAGTGGAAACTTCCTAAAGTATAGGAGACCATTCCAAATGAAGTCTCTCAAAAATGAGTCCCAGCTGGCCATCTCTTGTCACCAAACAAAGCTTCCAGTAGTGGAACTGTGTTACATTCAATGGAGTTATTGGCCAAAGGGGTCCTTCAGAAATCCCAAATAACCCAGGCTGTTACTAAGGCAATAGGCTGCTCTCTACAAACTGGCAGAAGTCTCCCTTGCTGAAAACAACATTCACACAATCGACGGAACACAAGAGGTAGAACTGATGCCTACATTAAAATATTTACCCTCCCCCTACCCCACACACATTCTACTGTCCTTGTCATAGGAAGGTATTTTTCAGGCTCCCAAAATAGAAACGTATAGATGAGTCCCTGACACGGACAGCATTATAGAAACTTCCTCCTATAATAACAGATAGAAACAAACACAGGGACCCTCACCAGGAATTACACTTGAGAGCGAGCGAGATCTTGGGGCATGAAACTCTAGAGTGCGTGCCTACGAGTAAGTCGCTGCTGACTGATGATAGGAAGATCCCAGGTTTTCTTTACATCCGCCTTTCTAGAAGAAGAATTAAAGAGAATAGATGGAACATTGAGTATCTTCCATGTTCTAGCCCCGTAAATGTCCTGCCAGTTTCCGTTCTCCTCTGCCAGTCTTGTTTCAATGTAGTAAGAAACAAACAAACTGGTAGAGTATCAATATTTAAAGAGACATGAATGAGCCTTTGCAGTCCACCCCAAATGCTGATATCACATCTTAATGTTAGAAGTAATTAAACCAATATTATGTATACAGGATGGCTTATTATATCAAATATACATATTTAATACAATGCTACTTAAGCCCCATCCTCTGCTATATTAGTTTTGATAATTCTGAATTGTGGTACTGTTTTCTATCTGGCTCTTCATTTGTAAACTAGGTTGAAATACAGAAGGTTACTGTTTTGCTCTAGTTTTTGAACAAATCTTATACATTCTCATAATTTATCAAAACATTATTATGCTTTCTATCTGCATTTACTTTATGGAACTTTTTCTTTACGTTTGACTATGGTACAATTCTTTTGCCAAGCCATTGATAAGAAAATGGCTTTTCTACATTTCAGGAAATGTGGTTATTATAATTTCAGAGAGATTTCTTTTTCAATCCTAGAGTGTTCAAAAATATGATGACTTATTTTCTAAGGTATTTGGGCCTCATTCTTCTCCTCAGTGTTTAGCTAGGACACTTTCTATTACATTTCTGCTGGATTTTGATTTCACTCTCAGCAATTTCTGCTAAGCATAGAGCTCTTATCAGAAATAAATGCCTAATGGGGCACCTAGAGGACTCTTAAATATTCACTGATCTAGACCCTAGCTCTTTTAGCATTTGTCAGAGAACTCTCATACTGATTCCAAACCTCTTCGAATTATACTGTCTTGCTTAGAGTGATAATCTATGCTTTCTAGGAAGTACTGTTGCTTGCTTGGAGATTCTGTTATACTTGAATTTATTAGATCTTACAACTTCCCTAATGCACAGAGATGTTTTATGCATTGGTTAAATATCTGTTGGTAGTATAGATTCATCGGTTATTTTTGGGTTGAGGGCATATATTGTCACTTAAATTTTTGAATAAATTGTCCGTAGCTGTTCAAGGTGTTTGTGTGTGTGTGTGTGTGTGTGTGTGTGTGTGTGTGTGTGTGTGTGTGTATGTGTGTGTGTATGTGTATGAGTATGTGTGTGTATGCATGTGTGTTTGTTGAAAAGCTTTTTGTTTAAAATTTTCATACAACATATTTTGATCATGTTTTTCTCTCTTCCCAAACTCCTCTCATATCCTCTATTCACCTTCTACTATTTCTTTTTTCCTTCCTTCCTACTTTTCTTCCTTCCTTTCTGCCTTTCTCACTCCCTCCCTCTCTCTATCACCTCCCTCAAAAATAAATAAAACAACCCATACTCCAAATATGAAAATTAAAAGAAGTAAGCAAAAAATACAAAGAAAGTGGGGCAAGCAAAATAAAATGAATTAAAAGGCCCAGAAAACAATCAAGCATACAAATAAACAAGAAGATCATTTTTTGTTTGCCTATCTGGCCGACCCTGGAGTATAGTTTCTATATCCATTATCACTCCATGGGGGGAGGGCACTCATTTCATTTTTCCTGGTAGGTATCAACTGCATATAGCCACTTGGTTAGGGTTAGAGGACTTTTCATTGTCTTTGCCTTTTCAGTGTTTAGATGTTTGGACAGTCTGTGTTTGTGTGATTATTCAAAGATCCTTAATACTTTGTTGCATGGTTGACTACATCTTAAGTCAATCCATTGACTAATTTTAATGTGAATGTTATAACTATTAGGGTTTCCTCTAGTGGCTTTGTACGTTCGTGTCACCTTTTTTTCAGTGAAAACTGCTTGCTAATCAAGTACAAGTGCTTGAATTCAGGTTGTCAGCACCCACATAAATGTGGGTGACACATGTCTGTATCTCCACAACTGTGGGGGAAAGGGAAGGGTGATTGATCCCCAGAGCTTGCTGCACAAACAAATGAGTAGAAATGAGCTCCAGTATTAGTGAGAGACCCTGTCTCAAAAAGTAGGGAGGGGAACTATAGAGCATGATATCGAAAGTAAACTTTGGGGTCCCTTATATTCATGCAAAAACAAGTATGCCCAACATGTGAACATGTACACATAAACCACACACAGGCATGCTTTAATATTGCTTTACATTTATTGAAAATTATATTGCAATATAAATCTCATTCAAATCTTAGTGTTAAACCATAGTAGTCAGTTTGTATATGTTTAGTATTTGGTGCAGAGATAAAAGCATTTCAGCTGTCTGCTGATATACTACTCTTAGAATCGGTTCATTTCATATGTAAGATTTTAAACAGATTTTCACTTCTAGCTTTATGTTTATGAATGTTACTTTTAAATCTAAGTTATTTCATTTCCATTCATTTTATAGTTTTCACATTCCCTCATATGCCTCAATCAAGGATAATCCACAAAAGACATGTCTGGTTTGAATATGTCTTACCACTTCTTTTGAAAATTTAAGACAGCAAAATGAAAGTCTGCTTTAAATGTATCTTTACCAGCTGTCAATGATTTCCAAATAATGACATTTAAGAGTTATTAAAAGTCCTATTCCAATCAAATAGTCTAAGATTTTTTGGACGATTTAATTATATAATATGTGTTAGTATAAGATTTGAGCTCATTGAATATAGAAATACTCTAATTTCTATCATACATTTTTGTAAAACTGAGTATGCTGATTAGATGCTAACTCCTCATTTTATGATTTCATATAAATAGTCTATCTGCATTGCATGGTTTGCTGGTTTATTTTCTTATATTTTACTTTTCAGTTTGTTCAGCTGGGGTATTACTGAAGCTCAGGCAATCCTTAAATTTTCAATCCTCTTTCTTCCTTCTAAGGTTATAGTACTGTCCTGTCATGATCTGCTTTTGATTTGATTCTTTATCCATTTTCTCAGAGTTAGTAGTATCTATAAGTAAGGAACCATAGGACATGCTGAATAAGAACACTTAATATCCCAAGACTTTCATAAGCTAACAGGGGAATTAAAGAAAACCAATCTTATATTTCATAACTATTGTGATAGCATTTACTAATAATCCATTCTACAGTTTCAGATGGGACACATATATGAAAGTCAATTTCTACATTTATGCTTTTATTAGTCATGTCTCTGTAGAAGTAATTGATTGTGTATATAGTGCAGAGAGCATTTGTTTGCTTAGGATTGTTTTCAGGGCTGGGTAGTCCAACCATGACCATCTTCATGATTGCCAGTAACTGCCTTGTCTGTAATGACAGAGCTGTCAGTAGTTCCAAACCTCTGCTGAAGGAGCAGAGTATACAAGTGTTCACTCCTTATGGGCCGACCGAAGAAGAAGATGGAATCTGAGGGTCAGGACTTCATGAATCTCTTCCCCATGTATGGCTGATCTTTGACAGGTGATAGCTTATGTAGGTCTTGTGAAAACAACCACAGCTGTTCTGAATTCATGACTATCAGTGGAGTACAGTAGGAAGAAGGCAGTGGGAATACTGACTCATTTCCTCAGAAAGAAAGCTATGGCCCATTTTTCCTCCAATGGCCATTGGAATATGTTGGCTATATTAATGCTAGGCATTGCAACATCAGTTACTCCTTTCCAGAAATGCCCTTACAGGCTTGCCTAAATAAAATGCTCTTATAGGCATACCTATAGGTATTTCCTAGTCTGGTTCTACTTCTTGTCAAGTTGAAAATTAAAAAAAAAACTATTTGAACAACTGTGGTGTTTTCAGCTCTAATTGAAGCATTATAGCATGTCACCTTTCCACATGGCTTAGGGAACACTGGAGAAGTAGAGGCAGAGAGGTTTTTATAAACAGAGGTTAATGAAGACTTCTATGAAGCATGTTTTATGGACATGAGACCACGATTCTCGTGAATACACAGCAGCTGTGGTTTGCACAAGAATGACACAAACTCATGCTGGTCAAAAATCTACTAAAAAACGGGGAGAGGCTCTAAATCCTAACCCTTGCAGAGGAACTTTGAGAGTCCAATGACACTGGGGTAGGAAGTCAGTCTTCTTCACAGCAATGTATTCTATTAGATTGGCCTACACCAATACAATATGGAATGCATAGAATATGACTCAATCTTATCTGAGAAAGGCAAGTGGGTTGGGATTGAATATGTGTCCATGAGTCTGGAGGGGGTGCCCTCAGAGGTCAGAGATGTCAGATAGATAGTTGGAGTTACAGGCAATTACGATCCACCAAACCCAGGTACTGGTAATCAAACTTTGGTTCTGCAAGAGTGGTGCTTTTAACCTCTGCCTCTCCTTTTACCGTATGGCTTTATTCAAGGGCAGAAGAATAGACCATTTTTATTTATTTGACTTAAAAATGAAAAAAAATATGTAAGTGCAAAAATATAAGATCAACAATTAGAATAATCATGACAAACAGATATGAAACAATTTATATTTATTATACTGCAACCTTTGCATAGTTATTTAATGCAATTCTAAAGTATAATGTTTATTTTATACGTTAAAAAGACTACTGTTTGACATCCCATACCTCCTCCCCATGAGGACATCTCCACCCCATCCACCTTACTGACCATGCCAGAACTCTAAACTCTTTGGGGCCTGTAATCTCTTGGGGGTTAGGTGCAGCTTCTCTGACTGAATTCACATATGAGAGTCCTTTGGTGTATATGTATCGAGGGCCTCATATTAGCTGGTGTATGCTGCCTGGTTGGTGATCCAGTATCTGAGAGATCTCAGGGGTCCAGGTTAATTGAGACTGCTGGTCTGCTTTTAGGGTTGCCCTCTTCCTCAGCTTCCTCCACTGTTTCCCTACTTCAATTACAGGGGTCAGCAGCTTCTGTTGATTAGTTGGGTGAAAAAATCTGCATCTGAGTCTTTCAGCTGCTTGTTGGGTCTTTCAGAGGGCAGTAATGAGAAGTCCCTTTTTGTGAGCGCTCCATAGCCTTAGTAATGATGTCAGGTCTTGGGGCCTCCCCTTGAGCTGGATCTATTTTGGAGTGGCCATGGACCTTCTTTTTCTCAGGCTTTTCTCAATTCCGTCCCTGCAGTTCTTTCAGACAAGAAAAATTATGGGTCAGAGTTTTGACTGTGGGATAGCACCCCCATCCCTTATTTGATGACCTTTCTTTCTGGTGGAGGTGGGCTCTACAAGATCCCTCTCCCCATTGCATTTTATCTAGAATCCCCCTACTTTGAGTCCTAAGAGTTTCTCATCTCGCAGGTCTCTGTTGCATTCTGGAGGGTACTCCCAACTTCCTACCTCCCAAGGTTGCCTCATTCTATTCTTTCTTCTGGCCCTCAGGGTTTGAGTTCTTTCCCCCACCTAATACCATATCAAAAAGCCATGTATTTGATGGGGATTGCATTGAATCTGTAGATTGCTTTTGGTAGAAGCTGGAAAGAACCCAGATGTCCTTCAAAAGATGAATGGATACAAAAATTGTGGTACATTTACACAATGGAATACTACTCAGCCACCAGAAACAATGGCTTAACCAAATTCCTAAGAAAATGGCTGCATCTAGAGAAGATCATCCTGAGTGAGATAACCCACTCACAAAAGAACAGACATAATATGCAGTCACTGATAGTGGGATGCTAACCCCAGAGGCTTGCACTCCCCCAGAAACAACTCACAGCCTGTATGAAGTCCAAGAAATAAAGAAAACAAAAAAAAAATATTTATAAAACAAGAAGACTTTGACTATTTCCATGTTGCGTTTTGTTTTGCATGTACTTTACGCTCATGGTAACTATTAGGTTTTCAATGCATACTGTCAAGCCCTTGAAAAAATCAAGTACTGACTAAAAACTATATTCACATAGTTTTATGTAAAAATTATTTTAATATCTGTAAAAACAGTACTGACAAAAATGTATAATTTTAAGCACAAAATGTTTAAAATCTGTACATTTATCTTTGTTTTGTAAAATAAAGTCGTTTAAAAAAAAAGCCATGTATATTGTCTGTAGCCATTTTGCCTTCTAAAGTAACAGAAGTTAGTAAAATAACCAAAGACTGTACAAAGCCTAACATATTCGCTATATTGCCATCTTAGAAACTATCTTGCTAAGTTAGCTCTTAGGTCTCTTCAAAGTTTACTGTGTAGAAAATGACCTAGGTGAATTTCAGAATGTCTGGCATCATAAAAACAAGTTGCTCAAGTTCCAGTAAGTAATACTTACAAGTGGTGTAACACATAACACATAACTGTCATAGAACTTAGTATAATACACACACACACACACACACACACACACACACACACACACACACACATGGTGAGAGAGAGAGAGAGAGAGAGAGAGACTAATTGAGAATGTGATCAGCAAGAATGGGAGGGAGACTAGAGAAATAGTGCTGGGGTAAATATGGTTATAATTATGGTTAAAATGTAATATATATATATATATATATATATATATATATATATATATATATATATATATATTACAAAAATATTTCAGAGAAAACAAATGACAAAAATAATCATGTCCAAGTACTCAAGGAACAAATCCACATACAGTACTGGTGGGAATGTGCACTTGTGCAGCAACTAAAGAAATCAGTACTTACATATCTCAAAAACCTTAAATTCATTCAACCATATAATCTCCTTTCATCACACCTGGGTGGAAACCTAGAGGAATCTAACTCTCACTCTGCATACCTCAGAGACATTTTTACATTCATGCTTATTGCTGCAATATATACTGTAGCCAGAACAATTGTGGAGGTTTTCATATCTGTTTTGATAAGATGGTGTTCAGAAGAAAGAACCATAGGTCTTAGCAAAAATCCATATGCTCTTTATGTGTATACACTTGTCTCACTGGATGAGTGGCATAGACTCAGG
Organism: Micromys minutus; assembly: GCF_963924665.1. Taxonomy (NCBI): domain Eukaryota; kingdom Metazoa; phylum Chordata; class Mammalia; order Rodentia; family Muridae; genus Micromys; species Micromys minutus. Next base: position 39,892,291 of record NC_137979.1, on the reverse strand, counting down.
ATTGGATGCGAGCTGAATGAGGATTAAAGCATCTTTACAAGTTGCACTTAACAGCTGGGAATGGTTCACAAGACTATTTAGTTTTATAGGAGAATCAAAGGAAATATTTTTTTTTTTTTTGCTGTTGTTTTTGTTTTTCTGAAGAAGCAGTGAAAACTACCTATATACCTTAGGTCTTAGTAACCCTTCTTTCTGTGTTTTCTAACATATTGTATTCCTATCTATTAGTGAGGGGCCCACTTAATCATAAGACATACTTGGCACTCTATATTTAAACACTCAAAGGGATTTTTCATTTAAATTATTTTCTATACAAATACAAGTGTGGGGGACTTGAAATTTCATAATAAAGTTGTCAGCTCTAGTTGAATTAGTTAGTTTCCAGAGTGCGAAATATGCTGACATAGAATTCTACAGGGACAAATGGAGAGGCAGGACCCTGGTGGCTTCTTTGGTGCTTTCCTGAAATTAATAGCTGGCAGGTCTTGAATCACAGCACAAGAGCAACAAAACACCTACATTTGAATACACTTAAGTCAACACTGAGAATATTGGAAAACAAAGAGACTATGACTTTGAGTTTTCCTTCTCCAGATGGATTTTGATTCAGATACAGGAAACAGTGTAACAAAATAAATGTGTAAAATAACACAGAGCATTCTGGCAATAGAATTTTATTTTATTTTATTATTTTTATTTTATTTCTTAACAAAGAATTTTTTTTCATTTGAACTCTGATTATAAAATGTAAATAACCATCAACACGCTTAGATTATAGGAAACAGTAAAGCACTTGTTGTTTTTGTTTGTTTTTCATTAAACCAGTTGACTAGAAGTGAATATCATAGGCAGCTACTCTGACACTTGTATTAACCCAGCACTTGAGAAGCAGAGGCAAGAGAAAAGTAAGCTCACAGCTACAGAGTAAATTTAAGAACAGCCTGCAATGGATACCCAGACTGTCTCAAAAGCAGAACAACATAAGATGAGAGAACATTAGGTAACATTGTGATTCAGTGAAAACATTTCTTACTGCTGACTGCCCCCATGCTTTGTTACTTTACTTCTAAGTCTAACATGCACTGTGTGATAGACACTGAGTAGCCAAATGTGAGGTTGGAAGAACACTTAGTCTGAGGATGGCTACTTTTGTGAGAGCTACAATAAACAGAGTTATATTTGACACATGCAGCAGTAGATCACTGATACTTATTATTATTTTTTATTAGTTTATGTATTTACATTTCAAATGTTATCCTCTTTCCAGTTCCCCTGACTCTACCCTCCATCCCCCTGTTTCTATGAGTATTTTCCCCCACCCACCCACCCACTCCTATCTTAATACCCTGGAATTCCCCTACATTGGGGAATTGACCCTTTACAGGACCAAGGGCTTCTACTATTGATGTTGGGAGCTGTGTGTGTGGGGGGGTGTCTGGTTGGTTGATATTGTTGTTTTTCCTATAAGGTTGCAAACCCCTTCAGCTCCTTCAGTCTTTTCTCTAACTCTTCTATTCCTGTGAATGTCTCCTGGGAGGCTCTGCTAGAGCCTTATTGATACAGATTAAGATGCTTGCAGCTAACCATCAAACTGACCACAGGGACCACAATGGAGGTGTTGGAGTGCTCATATTAAGATTAGCAGAGAGGCACAGTGAAATGAAAGGGGGATGAAGGTCATGGCTTATGAATAAAGGAATATATTAGTACATTTAAAAATCTCTACTCATTCTAATATCAGGATAATCACAGCTTCATAAGTAAATAAGCTATAATTTGTTATTTTTCTGATTGTTAAAAGATGCATGAATACTTATTTAGAATAGAATTTACCAGTGAATCCATTTTAGACAAATTTTTTCTTAATAAGTTTTTTCATTTTTCCCCTCACTCTCTTTCTCTGTCTCTCTCTGTCTCTCTATCTCTGTCTCCCTGTCTCTGTCTCTCTATCTGTGTATTTCTGTGTGTTAATGTGTGTACAGATATGCAATATATAATATGCATCTCAATCTCACAAGACAAGCATAAACTCAAGCTAGAGAAGATACAAGGACAGAGGAAAAGAAGTAGGCACAAAGCCCTACCTCTATCCTAGAATGTATTTGCAATTGTAACTTACAGATATATCATCTACATTTTAGGACAGCCCACCATGTTCATGAGTAGGTGGACACTACAAATGGGCTCTATTTATCATTAAGGGAGAGAACAAACATGACATTGGGTTGGTAGTCAGCTAAGGAGCTTCTGGGAGGAGTTAGGGAAGAAGAAAGATTATTATCAAAATGTTTTATTTGGTACTTTCAAAATATAATAAAAATAAGAAATAAAAAAAAATCAACCATACTAAGTACTAGTAGGCTCACTTCTTGGGCCTAGGAACTATAAACTTGATAATATAATAGGTTCAACTATAGATTCTTGGCTGGATTTTCAATTTCAGGCATAATTTTTCTCTTGTGCAGTGAGCCTTAAACCTAATCAGAAAGCCGTTGATTACCTCTATAGCAGCTGGTCCACTATTACATACAGGACATGTCTTCCATGCTGGTCATTATTGCAGGTCAGAGGAATCACAGCTGGTTAAGACTTTTGACGCCCCACCCCCCATCAGCCTACACAGAGCCTCTAGTATAATGAAAGCTCGTAAAGAGAGAGCTTCATTGTCATTACCACTTGATTTCCATTAGCCCGGAAACCAAGATATGTGCTGTCTTGATCAAGAAAGTCTTACTATAAAATTCTGTGGGCATCCAAGGACAGTGACAGTAGCATGCATTGTTTTATGAGTCTCTGGACACTTCTGAGCAATAACTTAAGGGAAATACCTCATGCCTTGGATTTAGCATTTTATTTGGCAACTTAAGACCTCAGGGACGAGAAAAATCCTCTGTGTAAAGTTAAGTTCATTTAAGCTTTTTTAGATAAATTCTATGAAGTGTGTATGTGTGTGTGTGTATGTGTGTGTGTGTGTGTATGTGTGTGTGTATGTGTGTGTTTATGTGTGTAAGTATGTATCTATGTACATGTGTATGAAGCTTATAGCTCCAAAAATTCCATATGGCCTTTTACAGCTTCACTAGAGTTAGTTGATCCTCCTTGATTTTCCAACCTCCTACCTCCTCATCTCTCTCACTTGAATCTCGCATTATTTCTCTTTCCAGTTCATGTGGCCGGCATTCTCCTGTGTCCCTCCACCCTTTAGAATTTTCTTTCCTACATTCCAATATTAGTCTGTGTTTTAGTTTCCTGGGTTCTGTACATACTCCAAATTAAACATACACCCCTCAAGACATGACACACATATCTACATGGATAAGAACATGTTAGGTTTCCTTTGGGTTTATATATTTAAAGGAATGTATTTATTCCTGTAAAGGAATTTACATATATTCTTAAATTTATGGACATAGTTTGATTTGATATTCTATTGGTCTCCATTAATTTCGATAGGCTTTATAGTAATTACTTTTTCATTCCTAATATTGTTCATTTGTGTGTCATATTTTCTTTGTAAGTCTACATAGAAGAGAATTGATTTTATTGAGGTTTCTTCAAGTTTGTTCTGTGTCAATTTATGTAAATACCTGTAAAATAATGTTATTTTCATGAATTTGTTTTAACTTATACATAAAATCATGAAAAATTTGTATATTGACAGGGTTCCACATGATGTTTTGACACATGTAGTACTTAAGTTAAATATATCATCATTTATCATTTCTTTAATGTGAAATAATGAAAAATTCTACATCCTAATATGCTTATAAAAACAAAATATTTGTGATCTATAACTATATAACCATGCAGCAAAACACCCAAACTTATTAATTTTTTAAATTGTGGCCTTACTCATTGATCACCTTTTCCCGTTTCTTTCTGCCCGGCTTCTGGACAACATAATAACTTTTATTTTTTAAAATAAACAAACAAACACCAACATATAAACATGAACTCTAAAATATGGCTCAGGAAATTACCCCAGCAGTAAATTATATCTTGTACAAGCATAAAGACTGCTTTCAATTCTCAAAACAAGCCACCACAACCATCCTCATCCCCATCTGCACCATCACTACCAAAATCACCGCCACCAACACCACCAACATCACTTCCACCCACACCATCAGAACATCAAGGATTACACTTACCTGCAATCTCAGTGCTGGGAGAGCCAGAACAGCTGGCCCAGGCAAATTATGAGCTGAACGTTGATTCAAAAGTGAGGTAGACAAGAACGAAGGAAGATAAACAATAACTACTAACCTAAGCGTGTTCTTTTGCATGCACACACATGAACGCAAACACAAACACAGGCAGAAAAACCTACCTTGAGTTTATTTTAATCAATTAATTCACCAAGTTTGCCTCTTCATTTTATGAATTGACAGTTTTGTCTTTACTGATTCTTTCATTGCCAGCTAGATAACCATAACTTCTTAGTATGGTCTATCAATAAGGACTGTGGTCCATTTTTAATTTACTCATTTTGTAATGTGTGTTTTTATTTCTGCCCTTGTTACACTTCCATGATTCTGACTTATTTTATTTTCCTTGAAGTTCAAATTTTTTGCTTCCTTTTCTTGTTTTGTATATAATTTTACTACTGCCTTACTTGGAAGTGTTTGTTTGTAGTTGAGAATTTTGCTCAGTGGTAGAGCATTTTTCTAACAAGCAAAATACTACAGGTCTCCTCTCTAGTACCAAATAAGTAAATAAATAATAGTGTTTGGTTAGTTCATAGATATTTTGAGTTGATATTCTGTATTTATACAGACAATATTTTACTTGACTTCAAAATCTATCAATTTATTCAAACTATTTATGATCTTAAGAATGAACCTTCTGTGCATAATTAAAAAACCAATACTTGACTATTATCAGGTGAGGTATTCTAACTTGTTTTAAATTGACAAACTAATTAGTTGGTATTTTATGCATTGTTGAGTAATTCAATAGCCTTTTAGTTTTTTTCTCAAATTCTATAAGAATGTATTATTCAGTGCTTTAAGGAGTCTTAAATGTTGAGAAAAAAAATCATTTTTTCTATTTTTCTTTGATTGTTAAAACACTGTCATTTAATATTTAGAATTTTACCTTATTAATAAGTGTTTGCACATTTATAATCTTCATATTTTCTTAACAAATTGTGCCTTTATTTTTATGAAAATTTTCTCTTTGTCCCTCATTAAATATCTTTACCAGTTTTGTTTGTTTAATGTTAATGTGCACACACAGAAGATTTCTTTTAACAGTGCTTACAATAGTCATTCTCTATCTTTTTTTAATTTTACATTTTAATATTATAATCACATTTTTCCATTTTTTTTTTTCCTCCAAACCTTTTAATATACTCATCTTCCTCTCAATTCGCCTTCTAATTCTGGCTTTTTTTTTTTTCATTATTTTTTATTGCATGCATTATATTCCTAAATGTAACCTGGCCAGTTCATACAATGCGTATGTATATTTTCAGGCCTGACCATTTGTCAGTGAACAACCACTTGCTGTGCCCTTCCCTGGGAGAGGGCTACCTCTCTTTTTCCCAGCTTTCTTCAGTTGCCTATAGTTTGTTCACTTATGGGAATGAAGTGTGAGTTGGTTTCCTGTGGATAATACGTGTTCCTTCTGCAATAAATATATGTCCTATGTACCTTGTATCTTCTCCATACTGAGCTTATGAATCAGTGTGGGGGGTCCACTGATTTTTTTTGATTTCCTTTTATTTTTGGCCAAGCATAACTGCTCTCATTTTTGAAATACATTACTGCCATTTTCATTAATTTGTTCATTCTTCAAATGTGGATATTACATATATTCTTGGAAATAAAAAATTATGCTAGAAAAATTTCTAGTTGCTAAGATATTTTTTCCTCTAAATTATTTCCCAGATGTATCACCGAGAAGAAAACTTATACTTAAATCATAGTACAGGAAAGCAGAGAGAGCTGTCGAGGGATGCCTAAATTTTGGATGATAGAAATGAGTTTTTGTTTAAGATGGTGTAAACTTATGATCAGTTTCAAAGTTCATTATCTTCTACCACTGCATTTAAGCAAGGCAGAAGTCCAGAATTTTCTAACATATGGATGAAAACTAATGGTTGCCAAATATCTATTGTAGACTTGTTCCTTAGGACAGGAATATGCATTTTCTTCCACCAGCATCTTTGTAGAACACTGCATTGTCTTGGGAGTGTCAATACAGGACTTACATCTTCAGTGATTGGATAGCTTTTAGACATATTTTGAACCTTAGACACAAATAACTATATCTCCTTAATAAATCTGATAAACAAACTTATTTATTTGAGACAGAGTGTCACAAACTCTTATAGCCCGGGACAGCTTCCATCTCACAGTAAGGCTGAGAATGGCTATGACCTGATGCTCCTGTCTCCACCTTCCAAATGATGGTATGTACCACCATACATGCCTATGTAACACTGTATGATTTATAATTATACAGGTATTCTGTCATTTTACAATAGACTGTTATTTTCATATCATTCTGGGAAACAACCCATTTGGTTCAGAATAGTTATGATATTTTGTAGTAGTTACACAGAATACTAATGAGGAAAAGAAATGTAGACGACATATGGGAGAGATGAACATGGATGTTCAATGCGGAATCCAGTCAGTTCTACAACATTCGCTGCTCAGCAAATTATGGGCAAAGGTTGTTTCTGTACAACACTCAGTTTATTTACCTTTTCTTTTTATCTTGTCTGTATTTACTGTTTAAAGCAGAATGTGAATGGACACTATTTCCATTCACAAGCCTTGCTGAGTCACAAGACCTAGGGAAACTTAGGGTTTTGTTCTTAGTACTTTGGAACTTTGAAACAAGCCACTTGGGGAATTCCTGTCAAATTGATTTAACTTGTGTTTGCTTCTAAGACTAGTATTTGCAGAAATTACCACAGGGAATGAAAAAAAATGTAACATGAAACTTGAGCCATCTTTATCTGGTCTACTAAGGATTCCAGCTCAACAGCTAAACACTTCAGACCACAAAGTTAACTAACTGTAAGTTATGTTACGTCTTAAAATAAACATTCTATCAACCTCTTGAGTCAACCTATAGCATCACAGTGTCACATGTAGACATTTTATCTGCCCCTTAGTTTTCATGCCACACAGATGTTTTACATATTAACAAAAACAAACCAAGATCATGGAAAATATATTATCAGAAGGAGTACAGGTAATGATCAAACATAGTTCTGGTGAAGCTTAGTCTACTTCTTCCATGCATGATGTCATCGTCTTCCAGGGGTGGCATTTCTTCAGTTACAGCAGCACTGGTATCATCCACAGTAGGATAATCCTCATCAACACCTAGACCAGGCTTGATCATCCTGTAGATCTGATTAGCATGGGTCTGGGGATCTTCCAGAATGAAGTTGGATGACAGGTGTATGATTTCATACAGCAAGATGAGCAGATTCTTCACAGACTTGCCACTCTTGTTCTTAAATGCTGTGGTACTACTTTACCAATCTGGGTAGTTTGAGTTACATATAGAACCAACCTGGGATAAAGCTTCCCACACTGACCCTATCCTTTCCCTATTTTTCTCTTTGCCACAGTAATCTCAGAGACCTCACTTCTAGATTGCATGACTGAAAAAGGACCTACCAGCCCCTACCAGATCTTTGTGTTTGAAAAGTAATGGTTCATTATTGTTGGCTTAAAATTTCTAATCACTTTATCTTCAATTTTTTGAAGCAAATTCGTGAGATAATGCAATAAGAACCCAAGTCTTGCCTCAGTCCTGAAATTGTTGCCTCTTATTCCTGTCCAGGATGTATCCTTGCACACCTGACTCCTTTACCTTGATGGCCTGCATTCCTGGCAGCATGCAATTTTCTCCTCTATGTAGAGCTCTGAGAATAGATGACAGAATTATGTTCAGATACCGTTGGGTTTTTAGAAGACTGAGGCAGGGTCTTGTTTTCCTTGTCCTGGTTTGACAGCTTGAATAGTTCTTGATGCTCCCAAATACTGCCCAGTCTGGGTTTAGGGGATATTCCCGATCGTGCCGCCCTACCCTGGGGAATTGCCAGTACAAAACAGGTTAGGAAAATGGGCCTGTGGTGATGGAAAGTGTCTGAGCTGGAGTTCTCAAGTGTTACCTTGTTAGTACCTCAATCAGCTTATAGACAGACCAAGTGTGAAGACTGTATCACTTGACACTTTACTGAGCACTGAAAAGCTGGGAGATTTTGACTCAAGCCAGTACTATTTTCATACCGGAAGGATGCTTCCAGTAAGCATGGCAAGCACCCTGTATTCACATTTTACAACACTGTACAGTATGCAGATGATGGTTAAGATCCGTATCATAATTTGCATCTTACTTTTTAATTTAGAATACAAAATACTACAATCAAACATGAAGGAACAACCTCAAGAGGAAGGAAACAGGTTTTTTTAAAAATACTTTCAGCCAAACTTTCTTCTCCTTTTTTTTATAAATCAAAAGTCTTAGCATGTTCACCTTTTAGTGGCTTCTGCAAGTTACATGGCCGCTCTTGAGAAAAACAAAAACAAAAGTAAAAAATTAGCATCGCAAAAGGTTATTTGGTAGGAGAAAATGACCCAGAGTATGAAGTCTTCCTAAAAACAAAATTCTCCTGTACTAAACTCCTTGTTTTAGTTGTCCAGATTTCAGAAAGGAAAAAAAAAACTTACAACCTCTAGTCAGCTTTACCAAGGTATCTCTGAAGCCATTCAGACTTTGAATTGGATCCACCTTTACACAAAAGGCTTACATCCATTCCTTAACTGTAATACTAACATAAAGCCTACATGGCCAAAAAGTGAATGGCTGAATGTGTTTATCAGATTCCCACAGCAGTGGGAAGCCACAAAGAAAGACAGAACAGGGTATTTTTTCTTCTTTTGAAATTTCATCCCTTCAGCTCCTCTGTACTTCCTTTTCAAAGGGCAGGCTTTAATTCTGCCAAAATCTTTGCAACAACGCCAACAAAATTTATCTCAAGCTTGGCAGCCAATGTACATTATCCACAGGTTTCTGGCTAAACTATTAAAATTAATCAGGTGGCAAACTTTCATTTTAGCAGCTCTAATAAACAAGAGAACCAAATTCCCTAGGAGTAGGGTGAGGAGGGTTTGGAAATGTCAGGTGAATATGGCTATTTTATAAGGAGAAAATTCCTCAAAATGTTGGGGGATGTACTTGAGTTGTAGGCAAATGATCCTAAACTACATTTACAGGATAGACAAAACCATTCATTTTTATTGAGCCATTACTCAATGCAAGAGAAAACAAGTCTATTCTAAACATAGCATTGCAAAAATATGTTGAGGTTTCATATGAGGTAGCAATGGAAAGAATCTAGGTGAAAATTTTCTTGAGCTAAGAAAAATAACCCAAATTCTAAAAGTTGTCTTGATTTTGGATTTTTAGAAGCACGTGCATACCAATATTTTCTAAGAGATGTGCGCTGGCTCATAGGCATGCTGTTCAGAACATATATTTACATATGTGTTCTGAGATGGCATGACAGGATTCAGTCCTAGGCTGAAGCATGGAAGACCGCAGTGAACAGCCAGGCTCCTCCTCCCCTACAGCAGTAACTGCAGTGTACACAGAATATCTTTACTTAGATCTCTGTCGGACCCTGTGAAAACCACTTTCCGGTGAATTATGTATGCAGTGGTGAAAGGGATATGCATCCCTGTGTTAAGGCATGAACATTTAGAATACAATGGACAGGTCCTTGCATCTTGCTGGAATTGAGTAATAAAATTAGTATCAGTGCTGTGATGTCAAAAAAAAGTAAAAATGGTAGAAAGATAGTTCTGTAAAAATATGGATGCCCTATCTTTAAAACTAGGAATCATTTGATAAAACTCTTCACTCTAGCAACCAGAATGAAAACACTTGGGTTTCAGTTCTGCAGGACAGAGGGCACAATGGTGCTGTGTGTTTCTGGGTATTGTCTACATTTGGATTGAGACTACAGAGAAATAGATATGAAATAAAAGCCTAGCTTAACAGGAAAAAATAATCCAGAACTGTATGATCAGATAAGACTGAAAAATATTATTCTGAATGGCACTAATAAGAACAGAAGATAGTAGAGTGAAGACCTGGGCTTAGTATACTGAAATACTTTCAGATAATAATATAGGACACGAAAAAGATAAAGTTAAAAAATGTGTTCCACAGGAAAGTATTTCCATTAATAAACGCCTCAGGGCAAAGGCTGTATTAAGAAGAGTCTACCTTCTATCTTAGAAAAATTCAATGGTTCCACCATCAATGAGACACAAGATTTTGTGTCAAGATAGCAAAGAAATGAAAAAAGAATTTGCGGACAAATTCTTTCAAGGAAACTCATGTTCTGGGAGAGATGAATACAGCAATTCTTTATCCACATTAGTGACTGGCAGCACATAGACACTGGCTTTACTAGACTTTGAGATAGCAAGAAAAGTATTCAGAGCTTGGACTGGCTCACCATTAAAACCATGCTCTCCAGGCTGAAAGTTGTAACTCTTAAAGTTGCTCTTGTGAGCCTCAAAGATGAAAAGGAAATGCATAGACTAGCGTAGGCATCTCAGGACAAGGGAGAGGGTCACAGGGGCAGTGGCTAGGAGTGCTCCTCCCAGGAATCAGACTGTGAATCAAATAACCAACTTTATACCTTGTCTGCAAAGGAGCACTAACTTAACTGATGGATGGAGTCCAACTGCTCTGTGACTGAATTTTAGCATTTGTTGAGCTTATTTTACACATTATATTGGTAATAACCTGAAAGAGTAAAGATTTATTGACTAAGTAATAGTTTTCTTAATGATCCATTTTGGATACAGAGAGTATTAGATTGTATCAGAGATCTTAAAAGTTTGGGTGAAATATTGATAAAAGAAGAATTTTAAGTCCTTTGTTGAAATTTTGTTCTAAGTATAGAAATGGAGATATTTTGGATGACCATGAGAAGCAATTATGGTGGAAAAGATTACAGCCATGTTTTCAGTGTCATAGAATATTTTTAATCCTAATCGGGGGTTTCTAACCTGCCTTTTTCTATTTAGTTCCCAGATAAATGACACACAACTTTAAAACAGCTAAGAGCTGAGTAGATAAGTACCCTCTATATTATTAAATTCTATTTCCTACTAATAGCCCTGGGTTATAAATTACTATGTTTCATCTAGGCTGCTCTTAACTCCAACTGGCCAGCCTTCAGGGTCATGTTTTCTTGATATTTAACCTATGGTGACTTTGTCTTCCTCCTCATCTTTTCTCCTCATAGTTTTCCTCTGAAACCCGAGCCAAGCCTGGGAATCCTAAAACCCTCCTATGTATCTTCTGCCCAGCAATTTGATAATGGCGTCATTCACCAATCAGAAATAACTTGGGGGCAAAGTCATATAGCTTCACTTGGGTATATGGTGCAGACTTCCTCAACTCTGGGGCCACCAGGTCTTGAGGAACAAATATTAGCATTAGGATACAAGCAACATCAGGCCAACCCACTACAGTCAAGTCTCATAAAGTATGCAAATATCTCATATATTAAGGAATGAACTTGTTGTTTCTGTAAGTGTTCTTGACACCTGACCATGCTACCATTATTTGTCTCTGACATGGTGATGATAGTGACTGTTCTTCATTTGGAGGCACTGAGAATGACTTTACCATATTTGTACCAACAATAGCAAAAGTGGAGCTAGATTAAGATACTTAGATAAATCTTGCTGAATGAATTGATGAGTAAACAAACATCATTTCAAACTAGGCGTATGGCTTTATATCATGAGTTTTACTTAAGACATGTCTATAAATCTAGGAGGTATTTTACCTTATCACCAACACATTCAGGGATTGGGTTAAATTTTGCATAGGCAATGCTTTCAATGTTTAAATGCATCAAATAATATTTGGTTTTCTTAGCCTTTAAAAGATGTAATTTGACTTTTTTATATTATACTCCCTGAGGTATTAGACCCTAAACAAAACTAAAGGCTTTTCCCATATACTTTGAGAAAATTTGAGATTATCTTCTTTTGTATTTATAATGCATTCATCATATATAAAGTTGCCATAAAGATGTCCTTACGAATCACTGGATAAATGACAGGGAGCAGGGTGGGTATGGGGCTTGGGTTCTAAATTATTACATCTGGAACACAAATTTTTATTGAAGCCAAATTAAGAAAGCAAATTAAGAAACTGGATAGAAAGAAGATAGCATGCAAACCAAGTTAGGTTACTAAGACTGAGATGTGAGCACTTCAACAAGCTATTTCACACTAAGATGGATTTCTGGCTTCTAATCTGTGCTGGAAATAATTTACCTACATTATATTTATTGAAAGAGTTGGCTACATTAAGCTTTCATGTTTGTTTCTCTGTGGATTTATAAGGGTGAAATATTATTAGGGTGGTAATAAACTGTACACTTTTACCTGGCAATAAAGTTACTTGCTTATTTTTCTATTGAAATCAATGTACCTGCTATTTTCATAGCTGCATTTTGGTGTATTTCTAAATGAAATCTAGTACCATCTTACAATGTATATCTATCTATCTGTCGTCTGTCTGTCTGTCTGTCTATCTATTATCTCCCTATATGCATATCTATTTAGTACGTGAAATGACTTGCATGCGTTTTTAAAAAAAGTCATTTACTAGTAGAAACAAAAGCTTTAATGAAAGCGTATCTTTGATTTTAAAGGGGGTTTATTTTAGGGAGTTTTCTATTAACAGCTGCAGTTAAGTATTTGTTCATAATATTTTTATAGTAGAATCACTCATAATGTGGAAACACTTATAATTTAAGTAGTAATTAGAGAAATGGTGTGGGTATGAGAAAGAACATTATGAAGTCATCAAAACTGGTTTCACAGAATGCTTAAATTGTGGTGAAATAATTGGCATATAACATTACAGGAAAATAGCTGAGTATTTTAGGGTTTAGGCTTTGCTTCTTCATACGCATATACGTTTTCCAGGATACAATTATGAAAACATTAATGAAAGAAATGTTCAGTTGTCTGCTGTTTGTTTCTGAATCCTTGACACTGGCTATGTTATGGAGAATAGAGGCTTATATTGCTGCAAGCTGGGAATTCAACAGCATGGCTTTGGCATCTGCTCTGCTTCTGGTAGAACCCTTCTGCTGCATCAGATTATGGTGGGAAATGGAGGAATGGGGTCACCTGCTAAAGAGACTGAATATGAGATGTGGATATGTTTATTTATACCCCTGCCAGCCCTACTCCATTTCTGTGTGAGAAGCATTAATTGTTTCATTCATGTTGACCCCACCATATTTCTGAGGCCACCCCTCTCCTCATTGTTCTTGCCTCCACAAACTATGAGAATAAGGAATTAAAGTTCAAACATATAAACTTTAGGGAAGACATCTTCAAACCACAGCAGAAATATATCAAATATTAAAGCATGTACGTATTACAGGCTGTGCTCTATCTCTGGTACTAACATCTTGAAGATGTCACATTTAATATGTCAAAATGTGCCTATAGTTTGGTGTAAATCCTCAAGATGTAATATCATGTCATCAGGTTTGGAATCTAACAGGACAGTGAATGTTCTTATCCAGATAAGAAGGTGAGGGCAAGAGTATTATACACTAGATAACAGGAGGAGAGAATCATCTATACATCAGAGGGGAATGAATCTACAGACATAACCAACTTTTCTGATATTCTCCTAGGATTCTAGGACCCTTTAGTATAGAATTATTAGAAAATACATTTATATTGCTGAAATCACTTGTACTATATTACCATTAAGGCTGTTGAGTCATACTAGTAGGGTATCTATGTAAAGTAGATTTATGATTTTTTTTTACAGAGTACCAGGGTCGGTCTTGTCAATTCTCTATGGTTGTTAATTTCTCTAATCTGATCACGACCCCTGGGAGTCCAGAACTTGAAATTAAATAAACTTTGCAAACTATTTACTTGTTACTCACATTAGAGCATTGGAGGATTCTGAAGACTTATGAACAAATTGAAATTTAAATTGTCCATATTGGTAATATGTACTGCTGTCTAGAATTATGGGCACAGTTTACATTCACGTGGTAAAGATTTCTGGTTATTCCCATCATCTTTGAAAACATCATCCTGAGTGTTAAGTGGAAATATTTGTGAATAAAGAAAAATTTGATGTTTGATTTTTTTGATAATTAGGAACGATGCCTGGCTTTTACTTCAACTTCCTACCATCACCCTTTTAAATCAGACATCTTTGTATCTTTTGTTCCATGACCACTTTGCTTCACAAACACGTATAGAATTATGAGAAAATACATGTTGTCTTTTGTAACATATGACTCAAAGGAAAAGAACTAAACATAAGAGAAAATTGGTCTCTCAACTAAATTTGTGTTTTGTGTGTTTGTTTGTGTGTGTGTGTGTGTGTGTGTGTGTGTGTGTATGTGTGTAAAGGTTGCTCAGACATTTTGTGTTCCCCAAAATACTGTTCAACATAAAAAATATCAGATCTTATTCAATATGTAAAAAATTGTTAATAAGTAAGAATGAGCATTGTAGTTTTACATAGCAGAAGATTGAGGCTAGTAAAGTTGGAGAAACCATGAGATGAACCCAGTGTTAAATGACAAAATTGAGATATGAATCTAGTTCCATCTAGTTCAAAGAAGAAATTCAGGAAATAAGTAGTTTTTCAGGAAGCCCCTGTCTAATAAATAAATTCCACTTGATTCCCTTAGTCCCATCACTTTTGCAGATAAGAGGGAAGACATATTCTGCTGTCACAAGGACATGATGCTTAAAACAATGTTTACAACAGGAACAAAGGCACTTCATTCTGGAGTTATTTTTCTGGATGTTTTAAGAACACAATTATCAGCTTTGAAGAGCCAACCCATTAAACATAGGACACATATTTAATTGAGAAAAACAACCACATTCTCAGGGATCTGCATTTGCCTTTGGATTAGAGTCTTTTTTCTGTTTGTTAATGTAAAGTCTTTCTTCTGTCTTTCTGCATTTTCCCCTTAGGCCTTTATTTATTTATTTATTTATTTATTTATTTATTTATTTATTTATTTTACTCTGCTTTTCCCCATTATTCTAATGCTTCTGATCTCTCTCTAATGCTTCTAGAAGCTTTTTGTTCAAGGTTCTCTTACTCCATGAAAATCTGTTACTTTTCTCATTTTCTCATGCATTTAGATATTTCCAGTTAAATTTTAAGAAGCAAAAAAAACAAGAAAGAAAAGAAGGAAAGAAAGAAAGAAAGAAAGAAAGAAAGAAAGAAAGAAAGAAAGAAAGAAAGGGACTCCACCTGCTATCATGATCTTGATAATGGCTGTACCTTTTCTCAAGTTCGGTCTTGGTTTGGGGCTTTTATGATTCTCTCCCTCATCCCCATCCCCACCCCTGTGTTCACGGGGAGAAAGGGTAGCTTGGTTACTTTTCTATTGCTGTTGGAAGACACCATGGTTTCCTGGGGTTTACCTTTTCAGAGGGTTAGTCTTCATAACCGTCATAGTGAGCACCATGGCAGCACACAGGCTGCGATGGTACTAGAACAGTATCTCAGAGTTCAAACCTTGAAACAAAAACCATGCGGCAGAAAGAAAGCTAAATAGGAATCTTTTTTAAACTTGAAAGCATAGTCCCAGCGACCTCTTCCAACAAAAATCACATCACATAACACTTAACAACAGTTCTACCAACTGGTTGCCACACATTTGAATATAGAACCACCCCTCTTGGTGTTTTTCCCATTCAAAACACTACAGGATAGAAAAATCAAATTCAGATATGAAGAGTAAAAGGTTGTCAAAGGACACTGATTCCTTGCCCTAGGGATTTCCTCTGCCGCTCCCAGGAAATCCCACCCAGGAAATCCCACTTTCTTGAGATTTGAGTTCCCAAAATACCACAGAAGGTCCGGATGACCTCTGTGGAATGTCCCAACGCCCTAGGTGTGCCTGGGGGTGTACTGATAAAAAAAATGTATGATTCTTCCCCTTTGAATTTCCTCATTCCGCCTGTCCTCCCCCTCCTTTGTAATTTTTGCCTTTATAAGCCTGTTACAAGTTCAGGCCGGGGTCGAACTCCTCTACCCCTGCGTGGTGTATGAGTCTCGACCCCAGCATGCTGGCCTGAGATCTCACTCTTTCACTTTCAATAAACTTCCTCATGCGATTGCAGCAAGTCTGGTCTCGGTGCCTCGCTGGGTGCGCGCCTCTCCTGAGATTTGAGTGAGGGTCTCCCTTCGGAGGTCTTTCATTTGGGGGCTCGTCCTGGATTTGCGCGACCACCCAGGGGCCCTAGACCTACTTGGAGGTAAGGATTTTCTTTCCTTTCTTTCTTTGTTGTCCTGTTGTAACTCTGTGTTTGTGGATTGTCCAGATTGTGATTCTGTGTTTGTGGATTGTCCAGATTGTGATTCTGTGTTTGTGATTTGTTCAGAGGTCTGGTGCGATCGCAGTTCGGTATTCGCAAACGCTCTAACCGAGTCTGCTCTTCCAAGGGAGGAGCTGAGTGGACGGGGATAGACGTGTCCAGGGTCCACTGTTTGCTCGCCCTGGGAGACGTCCCAGGAGGACAGGGGGAGGACCAGGGACGCCTGGTGGACCCCCACGGGAAAAGTCGGGAGATCAGTTTTTCTCCTTGACGATCTGTGTCAGAGGGCCAATTGTGGGCCATCTGGCTCTTTTCGGGATTTCGGGTCGACTCGAGGTCGGCGACTGACTTTGTCTCTCTGTTTTGTAGTATCTGTGAGTGTTTTGTGTGTGTGTGTGTCAGAACTAGAAATGGGCCAGACTGTGACAACCCCACTAACACTGACTTTGAACCATTGGACGGACGTTAAGACAAGGGCCCATAATCTTTCTGTTGAAGTCAGGAAAGGACCGTGGCAAACTTTCTGCTCCTCCGAATGGCCGAGTTTTGGCGTAGGATGGCCTTCGGAGGGAACTTTTAATCTATCTCTTATCTCCGCTGTTAAGCGAATTGTTTTTCAGGCTTCAGGGGGACACCCCAATCAGGTTCCATACATCATCGTGTGGGAGGACCTGGTCCAAAACCCGACATCCTGGGTGAGACCCTGGACAGCGGGGGCAGAAACGGCAACGGTGGCCGTGGCCTCGAACAAGCTGGCACCTGCTCCATCGGCCCCCGCGCAGATCTATCCTGAAATTGATGATGGTTTTCTTCTCCTCGACAACCCTCCACCCCCATACCCTCAACCGGCTTCTCATGCAAGTCCCCCACAGGCGCCGACTCCCACTGACTCCCAGACGGCCTCTGAAACAGGACCAGTGGCCGGGACCCGAAGCCCCCGGGTTCGAAGCCCAGGGGGAGATGGCGCGGGGCTTGGCTCTGCTATTGCCCTACCATTACAGGCTTATGGTCCCGCCCCAGCTCCGGGAGAACTAGTCCCTCTACAGTATTGGCCGTTTTCATCAGCCGATATGTATAACTGGAAAACTAACCACCCCTCTTTTTCAGAGGACCCCTCGGGCCTGACGGGACTCCTTGAGTCCCTGATGTTTTCTCATCAGCCCACTTGGGACAACTGCCAGCAGCTTTTGCAGGTCCTCTTTACTACGGAAGAGAGGGAGAGGATCCTCCTGGAAGCTAGAAAAAATGTTCCAGGACCAGATGGGACCCCCACCAATCTCCCTAATCTTATAGATGCAGTTTTTCCCTTGATCCGCCCTGACTAGGATTACAACTCTGCAGAAGGTAAGGAGCGTCTCAAGGTCTACCGCCGGGCTCTAGTGGCAGGTCTCAAGGGAGCCGCAAGGCGACCCACGAATTTGGCTAAGGTAAGAGAGGTTCTTCAGGGACCTGTTGAACCGCCGTCTGTGTTTCTTGACAGGGGTTATACCTTGACCCAACCTCTGAGGGTTAGCAGGCAGAGGTGGCTATGGCCTTTATACAGCAGTCAGCATCAGATATTAAGAGAAAGTTACAATGGCTAGAAGGGTTCCAAAACTATACCTTGCAGGATTTGGTGAAGGAATCAGAGAAAGTGTTTCATAAGGAGGAGACTGAGGAAGAGAAGCGAGAAAGAGAGAAGCAGAAGGCAGAGGAAAGAGAGGACCGGAGGGTAGTAGACAAAAAAGGAATTTGTAGGATTTTGGCCACAGTAGTGAAGGGCCAGGGAGTTAGGAATCAAGTCTGGCACTAGGAGGGAGCCTCTTGGCAAAGGTCAATGTGCTTACTATAAAGAAGAAGGCCACTGAGACAAAAATTGCCCCAACAAGAAAAAAAGGGGACACTAGCAACAGAAGCCCCGGACATGTGGCTCCAAAGTTTTAAATATTTATGGACTACCCGAAGATCTGTGGATCTCGGAGTGGGCCGGGTATCCCACTTATTCATTGTAATGCCAGACTGTCACTGCACCCTGTTGGGGAGAGACCTCCTGACTAAGATGGGGCACAGATTCACTTCCACTCTGATGGACCACAGGTTAGAGGTCCAGAAGGGGAGCCTGTGCAGGTTCTAACCATCCAGTTGGAGGACGAGTACCAACTCTAAACAGTCTGCCTCAGATCAGACGGACTGGTGGCTGCAGGCATATCCACAGGCCTGGGCGGAGACTGCAGGAATGAGAGAGGCTAAGAACCAGCCCCTGCCCATATGGAGCTGAAAGTCCAGGCTAGTGGTGCGTTAGTACCCCATATCAAAGGAGGCATGAGACGGGATCAAGACACTCATCATTCGGTTACTCCAACAACTTCGTATGTGTCCATCATCCTGAGGTATGCCTCTCCTACTGGTGCGGAAACATGGAACCAACGACTGCTGGACAGCTCAAGATCTCTGGGAGGTAAACAAATTGGTGGCAGAACTCCACCTCACAGTACTTAACCCCTATAACCTGTTGAGCTCATTGCCCTATCCAGGACCTGGTGTACAGCACTGGACTTGAAGAAAATGCATCAATGGACTCATCTAGAGGTAGACAAACTTGTAAAGACTGTCTTGAGGTCAAATTCTTTTGTGCCAGATTTGACTAGATAACTGTGTGCCATGTTAGAAAGCAAATGTATGTAGAAGGCTGGGAGGAGAGAAGATAGACCTGAGGTTTACTGAGAAGTGGATTTTACAGAACTGAGCCAAGAAGATATAGATATATAAGTATCTATTAGTCTTTATAGATACATTTTCTGGGTGGGTAAAAGCCTCCCCACAAAGAGAGAAATGGCAGCAGCGGTCATAGCTAAGAAGATTCCAGAAGAGATCTTCCCTAGGTTTGGCACCCCTAAGGTAATTGGATCAGACAATGGGCCATCTGTGTTGCCCAGGTAAGTTAGATATTAGCTTGTTTATTGGGGACTAATTGGAAATTACATTGTGCTTACAGACCCCAGAGCTCAGGACAGGTAGAAAGAATGAATAGAACTCTAAAAGAGACCCTTACTAAATTAGCTATTGAGACCGGCGGTAAAGACTGGGTGACCCTCCTCCCCTTTGCGCTTCTTAGAGTCCGAAACTCGCCGGGGCGTTTCGGCCTTACCCCTTATGAAATCCTACATGGGGGACTGCCCCCCTTAACGGAGTCGTGCGGGATATTGGATCCTGGCACTAACTCCCCCTCCTCCTCTGCTCTATTTGCCCACTTAAAGGCCTTAGAAGTTATTAAAACACAGATCTGGAGTCGAATCAAAGAAGCCTACACTCCAGGAACCACCGCGGTGCCCCACAGGTTCCAGGTCGGAGACTCAGTCCTGGTCAGACGACATCGCGCTGGCATGCTTGAGCCCCGGTGGAAGGGACACTACCTGGTGCTGTTGACTACCCCCTCGGCAGTCAAGGTCAACGAGATTGCTGCTTGGGTACAGTGGCAGCTGGTGACAATTCTCTTAAGCTGTACCTTCGTCGTAGCCCCAACCTTGGGTAATAACCCCCATGCCCCTCAAAAATTAACCTGGGAAGTGCTTAATGAAGTGGGCGACATCGTGTGGTCAACTACCCCTTGGACTTGGTGGCCTGATCTTGCACCCGATGTCTGTAAGTTAGCAGCCGGCTCTATGGCCTAGGATCTTTCCAGTTATACCAATTTAGAAAAGCCACCCCCAGAAGAACAGTGTGTCCCTCATGGCATAGGGATCACATTGGGGTGTTCAGGACAGTTTTACCGATCCAACCTTCAGGCAGCAGACTTCTATGTCTGCCCCGGACAGGGACACACCAGGGAAATGAAGAGAGGGGCCTCAGACTATTTTTGTAGTAAATGGGGATGTGAGACCACGGGAGAAACCTACTGGAACCCTTCTTCCACTTGGGATCTAATTATAGTTAAAAAGGGTCATAGGCCAGGGGAGCCAGAGAAAGGGGAAAGAGATCCATCCAAATACCTGGCTTATAGGACTGGGTGTGCCTCTGAAAGCTCCGGTAGCCCTCAGGGACCGTGCAAAGACAGTTATTGTAACCCTCTAAATATCAGCTTCACCCCACAGGGAAAACAAGATCGTCAGTGGGTAAGAGGAAACCGTTGAGGATGGAGAGTCTATACTGGCAGAGGGGACCCTAGATTCATTTTCTGTTATTAAGATAAAGATAGAGAGTCCACCCACATGACCCGTAGGCCCCAATTCGGTGCTTGATAACCCTGCACCCAGGCCTGAGAGTCCTCCTTGTCTCACTCTGTCACCAAAGGAGGACTCGTATCCCCTTGTGACCACACCCTCCTATCTCCCTATGAGAACTGAGGACCGCCTGTTCAATCTGCTTGATAGTGCATTTGTTGTTTTAAACCGCCGCTACTTTGACCTTAGCTGTCTTGTTAGGACTTGGAGTGGCAGCAGGAATTGGAACAGGAGCAGCTGCCCTCATCCAACAACCTTACTACTATAATGAACTCAGAGCAGCTATGGATGCGGACCTGGGAGCATTAGAACAGTCCATAACCAAACTAGAAGAGTCATTGACTTCATTATCAGAGGTAGTGCTACAGAACAGGAGGGGATTAGATCTGCTTTTTCTAAAGGAAGGAGGGCTCTGTGCTGCCCTAAAAGAAGAATGTTGCTTTTACGTAGATCATTCTGGTGTCATAAGAGATTCTATGGCAAAGCTTAGAGAAAGACTAGAAAACAGAAAAAAAGAAAGAGAAACATACCAAGGATGGTATGAAAATTGGTTTAACCGGTCACCCTGGTTCTCTACCCTAGTCTCTGCTTTAGTCGGGCCTTTACTCATTTTAATGCTAATCCTAACCTTTGGGCCATGCATCCTCAATAGACTGGTGACTTTTATAAAAGAAAGGGTGAGTGCAGTACAGGTAATGGTCCTAAGACAACAATACCAGATATTACAAGAAGCTGAGGGATCGCTCTAAGATTAGAGCTTTTTACAAAAAGAAAAACGGGGGAATGAAGAGTAAAAGGTTGTCAAAGGACACTGATTCCTTGCCCTAGGGATTTCCTCTGCCGCTCCCAGGAAATCCCACCCAGGAAATCCCACTTTCTTGAGATTTGAGTTCCCAAAATACCACAGAAGGTCCGGATGACCTCTGTGGAATGTCCCAACGCCCTAGGTGTGCCT
The DNA here is from genome assembly GCF_963924665.1 of Micromys minutus. NCBI lineage: Eukaryota > Metazoa > Chordata > Mammalia > Rodentia > Muridae > Micromys > Micromys minutus. The sequence goes on along the minus strand of NC_137979.1, from coordinate 39,870,746 downwards.
GGGGGTGTACTGATAAAAAAAATGTATGATTCTTCCCCTTTGAATTTCCTCATTCCGCCTGTCCTCCCCCTCCTTTGTAATTTTTGCCTTTATAAGCCTGTTACAAGTTCAGGCCGGGGTCGAACTCCTCTACCCCTGCGTGGTGTATGAGTCTCGACCCCAGCATGCTGGCCTGAGATCTCACTCTTTCACTTTCAATAAACTTCCTCATGCGATTGCAGCAAGTCTGGTCTCGGTGCCTCGCTGGGTGCGCGCCTCTCCTGAGATTTGAGTGAGGGTCTCCCTTCGGAGGTCTTTCATTTGGGGGCTCGTCCTGGATTTGCGCGACCACCCAGGGGCCCTAGACCTACTTGGAGGTAAGGATTTTCTTTCCTTTCTTTCTTTGTTGTCCTGTTGTAACTCTGTGTTTGTGGATTGTCCAGATTGTGATTCTGTGTTTGTGGATTGTCCAGATTGTGATTCTGTGTTTGTGATTTGTTCAGAGGTCTGGTGCGATCGCAGTTCGGTATTCGCAAACGCTCTAACCGAGTCTGCTCTTCCAAGGGAGGAGCTGAGTGGACGGGGATAGACGTGTCCAGGGTCCACTGTTTGCTCGCCCTGGGAGACGTCCCAGGAGGACAGGGGGAGGACCAGGGACGCCTGGTGGACCCCCACGGGAAAAGTCGGGAGATCAGTTTTTCTCCTTGACGATCTGTGTCAGAGGGCCAATTGTGGGCCATCTGGCTCTTTTCGGGATTTCGGGTCGACTCGAGGTCGGCGACTGACTTTGTCTCTCTGTTTTGTAGTATCTGTGAGTGTTTTGTGTGTGTGTGTGTCAGAACTAGAAATGGGCCAGACTGTGACAACCCCACTAACACTGACTTTGAACCATTGGACGGACGTTAAGACAAGGGCCCATAATCTTTCTGTTGAAGTCAGGAAAGGACCGTGGCAAACTTTCTGCTCCTCCGAATGGCCGAGTTTTGGCGTAGGATGGCCTTCGGAGGGAACTTTTAATCTATCTCTTATCTCCGCTGTTAAGCGAATTGTTTTTCAGGCTTCAGGGGGACACCCCAATCAGGTTCCATACATCATCGTGTGGGAGGACCTGGTCCAAAACCCGACATCCTGGGTGAGACCCTGGACAGCGGGGGCAGAAACGGCAACGGTGGCCGTGGCCTCGAACAAGCTGGCACCTGCTCCATCGGCCCCCGCGCAGATCTATCCTGAAATTGATGATGGTTTTCTTCTCCTCGACAACCCTCCACCCCCATACCCTCAACCGGCTTCTCATGCAAGTCCCCCACAGGCGCCGACTCCCACTGACTCCCAGACGGCCTCTGAAACAGGACCAGTGGCCGGGACCCGAAGCCCCCGGGTTCGAAGCCCAGGGGGAGATGGCGCGGGGCTTGGCTCTGCTATTGCCCTACCATTACAGGCTTATGGTCCCGCCCCAGCTCCGGGAGAACTAGTCCCTCTACAGTATTGGCCGTTTTCATCAGCCGATATGTATAACTGGAAAACTAACCACCCCTCTTTTTCAGAGGACCCCTCGGGCCTGACGGGACTCCTTGAGTCCCTGATGTTTTCTCATCAGCCCACTTGGGACAACTGCCAGCAGCTTTTGCAGGTCCTCTTTACTACGGAAGAGAGGGAGAGGATCCTCCTGGAAGCTAGAAAAAATGTTCCAGGACCAGATGGGACCCCCACCAATCTCCCTAATCTTATAGATGCAGTTTTTCCCTTGATCCGCCCTGACTAGGATTACAACTCTGCAGAAGGTAAGGAGCGTCTCAAGGTCTACCGCCGGGCTCTAGTGGCAGGTCTCAAGGGAGCCGCAAGGCGACCCACGAATTTGGCTAAGGTAAGAGAGGTTCTTCAGGGACCTGTTGAACCGCCGTCTGTGTTTCTTGACAGGGGTTATACCTTGACCCAACCTCTGAGGGTTAGCAGGCAGAGGTGGCTATGGCCTTTATACAGCAGTCAGCATCAGATATTAAGAGAAAGTTACAATGGCTAGAAGGGTTCCAAAACTATACCTTGCAGGATTTGGTGAAGGAATCAGAGAAAGTGTTTCATAAGGAGGAGACTGAGGAAGAGAAGCGAGAAAGAGAGAAGCAGAAGGCAGAGGAAAGAGAGGACCGGAGGGTAGTAGACAAAAAAGGAATTTGTAGGATTTTGGCCACAGTAGTGAAGGGCCAGGGAGTTAGGAATCAAGTCTGGCACTAGGAGGGAGCCTCTTGGCAAAGGTCAATGTGCTTACTATAAAGAAGAAGGCCACTGAGACAAAAATTGCCCCAACAAGAAAAAAAGGGGACACTAGCAACAGAAGCCCCGGACATGTGGCTCCAAAGTTTTAAATATTTATGGACTACCCGAAGATCTGTGGATCTCGGAGTGGGCCGGGTATCCCACTTATTCATTGTAATGCCAGACTGTCACTGCACCCTGTTGGGGAGAGACCTCCTGACTAAGATGGGGCACAGATTCACTTCCACTCTGATGGACCACAGGTTAGAGGTCCAGAAGGGGAGCCTGTGCAGGTTCTAACCATCCAGTTGGAGGACGAGTACCAACTCTAAACAGTCTGCCTCAGATCAGACGGACTGGTGGCTGCAGGCATATCCACAGGCCTGGGCGGAGACTGCAGGAATGAGAGAGGCTAAGAACCAGCCCCTGCCCATATGGAGCTGAAAGTCCAGGCTAGTGGTGCGTTAGTACCCCATATCAAAGGAGGCATGAGACGGGATCAAGACACTCATCATTCGGTTACTCCAACAACTTCGTATGTGTCCATCATCCTGAGGTATGCCTCTCCTACTGGTGCGGAAACATGGAACCAACGACTGCTGGACAGCTCAAGATCTCTGGGAGGTAAACAAATTGGTGGCAGAACTCCACCTCACAGTACTTAACCCCTATAACCTGTTGAGCTCATTGCCCTATCCAGGACCTGGTGTACAGCACTGGACTTGAAGAAAATGCATCAATGGACTCATCTAGAGGTAGACAAACTTGTAAAGACTGTCTTGAGGTCAAATTCTTTTGTGCCAGATTTGACTAGATAACTGTGTGCCATGTTAGAAAGCAAATGTATGTAGAAGGCTGGGAGGAGAGAAGATAGACCTGAGGTTTACTGAGAAGTGGATTTTACAGAACTGAGCCAAGAAGATATAGATATATAAGTATCTATTAGTCTTTATAGATACATTTTCTGGGTGGGTAAAAGCCTCCCCACAAAGAGAGAAATGGCAGCAGCGGTCATAGCTAAGAAGATTCCAGAAGAGATCTTCCCTAGGTTTGGCACCCCTAAGGTAATTGGATCAGACAATGGGCCATCTGTGTTGCCCAGGTAAGTTAGATATTAGCTTGTTTATTGGGGACTAATTGGAAATTACATTGTGCTTACAGACCCCAGAGCTCAGGACAGGTAGAAAGAATGAATAGAACTCTAAAAGAGACCCTTACTAAATTAGCTATTGAGACCGGCGGTAAAGACTGGGTGACCCTCCTCCCCTTTGCGCTTCTTAGAGTCCGAAACTCGCCGGGGCGTTTCGGCCTTACCCCTTATGAAATCCTACATGGGGGACTGCCCCCCTTAACGGAGTCGTGCGGGATATTGGATCCTGGCACTAACTCCCCCTCCTCCTCTGCTCTATTTGCCCACTTAAAGGCCTTAGAAGTTATTAAAACACAGATCTGGAGTCGAATCAAAGAAGCCTACACTCCAGGAACCACCGCGGTGCCCCACAGGTTCCAGGTCGGAGACTCAGTCCTGGTCAGACGACATCGCGCTGGCATGCTTGAGCCCCGGTGGAAGGGACACTACCTGGTGCTGTTGACTACCCCCTCGGCAGTCAAGGTCAACGAGATTGCTGCTTGGGTACAGTGGCAGCTGGTGACAATTCTCTTAAGCTGTACCTTCGTCGTAGCCCCAACCTTGGGTAATAACCCCCATGCCCCTCAAAAATTAACCTGGGAAGTGCTTAATGAAGTGGGCGACATCGTGTGGTCAACTACCCCTTGGACTTGGTGGCCTGATCTTGCACCCGATGTCTGTAAGTTAGCAGCCGGCTCTATGGCCTAGGATCTTTCCAGTTATACCAATTTAGAAAAGCCACCCCCAGAAGAACAGTGTGTCCCTCATGGCATAGGGATCACATTGGGGTGTTCAGGACAGTTTTACCGATCCAACCTTCAGGCAGCAGACTTCTATGTCTGCCCCGGACAGGGACACACCAGGGAAATGAAGAGAGGGGCCTCAGACTATTTTTGTAGTAAATGGGGATGTGAGACCACGGGAGAAACCTACTGGAACCCTTCTTCCACTTGGGATCTAATTATAGTTAAAAAGGGTCATAGGCCAGGGGAGCCAGAGAAAGGGGAAAGAGATCCATCCAAATACCTGGCTTATAGGACTGGGTGTGCCTCTGAAAGCTCCGGTAGCCCTCAGGGACCGTGCAAAGACAGTTATTGTAACCCTCTAAATATCAGCTTCACCCCACAGGGAAAACAAGATCGTCAGTGGGTAAGAGGAAACCGTTGAGGATGGAGAGTCTATACTGGCAGAGGGGACCCTAGATTCATTTTCTGTTATTAAGATAAAGATAGAGAGTCCACCCACATGACCCGTAGGCCCCAATTCGGTGCTTGATAACCCTGCACCCAGGCCTGAGAGTCCTCCTTGTCTCACTCTGTCACCAAAGGAGGACTCGTATCCCCTTGTGACCACACCCTCCTATCTCCCTATGAGAACTGAGGACCGCCTGTTCAATCTGCTTGATAGTGCATTTGTTGTTTTAAACCGCCGCTACTTTGACCTTAGCTGTCTTGTTAGGACTTGGAGTGGCAGCAGGAATTGGAACAGGAGCAGCTGCCCTCATCCAACAACCTTACTACTATAATGAACTCAGAGCAGCTATGGATGCGGACCTGGGAGCATTAGAACAGTCCATAACCAAACTAGAAGAGTCATTGACTTCATTATCAGAGGTAGTGCTACAGAACAGGAGGGGATTAGATCTGCTTTTTCTAAAGGAAGGAGGGCTCTGTGCTGCCCTAAAAGAAGAATGTTGCTTTTACGTAGATCATTCTGGTGTCATAAGAGATTCTATGGCAAAGCTTAGAGAAAGACTAGAAAACAGAAAAAAAGAAAGAGAAACATACCAAGGATGGTATGAAAATTGGTTTAACCGGTCACCCTGGTTCTCTACCCTAGTCTCTGCTTTAGTCGGGCCTTTACTCATTTTAATGCTAATCCTAACCTTTGGGCCATGCATCCTCAATAGACTGGTGACTTTTATAAAAGAAAGGGTGAGTGCAGTACAGGTAATGGTCCTAAGACAACAATACCAGATATTACAAGAAGCTGAGGGATCGCTCTAAGATTAGAGCTTTTTACAAAAAGAAAAACGGGGGAATGAAGAGTAAAAGGTTGTCAAAGGACACTGATTCCTTGCCCTAGGGATTTCCTCTGCCGCTCCCAGGAAATCCCACCCAGGAAATCCCACTTTCTTGAGATTTGAGTTCCCAAAATACCACAGAAGGTCCGGATGACCTCTGTGGAATGTCCCAACGCCCTAGGTGTGCCTGGGGGTGTACTGATAAAAAAAATGTATGATTCTTCCCCTTTGAATTTCCTCATTCCGCCTGTCCTCCCCCTCCTTTGTAATTTTTGCCTTTATAAGCCTGTTACAAGTTCAGGCCGGGGTCGAACTCCTCTACCCCTGCGTGGTGTATGAGTCTCGACCCCAGCATGCTGGCCTGAGATCTCACTCTTTCACTTTCAATAAACTTCCTCATGCGATTGCAGCAAGTCTGGTCTCGGTGCCTCGCTGGGTGCGCGCCTCTCCTGAGATTTGAGTGAGGGTCTCCCTTCAGAGGTCTTTCAGATACACTGTTTTACAATATGAAATGCAGTGATTCATTGAGTCTTCATGGACCAGATATTTTGGAAAGAATAATGAGAATAAATCAGAAATCAGATAAATTACCTGATTATAAAAAGAAAACAATGCATTGCTACCATGGTATCTAAACTTTATAATACATATGCCAGGTAAAAATCAACTGTTCCAGGTTATTCAGGTAAGATGAAAGAGTTGGTGGTTTGTACTGTAGCCTCTGCATGAGTTCTTAATTCCTAGAAAGACTGAGATTGAGGATCTTAGATTATCTTTATTATTGGTTTATTTCTTTATTTTTCCCAAGTTGTGTATTCTTAGAGGTATTGGCTAATGGATTCAGCAGTTTGCCAAACTCCTGGATATGAGGATTCTGTTAGTTTCTGAATGACACCCAGTGGTGGTAATGGAAGTCCACTACCAATGACTTTCATAGTGCTTCATACAATGTAGTTTCAAGCATCATCAAAGGCTTAGACCTCTCTAGCTGATATTTTTAACCCTATTTTATTGGAGTTTTGTACAATGTTCCATTCCTTATAGAAGTAAATCTCTAAAAATTTCAATAACTACAATGTTCTCTCAGAAGGAATTAACATATTTCCTGAATATTTCCATGTGTAAAAATAATTTTTCATTTGATGCTTTAGAAACATTATAGCTAAACATATCTATGTTATTTATTCATGTCTTTATAATTTCAGATTTCGGGGATTCCTCTTCGGGTTTTTCTTTCTGACTTCTTTCTTCCCTTTATTCTTTTGATCGTTCCTTTATATTTTGTTTACTAGGAATTGAACCCAGGACCTCTTGTCTGCTTGGAAAGTGCTGTACAATTAAGGTACCCTTAAAGTCTACTTCTTTTGTTTTTAAAAAACTAATCTTTATTGTTAGAACATGATCCAAGCACATGATCTGTCAGTGCATTGGTCAATAGTTTGACTCTTTTTCACATTTGTGATATTTCTTTAACTTTCAGGACTATCTCTTATATGATTTGGTCATTTAGCACAGGTGTGACAGTTTCTCAAGTCATGATTACATGCCCTCTCATGTCTAGATAACAGGAGTTCTTCCAGAGAGCATTTGTGAAATTATCCCATTTTAACCCCTCCAATTCTTTTCATAAAGTGATGTACAAAAGTAAAGAATTGTCCTGAGTTACAGCTAGGGTGGGAAAGGAAGCCAGAAAAAAATGTAGTCTATATGGATCTTCTATTGGTAAGTCAGTGATCCAAGATATTTCAAGAGAAGAATAATAGACTTGAAAGACACACAGAAAGCTGCATTGGTGTGCTCAAATGATCATTTGGAAGCTGTTACTTCAGCTGTTTTCTATGGATGATTTGATTTATGTCAGGAGTCATAGGTTAAGCAAATGTTTACCAGGGTTATCCCAGGATCAAGTGCAAGCATGTTATGAAATGCAGAGAAGCTTTCATATATAAATGACAGGTTTTTTCTCACTTCTTGATTACAGTGACCCATTTTAAACTTAAAGGAATCTGATGTCATGAGGATCTTTCTTTCTCCTTAAACCCAGGAAATATGTATTCTCTTGCTTCTTTGGTGTTTACGTAAATTATGCAGAAGCTAGCAGGAGTTGGTTAATTATTCAAAGGTGCTTATTATACATAAGCAGCATGTTGGTTCTGTCTCTATTTGTGCATATATATTTATTTTTTATGAACCTCCTTCTCATCAGTTGAGATGAGAGAATAGAATTAGCACATTTGTCCCATTTATTGTTACAAAATATGAACTTATGTATATTGATTTAGGGAAGCATTTTTCTAGGAGTCCATGTTGAGCCATGGTAGAAAAAGATTTAATAACAAATAAAGTTGTGGGATACACTATTAAACAGAAACACTAGAAAAAAATGACATGGGTCTTTTGGAATCTTTTAAAAATAGAGTTTGAACTGAAACTACATCTCTAGAGAGATGTAAAACCATATCTCTAGAGAGATGGAGGTTTGGGACAAGTCATCCATGGAAAGGTATTAGCCAGGGCTCTCTAGAGTCACAGAACTTATGGGTAGTCTCTATATAGTAAGGGAATTTGTTGGTGACTTACAGTCTGTGGTCAAACTCCCCAAAAAGTGGTCAGCTGCAGCTGTGAATGGAAGTCTAAATATCTTACAAGCCAAGCAGGCAAAGAGATTCTTTCTTCTTCCAATGTCCTTAAATAGATCTCCAAAAGAAGGTGTGTCCCAGATTAAAGGTGAGTACCACCACACCTTGATCTAAGATTTCCTTTGTCCCAGATGACCTTGAACTCAGAGAACTCCTTGCTTTAGTATCCAGGGATTCATAGCCACTATGCCTCAAGATCTCCATGCCAAGATCCAGGTCAGAAACTTGTATCTCCCAGCCTCAAGCTCAGGATCACAGGTGAGCCTTCCAATTCTGGATTGTGGTTCATTTTAGATATAGTTAAGCTGACCACATGGAATAGCCACTACAGGGATAGAGATAGAATGGGGATGAAGCTTCTTTTCCTATGCCTTAGCATCTTGAAGGAACCAGGAGTGTTGAAAGCAATAGGGGCAGAGGAGAAAATATAAACCCTGCTTTAGGTAGACACTGTAACTGTATCTGTAATGTTAACACTGCTTCAGGTAATTATACAGAAATCTTTATGTAACGTTGTAGATGGGAAAGTAAGGGGCTACTTTTAAAGGTGTTGAGCTAATTGCATTTGCTAATTGCATTTGCCTGGATTGACATTCCATCACCCAGAGTGCTAACCTTGCCTAGAGAGGACTGCTGTTTTCAGAAACAGCCAGGAGATGAGCCCAGAACCTATGCTGGGCTTTTTGCCACTGCATAGAATGTTTATCTTCATTGTAAACTAGAAACAAGAGCTACACACCCCAGGCTTTTTCTATTTAGTTGTAATTAAAAGTTAGATTGAGCTTGTCTTTTGAGTTATTTCTCAATTTCTCGGTACTGATGGATCCACAGTCTAGCATACATTAGGAATATGTAACATGACTTTAGTTAGATCTCAAGTGAATAATATCATACTTAAGATGTCTACAGTTTTTGGCTTCCCTTATGCAAACACAATTGAAACTGGATGTCCACTTTTAGAGTCAACATAAACAAAAACTGTACCCAAATCATATTACTAAAATAAAGCTATTTAACTAGTTAATGATTATTTCTAAAATAATTGTATACTCCGTATTACATCAAGGCACACATATGCAATAGTTGTAAAGATAGCACTACACATTTGGGGGTTATCATTTAGGGGTCTCCCATATGTAGCATAATAAGGCAAATAGAAGATAGGTATGGATTTCAAAGCATCAGTGTTCTTTTACTTAGGATAGAAGAATAAATTGCAAAGTTTGCTGTGTGCTGTAGTGATTATGTCCCCGTAGCTTGTGACTCTTCACACTTATATACATTAAAATTAAATAGAACTAAAATGCCACTTCCCTGGTTGCATTTGACACATTTCAACTGCTCATTAGACACGTGTTTCTTGTGGGTCACACATTCAGCAGCACAAGAACAACAAGCTTTCCTCTTTGCATGGAGATCTACTAAACAAAGATGCTCTGGAGATCCTTGAAGGAACAAGGTGAGTTTAATTCTTCTCTGCCTTGGGCTTAAATCTGGTGTGATTCTTGCCCCGCTTTTACTTCCTATCACTTTTTTTCTGTGTGTATTTCCTCTATAAATGTTTTGCTCTCAAAACCGCCCAAAAAGTTGATAGGAAGAGTTCCCGTAATTGTATTTAACTCATGAAGAGGTTATAATTTGGAAGAGAGCAAAGAGAAGCCCAAGAAAGGGTTTGGCATTGGAAAGAGAGGGAGAGATTAATGTAACTATATTATAATCTCAAAAATAAAAAATAGAGATGCCAGGAAAACTAAAAACATGTTTTTTCTTATTACTATTCTTATTTTCAAGCCTCTGTGGTGATTCTCTGCGTTTTATTTCAAGTATTATCTCATTTAAAATAGCTAGAAGAATTGGAGTATGTGACCTACTCTGTCACTAAAAACATAGTTTTCTCTAATATGGTTGTCCCCTCAGACCTGCATGAATGTGTTCTACCTAGAACCTAGTGTGTGTACATTGTAGAAGTCAAGAGATGTCTGCTCACTGGTTCCAGGGTGATTTTGAAGGTCAGAGTTTGATTAGGCTTTTCCACATGTTAGTGAGCCGTTCCAACTAGACAAAATTTCTATCATACTTGTTCAAACTGACTTGGCAGATTGTCCTGTTTGGGATACGGAAGGTGTCTGGATACTTGAGAGATGACAATCTCACCTATGTATTGTTTGAGTGGGTGGACATAGAACAGCCCATAGAGTTTTGATGCCTCCTCCCTACATACAGCCTATCCTTGTCCACTTTCTATTTCTCGGTTGTGGATTCACTGTGACCTCAACTGCTTCCTGCACCTGCTGTCATGTCCCTATGATGGTGGACTATAACTAACGCTAATCTATGAGACAAAAAATTTCTTCCTCCCTCAATATGTTTCTTGTGGGGGTATTTGGTCACAGATGATGAGATAAATAAGTAATCTAAGAAGCTAGACATACTCAGTTTTCACCTTTATCATTGATCATTTGTTCAGCTTTGCATTGCATCAAGCTCTTCCAGGCGTTACTTCATTCAACATGCATAACAAGTCTAGGAGCTGATGCCATTACCATTATTTTCATTCTATATATGAGCAGAGGAATGTAAATGATGAAAACTTGCAGTATAGTCATGCATCACTTAATAGAGTGTGAGAAAAGTGTTAGGTAACCTCGTCACTATGGAAACATCACATACCACATACAGAAACCCAAACAGTCTATGTCAGCCGCTCAACATCATTTCATTATTAATCAACACACATGGTAAATATGAAATGGAAGACTACTGACAACAAGGTATGGAATACTATTTCAGGGTACAACTTTACAAAAGTAGATGGAGCTCACTCTAAAAAGAAAAGAAAAGCATTAAAGATTATAGAGTTATAAATGCCCATACAGGGTAATCAGTTATCAATACTACCGAGGTGATGAGCACTGCACATAATCGTACATGTTTTCTATTCATGACTGGCAGTCTAATTGGTCCTGTTTAAAAACACCAACTCCAACACAACCATGAATAATACATGGAGCTATGGGGATAGCATGACATCTATGATGGCCTGAAGGGAGAGGGGATATCTTTTTAAAAAAGATAATCTCAAGAGACTCATTGTTGATCCACAATGCTGATTTTATAGCACATGGCTATAATTATATAGGGTACAGTTTACTTCCTTCTCTTCATGGTCTGAATTTAACAAAGTCTGGGAAGTCAACGGGGAGGGGCGGGGATTGTGATTCTTGCATAGAGGCACTTGGGCTTGTTTCAATGTGCCCTTTTCTATCTAGATATAGTAATAGAAGATGAGCCAGGTGACTGAGATTCAGGAAGCACAGTGCTGCTTTTCTCTCAAAGTTCTTTCCTCCTGCCCACCCGGAAACTAAACATCAACACATATTTGTGCAACACATCGAAAGATACAAGTGGATCATTTCTTTTGCCTTTCATTGATCTGATATTCATTTTTGAAGTTGAGATAATTACTATAAAATACAGCACTGTAATTAATTCTTCTTTGTTCCAGATGTTGGCTGCACTTTGCAGACTTATCCTTAAAAAAATGTATTTTTCATAGCATTGGGAAAATAATGAGCTTCATTCAGTTTTAGCCTGAACCATATCTGAACTCATGACCCAGAGGTGGATGGCTCAGAGGCCCATTACCAGCACCGCAGCCATCTATTCTGACAAGAGTGGACACAGATCTAGCTTAATGTTGCCCAGATATTATCTCTGCATCCTAAGCAGAAAAACAAAGAAGAGCTACAAGGTAGATTTATAGGAAATTCCATCATGTTAATTAACATACTCAATAATAACTATCATTTAGTGCTACAAAACTAAGGACACAAAATGCTAAATTTCTGAGTGTTTTAAAACAGAAAAAAAAAAATACTCTTTGAGAATGGAGAGAAATTCTTTTTCCAGTGTGTAGTCTGGAATGCTCAGAAGTAAAGTAGGACTTTGTTTCTGTCTGCCTTTTGAATGAAAATTGCTGATTTTAGCCTGACATCATTTTTCTCTTGTTAATTTGGCCCCCTGACATGCAACACCTTTACAAAGATTCTTAGAATGGATTAAACTTGCATTTTTATAAATGAGCTAGAGCCTTTGCATTTTATAGTCTGCAGAAACACAAGGTAATTGGAAGCTCTTTGCAACTTGGAAGATGAAATCAATTTTTGTAAGAGATTAATTTTTCTCTGTGAAAGAATGCAGAGCCAAGGCCAACACTTCCTCTCCTTACTCAGGACCCATTTTCCTGTTGTCTTAGAAGCACTGATTTGTCTCTTATGCTAATCACTGTCTTTCAGTCTTCTCCACCAAAGAATACAAGGTTTGGACACAGAAATGAAAGTGTTCCACACCTCTTGTTTTGGCTCCTTAAAAATGACTGCGGGTACTTCCTTCTGAGATATTTTTGTTTGGGTGACTTAGTGCTTTCCTCCTCAGATATGGTCTGAACTCTTTATCAACGGGATGCACCTTATGAGCTCATAAATTCATTTTCAGCCAGAATGAGCTATTTCAGATTCAACAGCCTATAGGATAAAACATGACTAAGGACTAATATTCACTTGTGTTATTTGGTTATGTTTAATTTTTGTTTCATTTTGGTTTTTTCACATGTGAAGCTCTCTTCATACTCCCAGCAACCATGAGAGACATTACAATATCATGATGATTTTACTGAAAAAGAAGTTGAGAAAAAAGTTTATCTAAGTGAGTGAATGAGAGAGAGGGAGAAAGAGAGAGAGAGACAGAGACGGAGACAGAGAGAGACAGAGAGACCGAGGGACAAGACACACAAACACAGAGAGGCAGAAAGAACAATAGATGAAGAGATAGACATTCATTGACACAGAGGTACAAAAGGACAGACAGGAAGACAGACACACAGAGAGAGAGAGGAGAGAGGAAAGGGGGAAAGGAGAGAGGGAGGGAGGGAGAGATAAAAGAGAGGGAGAAAGGGAACGAGAGAGGGAGGGAAGAATTGAGGAAGGGAGGGAGGGAGAGAGAGAGAGACAGACAGACAGAGAGAGACAGAGACAGACAGAGAGAGACAGAGACAGACAGAGAGAGACAGACAGACAGACAGACAGACAGAGAATAGGTCAGGATCAGAACAGAGTCTGGATGTATCTGTGTCTTGTAACTTCTATTGTCCATCCCATTTTTACTGGATATTGATCTGTGCTTCTAGACATGCAGAGAACTCACCTTGATCACTCCACTGTCTTTCCGTTTGGTTTTCCAGGGTACCAAGGGCCTTGTCTGGTGTCTCAAACTTTGAACAATGAAAAGCTCATTAGAATTTCTTCTCAGTCCTCATCAATCTCTTAGTATCTTGGGCCAGGAGAATTTAGATTAATTCCAGTTGTTCCCCGTTGTCTGCCTTGCTCTACTAGACTGAAGTGATGGCTCAATGGTTCAGAGCATTTGTGGCTCTTAAGGAGAACTGAGTAGTGTTCTCCACATGGACATGGTAGTGGAAAATTATCCATAACCCTTATTCTAGGTGATCAGATTCTCTTTTCTGACCTCATGGATATTAGGAGGACATGTACAAAAGGGTATAGAAAGACATGCAAGAAAAAATCAATACACAGAAAATAAACGAGTCTTATAATCATGACATAACCAAACTTATCATCTGCCACCATGTACATACATATCTATTCACCATGACAGTAGGTTGGGTGAGTTGTAATCCCATCTTGAACCATCTACCTTATTTAGTTTCTATTAATTTCACATATCTATTCTTTCAACTACCTTCGTACTTCAGAAGGACAACATAAGCTACTTTTCGGTTATCTGGCTTAACTTATAACCAAGACAATCTACTTTCTAAATTGCAACAAGAAAAATCTATCAAGTACCCAAGATAGGATATTTTAAAACCTTTATAAATTCCCAGGGCCCCTAAGATCAATCTGTGAGTATCAAAGTTCAGTTTAGACTTGTCTCCAGCCAGATGTTATTGGTAATGTTCAGCTATAAGATCTGCTGTACCCCAGTGCCATGTAGAATGTTCTCCTCTGCTGTAGAGCATTTACACAAAGCAGCAGCTCCTTCAAACATCTACGTGAGGCAATGGTTGATCTCCATAACCTTGCTAAATATTTACTTCAAATAAAGATTATAGTTTCATTACAGATCACCTCAAGCCCCCAGGCTCTTTTCTAAGTTATCATATCACATTTTTATGAGTGATTAATTATATATTGAACACTTACAATCTGCCAGACCCAGTTACTTATTAGCAATAACTTGTTATTAAATTCCAGGACTGAAGAAGGTAAAAAAATATCTTATTCAAAGCTCTGTTCTCAGTGCACTGCCTAGTCTATAACAGATAATGGATGTTGAAAATAGGATTCAGGAATGAGCCTGTAAACTTCTAAATAAAAAAAAAAAAAGCATTGCTGCTAGCTGATGAGAATGCACCTAGTAGACATTTGTTGAATGTTTAGTATATGAGTGTGGGTTGTCCTGAAACTGTTCATATTTTAATGTTAATTCCACTTCCCCAAGAAGGGCTGCCCAGTCACATACTCAAGAGGTGACTTCATCTGAACCTTCCCATTTTAATTAGTAAACTAAAGGAAAGCCAGGGACTGGGCAGGGAAAAGGAGTTTGAGAGAGAGGATGGGGAGGTCAGTTGTCAGAGCAGGGAACAGGAGGAGGGGGAAGAGAAACTCCAACATGGAAGTCCACAAAAACCAGCTATATCCAGGTGGCATTAATTTGCATTAAGCAGCTATGAACATTAAGGATTTTATAGGTCTAATGTCTAATATAGAAAGGCAGTTTGTATCTTTGTCTATTTGATGAAATCCCATTGTCTGGAGGGTTTGTGGATTGGGAATTGAACACATAAACCTGTTTGAAAAGCTAACGAGCTATAGAGTTGTATCTATATGGGTTTTGGGGTAAATGAACATTCTGGGATGGAGGCAGAAAACAGGTGGTGGAAATTCGCTAAGGAAAAGGAGTTGTGTGAAAAGAGTGCGAGCCAGGTGACGGCTCGGAGGAGCGACAGAGGTGTGCGGCTCCATATTCAAATCCGGCCCTCGAAGTGAGAAGGCAGGAAATAGAAAGGGATAAACCATTTTTTTTATTTTTTAATATTTACTGCAACACATAAGAAGGAGTATTAATAATTTGCCTTTTTCTTAGCACCTTTCAGATTCTCAATTGGTGAATTAGTCATGTTACCTCATATTAGAGTTCTATAAAGTAGCTCAATGACAAAGACAAGTTTTAAATATATTTAGCACCTAGCTGATTTAATTGTGCTCCTCCTCAGTGTGTGTACATATACATACATATATATGTATATACAATAGTTATATATTTTGATTATGTATAAGACATATATGCATATATGAAAACACATGGAAAACAAAAGTACTTTTAAGAAATTTTAATACAGACACACAAACACACACACAAATACACACACACAGACTCACACCCCCCCCACACACAGAAACACACACACACACAATTCATAAAAACCACAAAATTAGAAACTATAATATACAAGGAAAAGGCCAATAAGAGTTTAAAAAAATAAATAAATATATAAAGAAAGTAAGAAAGCATTATGAGACAGAGTCTACAAAAAAAAAAAAAAAAAAAAAAAAAAAAATACCATCTGCTCCTAATCATCGACCTATCCTTGAGTGTGCTTAATATACACTTTGAAATTTCACTGGAGAATTGTTTTCTTTTGTAGCCTGAAAAGAGTTTCAGACAGCGTCTTGGTTATAGTGAAAGTCATGTTCACCACCCATTTTCACTGCTCTAATCCCAGCTGGCTTGAAACAGTGTAGGCCTGTACATGCAGCCACAATGTGTTTGAGTTCAAATGTGTGTCTGTGTTGTTCTGTCTGAAAGACATTGTTTCACTGGGGACATCCTTTCCTGCTGTATCTCACAATTTTCCTGACTCCTTTTATGCAAAGCTCTCAGATCCATGGCAGAGGGACTAGGGGGAATTTAAAGAAGTTATCAGATTTAGGACTGTGTGTTGTAAAATCTCCTGCTCTTAGCTCATTCTGTGGGTATGAGTCTCTGTCTTCTATCTACTACAAGAGATTTCTCTGATGATTGATGAGCCAGGCCCTGATTTATGCATATATCAGGATGTCTTTAGGAGACATTTTATTGCTATGTTTCCTCAGCAGAGCAATAGTATTTGTTTTTCCCCTAGTATTGTGGTTTACTCAGTCTCATGTTCTTGGCCTCTCAAATGTTGGACATGGATCCCATCCCATGGACTAGACCTGAAATTCTATCAGAGAATGGTTGGTTATTTCTACAATGCTTGTACCACTGTTGTGTCAGAATATCATACAGGAAGCTCATTGTCATAGATCGTATAGGATAGAGCTAGTAATGTGGTTACCTTTCTCTTCTGGCAACACACAGAGTACATTTGAGTAACATGAATACTAACCAGTGGAGGTAAAGACTCATTAGACACCACCTCAACTCCCCTGCTGTTGTCATCATCAATAGTGCCCTAGCGTCAGGTTTTTGACAGCAACCTTAGCAATAGCCTGAGATATCTGGATGCTTTCATTAGACTCCTCAGGCCAATGAATCCACTAAATGTAACCCATTTATGACACTTGAAGTTTCCCTTAGTGACAAAAATGTCTGGTTGGGGCATTATCTGCCTGTTACTCAGTGATTCTAATTAGATTTATTCTATCTACATATATATTCTAAGAGGTTCCTGTAGTACTGGGTTTCCATTTGACCCCATGAATGGACCTAATTGCTAGTTTTTTCTTGCATCACCCCCTTGTCCATTCCTTCCCTGTTTCATTGTCTTGTGACAATTGCCTCCATCTCTCTAGAACTACCTATTCTATATTTTACCTTTAATCAATCCCCTTATCATGCCTAAGGAAAGTTAATTTCCTCTTATTGCCATAGTTCCCCAGTAGTGTCCATGGGTAGCCAACAATGGTTTATAAATGCAAGTGAAACACCCCTGTTTTTCTCTTTATTACTAATCATATTTATTTTAAACAAACAGTCTCTCTTTGGAAACATGTTTAGTGACTTCTTGCCTTTCCTCAGGCCCTCTGAGTAAATGTTCTCAGTCTTGCTGGATATCTTTTAGCTCATTAAATCATCAAATTGTTAACAGCATGCGGCAGAGTAAAGATAAAAGAATCAGGGTTTGCATCTGTGTCTTGTAAGTAAATTTTTATCAGTGACTTTAAAAAATGTGTATGAATGTAAATACTGTCATCTCTATGGATTTTCCACACACAGCAAGGATTCCAATTATACATTAGATTGCTCAGGCTGACATAGTTCAGTAGGGAAAAGTGCTTGCTGCCAAGCCTGATAACCTGAGTTCAATACCAGTGACCTATTTGGTACAAGAAAAGATCCAATTCTTAGCCTCTGACCTTCACAAGACACATAGCACATGTCATGCACCCAAATGTCACTTGGCTAAGTTTGGCTGAAGCTGTACTGATGTTTGTACCCCATGTTTTCTCTGAGGGCCATGCAAATGTCTGAAGTCTGTGCTGCAGCCTGAAGCCACAGTCCCTAGGCCATGCTGTCACATGGGGCCATATTGATATGAGTGACCTGCACTGCACCTGATGCCATAGTGATGTCTGGGTCCATACTGTCACCAAGGACCATGCCTGAATCTCTGGTACTACTGCAGCAGTGGTCTGTGTTGATGTCTGTGGTGGCCCATGTTATCACCAAAGGCCATACAGACAGATATCCGTAGACTAGGCTGCCATCTGAAGACATATTGATGCCACTGGGGGACATTCTGATCTGAGTGTCCTGAGCAGCCACCTGAGATCATATTAATATCTGAGGCCTGGGCTGATTCTGAGGCTAGGTCTCTGGTTTTACTGTGTTTGTGTTCTGTGCTGTGGCCAGGAACCATGTAGAGACCCATGATTTGTGCTCCTTTAACTGCGTAAAAAAAGGAGGCTACATTTGCTGTGATATTGATAACTGCAGATGCACCATTGAGAGGAAGGGACATGGAAGGCTTCTGTGACAACCTCTACCTTTTATCCCAATACACACACATACACACACACACACACACAGACACACACACACACACACACACACACACACACACACACACACAAGTAACCGCCTTGACTATATGTCATGGAAATTCAGAAGTACGGATCTCCACAATTAATAGCTTCTCACAGGGGTTTGAAGGGGAGGATTTAGTTCTATTTATGGGCCATGCCACTGAGAATTTGAGAGTTTGACTGTGATTCACTGAGCGAAATGGATTTTTTTGTTCTATTTTTAATTAATTTTTTTTTACTTTTTTTTTGTTTTTTTTTTTTTTTTTGTTCAGAGAGCGAGATTACAAGGATTTGAGGAAGCATGGAAAAACTGGGGAGGGAGTTTTATCAGGGTGCATAATGTGAGAGATTAGGATAACTAATAAAAATTTTATGTTAAAAAGACAAATACAATAAAATCAACACTAAAAATGTATTAATACAGACAGCATTTGACTATAATATTCAAACATTTGGACTGATCTTGTACATGCCTTTTGTAGGTAAGCATTTTGACTGTGAGTTCATGAGTATAATGTTCCTTTCTCATTAAGAAGACAATGTTTCACACTGGTCCTCCTTGATCCCACTTTCTTTCATTAAATTTGGTTTTATCTTCGGCAATGGTGTCTGAACCTTTATGAAACCGATGTAACATTTATAGTTGAACACTTTCTTGACCATTTATTCTATGAACCCTGATCAGTTGAATACATACATCAATTCAAAAGAAAGAGCTATATTTTATAAACATGTGTTTGTTAATTGTGAAAATCACCAATCTTAGAAGCACGGAACCCATTTTTTATTGTGCTGTTTCGCTTCTTTGTTATTCCCTGGTTTAATTAAGTTCTATAATCCAGAATTTGGAAATTATCAAACTGTGGCACATGTGCTAGAAATTCTGCAGCACGTTTTTTTTTTTTTTTTTTTAACACATTTGTTTCACTTCCCAAAGTAAAGATGAGGCTGGCACACTTAATATGGACTCAAGCTTTCAGTTAGCAAGTTTTGCCTTAATAAGTTGCTAGATTTTTGTTGTTTACATTTTCCCTCAGTGTAAGCTGTATTTTCATGTTGAGGCACCAACTAATCCAGTCACCAGATAATGCCTTAAAGTATAATCTGACAAGATACATTCAAGCCAGCATGACAGCTAGGAGGATGTGACATGCAATTAAATGACATCTGACAATGGACTCATACCTTCCCCACAGCCTGGAATGATTGGGCTACTTTGTCTTTGTTTTATTATTCATCTGTTTGCTGAAAGGGCAGCCACTGACTCTTCTTGACCAATGTGAACCCATGACCTTTTCCTCGGCCTTAAGCTTCATGTATTTGGAGGTAATTTTTAAAATTCTTGGTCAATGTTATATTCATTAATTATATATTTGTCAATCTAATGTATTTAGTCTATTGGTATATAGAATTAATTTTTAATGGTTTTTGAAATAATTTTCATGCACGTTAATACTTTACTCTCAAAATTTTTCATAATTTTTTAAGTCCCAAAGGGAGATTTGAGTATATAATGTTATGTTTCCATTAAGGTGATGCAGGAAAAAAAGAGAACGCATTTGCTAATACAATCGATTGGAAGATAAAGAAGAGAAATGGAATTGGTGCATACTAGCCAGGATTCCTTGTTAATAGATGTGACACATTATTATTATTGTTATTATTATTTATTATTATTATTATTATTATTATAGACATATTTCTTTCCAAAGCCAGCTCTTGCCGTATAATGAAAACATTTTAAAAGCATATAGAAATCTTGCAAGAAGGTAAAAGATGAATTTTTAAACATACTGCACCTTCTTGATAAAAATATTATGATCACTGCATGATATTCACCTAATCTTTTTTTAGTAGTACAGAAACAAGAGAGCCACATATTTTGTGATGTAAGTGGGTTTCCTCTTATTGTCTTATTTAGACAACATTTTCTAGAATAGGTCTAGAGATTCCAAGTAATTCCAAATTTTAAGCTATAACTTACTGACTTTTTGTTTTTTAGTTTTATTTATTTTTTCTTTCAGAATTACTGGACCAAGATATTAACACCCCTCACTCTGTAGAAAAGCACCTTGCATTTACAGAGGATATTAGGATTATTTAGAGAAATATAATGAGTCATAAGTGCTGATAAGGAGGTAGATAGGAAACATCTACAGGAACAGAATTTAGAATGTACCATCATAATGGAGACAATAAAAGACAAAATTTCTTACCCACACTACTACATTTTCAGAGGTGGCTGGTGAATAAAAAAGTTCAGGCTTTCTCATTGATTTCCATCTTTTCTTAGTTTATATCCAGAAAAAAAAAAGGTAAAGAAAGGAACATATGTCCTTTGGGCATTGTTATACGCAGGCAATACAAGATACAATTTTTACTTCAATTTTGTGCTGAGTGGCTAGCTCTAGGCTTGGCAGATACTGGTTACAAGAGTGCTCCTTGCTGAATTTACATATCGAGACACTGTACCCTAATATCAAAAGAAGGAGATTCTTTCCACACTTCCACTGTAGCTGAATCTCACCAGCTCTCCCTCTATTACTGTTTAAGCACACGCACTTAGAGCAGAAAGTGTTAAACTCTAACTGGATAAAAGATAACCAATAGCTATAATTTTGTGGATAGAAACAGACTGAAGTGTATTTTGCCGAGACACTAGAGAAGCAAATGGAATGTAGACACCCAACCCAGGAAACCAGGGCATTGCTCACACTATTATAACTGACTCTTGAAGACTTTTCACTCATTTGACAGTCTTTCTCTGTAGGCTGTAATTGATAAGAATACATTTAAAAGTAGATGAGAGGAACATGCTTAGTGGACTGTCTTTCAAATAGATGATTCTCAGAGAAAAATGTTTAATTACATCTAAGTTAAGCTATTGTTCTTTATGTGAATTGGTATGTGCTAATTTTGTTTTTGTAATTATTCTGATTTCTTGGTCTGAAAAGCACCCAAAATTTCATGTTAGAATTCCAGGTCATTCGAAGAATTGTATAAACTTACATTGCTCACAGTTCAGAAATCACAATATGTGCATAAAAGCAAATTATGTGTATCATCTTCACTGGTAGATTTTTTTCTGACCCTGAAAGCTTCAGTCTTGCAGTATGGTTTTAGCTCAATTTTAGCTGGTAAAGGCATGCAGGCTGTATATACATTTGTTTAAAGAGTATCAAATAAGTTACAATGACCTAGATGTAATTAAAACTTTAGTTTTATTATGAAAATATCAAGCTATGACTTTGGAATATATTTTTTGAGAATTCATACCGTTATCGATTTCTCTCTAAGATGAGTGATTGCTAGTTCTCCATGAAGACCAAAACAGGTCCGGGTTGTTCTTGATTCTAGGAATTGCTGCCTGTGATGGCCCTCTGTTTTTGAAAGGAAGGTGATATCTAAGTATAGATAACATGACCTTACATAATGATCACAGCATAAGGGACATTTTGAAAATGGTTTTTATTCACTTTTTCACTTACTTCCTACACATGGACACCAAGGAGCTTTCTTCCTGAAAAAAAAAAAAAAAAAAAAAAAAAACCTCAGTAATTAGTATTTGCAGATGGTGTTTAGTGTTCTCAGTTTCTCTCAGAACTGCTCAGTGAAAGTGGTTATGAAAGTAAAAACACATCCAAGTTTTCCTGGTATGGCTCTTAAATCTCAGTGCAATCAGTTGTAGCTTTTCTTACAGAATGTTATCATTGTGGTTTGACAGTAATATGGTAATATGTACAGTTTTCCAGTTACGAGGTATAAATTAAACTCAACTGTGCTATGAACCAGGTTGGGTGACTGTCTAAGAACCTGAGGTTACTTATGCCCTTTGTTATTTTCCTACACACTCAGCCATTCTAGCACCTTTTCAATTTTGATAACTTCAGGAGCACTTAAGAGGCCTGAAGTAGAATGAGATACAATAAAATAGTTGCGGTCTTTTCTCCACTGATTTTATTCTTGGAAGTCATGCTTTTATTAAATATATACTATGAGGCATATTTATTTGTATTATTTTCAATTTTCATAAGATTACATTTGGGAAACAGCAGGTAGCCTTATGAATGGTACCAAGGATGACAACTAAGTAGTCTTCTATAGAACTCGTAGAGTTATGTTATAATAAGGCAGACAATCAGTTTGCAGATAATGAAATTTTTTTAGTACTTTATGGCAAGATGGAAATAAAGAGTATATAATAATATAATATAATATAATATAATGATATATTATTTTGAGAAAGTTTTGATTTAGCACTATATGTGTGTACAATATGTACATATGCATAGGAGTAGCTATAGCTAGGTGAATGAGTACAGAGATGGATTAGATAAAGATTCCAGAATGTTCTGCAATGGTCTTCATTTGCTTCTTTCATGCATATCTCTTTGCATTCCAAGTTGCAACCGGTATGTTTTATTAGCAGGATACTGCAGAAGGAGCAGTGGGGGATTTTTGATACTAGGCCATGAAGGGCTTTTCAGAACCTCCTTTGACTATGGATTGTTACCTCTATGCAGAGCCATCTGCCATAGTGTGAGGCGGCACATACATCTGGGTATAAATGTTAATGTGAGCTCAATGGAGCTAACTCCCAAAGCCTGCCGCAAACTTGCTAGGGTCCCTTCAGAAGCAGATCATTTCACATTTGCCTTTGCATAATCAAAGCTCTGCCTCTTTATTCTCTGAAACCTTAGAGCAGACAAAAATCCAGAAGCATCCATCAAAGCAGTTCCAACTTACTTGATCTCCAAAAATGGAGAAATAAATGTTCACTGTCATCTTTAAGCTCACATTTCTTAGATGACATTTATGTGGTGTCGGATAATTATCTAACTATACTCACTGCACACTTGGGACATATGAACACACATAAAATTCATGTAAAAAATACGTCCTGTTGTGATATCAAGTGCATTTTTTCTGAGCTTGTTTTTGTGTGTGATTATGTTAAAATGTTTAAAATAACTATGTATAAAAAGGATAATAGGATATGAGGGGTAGGAATATGTTTAACCATACTTTATTTGGTGACAATTCATGTTTTTCTATTTTTCACATAATATTTTATATAGATATTGTTAAGCATTTTACATTAGTGAATGACTTAAGGGTATTTGTATGCTTGTCACACAGTAAAGTCTTCCCTTTTACTATAGTTTCTAAATTGTGATGTTTTATTTAGATTTGTTTGCATTATTTTTATCATTTTAACAATTATACATTCTTTTAAGTAATACTGCCTGCACACAGGACATTTATCACATCTTACAATATTTATGGGCTGCAAAGAATGAATGTACTTTTAATTTATAACTTCTAATAGTTTTTTTGTTTTTGTTTTTTTTTTAGTCTTAGGATATGATGTCTATGTATGAACACCAGACACAGGACAATTCAGAAGCAAATACTCTGGGATACTATCAGTGGTGTTCTTATTAATCCTAATGTTTTAATTTCTGTGTCTCTTTCAAATGTCCATGTGTTAAAAGCTTGGTTCTCATGATTATCACTGTGGCAATGTGAAGCAGCAGTATTGAGAAATTGTAGAACATTTCAGATGCGGAGCCTGGATGACTATCCTTAGGGTAACAGGGTGTGATATTGAAGAGGATTCTGGACTGTCATTCTCTTTTCTCCCTGTCCTTGAAGGAGCAGTGCCACTTTCCACATGCCCCTGGACCACTGTAATGCCTCACTGTGACCCCAAAGTAGCAAAGTAAAGGAATGAACTAGGTAGGGTCTCAGTATTGTGAGCTAAACTAAACTAAGGATCACTCTTCGTATCCTGATTAACTTCCATGATTGTTGTAGTAATAACAAATGAACAGTATTATTTACTGGAGTGCTTTTGAATAGTATGGAGCTTTGTGTAGAAATTTAATAAATCATATTAGCATTGATGTCTTGGGGAGAGGAGTCATGGGTTTTATGGCAATGTCACAAGTGTAGGGCAATAGAGCTATGAGCAGAGGTTATTAGGTTGCTGCTCTTTGTAAGGTAAGAAATTTCATCGTCCACTGGAGAAAGTTCACAGGCCAGAAGGAAAAACGCAGAAGTCAGAGATGTGAGAACATCTACTTGGCAAGGTCTGACTTCTTCATGGCATGCTCAGGTTGGGGTCTCATAATTTCTTTAAACTGAATTCCACTCAATGAACTAATTAGATAAATTAATTTAGCTAATTATTTCAACTGACTAATAAATTAATACAATTAAATGATTGATTTGGGGTTTTAGATGCATTATATGTTTATGAGTGTCTTGACTGATTAGATGTATGTGTGCCCTATGTATGTCTCCTGCCTGCCATGGTAAGAAGAGAATGTCAGATCCCCTGGGGCTGGAATTAAGAATAGTTATGAACTACCATGTAGATACAGGTACCCCAGTACTAACAAGAGCAACTATTACTATTAAGCACTTAGTCAACTCTCTAGCTCCAATTTAATTTCTTAAATATTTAGTTTCTATATTTTAAGATAGAAGCAGATATACACACTCACACACACACACACACACACACACACACACACACACACATACACACACACACACACACAGAGAGAGAGAGAGAGAGAGAGAGAGAGAGAGAGAGAGAGAGAGAGAGTGAGAGAGTGAGAGAGAGAGAGAGAAGAGGGAGGGGAGGAAGAGAGCAAGGGAGAGGAAGAGGGAGAGGAAGAGGGAGAGGGAGAGGGAAAAGAGACTGACTGCTCATGTTCCTGGCATCAACTTTTGAAACCTTAAAACACATCCCCATATATATATATATATATATATATATATATATATATATATATATATATACTTCCTTCAACAAGGGCACACCTATTCTAGGAAGCCCACAGCTCATCTTTCAAATCCTTTCTTAGTTGTGACCAGTTCCTGATGATTAAATATTCAAATATATGAGGCTATAGCAGCCACTCTTTCTTAAACTACAACATACCAAACCCCTTTCCTGAAGTGGAAATGTCCAATGTGAATTTACAACCATGGTCCTCAGTGATGGCCAGCTCTGCATGAAAAATAAACA
Source organism: Micromys minutus (assembly GCF_963924665.1). Taxonomy (NCBI): domain Eukaryota; kingdom Metazoa; phylum Chordata; class Mammalia; order Rodentia; family Muridae; genus Micromys; species Micromys minutus. The sequence goes on along the minus strand of NC_137979.1, from coordinate 39,845,599 downwards.
GAAACCAAGGCACAAGCCCTCTACATGTTTTCTGATTCTCTGTTATTCACTGTACCTGTGCTTTAAAATAAACTATTTATTTTACTGAGAAACATGACCTTGTGATATAAGACTTATCTCACATACTTGGAAATAACAATTATTTTAGTTGGCATGAAGTAATAATTATTGTCTGAAGTAGCCATACATGTATATGCAGCCCAGTTCCTCCAGATCCAGTGAGTATGCATGCTATAAAGGATGAAGGTGACAGTGCTTTCCCAACAGCTTCCTCTTTAGGGTTTGCATTCCAGTTGTTAGAAAATGGGACAGATACTCAGCCTCACTGTGTATACTATGCTTCTGTGGTCCTCCACCATGGACATTCTCTTTTCCTCCCATTTTTTATTACAAAGATCCAATCAGAACCTCACCCCAGATATATTTTTCTTATAAAATTTCATATTACATCTAACTCATCTTCCTTTAGAAGCTTTAAATTTTATGTTGTTTCAGAACTATCTGTATCTACTGATAATATAATTTAATTAACTTTGTATTTTAATATAGTATTAAGCTGTGTTTCATAAAGATAGGAACATAAAAAGCCTAATGTAAGTATTCATGTGTTAGAGAGAAGATGCATAGTAGGTAGGTTACGTATAACTTTGTGAAATGAAGTACAGTACCTTTCACATAATTTTTCCTATTAAAAATTACATTATCAAACATACTGGCTCTGTCTCGTATCTTAACCACCTATGCTGTGTGAGAAAATGTGTGTATTTTCAGAAACTGGAGGCCTTTGATTTACATTTAATCCACTAATGCTTTCTTCATTTACTTCAATAGTAAGTATCCAGGAACTTGGATAATACTGTGAAAAGAGACCAGGCAAGGATAGCCCTGTTCTCTTGGGTATAAGAAGAGGAAGGGAAGTAAGCAGTAGGTGTAAATGTGCATGCTATCTTTAAATCAACTCTACAGTTGCTTTAATGCGTGATCTGGGAAAATTTTAGTGCTGCATTGAGTAAATACTGCAAGACTTGCTCTGCATTTGTAAGCCAAACAATTTTAAAACTTTTATTTAGCATTAATCCTTTAAATAAGATTTTAATACACAATGTATGGCTTTGCACGTGAAAGAACTATTAAAAATATGGCTTAATAGAATTTTGTGGATGATGTCATTTCATCTTCCTTTTCTATGTATACTTTGACCCTTTCATCCCATCCCTCTGTACCCCCCTACCTTTCCTTCCTTTGTTCTCTGCTACCCTTTCTGTGTCCTCTCCATTTCTTTCATTCTTCTCCCCCTTCCTCACCTTTCTTTCACCCCTCCCTCCCTTTCTGTCCTCTGTCTTCATTTACCTTCTTTTCTCACACCCTACTTTCACTTTTAAACACTTGTTTCCTTTGTTCATCCTCTCCACAAACCTGAAAGCACTCTGGCCTCTTCACTCCTTTAGTCCTTGAACTCACTGTATTTCATCGTTGTAAGGAACACCAGCAAGGCAAAAATCAATAAGCTACAGTTCTTCTCGGGGCTGTATGAGTTTTATGAGGCAGATAGACAAAAGCAAACAACAACAACCAAAAGTGTGGCCTTATGGGTAAGGTATGAAAATGGATATATTGCCAGAGACTGAGAACATAGAAGATCAAACACAAGTCCTTGTAAAGTGTGGAGCCCCTTAAGAGGTCAATGGAAAGAACAAAATCACTGAGCTATACCACAGAAGGTTTCACCATTTTTCCAGTTAGCTTGTTTTCTTCCTGTGCTGTGTGTTTTCTCATCCAGGCTTTTTAAAAACTAATTAAACAGAATGACATTAGATTGGTAACTGTCATCATCGATTTAGATCTGAAGGCTAAGATTCAGAACATTCATGTTACTTTCCATAGTCTCATGCAAGAATACAAAGTGTTCTTGTCTTAAATAGTATCAGTCTTGCTAAGTTATGTGCAGTTTTGAGGGACTACATGCTACTTTGTATTTGATGTTACTGAAGACAAAACATAAAGGCATATTTCAGATAAACCTATAAAAAGTAAAATCTGTGCCAGGTTCTGTGTTAATAGTGTACAGGAACCCTCTGCTTCTATCTAAAACATGTATGGCAAAATAAACCATGTAGAAGTATTGACCATTTACTTTAGTTTTCTGTCACTGTAATGGATATCAGAGAATATCAATATCTAATGTAAGGGTCATTTTGAGATCACCTTTAGAAATGTTCCTTAATGCCTAGTTGACTTCTTTGCCTTGGGTCTTCCATGGCATATCATGATGAGACTGGGAAGGAGAGAGAAACGCATAGGATGGAATATTATTATACACCTTGAGAGAATATCTTACCTCAGACGCTCTTACAATTTTTCACATCTAAAAGTCTCCGCTACTCTCTATTATATAGGTTATCAGGCCACTTAAGATGCAAATGACAGGAATTATAAAGTGACTTATTTTCAATAGCAGTGTTAGATGATGAGCTCAGCCAGTCTGGAGCCAACAAACAACTCATGGGAAACAGAAAAGATTTGCAAATCTCAGGTAGATGAAAACTGTGAGATCTACATGGCATACAGGAGATACAGCCAGTGAGTGCTATAGACCAAAGATTTTCATATCAGCATACTTTTGTGTTTTTAATGCTCCTGATGAGTAGAAGCAGAAGATTCTTAAGAAGAGAGAGGTGTTTTGGAGGCAATTCCAACACACAATTCCAAAACATCTTTTGCTCTAGCTGTTTTGATATTGGGTAAATGACTCACCTCTTGATGCATTAAGTTGTTCATTTCTTTACCTGGATTTCTAAACATTTCAAAGGATTGGACAAATTGGCTGTCAATCAAAAGTGCCCTACACATGATATAGGTACTAATTTATCACTGCTTCATCTGAATCCAAAATATCACTGAAGTTTCAAATAATCAAGGGGCAGGGTTGGAAAATCTTATCAGCTATCTTTTAAGTCCCTTCCATTACCACAGTGGGCATATTTTTCAGTCAAATTCAAGATTAAATTTTTGTTATTTTTTCCCCCAAAAAAGCCTGCACTGTCCTTGGCTTGTTTATGAATGTCGTGTTTTGATGTTGGGGTATGTCAGTACCTAAGTCTCTTCTCACTTTTCCTGCTGAGTCCCTGACACTGGATCATAGAACTTTGTGTTTTGTGGATAGCATCTGAGTACAGACAGTGTAAGTACGTTTTCACACTAACCTTCTGGTCTCTAAAACAAGACACCTCTCTTCACTCTTGGTCTTATGGACCTTTAAAGGTAGGGACTTATAAAGCAGAACCTCAAGATAAAATAATAGTGAAGTGAGATTTGTACCTCCACTTAATACAGTTAGGATATAAACTAGCTGACCAGTTGCATTGAGTTGATAGGACAGATTTATTTTACACAGAGCAATTACTGCAGGTGCACAGCAAACCTGTGCCTGTGGTATCTATAAGTTTACTTTCATCTCTGTATGTTCTTTTATGCAGGGTCTTATTTCTATTTTTGCCTCTTGTTTCATGGCGCAACCTTAAATGGCATTGGGACTCTCTCATATGTGCATATGTGAGCCATAACAGCCTTGGGAATCAGCAGGTGGAGTATCAGAGTAATGAGTCCTTACATAACAGTGTAGCATTTGCTGTTCCCAGCAGCTCTGTTCCTTGCTAAGGCAGTGTGGGGAGCAATTACTGCTACCATATAAAGTCTGAATGCCTTAATTATTCTTGGAAAAGACAATTTCAGCGTGCTCATTAAAACCAAAAGTTCTTCTTCGAGGGGCTCTTTTGAAATTGGGACACCGAAGCGGAGTTGGACATGGGCAGGCACACCAGGAGGAAGACACAAGAAAAATAATTTTGATGAGCATCATTGATATAAAACAAACCCCTTTGGGTCAGGTTGTTATGGTCATTATCAGAGAGATCCACTTAATCATAACTCTGATTTCTTTCTCTGTCAGTAACAGAATGGTAAAGCTAAGAATCCATCAAGGACGGCACACGAAAGTCAACAAAACTTTTGGGATTTTTCTGGTGGGCATCATGGATTGAAGTAGAAATTTGTTTGTTTGTTTGTATTTTCTTCTTTTTTGTTCATGTGAAGGTGAGATGTGGTCAGGCTAGGTGTGACTGGCCTCTGGGATTATATAATTCTGGAATAACTTCTGGTAGTTTAAAGATTAAAAAGAAAAATCAATAATAAAATATTAGTCTATCTTCCCTTCCTTCTTTCCTCTACTTTTAATGTTAAGAGTGTTGTGGGTCTAAGGTCTGACAGTAAATTTATATTGTTTATTCTCAGCTAATCCAGTAATAAGAGGGATAGAAGCTCACTCTTCATTTCAACGAATGACAAAGAATATGTTAATAACACTACAATTCTCTTCTTCTTCAATCCCTACTTCTCTGGACTTTTCATCATATTTTAGAGACATTGCTGTAAGTATATGAGCAGATATGAATGAGGGATTTTTGATATAAATAAATATAATGCTAATACCAAATTAGAAACACATGATGATATGTACTTTTACTGCTCAGGTTTGCCCTGGGGAGGAAGGATTTTTTTTTCAATTTAACACATACACACACATGCACACACACAGAGAGACAGACAGACACACACACACACACACACACACTGACTTCTCCGCTAGGCTGTCAGGTGTTAACACTCGAATGAATACATAAATCTTTCTGTAGCGTTCCTTATTACCTCATATCTTCCAATCTTTGAGAAATTAGAACTAAGTTTTCTGAAATCTATAGTCATACATCAAGTCTACAGCCTTCAAATTTAAGAAAAATAAACACTCTGATGGGCCTATGGTATAATTTAACATACACAGTACAATGAGATATCACTACGAAGCATTCATTCACATATTTTTAATATAAACGAACACTTTGGAACTCCACAGACATTAAAGAAATAATAAATGTGAATATGAAGAGTTAAGAAAATAACAATGGGGCTCATTGTTATGGATTGAACAATGAAGTAAGCTTTTTGATATGATTGCTTAGTCACTGTCTGAAACTACTGCAATATATTTGGATTGGATCTTTTTACAGATAAAGTTCTATAAAGTTATGCAATTTTTCAATAAACTCTATGATGCCTGGAAGGTAGATCTGTAGTATGAATTTAGAGATCCCTGCCATACTGTGTTGGTGGTGAGTACAAGATAAAAGAGTTAAAGGGAACAAACTAGTCAGAGATAAAGCTAGAAGCAGAAATCTGATGCCGGGCCTGACAGTAAGTGTCCTTTTTAGTTAATAATCAATTATATATATTGCACCATCTTTCAGGTCCTTTGAGAAAACGAAAAAAAAAAAAAAAAAAAAACAGGCAAGTCACAAATTAGAGAGAAGAAAGTTATATTTCCTTAACAGAAATATGTCAATCAGTTTTTTTCCCTTCAGTTTAAACTAAGAAATTTCTCAAAGGGATTAACATTTTCATCCTGTTTGGCATGGTTCCTAATACCTACAAAGCATTCCCTGCTTTCTGTTTTGGCACAGGGATGATAAATTGGATAAGGTTGGTAGAACTGAGCAGCTGTGCATATGTGATGTGTCATTCTCATGTCCTCAAATACAGTCTTGGGATGTAAATCCCACGTTCTGGTTGAAAATAACTCATCTATTGCAATGCAGGTGTGCCTGTTAAGTCTGACTCATTAATGCATCGCTGTGATTGTCATCTTGTTAGGGGCTTTTGATCACCCTAGAATTTTTGAGGTGTTTGGGATATTTAAAACATTTTCAGTAATTTGGTGTGTGTCTGTGCTCTCCCTTTCCCCCCTGTGTGTGTGTGTGTGTGTGTGTGTGTGTGTGTGTGTGTGCACATATGCATGTGCATGTGAGTGTGTGAATAGTTTATGTTTGTCTGGTGTATATGTACGTATTTGGGAGTGCATTACAACCATTCCCTGTCTGTGGCTCTTTGTTCAGCAGCAGAAGCCTGTGAGCTCTCCTCCATGAGCATTAGGTTGTCATTATTCAGGTCTTGCTAGGCATCCCTATTGTTGAGATTCCAGGCTCTTTCAAAGATAAAAGCCTTTCTCACCCCAGATGCCATGCTGTCCCTGACCTCCCAGCTCTTACAACCTTTCAGTTCTTTACTGAATGACTCCCTTAGATCAAGCCATACAATCATGGTGAATATATTTTTTGATGTTTTTTGTTAACAATTTTCACATTTATGTCTAAAGGGTTATTGGTCTATAGTTGTTTATATTGTTGTATCTTTACCTGGTTTGATATTAAGACACTGTATTTGTGGATGGATATTAGAAATTTTCTTTTTATTTTATTTTTTTAACTAACTTGAGCAGCATTGGTTTTAGTTACTTTTAAAATCTGGTAGAATTCTGGTGTGGATACATCTGGATCTTGGGTTGTTTTTTAAATTTTAATTTAGAAAATTTTTGGCTACTTTAATCTCTTTGCTTGTTATAGTTCTCTTTAAATTATTTTTTATCTTGATTCAATGTAAGTAAATCAGATGTATCTAGAAATTCAGCCATTTTTTTTTAGGTTTTCCAATTTAAAAATTTGAATTTTTTTTTAAACAACTTTATTTTACAAAACAAAGATAAATGTACAGATTTTAAGCATTTTTTGCGTAAAATTATACAATACATTTTTATCAGTACTTTTTTTCAGATTTTAAAATAATTTTTACATAAAACTATATGAATATATTTTTTGAGTCAGTACTTGATTTTTTTAAAGGTTTGATAGAATGCATTGAAAACTTAATAGTTACACTGAGCATAAAGTACATGTAAAACAAAATGTAACATGGAAATATTCAGTGTTTTCTTGTTGTGTAAAGACTTTTTTGTTTTGTTTTGTTTTCTTTATTTCTTGGACTTCATACAGTCTGTGAGTCGTTTCTGGGGCAGTGCGAGCCTCTGGGGTTAGCATCCCACTATTAGTGAATGCATATTATGTCTGTTCTTTTGTGACTGGCTTATCTCACTCAGAATGATATTCTCTAGATGCAGCCACTTTCTTAAGAATTTGGTCAAGTCATTGTTTCTGGTGGCTGAGTAGTATTCCATTGTGTAAATGTACCACAATTTTTGTGTCCATTCATCTTCTGAAGGACATCTGGGTTCTTTCCAGCTTCTGGCTATTATAAATAAAGCTGCTATGAACATTGTGGTGCATATATCTTTGTTGTGTACTAAGGTGTCTCTGGGGTATATGCCCAGAAGTGGAATAGTTGGGTCTTCAGGTAGTATTATGTCTAATTTTCTGAGGTATCGCCAGACTGATTTCCAGAGTGGTTGTATTAGTTTGGAACCCCACCAACAGTGGAGAAGGGTTCCTCTTGCTCCGCAACCTTGCCAGCATCTGTTGTCATCTGAGTTTTGGATCTTGGCCAATCTGACTGGTGTGAGGTGGAAACTCAGGTTTGTTTTGATTTGCATTTCCCTGATGGCTAAGGATGTTGAGCACTTCCTCAGATATTTCTCAGCCATTCGATATCCCTCAACTGAGAACGTTTTGTTTAGCTCTGTACCCCATTTTTTAATAGGGTTATTTGATTCTCTGGTGTCTAGCTTTTTGAGTTCTTTGTATACCTTAGATATTAGGCCTCTATCTGATGGGGAGTTGGTAAAGATCTTTTCCCATTCTGTTGGCTGCCATTTTGTTTTCTTGACAATGTCCTAAGCCTTACAGGAACTTTGCAATCTCATTAAGTCCCATTTGTTAATCTTTGACCTTAGAACTTGAGCCATTGGTGTTTTGTTCAGAAAATTTTCTCCTGTGCCTATATGTTCTAAAGTTTTTTCTACTTTCTCATCTAATAGTTTCAGTGTATCTGGTTTAATGTGGAGATCTTTGATCCACTTACACTTGAGCTTTGTACAAGGAGATAAGAAAGGGTCTATTTTCATTCTTTTGCATGCTGAGTGCCAGTTGGACCAGCACCATTTGTTGAATAGGCTGTCCTTTTTCCATTGAATGTTTACAGCTCCTTTGTCAAATATCAGGTGACCATATATGTGAGGGCTCATTTCTGGATCTTCTATTCTATTCCATTGATCCACATGCCTATTTCTGTACCAGTACCATGCAGTTTTCAGCAAAATTGCCTTGTAATATAGCTTTAGATCAGGGATAGTGATTCCCCCAGATGTTTTCTTGTTATTGAGGATGGATTTCGCTATTCTAGATCTTTTGTTATTCCATATGAAATTTCACATTGATCTTTCCAATTCCATGAAGAACTGTGTTGGAATTTTGATGGGGAGTGCGTTGAATCTGTAGCTTGCTTTTGGTAGGATGGCCATTTTTAATGTTGATCATTCTAATCTATGAGCAAGGGAGATCTTTCCATTTTCTGAGATCCTCCTCAATTTCCTTCTTTAGAGGTTTGAAGTTCTTGTCATACATGTCTTTAACTTGCTTAGTTAGAGTCACACCAAGGTATTTCATAGTTTTTGTGGCGATTGTGAAGGATACCTTTTCCCTAATTTCTTTCTCCACATGTTTGTCCTTTGAGTATAGGAAGGCTACTGATTTGTTTGAGTTAATTTTGTATCCAGCCACTTTGCTGAACTTGTTTACCAGCTGTAGGAGTTCTCTGGTGGAATTTGTGGGGTCACTTAAGTACACTATCATGTCATCGGCAAAGAGTGATGTTTTTATCTCTTCCTTTCTGATTTGTATCCTCTTGATCTCCTTTTGCTGTCTAATTGTTCCAGCCAGGACTTCCAGTACTATGTTGAATAGGTAGGGGGAGAGTGGGCAGCCTTTTCAAGTCCCTCATTTTAGTGGGATTGCTTCAAGTTTCCCACCATTAAGTTTGATGTTGGCTGTTGGTTTGCTGTATATTGCTTTTATTATGTTTAAGTATGGACCTTGGATACCTGTTCTTTCCAGGACTTTTAACATGAAGGGGTGTTGAATTTTGTCAAATGCTTTCTCAGCATCTAGTGAGATGACCATGTGATTTTGTTCTTTGAGTTTGTTTATATGGTGGATTAAATTGATTGATTTCTTTATATTAAATCATCCCTGCATCCCACGGATGAAGCCTACTTGGTCATGATGAATGATCCTTTTGATGTGTTTTTGGATTTGGTTTGCAAGTATTTTGTTGAGTATTTTTTCATCCATGTTTATAAGTGATATTGGTCTAAAGTTCTCTTTCTTTGTAGGGTCTTTGTGTGGTTTAGGTACGAGGGTTATTGTAGCCTCAAAAAATTAGTTAGGTAGTATTCCATCTGATTCTATCTTTTGGAATATTTTGGAGAGTATTGGTGCTATGTCCGCAATAAATGTCTGATAAAATTCTGCACTGAACCCGTCTGGACCTGGGCTTTTTTTGGTTGGGAGGCTTTTGATGACTTCTTCTATTTCTTTAGGTGTTATAGGGTTATTTAGATGGTTTACTTGGTCCTGGTTTAACTTTAGGATCTTGTATCTGTCTAGGAATTCGTCCATTTCCTCCAGATTTTCCAATTTTGTGGAGTATAAGTTTTTGTAATAGGATCTGATGATTTCTTGAATTTCCTCAGTTTCAGTTGTTATGTCTCCACTTTCCTTTCTGATTTTGTTAATTTGTATACTCTCTCTTTGCCCTCTAGTTAGTCTAGCTAGGGGTTGATTAATCTAGTTGATTTTTTCAAAGAACCAACTCTTGGTTTTGTTGATTTTTTTCAATGGTTCTTTTTGTTTCTATTTGGTCTATTTCTGCCCTAATTTTGATTATTTCTTGCCGTCTACTCTTTTTGGGTATATCTGCTTCCTTTTGTTCTAGTGCTTTTAGCTTTGCTGTCAGGTTGCTGATGTAAGCTCTCTCCAGTTTCTTTTTAGAAGCACTTAGGGCTATGAGTTTTCCTCTCAGTACTGTTTTCATTGCATCCCATAGGTTTGGGTATGTTGTGTTTTCATTTTCATTGAATTCTAAAAAGTCCTTAATTTCTTTCTTTATTTCTTCTTCGGCCCTGCTATCGTTTAACAGAGTGTTGTTTAGTTTCCATATGTATGTAGGCTTTTTGTTGTCTTTGTTGTTGTTAAAGACCAGCCTTAGACCATGGTGATCTGAGAGGATGCATGGGAGTATTTCAATCTTCTTATATCGATTGAGGCTTGTTCTGTGTCCAATTATGTGGTCAATTTTCGAGAAGGTTCCATGGGGTGCTGAGAAGAAGGTGTATTGTTTTACTTTAGGATCATATGTTCTATATATATCTATTAATTCTTGTTGGTTCAAAGTCTCTGCTAGTTTTGCAGTGTCCTTGTTAAGTTTCTATTTCCATGATCTGTCCATTGGTGAGAGTGGGGTATTAAAGTCTTTCACTATTATTGTGTGGGGTGAAATGTATTTTTTGAGCTTTAGTAGGGTTTCTTTTATGAATGTGGGTGCTTTTTTATTTGGAGCATATATGTTAAGAATTGAGAGTTCCTTCTGACAGACTTCCCCGGTAATGAGTAAATAGTGTCCTTCCTTATATTTTTTGATAACTTTTGGTTGGAAATTTACTTTATTCGGTATTAGAATAGCCACTCCAGCTTGCTTCTTGGGGCTGTTTGCTTGAAAGTTTTTCTCCCACCCTTTTACTCTGAGATTGTGTCTGTCTTTGTCTCTGAGATGAGTTTTCTGTATGCAACAAAAGGCTGGATTTTGTTTATGTATCCAGGCTGATAGCCTATGTCTCTTTATTGGGTTGTTGAGTCCATGTATGTTAATAGATATCAAGGAATAGTTGTTTCTGTTTCCTGCCATTATTTCTTTTGTGGTTTGAGTTGTGTCTGTGTCTTTTTCTTCTTTTAGTTTTCTTGTTTAGGAGTTTTCTTGTTTTTACTAGGCTGTATTTTTCCTCATTGTATTGGGTTTTCCACCTATAATTCGTTGTAGTGCTTGGTTTGTGGTCAGATATTGTGTAAATTTTGATTTGTCTTAAAATATCTTCATCTCTCCATCTACGGTGATTGATAGTTTTGCTAGGTATAGCAGCTTGGGCTGGCACTTGTGCTCTCTTAGGGTGTGCATGATGTCTGTCCAGGCTCTTCTAGCTTTCATAGTCTCTGTTGAGAAATCGGGTGTGATTCTGATTGGCCTTCCCCTATATGTTACCTGACCTTTTCCCCTTACTGCTTTTAGTATTCTTTCTTTGCTTTGGACACTTAGTGTTTTGACTATTATGTGTCGGGAGGTATTTCTTTTCTGGTCCAATCTATTTGGAGTTCTGAAGGCTTCTTTTATGATCGTGGTCATCTCATTCTTGAGGGTAGGGAAGTTTTCTTCTACGATTTTGTTGAAGATATTTACTCTGTCTCTTATTTGATACTCTTCTTTCTCTTCTATTCCTAGTATCCTTAGGTTCAGTCTTCTCATTGTGTCCTGGATTTCCTGGACATTTTGGGTTAGGAGCTTTTTTGTTTTTTGCATCTTCTCTGGCTGTTTTGTCTATGTTTACAATATTGTTTTCTTCCTCCTAGATTCTCTCTTTGTTCTCTTGTAATCTATTGGAAATGCTTGCTTCTGTGACTCCTGATTTGTTTTTTAGGTGTTCTACCTCTTTATCTCTTTTAGTGTTTTCTTTATTGTGTCAATTTCCATTTTAAATTCCCCCTTCCATTCCTTCATCTCTTTGGTTGTGTTTTCCACTAGTTCTTTGAGTTTTTTGAGTGTTTTCCTTGTTTCCTCTTTAAAAGCTTCTGAATCTTTTTGCTTTTCCTCCCGTTCTTGTTTAAGTATCTCTATCAGCTTTTTGAGGTATGATTTCAGGTCTGCGTCTTCTTTTTGGAGTGTTTGGCATTCAGATGTTTGCTGTTATGGGAGAGCTGGGTTCTGGTGCTGCCAGGTTGTCTTGGTTTCCTTGGGATATACTCTTTCGCTTTCCTCTTGCCATTTTGTTGTCAGTGATATGTTCTCGCCTTTCCCTTGTATCTGGTTTGTGTCCCTGGATCTCCACTGATCCAGGTGGCAGATGGGCCGAGCCCTGTTCTATGCCTCAGAGTCGCCGGGTGGGAACAGAAGTTCCAAAGTTCTGTTCCTGGTACCTGGATCAGGCAGGTCGGAGTGTGTGCTTTGCATGCACACTCCGCAGAGTTCTCTCTGCTCCCTGGCTGCCTAGCTCTCCTACTCACCAGTTTTTCAGTCTTTATGAGCTGCTGGTCCGGGTGGCAAATGGGCCGGGCTCTGTTCTGCGCCCTGAAGTCGCCGCCAGGTGGAAACAGAAGTTCCAAAGTTCTGTTCCTGGTCCCTGGATCAGGCAGGCAGGGCAGGGGGGGGGTGCACTTTCCGTGTGCACTCCACAGAGATCTCTCTGCTCTCCGGCCGCCTAGATATCCTACTCACCAGTTTTTCAGCCTTTACGGGCTGCCAGTCCAGGTGGCAGATGGGCCGGGCTCTGTTCTGCCTGAATTTTGTTTTTTTCCTAACTTTATTTTATTTAGAAGTGTGTTTTATCTACATGCTGAAGTCAGAAAAGAGCAGTGGATTCCTTGGAAATGAAATTAAAGATGATTGTGCTGGGACTCAAACCTGGGCCTTCTAGAAGAGCAGCCAGAGTTCTTGACCTCTGAACAATCTCTTCAGCCCACAAAGTATGGATTTTAATGTAGTATTCTCTTATAGCTTTCTGAAATTCATTTGTATCTATTGCTCTCTTGTAAAGTGTTACTCTTCAACTCTTAAGTTTGTTAGTTTGGTTTGTTTCTCTTTTAGTTAATTCAGTATAGGGAGTGTCAATTTTGCTTATGTATTCAGAGAGACAACTTTTCTATTCTTTGATTAGCGTTTCATTTAACGTTTTGTTTTCACTAGTGTCTGTCTTAGTAGTGATTTTTTTCCCAGTCTACAGTTTTTGTGCTTCATTTGTATTTTTTCAAAGCCTTAAAGTACATGTTGAGTTGGTTATTTGTGCTGTTTCTGTCCGAAGTTGAAAGAGAATCACTGTCTCTATTTGCATAGTTACTGAGAAGTCCACTGATTCCGATAGGCAGTTCCAATCAAGTGCTGACATCAACAACTCTGTGTAAGCTACAGAAGTCACACAATCAAACCCAAAGAATGGGAAAATTTGGGAAGGGACAGATAGGGACAGAGGACATGGATAGGTATGTGAGTTTAATAAAAAATTGTGTGGAGCAGAGAAGACTCAGCATATGCTACATAAATATCTGAAATTGTCAAAAAATCAATTACTTAATGAAACGAAACTTTAATTTCTGTGGGCATTAACTGTTGTCATCAGAGATCCTACCTTTAGTTATATGCCTAAATTTAATTTTTAATACGTAGAAATATTTTTCAGTCATCTCAGTAAATCTAGTAGCTACATTTTCTTATAGATTTTTACAAATTCTACATGAATTTTTTTATTTATGGTTTTATCCTAACTCAAAAACAATGTGTATTTTCTGGAGGTAGTGCTACTTCTAACCCTATGTTATTTAAGTATTATATATATATATATATATATATATATATATATATATATATATATATATACAATATATATATATATTTATTTTAAATGATTGGTCTATGATAACGTACAAGTAATGTAGATACCCACTGAGGCCAGAAGAAAGCACCAAATCCCCTAGTTAGAAATATAGCCGTCTTATTTGTGATTGCCAGAAACTGGAAATAACCCAGATATTCCACAACTGAAGAATGGATACAAAAAAAAATGTGGTTCATTTACAAAATAGAATAGAACTCAGCTAGTAAGAACAAGGGCATCATGAGTTTTTCTGGAAAATGGATGGAACTAGAAAATATCATTCCAAGTGAGGTAACTCAGACCCAAAAGGACATGCATGGTATGTACTTACTAATAAGCGGATATTAGTCAAAAAAGTACAGATTACCCAGGATACTATCCACAGAACTCAAGAAGGTTAACAAGCTAAAGGGCCCAAGTGAGGATGCTTTAATCCCACTAGAGAGGGAGAAGAAAGCAATCACAGTGGGAAGAAGAAGGGAGGGACCTAGGTAGGAGAGGAGATAGGGAGGGGAAGGGGAAACAAGATCAGGTATTGGGTAGGGGGCAGGAGTGAAGCCCTGAGGGCCAGCAGAAAGAATGGAAACAAACAGGCAACCTTGGGAGGTAGGAGGTGAGGGGACCCTCTAGAATGTACCAGAGACCTGGGAAGTGAGTGCTGATCAGGATGAAAGAGGAGGGACCTTAGATGAAATGCTCTATAATGTGGAAAGGGAGTCACCCTTTGCTGCTCTTCTTGCTTGTCCTTCCAGTCAGTTAGAATTACCTACATATGCCACACATGTGCTGTGAACATTCATAGAAACATTCATAGATAATATCTGTTCTTAATCACACTCTGTAGAATAACCACTGTGGGATTACCTCCCTCAGCCTGGTTTATTCCTTGAGGCTTTTGATGAATATCAAATTCCAAACACAGATTTCCTATCTCCTGTATCCTGTTGGCAATGGTCCCTTAGAGCTATGCACATTTCAGTGTGGACTTCACTCTAATTTCCTTAAGGGTGGGGGCAGGGTTCCATTTTCCTCTGAGAGCCCGGACTGGAAGAAAATGCATGGTAAATGAATCACAGAAAAAATTATTGAATTAAATTGATCTTCAGTTATAAAGCACACATTGCTGCAAAAATTGTTTCAAGTTATTATAAAATTGCAGGCCTCAAGCACATAAAATAAAAGTACATCTGTGGCCATTAGATAAAATAGACAAATCTGTAAATAGATACCATACAATAGCTATCTTGTTGCATTTCTCATTGCTTTTAAAGAGTATATTGCTTAACTGTAGAAGGCAACATAATAGAGAAATGTTCCACTCGTTGCCTCCCATTTGTGTTTTGGTCATTGAAGATAAACCACTGGAAAAATGGCAGCAGTGATAATAAAACCATTGAGCCTAAAATGACCAGGGTGTATGATCACAAATGCTGCAAGCCCCATGTTTCCAATGATACGACTAAAAAATGATACTCTGATATGCTGTACAATTTACCTTGAAAGTTTAAAGTTCCAAAGGCATAATGAACAATGAAGTATGAAGGTTTTAAACTCACAAAGCCAACACAAATTATATGAATACAAGAGGGGATCTTTTAGGGAAGAGAAGACAGGGGTTTGAAGAAATAGTAGAACATAGGGAGTTGATAGCACCAGCATATGTTATATATATGATTGATATTACCAGGGGCACTTTTAATAAAATTACAATAAAAATTACAGTCCATAATAAGAGGAGGAGATTTTAATCACTTTTATAATTTTCATGCTGAATTCTATGTCATCCTACTTCAAATTTTAGCCAGTTTTACAAATCATTGTGCAGAGGGTCAGAGAAACTTTAAAAACCAGGATCTTCTCACTGTTTACATTTTTAATTCCTTTAAGTACTATTATGGGATATAAAATGCACCATGGGCCCTTTATAGCTACATAAATGTTATGGGTTAAATTGTCCAAATGTATATTGCAATGACTCTACACAATGGAGGCTGTCTATTTGTGTAGACTATACAAACATGGTGCATGTCAAGTCAGGAGTGCTGTTAGTACTGGTAATTACAAATTCACTTTTATTCAAAGCGCAGCAGTTTTAAGATGACAATTTTTATGGTTTCTGACAAAAAGTAGGGCCAATTGACAGGAATCACTGGCTTAAGGCCTTTGCCATTTATTCCAGCATGACTTGAGCCCCATCTAGGGCCCAACACAGATGGAGAAGAGAGGCAGAAAACTCACTCCTGTAAATTATGAATATGCATGTTGGATAGCTATCAGTCCAACCTTTACATTATTAATATACACATAGCAACACAAGACAAAATAATAACATTTTTGCCCATTGGTTTTCTACCCTGCTAAGCATATAGAGGATAAAGATTGGCAGTTGTGAATTTCACACAGCGATGTATTTAATCAATGGCTGACACTGCCTGGTGGGCATTTGGGAAATGCTAGATATTGAAGTCTTACAGAGTTTCAAAGCTGGACATGTACTTTATGATACTTTCAGTGCCCACTTTTAAATTTTCATGAAATACAAAATTTTTACACTCACTTCTCATCTTTGGTAAAAGTAATTTGGCCTTGTACAACATAAAACTCACTGATTCCCCTTGGCCTACCAATTTTTCTTCTTTTAATCTTGTGACATGAAAGAAGATTAGTAAGATAAACGATTTTGTAATAATTATCAACAAAGACAAGGTGGCATCATGTTATGTGGTACTTTGTGTATAAGTAATTATACTCTATGAAATTTTATAGCCCATTTAAACATTTTATGTGTTATTATGATATTCTAATGCTGACTTCAAAAAACTGGCCGTATAAAAAGTTGGCATTTGGTACTTCTACATCTATTCTAAATTAATGTACTAAGGAAATGCTTGTGGAAGTCAGAGATGCTCCTTCAGTTTGAACATATTTTAGCTGGTTTTATCACTCAAAAATAATGGGCACCATCAACTATAAAATAGCTTTATACCATATATTTGTTGTTTCTGATTTAATGGCCTTCTTACTTTCATTTTATTTAGCTATTCTCTGATGATATATGAGACATTGCACTTCCTTATTCTAACCTTCTGTGGAAAGACAGGCAAATGAAGTCATTGTCTATCCTGAAATCTGACACATTGATGGTAACTAAAAAAAAAAAAAAAAAAAAAAAAATGTTTAGTTGTGTTATTTGCATTGATAGTGTTAAATTATGCTTTTTCTTTTTCTTCTTTCTTTCTTTTTTTTTTTTTTTTTTTTTTTTTTGATGGCAACTTCAAGAATATGGTGAAAGCCTAATAAATTTGTTCATACCAACAGATCTGATATCCATCTAGAACACAGTTACTACCTTTTATCGTTCTACTACTAAAATATTTTATTTACGTTAACCCGGTCAATTAATTCCCTTCTCCTTAAGAGATGTTATGGATTCACCACTTTGAAATATCAACACTGCATTGCCTGTATATTCACTTATATAATAATAATTAGTAAGTAATCCACAGTTACTTTGCATATATTTTAAAAAATTAAATAACCCAGTTGTTCAATAATAGAGAATATAATACATTAGAGATAAAAATAAAATAGAAAATAATGCAGATTTTTTTCCTCAACTAGAATTTAGTTGATATATTTGTTTATTGTATACATATGTGTTTATGGAATGTGTGTGTGTGTGTGTGTGTGTGTGTGTGTGTTTACTTACCTTTTTCTACACATGCTAGAATTTAAATGGGAGTGTCTCTCTCTATTATTCATCTTATTCTTTGAAAATAGCTTATGATTGGGTAGAGTGTCTTCTTTGCCTATCTTATGGAATAGTTTGAAGGGTATTGGTATTAGATCTTCTTTGAAAGCCTGATAGAATCTACACTAAAACAATCTGGCCTATGATTTTTGGGGAGGGAGACTTAAAATGATTGCTTCTATTTCCTTGGGGGTAATGGGACTTTTTATATGTTTTATCTGTTCCCAATTTATCTTGGTATTTCGTATCTGTCTAGAGAATCATCCAATTTGTTCAGTATAGAGTTTTGTAATAGGATCTGATTATATATTTTAATTTTCTCAGATTCTGTTGTTATGGCTCCCTTTCCATTTCTTAGTTTCTTGATTTAGATACTGTTTTTGTATTATTTGGTGAGTATGGCTAAGGGTTTTTCTATCTTTTTGATTTTATTAAAAAAAAAAACAGCTTCTGAATTTGTTGATTCTTTGTGTGTTTTTTTTGTTTCTCCTTGGTTGATTTCAGACCTGAGTTTGATTACTAACTGTTCTCTACTCCTCTTGGGTGTATTTACGTTTTTGTTGTTGTTCTAGAGCTTCCAGATGAGCTGTTAAGATGCTTGCTTATGACTTCTCTAATATCTTTATGAAGGCACTCAGAGCTATGAGTATTTATTTTAGCACTGCTTTCATTGTGTCCCATAATATTGGAAATGTTGTGCCTTCAT
The DNA here is from genome assembly GCF_963924665.1 of Micromys minutus. NCBI lineage: Eukaryota > Metazoa > Chordata > Mammalia > Rodentia > Muridae > Micromys > Micromys minutus. The sequence goes on along the minus strand of NC_137979.1, from coordinate 39,827,671 downwards.
TTTCACTGAATTCTAAAATATGTTTAATTACTTTATTGTTTCCCTGACCAAGTTATCATTGAGAACATAGTTGTTCAGCTTAAATGTGTATGTGAGATTCCTGCTGTTTTCATTGCTATTGAATACAAGCCTTAGTTCATGGTGGTCTGATAGAACACATGGGATTAATTTAATGTTGTTTTATCTGTTGAGGTTTATTTTGGGTTCCAGATTTAACTTTGGTACCTGGTATCTGTCTAGAAAATTGTTTATTTCCTCCAGATTTTCAACTTTTGTTGAGTATAGGCTTTTGTAGTAGGATATGATAATTTTTTTGAATTTCCTAAATTTCTGTTGTTATGTCTCTTTTTTTCATTTCTGATTTTGTTAATTTGGATACTGTCTCTGAACCCTCTCATTACTCTGGCTAAGGGTTTATCAATCTTGTTGATTTTCTCAAAGAACCAACTCCTGGTCTTGTTTCTTTGTATACTTCTTTTTGTTTCTACTTGATTAATTTCAGCCCTGAGTTTGATTATTATGTGTTGTCTATTCCTCTTGGGAGTAGTTGTTTGTTTCATGATCTGGAGGTTTCAGGTGTTCTGTTAGGCTATTAGTGTATGCTTTCTTCAGTTTCTTTTCTGAGGAACTCAGTGCTATGAGTTTTCCACTTAGCACTACTTTTACTGTGTCTCATAATTTTGGGTATGCTGTGTCTTCATTTCATTAAATTCTAAAAAGTCTTTAATTTCTTTTTTTATTTCATACTTGACTAAGTTATCATTCAGTAGAGCATTGTTCAGCTTCCAGGTGTATGTGAGATTCCCATTGTTTTTGTTGATGTTGGAATCCAGCATTAGTCATTGGTAATCTGATAGGATGCTTTGGGTTATTTCAATTTTCTTATATTTGTTGAGGCCTGTTTTGTGACTGGTAATATGGTCAACTTTAGAGAAGGTACTAGGAGGTGCTGAGAAGAAAGTATATTCTTTTGTTTTATGATGATATATTCTATCAATATCAGTTAAATCCCTTTTTTTTAGAACTTCTGTTAGTTTCACCGTGTCTCTGTTTAATTTCTGCTTCCATGATCTGGTGAAAATGGGATCTTCAAATCTCATATTATTATTGGGGGAGGATCAATGTATACTTTGAACTTTAGTATATTTTCTTTTACAAATTGGGATGCCATCGCATTTGGGACATAGATGTTTAGAATTTAGAGTTTATCTTGGTGGATTATTCCTTTAATGTGTATGTAGATACCTTCCCCATCTTTTTGTTAACTTTTGGTTGAACCCATATTTTGTTAAATATTAGAATGGCTACTCAAGCTTTTTTCTTGGGACCACTGGAAATATTTTTCTCATCCTTTTACTTTGAGGTGATATCTGTGTTTGAGTCTGAGTTATGTTTCAGGTATGCAGCAAAATGTTAGACTCATTTCATAGTCTGTTTCTATGAAGCCACAGTTATACTGATAACTAAACCACGAAAAGTTGCACCAAAGAAATAAAACTACAGAACAATTTCCCTTGTTAATAAATATAGAAAAATTTCAATAAAATTCTTGCAAACCAAATCCAAGAACACTTTAAAATAATCATCCACCATGATCAAGTAGGATTCATGCAAGGTATGCATAGATTGTTCAATATATGGAAATCCATCAATGTAATCTACTATTTAAACAAACACAAAGGAAAAAAATAAAACACATAATCATCTCATTAGATTCCTAAAAAGCCTTTGACAAAATAAAATACCCCTTCATGTAGAAAAGTATTGAAGAGATCAGGAATTTAAAGTGTATACCTAAATATAATATAAGCAACATACAGCAAACCAGTAGCCAACATCAAACTAAAAGGAGAGAAACTCAAAGCAAACTCAAAACTCTTATAATCAAGAAAAGGACAAAGCTACCCACTCTCTCCCTAACTACTAAATATAGTACTCTAAGTTCTAGCCAGAGCAATTAAACAACAAAAAGAGATCAAAGAGATACAAATTGGGAGGAAGGAAGTCATGGTATCACTATTTGGAGATGATGTAATACTATACATAAGCAACATCAAAACTTCTACCAGAGAGCTCCTATAGCTGATAAACAACTTCAACAAAGTTGCTGAATATAAAATTAACTCAAAAAAAATCAGTGCCCTTCTTTCACTCAAAATATAAAAAGACTGAGAAAAATTAGAGAAACAATATCCTTTACAATAGTCACAAATAATATAAAATATCTTGATGTGACTCTAACCAAGCAAGTGAAAGATCTCTATAACAAGAATGCCAAATCCTTGAATAAAGACATCTAAGATACCAGAAGATGGAAAGGTCTCTCATGCTTATGCAATGGCAAAATTAATATAGTAAAAATGATTATTTTACTAAAAGCAATCTACATATTCAATTCAATAACCATCAAAATTTCAACCCAATTCTGCATAGAGTTAGAAAGAGCAATTCTCAAATTAACTTGAAATAACAACAACCTAGAATAGCAAACACTATTCTCAACTATAAAAGAACTTCTGGGGGAATCACCATCCCATATCTCAAGCTTAATTATAGATTTAAAAAAAGCTGCATGACATTGTTACAGAGATAGGCAAGTAGAGCAATGTAATAAAACTGAAGACCCAGAAATGAACCCACACAACTATGGTCACTTGATTTTTGACAAAGAAGCTAAAATCTCCAGTGGAAAAAAGACAGCATTTTCAACAAATGCTGGTAGTTCTACTGGTGATCTGTATGTAAAAGAATGCAAATTGACCTATTCTTATCTTCTTGTACAAAGATCAAGTACAAGTGGACTAAGCACTTCCACATAAAACCAGATATGCTGAATCTAATAGAAGAGAAAGTGGGGAAGAGCCTTGAATACTTTGGAACAATGAAATATTTCCTGAACAGTATACCAATGGCTTCTGCTTTAAGAGCATTCATCTACAAATGGGGCCTCATAGAATTGAAAGGCTTGTGTAAAGGAAAGGACACTGTCAATAGGACAAAATGGCAACCCACATATTCAGAAAAGATCTTTACTAACCCTACATCAATTAGAGGTCTATTATCCAAAATATACAAAGAACCCAAGAATGTAGACTCCAAACAACAAAACAACCATATTAAAAAGTTTAGCACACAGCTTAATAGAGAATTCTCAACCAAGAAATCTCAAATTTCTGAGAAGAATTTTAAAATATGTTCAACATCACTTGTCATCAGGAATATAAAAATCAAAAGGACCCTGAGATTCCACCGCACACCAGTCAGAATGGCTAAGATATAAAAAAAAAAAATCAGTTGACAGCAGATGTTGGCAAGGATATGGAGAAAGAAGAATACTCCTCTATTGCTGGTGAGATTGCAAGCTGGTCAAACTACTTTGAAAATGAATCTGCTGGTTCCTGAAAAGACTGGAAATAGTTCCATTGAGGACCAAGCTATTCCACTCCTGGGCATATACACAATGATGCTCCAACATATAACAAGGACACATGCTCCACTATGTTCACAGCAGCCAAATTACAGTATCCAGGTATTAGAAACAACCCAGAAATCCCTCAACAGAAGAATGAATACAGAAAATGCCATACATTTGCACAATGTTATAATACTCAGCTATTAAAAACAACAACTTCATAAAATTCTTAGGAAAATTGATGGAACTAGAAAATATCAACCTGAATGAGGTAACCAAGACACAAAAGTAAACACATGGTATGTACTCACTAAAAAGTTGATATTAGTCCAAAATCTTACAATGTCATAATAGAACCCACAGAATATATAGAGCACAGAAGGAAGGAAGACCAGGGTGTGGATGCTTTAGTCTTGCATTGAGGGGAGAACAGGATTATTATGGGAGGTGGAGAGAGAAGGGGACTGTGGATGGAGAAAGGAGGGGGAAGAAATAAAGGTGACAGTATCAGGAGTCATATAAAATATGAGAGAGATACAAGGGATTGGGAAATGGAACAAAAACATATAATGAGGAAGATGAGGAATTTAGGATAGAGACTGGAGAGTCCTAGACACCAGAGACATTTGAGGTTCCCAGGACTCAATAGGATGACTTTAGCTGAAGTACACAGAGGATGGGATGATATAACCTGGTGAGACCACATGCAGTAGATAGGCACTACTATACCGGTCAAGGGATGAGGTCACCCACCCATCTCAAAGATTTTAACCCAGAAATGTTCTTGTACAAAGGAAGGAAGGAACCAAAATGGACCAAAGACTGAAGGAAGTGCCAACCAGGGACTGCCCTATCTAAGGGTCCATCATATCTGCAGACACCAAACCTAACACTGTTGCTATGATCAAGAGGTGCTTACTGACAAGAACATAGTATAGTGGTTCCTGAGGAGGTCTGGCCAGTAACTGACCAGTGCAGATGTGGATGCTTGGAGCCAAGCTTCAGGTGGAGTTTGGTGAATCAATGAGAGATTCATGTCTCCCCCCCCCCCCACATATGAATGGCCTTTGCTGACAGCAATGGGAGGGGAGGCTCTTGTTCCCTGGGAGGTTCGATGCCCCAGCAAAGAGGAATGCTGAAGCAGTGGGGTGAGAGAATGTAGGTGGGTGGGTGATCACTTTCATATAGGCAAAGAGGGTGGAGGCTGGGTCGGGAAGGGAAAGTGATAGAGGTGTAACCAGGAAGTGGGATATGATGGGATGGGCATTGGTGGATGTGGTAACCAAGAATTGAGATATCATTTGAGATGTAAATGAATGTAATTATTAACAAAAAAAGACTCTTATGAAAACTAATGTTTGACTTTTCATTTAAACTATATGGCCAATAAGCTCCAAAAGTCTTTCATACTCAATGCCCATTTCCCTCTAGCACTGGGGATACAGACATGTCCTGCCACATCAATTTTTATGAGGTATGGGAGATCTGAATGCAGCTCCTTATGCTTGCTCAGCAAGTACTTATCCATTGAGCAATCTTCCAGACCCCAAAAGGACTACATTTGTAAAGAATAATTATAAATTCAAACAGAGGGAGTTAAATAAGAGGGACTCACTAGAAAGATGTTGAAAGACGCGAAAATTGGCAGGTTTCTGCTTTTCCTAAGCATGCAGGAAAAAGGAAGAAGATGAGAATTCATATTAGTCTGTCTGAGGAACTGGGTCTTTATATGGAGCTGAAATTGCTAGTGTGTTAGTTTGTACTTGCTATTAGTACATCACTGATAAAAATGTTATTCATTCTGAAATTGAAAAATATCATTTAACATTGAATACTTATCATTCAGAGAATGATAAAACCAGAGTGAAATACAAAAGCCAATAGAGAAGTAGTTCCTTGAGCCACATACCCAAGAAGGCTATGGCAAGGGAGGCTCTGGCAGTACCTTTGTTAGTGAATTAGAAAATGTATCTTATGCTGGAAAGGTTGTGGAGAAAGAGGAACACTTCTCCAATGTTGGTGAGGTTGTAAACTGATACAACCACTCTGGAAATCAGTCTGGCGATTCCTCAGAAAATTGGACATAGTAATACCTGAAGATCCAGCTATTCCACTTCTGGGCATATACCCCAGAGACACTTCAATATACAACAAAGATACACGCACCACAATGTTTATATTAGCTCTATTTATAATAGCCAGAAGCTGAAAAGAACCCAGATGTCCTTTAATAGATGAATGAATACAAAAATTGTGGTACATTTACACAATGGAGTACTACTCAGCTATCAGAAACAATGACTTAACCAAATTCTTAACAAAATGGTTGCATCTAGAGAATATTATCCTGAGTTAGATAACCCAGTCACAGAAGAACAGACATAATATGCAGTCACTGATAGTGGGATGCTAACCTCAGAGGCTCAGACTGCCCCAGAAGCAATGCACAGACTGTGTGAAGTTCAAGAAAAAAAAAAAGAAAAGAAAACAAACAAACAAACAACAAAAAAAAACCATTATGCTCAATCCTTACACACCAAGAAAATGTTGACTAATTCCGGGTTACATCCTGTTTTACATGTACTTTTTGCTCATTGTAACTAGTAAGACCTTAATGCAGAGTATCAAACCTTAAAAAAAAAAACAGGAAAAAAAAAAAAGCCAAGCATTGACAAAAATGTATTTGTATACATTTATGCAAAAATGTTTAAAACTTTTTTTCTTTTACCTTTTTTAAAAATAAAGTTTAAAAAAATATTTAAAATGTATCTTAGACACACACAAGCAAAGGATATCATATATGCTCCATTTCCTTTTAATTCACAAAAATTAGCAAATGGGTGTCCACATAGCCAACACAAGGGAGAACTCAGGTAATTTTTTTGATCTTATGGATATTAAAGTTATTGTGGTGTTCCCTGTTTTATATGTGGTTAGAGATTATCAATCTTTAATCTAAAAATTGGAGTTACCTCAAGTCACAGTAACATCCATCCAATATGTAATTGGACATTTGTCACTGACATACAGTGTGTATTGGTCAATTTTTAATTAATTGGTCTTATTGGCATGAAATAGAATCACAGGAGAAGACTGTCCAACTAGACAATCTGTCTAGATCAGGTTTCTTTGTGAGACAGTCTGTCTGGGATTGACTTAATTGTTAATTGATGTAGGAAGACCCAACTCATGGTGGGTGGCACCATTACCTAGTGTCTTAGTCAGGGCTTCTATTCCTGCACAAACATTATGACCAAAAAGCAAGTTGGGGAGGAAAGAGTTTAATCAGCTTACACTTCCATATCACTGGAAGTCAGGTCTGGAACACAAGCAGGTCAGGAAGCAGGAGCCATGAAGGGATGTTACTACCCAGCTTGCTTCCTCTGGCTTGCGCAGCCTGCTTTCTTATAGAACCCAGGTCTACCAGCCCAGGGATAGCACCACCCACAATGGGCCGAGCCCTCTCCACCAGGGTCACTTGTTGAGAAAATGGCTTACTCCTGGATCTCATGGATGCATTTCCCCAACTGAGGCTCCTTTCTCTGTGATAACTCTAGCTTGTGTCAAGTTGACACAAAACCAGCCAGTACACCTAGCTTGTACCTTTCTGAACTCTATGAGTGTGAAGAGAGCTAGTTGAGTGTAAGCAGTGAGCAAGCATGCAGCATCGGTACAGTTGCTTCTTTCTGTTCTGTGCCAGTGACAGACTATCTGCTTGAGTTTCTGCCTTGACTTCCCAAGAATAAAGGACCTATTGCACAACTATAAACCAAAGAAATAATGTTCTCCCCTAAAGAGAATAGTCACAGTTTTACCCATTTGAGTTTATTTCATTCATTCATAATGATTTGAAATAGTTTTGCATACAAAGGAGGAAAACTAGTGTCCAGAACAATATACTGAATAGTCAATGCAGTGTTTTTACAACGGCTTTATAGACAGAATAATCTGAGCCTTAGAATGCAAAGACCAAATTTGTTAGTTCTCTGGTTAAATTAACAAAGAATTTCTTTATATATTTATAATATAAATTTCTCTATTCCTTCATTTTCAACCTGGTTTTCTTTCAATCCAATATGTTATATAGCTTTAGCCAAAGCATCAATGGATGAAAAACAACAAAACCACAAACTGTGTCAACTTATTGAAGTAGATCAAAGACAGATAGCTGTGAAGCAGCTAATTAAAATGAGCTGTTTTCATTTGTCAGCTCCATGCATTATTTACAATTAAGGGTTGTGATCCTATTGAACACTAGTCCCAAGATTCCTCCCTACACCCAGTCAAGGTCAATCACAGAACAGCACCTTGCCAGTTGGAAGATGATTTAATCAAAACTTTTTCATTGTTTCTGGTCTCTGTGTTCAGGCCAAACCCCTGAGCTTCCTGTATGCAAATGTCACCCTCTATTATCTATCTGCTGCTACAGAAAGCGAATGCCTCCCTCTGATTTGAATGCTGGGTGATTGTCCAATGGAGAGGGAATGGGATCTTCTGTAGTTTTCAGACCTTGGTCTCCTGAGTGGTCTGTGAGCTTGGATAAGCAACCTCATGCACGTTTTTAAAAGTGAGTTTCTCAGACAAGCATTAGAAGTGAAAAGAAAATTGCATTTTGGCTTTCTCCAAAATTCTAGTAATTTGTTCTATTGCCACAAAACGTATAGGTTGAAATTCCATGGATAATAGGACTCCATTAATTCAAGATGAAAGAAGAAACAGGGCCCTGCTCATGGACTATACTACTGTTCTTTTGGATGCTTTGGTAAGCTTTACCTTTTAGATAGAAAATTCATAATGTTAATACTTACTAAATCAATATTATTCCTAAATAAAAGAGTGCAATTCAGTTTGTCCTCACAGCATGCATGAGGAAGACATGTCACAAACTAATTTAGCTGATACTACGGTAATTATGGATTTGATCCTGAAAGCCAAATTGCCTTATCTCAATCAACACAAGTTGTTTTTGGTTTGTTTGTTTGTTTCAAATAACATTGTTAGCTTCTTTTAGAAATTATTTTTAATATTTTGAAAGATGCTTATGTGTGTGAAGATGGGAGAGAATGTCCACATGAGAGAAGGTACCTACAGAGGCCAGAGGAAGGCATCTTATCTTCTGGAGCTATGGTAATAATTGATCGTGAACTGTCTGATTTGGGTGCTGAGACCTAAATCTGGGTCCTATGTAAGAGCAGTTCTGGATCTTCACATTCCTAAGGCCTACATTTTTAATCTTAAGAACCTTTTTTTAGAGTCTCCAGAGTCACAAGCCATCCTCCAGGATGAAACGCTTCAATTCAGAGGCAGTTGCTATTCAATGATTATATACTGTGCTTATTCCAAGGTGTGTGTGTGTGTGTGTGTGTGTGTGTGTGTGTGTGTGTGTGTGTGTGTGTGTGTGAGAGAGAGAGAGAGAGAGAGAGAGAGAGAGAGAGAGAGAGAGAGAGAGAGAGAGAGAGAGAGAGAACAGTGAATATTTGCATGTGACTTGCTTTATTGCTAGGAGAATTAATTTTAGGTATTTTTCTGATAATGTGTAGCATTATTTTTCTTCGGGTTAGTATGATTCCAAGCTCCATTCATCAGGCCCCCCCCCCAAAACATCTCTCTCATATTATTTTTTAATAGCTGCTTCTATATCTTTAGGGGATATGGGACAATTTAGATGGTTTACCTGATCCTGATTTAACTTTGGTACCTGACATTTGTCTAGGAAGTTGTTCATTTCATATAGATTTTTCAGTTTTGTTGAATATAAGCTTTTATAGTAGGATCTGATGATATTTTAAAATTTCTTTGCTTTCTGTTGTTATTTGCTATGTCTCCCTCTTCATTTATGATGTTAATTTGGATACTGTCGTAGTGCTCTCTGGTTACTCTGGCTAAGTGTTTATCTATCTTGTTGATTTTCTCAAAGAACCAGCTCCTGGTTTTGTTTATTATTTTGTATGTTCTTTTTTTCTTCTTGCTTGATTTCAGCCCTGAGTTGGACTATTTCCTGCCTTCTACTCCTCTTGGGTACATTTGATTCTTTTTGTTCTAGAGCTTTCAGGTGTGCTGTCAGTCTTCTAGTATATGCTCTCTCCAGTTCCTTTTTGGAGGCACTCACAGCTCTGAGTTTTTCACTTAGCACTGTTTTCATTGTGTCCCATAATTTTGAGTATGTTTTTTCTTCATTTTCATTAAATTCTAAAAAGTCTTTAATTTCTTTCTTTATTTCATACTCAACTAAGTTATTACTAAGTAGAGCATTACTCAGCATCTGTGTATATGTGGAATTCCTGTTGTTTTTGTTGATGTTGAAATCCATCATTAGTCATTGTTGATCTGATAGGATGCTTGGGATGATATCAATTGTTTTTCTATCTGTTGAGGCCTGATTTGTGACTGATTACATGTTCACAATTTTGGAGAAGGTACTATGAGGTACTTAGAAGAAGGTATATACTTTTATTTTAGCATGAAATATTCTATAAATATTTGTTAAATACATTTTGTTCATAAGTTCTGTTACTTTCTCTGTGTCTCTGTTTAGTGTCTGTTTCCATAATCTCTCCATTGATGAGAATGGGAGTATTGAAGTCTCTCACTATTATTGTGTGAGGCACAATCTGTGCTTTGAGCTTTAGTAAAGTTTCTTATATGGATGTGGGTTCCCTTGCATTTGGTGCATAGGTGTTTGAATTAAGACTTTATCTTAATAGAGTTTTTCTTTGATGAGTATGAAGTGTCCTACTTTACTTATTTTTTATATCTTTTGGCATAAAGTTGATTTTATTCTATATTATAATGGCTACTCCATCTTGTTTCTTAGGACCATGTGCTTGGAAAAATTTTTTCCAGACTTTTAATCTGAGGTACTGTCTGTTTTTGTCAGTGAAATGCATTTGTTGTAGGCAGCAAAATGCTGGGTCTTGTTTATGTATCAAGTCTTTTACTCTATGTCTTTTAATAGAGAATTGAATCCATTGATATTGAGCTATTAGGAAAAAGTGATTGTTGGTTTCTTTTATTTTTGTTGTTAGAGGTGGAATTGTTTGTGTGATTATTTTCTTTTGTGTTTCTTGAAAGAAGAATACTTTGTGGTTTTTCTAGGGTATAGTTTCCCTCCTTGTGTTGGAGTTTTCAGTCTATTATGCCTTGTGAAGCTGGGTTTGTGTAAACCTATAGTGCAAATTTGGTTATGTTATGGAATATCCTGAGTTCTCTGTCTATGGTAATTGAGAGTTTTGCTGGATATAGTAACATGGGCTGGCATTTGTATTTTCTTATGGTCTGTATGACATTTTCCCAGGATCTTCTGGTTTTTAGAATCTTGGTGAAAAATCTGGTGTAATTCTGATACATCTGCCTTTATATGTAACTTGAAACTTTTTCCTTACTGCTTTTAATATTCTTTCTTTGTTTTGTGCATTTGGTTTGTCGACAATTATGTGATGGGAGAAATTTCTTTTCTGGTCCAGTCTATTTGGAGTTCTGCAGGTTTCTTGTATGTTCATAGGCATCTCTTTCTTTAGGTTATGAAGGTTTTTCTTTTATTTATAATTTTGTTGAACATATTTACTGGCCCTTTAAGTTGGGGATCCTCTCTCTCTTCTATAGCTATTATCCTTAGATTTGGTCTTTTCATTGTGTTCAGGATTTACTGGATGTTTTGGGTTAGTAGCTTTCCATTTTGCATTTTCTTTGACTGTTTTGTCAATGTTTTCTGTGGTATTTTCTGCCCCAGAGATTCTGTCTTCTATTTCTTGTAATGTGCTGGTGATGCCTGTGTCTATGACTCCTGATCTCTTTCTTAAATTTTCTATCTCCAGCGTTGTATCCCTTTGTGATTTCTTTATTGTTTCTATTTTTAGATCATGGATATTTTTGTTCAATTCTTTCACCTGTTTGCATTTTCTTGTAATTCTTTAAGGGATTTTTATGTTATCTTTCTTTAAGGGAGTTACTTACATTCTTAAAGTACTTTATCATCATCATGAAATGCGATTTTAAACCTTAATCTTGCTTTTCAGGTGTGCTGGGGTGTCTAGTATTTGATGTAGTGGGAGAACTGGTTTCTGATTATGCCAATTAGCCTTGGTCTCTGTTGCTTAGGTTCTTTTCCTTCTTTCTAGCTGGTTATTTCTGCTGTCAGTTGGTCTTGCATTATCTGACTGGAGCCTATCCCTCCTTTGAGCCTGTAATCTTGTAATTTGAGTTGTGTCAGCACTCCTGGGAGACCAGCTCTCTCAGAGCAGGATTTGGGTCCAGATAGCTGTGCCACAGAGACCCCCTGCACAAGGTAACTTACCCAGCATGATGGAGACTGAACTCTATATTCGACTTGAGAAATTAAAAAGGTAGTAGGTAGTAGGAACTTTTTATTAATTACCCCTCCCTTACTTGTGACAAAATACATGATATGAACAGTTGGTCCTTTGCAACAATGGAAGCATGACAGAAATGAAGAACTGAAATTGTGGCTGCCTGGAAGCTGGATGAAGAGAAGAGAGATACAGATAAAGAGAAGGTAAGATGAAACCCCAGCGACCTATTTCCTCAAATGGAGCTCCATCTCCTACTTTTCATGGCCTTGCAATAATGCCTTCACACCAGAAATTCATCAGTGGATTAATCTATTGACTAGAAAAATATTTCAAGATCTAGCCACTTCCAAAGAGTCCATTTGTAGGCATGGAATCCCCCCATGTATGGTACTATTTGGATTAGCTCACATTCAAACAGAGATATTCATACAAAATAAAATTTGCGGGAATGCTGGAAGGCTAGGGTTACAAGCAGTTTTGAGTGGAGATGTCACCACATATCTGAGGTGACTGTGTTTGCAGAATAAAATAGTAACAGAATCACACAGTGGAGGTAAAGTTATTGTGGTAATAAAAACAACCCAGTGGTTCCTCAGAAAACTGAAAATAGTTCTACTGATGACCCAGCTATACCACTATTGGGTATATACCCAAAAGATGCTCCAACATATAACAAGGACACATGCTGCACTATGCTCATTGCAGCCTTATTTATAATATCCAGAAGCTGAAAACAACCCAGATGTCCCTCAACAGAAGAATATATACAGAAAATGTGGTACATTTACACAATGCAATATTACTTAGCTATTAAAAATGACCAGTTAATGAATTGTTTAGGCAAATGGATAGAATTATAAAATACCATCACGACACAAAAGGACACACATGGTATGTACTCACTGATGAATGGATAGCTCCCAAAGCTCAGAATAACCACGATATAACTCACAGACCATATGAATCTTAACAAGAAGAAAGATCAAAGTGGGGATGCTTCAGTCCTACTTAAAGGGAGAAACAAAATAATCACAGGAGGTACAGGGAAGGACCTGAGAGGGAGAGAGGATGGGGAAAAAAAGGGGGGGGGGACAGGATCAGGTATAGGGAGAGACAGGAGAGAAGTCCAGAGGATCAGAAAAAGGAAGGGAAATATGTAGCAGTTGGGGGTGGGGAACTGTGGGGAGCCACTGGAAAGTCCCAGATGCCAGGGAAGCAAGAGTTTCCCAGGACCCAACAGGGTTAACAATAGCTGAAATTCCCAGCAAAGGGGATACAGAACCTGCAGAAACCAGTTCCAGCTATGGCTGCCAGTTGAGGGATGGGCCACCTTCCCATCTCAAAAATTTTAACCCAGAATTGTTCTTGTCTAAAGAAAATGGAGAGATATAATAATGGAGCAGAAACTGAAGGGAAGGACATCCTGAGACTGCCCACCTAGGGATCCATCTGCAGACACCAAACCCAGACACTATTGCTGATGCCAAGAAGCAAGTGGTTGCTGACAGGAGCCTGGTATAGCTGAAACCCGAAAGACTCTGCCAGCACCTGCCTAATAAGGATGCAGATACATTAAACTATTAGACTGAGCCTGGGGACCCCAATGGAAAAGTTAGAGGAAGAAATGAAGGAACTTTAAAGGGATTGCATCCCCCTACAAAGAACAGCAATATCAACTAACTGGACCACCCAGAGTTACCAGGGACTAAACTACCAACCAAAGAGTATGCATAGAGAGATGCATAGCTCCAGCTACATATGTAGCAAAGAACTACTTTATCTGGCATCAGTGGGACTGGAGACCCTTGGTCCTGTGAAGGCTTGATGCCCCAGCATAGAGGAATGCTAGGGCAGTGAGGCTCAAGTGTGTGGGTGGATGGAGGGGGCAAAAAGGAAGGGGATAAGATACAGGAATTTGCTTTGTGGAGGTGAGACTGAGGGGGTACAACATCTGAAATGTAAATATATAAAATAACCAATATAAAAGAGTCATCTTGAAATTTGCATAAAGGAAAGGTAATCAGCATTTCCCATTTATTATAGCACTGTTCAAAGTAGGTAAGATAGGTACACAAGATAAGAGCCTGTTCTATATAGTTTAATATCTATCATAATATCTGTATCAAAAGGAGAATTGTCAATAAAAACAAAACCCTGTCAGTGACAAAAAATAAATAGAATCAGAAAATATTAGCTAAAGTCAAATAATGCAGACACGGAAAAACAGGTACCACACACACTTTCTCATTGTAGTAATCTAACAAAATAATGCCCTGTATGTAGAACACTGTTTACTAGAGTTGAGAAAGGTAGACATGGGGTCAGTAAAGTGAAGATGAGTTTGATTTGATCAGTGTCTTACAATGCTGCAGGTACAGGTTAAGGTGTCAACCCAAATTCTCATTAATATGCACAAATAATACAAGTTAGTAAAAATAAATATTTCCACAGATTCTGTTTCACACATGTTGGCTTACAGCCTTTTACTGTGTTTCTATGGCTGAGTATTAAACTCATACATGCTTGTCCATGAGCGACTCATTTAGACTCCTTTGGAATGAGCATGTATGGTGGGGGTCCGTGATAAGTGAAGGTATCTGACTGCTGAATACAGTGTGATGTGAATTCATACTGGAGAAGGCGATGTTTAGAATGTCTAGTGGAGGATTTGTTATTTTATGGCAAGATTTAGCATTGTTCCATGTCTGAAATTGATTTTCTTTCAGAAATTCTTGTTTCTCAAATCAGTAATGTGAGCAAGTGCATCGTGCCACTTTGATAATGCATAACGTGCCGATTCCACTCCTCAAATGGCACACAGGAGGGAAAAATAAACAATCGATTGTTTCTGACATTTTTGACTACATTTTATATGCTGAGTTTAAGTTACCCAAGGGGGGGAGAAATACATCAAACTGGAGCTTAGTTCCCTTCCTCCCCTGCCTCAAGAGGAGTGAGTTTATTTGTTTAGCTGCTACAAGAGCTGTTTCTTTGGACTACTGCCAAGAAACACGAGGAAAGGAAAAGTCTTCTGTTTCAGATGGAGGTGGCATGTGCTTCCAAACCCTTTATCTTCTCACAGTAAACCCAAAAGTGGACAGTAGTTTAACATCACAAACTGGATGCTAATTTTTTTCATGGATCCTTTACAAAGCTTTGTGATACAGATAAGAAGATAATCTCAATATTACAATTTATTAGTTCTTTTATTATTATTATTATTATTATTATTATTATTATTATTATTATTATTATTATTATTATTATTATTATTATTATTTGTTTTATATCCCATTCACTGACCCCTCCAAGTCAACCTATTCCACAATCCCCTTCACATTCCTTCTCCCCTTCTCCCATTGCCTCGCCCCCACTCTGAAACATCAAGTCTTTTTTACTGAGGCCAGACAAGGCAGTTCAGCTAGAACATATTCCATGTACAGAAAAGATCTTTCGCATTCCAAGAATGACCTATGCTCCTGTAAGTTTCCTCTCACCCACGCTGTGGCAAATAACCCTAACAGCCTCATTGGCCCTATGGTCAGTGCCTTATTGCATGATTGGATATTTAGTTTCTACCCTCCCAAGGAAATGCGATGCTTTACATGTACAAAGAAAACTCCAACAAGCAAAATAGATGCAGATTTGATCATGTTTTTGTCAAACTTATTTTAACATAATATGTATGTCATCTATATTTCTTCGGCAGACATTTGTGCTGCATCATTTAAAGGACATAGTCAAAATATTCATCAACCAGTTCAGAACCACTTTAGCAATCCACCACTGAGACTGGAATATAGCTGTTCATAATCCTTAGGGGGTCACTTATCATTTGTAAAGTACATGTCAAATTCATATTTGTTTGCTCATTGCTAGACTATGGAGAGGGGAAAACACAGGTGACTTACATGTCAATTATGCCTTTTCAAGTCCAGTTTGCTCTCCTTTGTGCTGTCTCTGTTGTATCAACATGCACTTTATGTTCTATCAAAGACAGTTTCATATTTTCTTGTACTTTTAATTGGTTACAGAGCATAATACAATACAATACAACAGTGCTGTACAACAAAATATAGCACCATGCAGTACAAAATCTTTTCAAATTTCTCTTGGATGATACTTTGTATTTTAGGATCAGTATTTTCATCAATATGTCATTTTTCATCCCTCTCTGATATTTCTAGTTAATTAATAACTTGACTGTTTTTAGAATATCCTAGGAGATATGACTGTGTGAGGGTTTCTAGAGTAGATAAACTGGTGGAAAATGATCTGCCCTCAAAATGGGTTCTAATGAGTGGCCAATAACCTGGAGACACAGGCAAGAGGATGTCATAGTTCAAGACCTGTTTGATTTACTTTTTGATTTATAGGTTTGTTAGTGCTACATAGTGAGACCCTGTTTTGAACAAATCAATTAATCAATCAAACAAACAAATACCAAAACCGTATGTATGTGAAAGCGACAAAAGAAACAGAAAGATCTTTTTCAGCATGAAGATTTTTGTGTATTGTACCTCAAGTGCATTGTCTGGCCTCAATAAAATGAGCATCAAAGTGATACAAGAAATATTTAAGCCATTTTCTATGAATTTTAAAATTAAAATGAATATGTCAACATTGAATTCCTAGTCCATTATCACAAAATACGTTTACTCCAGGTGCAATAAGAATTTAGATTCAAATAACCAATGCTGTTGCAAGATTAAGTATAGGATGATAAATATTAGGTAAGTTGGCACTGCTTTCCTGTCCCCTGAAGCCAGATCATTGGAACCAGGAGAAAGAGACATGAATGACTACAGGTGAATTTCCTAGTTCTAGCCTTATGAACACTTTGATTTGTGACTTACAATACAAGCTAAAATTAGGAGTGTTTCTCTTGTAACATCAGAGTTTAGCTGTATCCAATGCCTATAGGAATGCTTTTAAGGTTAATCATTTATGAGACATGCCATATTTGTAAGTGTTTGTTTGCCTGTGCCTCAGGAACTACAGCCAGAGCTCTGGAAAGTTCTTCAGAGTTTGGTGCTTAGTCCCTTAACACAAAAATCCTAAAACTAGCTCATCCTGGTAAAACTTCCCCCCATCTCTTTCTGAGAAAGATCAACATAGGATATGCAAGGTTGCTACATTTGTAAACTGTTCACCTTATGTCCCTCTATGAGTATGGGATTCTGTGAATCTCTGATTACATGCTCTAACACTATAGGACTATAAAAGGAATCAGCCAGTCAGCCCCTCAATTTCCTACTTGGAAAGCAAATGGATGGTTATTGGGACCTATTATAAACTTGCAAGACCCCCCAAACTCTCAATGCCTCCAGAATTATACATTATATTAAACATTACATCTTCTTAATTTCTGTCTTCAAACTATTATGTTAAAACACATTTTATTGAATGAAATGTAATTTAATTAAGTGTCTAAGATGACAGTGTAATGAAAATGTTAGTTTAAAAATATTAGTAGAATTGGGGAAAGTTAGAGAGATTGCTCAAAACTGTGTAATGTTCTTATAGATGACCTGGGTTGCACAAACATATGTAGTTATGACTGTCTGAAATGCCGGTTCCAGGGATTTGATTATTTTTAACTGCTGTAGGCTCCTAAACATGCACACACACACACACACACACACACACACACACACTCAGAGAGAGAGAGACTGAGAGAGAGAGAGAGACAGAGAGAGAGACAGAGAGAGAAGTAATAGAGAAAATAGTTTAAAAGACTATATAAAGCCCAGGCACGCATACACATACATGCACATAATAATGATGAAAATAATAAGAAAAGACATTTTCGTTTGTAAATTTTATAAGTGTACTTAATGCCTTCTGATCAAACATATCTCTCTTTCTCTTCTTTTTAGTTCTTCCCCATCCCTTCCGCCAACCAATTACACCCCCCTCCATTTCATGTGCTATATTTTTTTCATCTGTTAGCTCTACTTAGTACATGTGTGTGGGGCAATCTGCAGCAGCATGGGTAGCCTTTTAGGGTCCATATTCCTGAAGTAAACAAATTCTTTGTGTCTCAGTAGCCATTAATTGCCAATAGCTCTGCAGCTGGATGTAGGACTTTATGAGCCCCTTCCCTCCCTTCCCTATCCAATATCTTATTTTGGTTTAATCGTCTTCAGATCTTGTCAATGAAGTTGAAACCCAAACATAATTAAAAAATAATCACGAAAAACACATTACAAAATAAATGCTCAATTTTTGATTATTAAGAATAAATCTTTCATTGAATTAGTTCATTGAATTCTACATGCTTATGAAAACATAAAACTACAATCTTCATTTTTACTCAAAAATATGAAGAATGATTTTCATGCTGAAGCATTTGTTTGTTTTAAGACAAGGTCTTATATGTCCCATGCTCTGTGTGAACCCCCTATATATCTGAGGCTGGCTGAGAATTCCTGGTTTTGTAGCTTCTATCTATAAAATGTTTGTATAGCCATACCCAGCCAGTGACGTGACCTTCTGCCTAGCACATGAAAGAAGAATATATTTATGACATTTTCAGCATCAAAGCATTGCTGGAAACCATGAGGAAGGAGGCAAAACAGTAGAAATCTTATAAGTAATGTGTAATGTTAAAACTAAAATTAAATGTGTACATTAGTATTACATTCTATGCTACAAATACACTCTACACATGCACACAAACATGGGATGGGATGTTGGAATAGAAAGATAGAGATATGAAAAGTTTGAGAGATAGATAGACAGATTTGATAATTTCTGAGTATAATCAATTTGATTTATGAGAAAAATTGTAAAAAAAATATTAAGTGCCAAAGAAAATTTAATGCATAAAATATTTTCTAGTATATTGGTAAAATAAATTACCTAATAGCCATCTGAAAGAAGATAAGCTTTGCAATAGTTCTATGAAATCATTTATCTAACATATTAGGTACAGAAATAAAGGAATGGAATGTATCCCTACCATGAATATGCAGAACACATATATGTTCATGTATGGAAATAATTTCTATAAGCCATTCTGCATAGGGACACCTTTCTCTAAGAAGACACTACTGAACAAGAACATTCTCTGAAAAAGAACTCTAGTTCTTAGAAGCTGTCGAGGACATCAATAAAGACAGTTTTCATGTGTACTTTCTTCTAATTCTCACATGTTGTTTTATAATTATGAATAATTTATGAAGGATGATTTAAAGATATTTAGTATATCTTCAGCAATGTGTGACCTAGCACTGAGTTCAGGTCATTTGGCTTAGTGGCACATGTTTTTCCTGATGAGATAACATTAAAAATAGGTTATTTAATATCTAGTATTAAATACTAATTAATACTATTTTAAAATCCCAGATTTTAGAAATCCTGTGCTTATTGATGTATAATGTATAAAAATATATTTTAATATACAGTTTAATGATTTTAAACAGAATTGTGTGATTAACACTGGAATGACGATTAAAACCCAGTTATCCCACTTCAATATTTCTTTTAAGAAAAAACCAAATCTCTCCTAGATGCATTCATCAGAAAAGGATGAGGAAACAATAATTACTAATTAGATATCATCAAACACTGAGTAGTTGGGTACACCCACATTTGTTTTTCTGTTACAGCTATAGAAATGATTAGCACGTTTTAAACCTTGTAGATCATACTTTCCATTAGAACTGGATGAAGGCAAATAAGCGATGGAGGGATGGATAAGATCAACGAAGCAGAACAAGTTTAAGATGCTGCCTCACAATTTACCAATGTTTCTATACATTTTAACTTACTTCCACAGAATTAAATTTCTGATAATGAAAGGAACCCACTCACAAAAAGTGTGATGACTGCTCACTAAATTTCAAATACTTGGGTTAAAATTTCAATAATATTCTTCAGTATTTCATAGGTACCTTTGTCCTTTGCTTAGTCCTATCAGGTCCAGTGTAGTTTTGTAATTATTATACAATGTCATTTTCTTCACATTCTACTCTCTCTCTCTCTCTCTCTCTCTCTCTCTCTCTTTCTCTCTCTCTCACTCCCCTTACCCCTCCCCCCTCTCTCACACATGGGAGGGGGCATCTTATTTCATTGTTCTTTTCTTACAGGTCCATTAAGAAAGTAATTGGAGTTTTTTTTTTTTTTTTTTTTTTTTTTTTTTTTTAGAAATCTACCATTTGATTTCCTCCTGTACAGTTCAAACATCTGCTAACTGTGGAATTATAATTTGCTTTGTTTTGGCAAAATTTTCATACAATATTTATGGACTCTAATACACAGCTATTATTTCTTCATTTTAATTTTTGGCCTAGACAAATGGATTTTCTTTAGCCCCCTGCCTCCTCCAAACAACTTGAAAGTAAAACAAAAGCAAAAAGAAACAAACAAAACAGCCTGTCAATAAGGGTTTCAAAAGCTTCTATTATCTAAAGAAAGTGTTGTATGATATCAGTGCTTAATGATTTGAGTCTTCATCCATCTATGCATAATGCATGTTTCACTGTGTCTACTAAGGTTTGTGTTGGATTAGCCTAGAGAATTATACTCTAACCTATGCCCATCATTTGTCTGAATCTAACAAACATCTACAAAGGCATTTTATTCTTCTAGGAGGGGTGTGGTAAAAGGACATTGATTTCTAATTATTTTATGTGGGAAGTCTATGGAAGCCATTCCTGGTATATTCAAGACCATTGGACTATCACTTTCATTTCTGATTCAGTGTTGTGAGTGATATTCACTCACAAATTTGTCAATCACACATTTATTTTAAGTTAATTAGCTTTGTGATTTTTCATAAATAAAATGTGTGCTGGCTAGCTTTAAGTCAACTTGACATAAGCTGAAATCATCTAAAAGAGGGAAACATCAATTAAGAAAGATAGCTTACAAGTTAAGAGAACTAGCTGCTCTTTTAGAGGACTCAGGTTCAATTCCTAGAATCTACAATGGTAGCTCACAACCATCTCTGGCTCTAGTTCCAGGGCTTCTGACACCACCACACAGGCACACATGCAGGAAGAACACCAACTAAAAAGAAACAAAACAAAATATATAAAAGAGAGAGAGAAAGAGGGAGGGGGGAGGGAGAAAGAGAGAAAGAAAAAGAAGAAGAAGAAGAAGAAGAAGAAGAAGAAGAAGAAGAAGAAGAAGAAGAAGAAGAAGAAGAAGAAGAAGAAGAAGAAGAAGAAGAAGGGAGAAATAGAGGAATAGGGATTGGAAAAAAAAAAAAAGATCATCCAGAGACTGCCTCACCTGGGGATCCATCCCATATGCAGCCACTAAACCCAACCACTATTACTGATGTGGAGTAGTACTTCCTGGCAGGAATTTGATATGGATGCCTCCTCAGAGGCTCTGCCAGAGCCATACTGATACAGAGGCTTGCAACTAACCATTGGACTTAACACGGGGACCCCAATGAAGGAGCTAGAGAAAGGACTGAAAGAGCTGAAAGGGTCTGCAACTATCCAAGCCCACTGAAACTCCCAGAGTCTAATCCACCACACAATGAGTTCGCATGGAGAGACCCATAGCCCCAGGCACATATAAGGCAGAGGATAGCATTTTCTGGCATCAATGGGAAGAGAGGCATTAGGTCCAGGAAAGGCTTATTTTCCCAGTGTAGGGGAATGTCAAGGCGCAGAGATGGCAGAGGGTGTTTGGGTAAGGGAGCACCTTTATGGAGTCAATGGGAGGGGGAGGGGGATGGGAGTGAGGGAAAGGGGATAGCATTTGAAATGTAAACACAGAGAATATCTGGTAAAAAAATCTTAGCCTGTAGGGGATTTTCTTAATTGGTGATTAATTGAGTATCGTCCATATCTGGGCTGGAGACCCTGGTTTGTGTGCTGAGCAAGTCATAGGAGCAGGCGAGCAGTCAACACTTTTTTATGACTCTGCACCAAATTCTGCCTCCTCATGCCTGTTCTAAATGAGTTCCTACTCAACTTTCCTCAGCGAGGAATTGTTATCTTGGAAGTATACACTGAAATAAACCCATTCCTTCTCATGTTACTTTTGCCATGGTATTTTATCAGAGCAATAAATAGTAACTCTAACTAAGACAAAACTATAGATGTAAGACTTAAAACTCTTAAGGGAGAGTTTTCACAAGTTCTGAAGTATCACAATGATTGTCACTGGTTGATAAACTTTCAGATCATAATGCTGAGTCAAAGGAACAGGCAGTTGTGTTAACCTTGATACATTTCAGTTAAAGGTCAGAATATCCAGTGGAAACCACATAGTCAGTTCTATCCCCTACCTGCTCAGAGCAGAACCAGTGAACACACTCAGCCTCCTTCTGTCTAAATTTCTTTCTTCTCTGTTGTATTCCCAAGTCCAGCTAATAGTGATCAGTAGTGGATATTTATGGGGTAATGGAAATGTTTTTATTTATTTCAAAGGGCAATGGAATCCTTGTAGTTTATATGAAAATTAGAGCTGACAATTAGAGATCAGTTTAGTTTTTATCCCTCTGGAACAGCTAATAGATTTTTTTGATCTTTCCAGAATGCTGCTGTTTATTGGGCTTTTTTTCCTCCTAGCTGGCCGAGATATGTCCTTTCATCCTTTCATTTATATAACTCACTTTCTCCTCTGCTGTGGCAATCATGCCACCTTGATAATGGAATAAGGCCTGTGTGTGTGTGTGTGTGTGTGTGTGTGTGTGTTGGCTTAGTTTCTGCCAAAAGACCTTCATGACAAATTGTTTGAGACAACTTGTACGACACATCAAAGCAAGGGGAAATTATTTCTTCCAGAGCACTAATGCTGTTGAGAAGGTCAAAGGGGTTGTTGATAAAATATAAATGGGGAATTACTTGACTGCGAATTGCTGCGCTTATTCAAATACAATATTCTAGGAAGGGATAAGGGGGATTAAAGCTTTCTACAGTTATTTACTAGGAAATAGCAGGTGATAATGACTATGCCCTGACCACTGAGATATTAAATGAACAAGGTGGGGTTCAGCTTCACTTCAATTCACAACCCTCTCTCTGCTCCTCAGACAGGTGAGAAGTAGCAATCAGGAAAAAAGAAAAAAAGACAGAACAGAAAACAGAGGAGGTCTTCAGGAGACAGGTGCAAGAAGCATTGGGGTAGAAATGTTATAAAAAGAAGGCTGATAGTATGATCTGAGCTTCGCTGTTGTAAAATGCCTGAAATGCCTTTAAATAAAACATAATATTTTCCTTAAAGACATATATCTACATAGTCAAGAGAAATGAAGGGAGGAAAGTAATGTAATTTGAATGTCCATGATATGCTAAGCATTTCTAAAGGTAATATTTGCCCAGCATTACTTAAATTCCACAGAAACCTGCAGAGGAAAGTATCTCAGAGACATAACCTAGGAAAAGTCACTTAGCAAAACGAGAACTGAGATGGAATATAACTCCAAGCATTTCTGACTTGTATGTATAAATTAGTCTGTTATTTGTACTTTCAGGGCAAGGGGAGAACTTACTATAAAAAAAAAAAAAACAAAACTATTGAACAGAAATATGGAAAGTGTAGAATGCAAGAGTATAGAATGCAGCAGCCTTAACTGTTACCTTCTCTTCCTCAACTCCCTTCTCAGTTTATCGTCATCATCATCATCATCATCATCACCATCATCATCATCATCATCATCATCATCATCATCATCATCATTCATTGGCATGTTAGGCAATGCCAAATACTGTATTTTTTTTAAAAATGTAAACATTATTTTTCAGTTATATTTTATTTTCCTGACAGCTGTTGATAACTTGCCAGTACATCACAGACAAAATGTGATGCCAGGTGGGAGAGCAGAATGCCAGCCAGGTTGATGATGACTGTGAGGACGACAAGCTGAAGGTGTTGGCACCCCCCCCCCCGGGAAAGTCCTGATATACTGACCTCCAGAATAAGTTCCCCTCATCCAAGTAACCTGAGCAATAAGCTCATGTGAATGCAGTACTGTCCTCTTCCCTTACTACGCCTACACGCCTGCCAGTGTCTGAGGCTGACTTCAGACACGTGGGCTAGGAAGATGGAGTTTTGCCTTTAGGCGTGACATGAGGCCTCTTGATGGTGTGCTTCCCATTGGAGGTCTGTGCTCTACTTTCTTCGATAATGGAGGTGACTTATCCTCAGCATCTTGGTAAAGGCAAACCATTTGTGTGTTGGGTCCCCTCCAACTAAGTTGTCTTGTCTCAAGAATCTTGTCCCTCAGGACTGAGTCAGGTCTCTGCTCTTAGACAGGTATAGCTAGACTTCTGGCTATTTTATGGGTTCCTTTTTCTATCATCCGTCTTTAACTCTATCCTACCCTCCCAACCCAACCCCCAACACTAGGTAGGGGGGAAAGAAGGCTAGAAGGGAAAGAGCACATTGATATGGATACTTCCTGCTGCTTAGGGATATGAAGTTCATTGGGGCAAGTTTGATATTCAGAGTCAGGTTATCTATTTTCTTCTTCTCATCTCTTTACACATGAACACTTGACAAACTGCAGCAAGCCTCAACCAGAGCAACCAGCAACAATAGCGGCAACAGGAGGAGCTGCAGCAGCAGAAACCACAGCTCTCTCCTGGCTCTACCATTTATATAGGCTTTCAAGAGTCCCCAGAATTGCAAACATCATACAACTGCAGAAATTCTCTGCAGCTGCCAAAATACACCCCTGCTAGAGCACCAGGAAAATCCTAGTAACTGCTGTGGATAATCTAATGCAGGCCCATATCATACACCTGGGATTAAAACAACAACATTTTCCTATGGCATTTCTCATACTCTTTTAAAAGCTTATTCGATATATTTAAGAGGGATACACTTGCATTCATTAAAATCAAACTTTGCACTTAATAAAATACCTGAACCATGTAGTATTTCTTAATGAGATATTTGCAGACAGAGTGAACCATTTGGGATATACTGTGTGGAGAAATTTAAAAATACGGTTAACTATAATTATTCTATATGTGATAATAGGAGACTGGATGAGGTTAGCTATTATATTTTTAAAAAGGAAAAATATTTACATTTTTAGCAATATACATTTATAAGTTTTTAACTAGAGAAAATAAGTTTTAGAGTTATTAGAGGTAGATCACAAGAGAAGAAAAAAGAATCAGAAAATTGGGTTTCCTTGCTAGCACTTGAAGCCTACATACATACATCAAATAATACTAAAGTTTTTAAACTACCAAAAACATATAAATATATTAAATGTATTGTTCTAATGCAAGTCTAAGGTAATAGGTACTTTGTTCTTTAAAGTTAGTCAAGTGGTTCTAATGACTGTATAGGGGTACTGTCTGTCAACATTGGCTTCCATCTTTAGAAGAGCATCGAAAGCCTTTAAATTATACTTTGTTAAGTCTGTACTGGTCATTAGGAATTGGCCTTTGTAAAAATTTTGAAGCATTGCTACTGCCGCTGCTGACCAGAGGGGCACGTTATAAAGAACTGGCTAAAGAAACAAAAGCCGCCATGGTCGGCAGGATTCATTTATTGACAGAGTATATTCATTCATAAGTGTCTGAGTCCCCCAAATAGATATAGAGCTGTGCTAACATCTAGGAATTTACCAATAAGCAATTGTAAAGATCCTCACATTTAGGTTTATGCATCATTGCTGTGGATTCCAGTACCAACTTTAAGTCACAAGCCAATAGGAAGATGGTTTAATGGAGGAAGAACATAAACAAAAGAATCTCAGGTTGAATCCCTGGAAGCCATTCCAGGACATGATAGTGTGGCATATGTGGTCCTAGCTTTACTACAGTGGGATAAGAAGTAGAGAGAGAAGAATCACTGCCTGTTAGTGTCCAAGATAGCCTGGTATTAGACTGGCCAATAATAAAATTTCTCTTTAAAACAAAGTGTAAAATGATAATAAACACCTAGATTTATCCTCTGAAATCCATGTGCATTGTGTCACATGCATCTGTAGAAACACACACACACATACACACACAGAGAAAGAGAGAGACAAAGAGACAGAGAGAAACACAGAGTCAGAGAAAGAGAGACAGAGACACAGAGAGAAAGACAGAGAGGGAGGGAGAGGGAGAAGGAGGAGGAGAAGGAGGAGAAGACAAAGAAGAGGAAGTAAAAGAAGAAGAGGAAGAAAAAGAAGATTCATCATCTATGTGACAGTGGAACCACGTCTGTAAATTGAGCACTATAGAAAATAAAAGCAGAAAATATGAATCCCCATTTTGAGCTCCTCTAGCTATAAACATAGATGATATTTCTTTCAGTCGCTCACCATGGCAGGAAAAAGTTAGGCACAGGTTTAAACAAGTAACAGATGCTTTTAGATCAGAAAATTCATGTTTAAATATCCTGATAGAATTCTGGAACCAAGATATTTCTGTAAGTCTACCAAAATGAACTCCACAATATGTTTGTGTGAATTTTGTGGCAGACTTCATTGTCTCTTCTAAGGTAAGTTCTCAAACTCCAGTAAAGTTTTCTTTGTACATAGGGCCATTTTTATTCTCATAGGGTATTGACACCTTCTGATCTACTGTGAATACTCAACAATTCTAAAATTCTCAGCATTCACAAGTGAATGTCTTCTCTGTCTCCATAAAGCCACACGTTTGGTAAGTTACCTTGCTAACAGACACTGGGTTTTAAGTGTAGAAAGTAACAATAACTTTATATTTCCAAATGCCTACAGAGAAAATCTAAAAAACTCCTTCTACCCGAGAACATGTTTCTTTGATTTTCTCCTTAAATTACTTCTGATTTTTTTTTCATAGTAGAGGAGAGCCCAGTATATGGAATTGGTATGAAGTCGTGTAAAATTTGGGAGAAGGGGATAAGATTTCTTGATAAGTATCACATATATTATTAAAAAACCAAGTTATCTAATATATTTGGCTTTAATTTTATTAAGAGAAGTAGTAGTTCCATATACAGATGATTTTTTTCTCAATAGTATAATGGTATCACTGTCTATGACTCACAAGATGTATCAGTAATAAAGATAACTTGCTCAGGGATCTCTATATACTGAAACAAACTGTTTTTCTTTTTGGGGGTGTCTCATATCAGAAAATGATAATCTTGGCTCATCTAAAAGTGAAAGTTCTAACATCAGACCTAACATCCAATCTTTCCCAGAAGGTATTTATATGAGCATATATAATTTATTTATAAATAAAGGAAAGATACGTGAAATAACATCCCTTTTGGCAGAAGGATATTCACAAAGTAGTGTATATTTCAGTTACAGAACAAAAAGGAAAGCAAACAAAATCTATCATGAAACACTAAGAGGCTGAGAAAGTCTACATATGCAGGGAAAATAGAGAATTTAATCAATCATTTTGCTGTTTTGTCCCCCAAGCATTGGTATTAATGAAAACTGTGGAGTGTTCTGAGAACTGAGTTAGCAACTGTGTCACTTTAGCATCCTGATAAATGATTGGTTGTGTATTTCACTGTCCTCCTTAAATTTAACTTGTAATAGCAGGTAAAATTCTCCCTTGTAAAGTAAACAGCTAGGGAAATCACATTGGATGAAGAGGAAAGTCCAAATTTCTTAGCGGTGTTAAGAAAAATGAATCTGGAGATCACAGTCAAGTGTCTGAAAAATGGATGAATTTTTAGTTCAAGTACACTGAAAATGGCAATGGAATCTCTGATTATAAATCCATGTATGTTCTTCATGGATGTTTCCAACTACCAGACACAGTGTCCACAGAACAACAACTCAACACTGTCTAGGGGATGAAAGGATACTGAAGCTGTCTGATTTCATAGTTTGTTCAAAAAAAACAATTGTGTTTATTCCTTTTTCAAGACTGACCATCACTTTTAAGCTGATGTATGAAACAAAACACATGCACATAATTTATAGCACACTGTGTGCTTTTGTCATGCATGTGCATATACTATACAATATGCAATACTTATTTTTGTTTTAGTTTGTGACATATTTCCCCTGTGCAGTGCATAATGAATATTACTCATTTGCCCAGGGGAGGCAGGGTCATTTTCTTTAGTGGTGTAACTACTGATACATTGCTCAGGCTTCAGTCAACTAATATCCCATAGGTGCTCATGCATCAAAGGTCAATTGTATTTGATACTACTACTAATAACAAAAAATGATTATGAACATTCTAATTTAAAAGATTATCTAATGAAGAGTTTTGTCACCAAACTATGACAAGCTGAATCCTTTAATACTAAAAATTAACTTGTCCTTGTTGAAAAAAAAAAAAAAAAAACCTTAAACATAGATTCACCGAGGATATTCTTTTGAACCTATCACTTTTAAATGTTGAATTAATTTTCTTGACATGTCTTTATAGTTGTATGTGGATGTTCATTTAAAATTACTGCTTATCAAGGTTTCTTAAGCAGCACACTTTTGAGGAACAGGTAGAATCTAAGCAAATAGATAGATTCTGACTACTTTTAATACCATAGGGAAAATCTGTGAAGTATGTCAGGAGGTTGGTTTTAGTAGGTGTTAGAGTCTCCTGTATTTCACCCAGTTTTTGACTGTAGACAGCAATCAGTGGCAGAATAAAAGGTAGAAGCTCAAACTGAACTCCTAGGCAATGAAAATCTTATAGACTATGAATAAAATGAAAATGTGATTTTCTGAATAATTGTTGTTTGACAGTTGAGTATCACAATCATATAAAACAGGTTTCTGAAACTTCTATCTTTTCGTTTCTCCCTATTTAAAACAATGGTGATGTTAGGAAGATCACACATGGCAAATCAATATCCAAAGCAAATATTATTCTGACAGAAAGACACTGGTCTTTCCCAAGCAAAGGAAAGGTGCATTGTTTTAAATTATAAAGAGCCATGATAGTTAACTTCTCACTCTCTCTAACACAGTTCAGAAACAGTGACTCACACAAATACTCTAAAAAGACATTATCCATTGGTACAGGTGGATTCTACTATTTGTGGAGTTTTTCCCCAGAACTAATCAAGAACTAATCAGAACATACACTTAACATTTGCTGGAAAACTTACCAAGAGCACTGTTGGTGGGGTTGCAAACTAATACAACCACTCTGGAAATCAGTCTGGCGATACCTCAGAAAATTGGATATAGTACTAACTGAAGACCCAGCTATTCCACTTCTGGGCATATACCCCAGAGACACTTTAATACACAACAAAGATATATGCACCACAATATTCATAGCAGCTCTATTTATAATAGCTGGAAGCTGGAAAGAACCCAGATGTCCTTCAGAAGATGAATGGATACAAAAATTGTGGTACATTTACACAATGGAATACTACTCAGCCACCGGAAACAATGACTTAACCAAATTCTTAAGAAAATGGCTGCATCTAGAGAATATCATCCTGAGTGAGATAACCCAGTCACAAAAGAACAGACATAATATGTAGTCACTGATATTGGGATGCTAACCCCAGAGGCTTGCACTCCCCCAGAAACAACTCACAGACTGTATGAAGTCCAAGAAATAAAGAAAACAAAAAAGTATTTACAAAACAAGAAGACTTTGACTATTTCCATGTTGCGCTTTGTTTTGCATGTACTTTACGCTCATTGTAACTATTAGGTTTTCAATGCATACTGTCAAGCCCTTGAAAAAATCAAGTACTGACTAAAAAATATATTCACATAGTTTTATGTAAAAATTATTTTAATATCTGAAAAAACAGTACTGACAAAAATGTATAATTTTAAGAAAAAATGTTTAAAATCTGTACATTTATCTTTGTTTTATAAAATAAAGTCGTTTAAAAAAAAGAAGAACATCCTGTTGTTTCACAAACTCCCCTGCTTTTTATTTTAATTTGTGTCTTAAGGAGCGTTCTTTCAATCCTGCCTGCTTTATATCAAAAGAAATTGTTACACAGCAACACATTCTGAAGTAGGAGGAATATAGATATTTTAATGGCCAGGAGAAATTCTAGAGCTTAGAAATGAATCGGAAGGCAGAAAAATCTCATTATAGAAGTGGTGCTGGAAAGATGTGGAGTCCTGATTGTAAAATGAGGAATAAGGTCTATTTAAAAGCAATGGACAACTATAGAATGCTTTATGTAGACCAGTTATGCTGAAAGGGTAGGAAATAATAGTGCGTTTGGAAACGCTAATTTGAAGATGATAAAGTAAAGGTATTGGTGTGGCAAAGGAATCAGAAAGTATAAATTGTATTTGTGTAGTTGGCATGAACATTTCTTGGGTACCAGGGGATATGTAACAGAAGAAGTCTTGGTGGATGAATGAGATACAGCACAAATGGCTCTGCATCTAGGAGAACTAAACTACAGGAACAGGCTCTATGCTGGCGGTGTTGGAAGCCAAGAGATTAGTGCAACTTTGTATAGGACTTTACAATCTTAGCGAAATACTCAAGTACAATTATCAAGCAGACATTTGTGGTACTGGGGCCAAAACTAAGGGGAGACATTTAGATTTGAATTCAATAACACCTACTATTTCCAGGGTATTCACTAAGGACCAGAAGTGCTAAAGCCCAGCAGGTTCTAAGTGTTTAATCTTTATATTATTATTCCAAGCTTGCAGGGAAGGTGGAAATCAGAGCACTGCTGCAACCTATGATCATCACTCCAGGAGTGAAATCGATAGGAAGACAAAGGTTATCAGCAGAACTGCAAATCCATTCTTTTGCTTAACATCTCAGGAGAAACAAGGAAGATACCCCAGTAAAAGCTTCTTGTAAATACACTGACAATAGATGCATTCCCTGTTCTGTAACCACTCAGTAGTGTTGGCAGACAGCAAGGCTCACAGATATGCAATGTTTTTGTGAGATGCACCTGATATGACTGGAGCGTGTGTGTGTGTGTGTGTGTGTGTGTGTGTGTGTGTGTGTGTGTGTGTGTGTGTGACACACATGCACACACATGGACACCCAATGATTCATCCCATATTGCTTACTATATAGGCTAACATAAGGTTTTGTCTATCCTAATACTGAGCAAAGAACATGGGAATTTTAAGTTTCTCCAAGTTCTGCTTTGTAAAGAACCATGTTCTCCAACCTAGGATCTAAGAATAACCAAAACAAGAAGACAACTGGGACTATGGAAAATCGGAGCACTGAGAATAAGGTGGCAAAGGAATCTGAAAAGCAACCATCACTTAGATAAGAAAGCATGGAGTTAAGTGTTGTGATAGACATCATTGTTTCGCCAGTACCATATCCCTGTTCCATGCTGAGCCTGGTCTCTATGTGACTTGATGCTTGAATGTGAAGTGAGGGAGGATGCAGGAATTTGGCCCCATTCTTGATAAACCAACTACCAGTAAAAGACACAGACAACACCAGCTTAACTCAGACAAGCCCTTCAATCATTTTAAGCATAATGTTTGCTCATTTTCTAGTAATTTCCTTATATCCCAAGTGGTTTGTCTCTCATCTTTAATTACTCTATAAACATTATGATGGACATAGTTATTTACTTTCCAGTAATAATTTTAAGACACTAATGGAATTTATTGTGCCTTCCATTTGAAAATCTAGACAATGAAATTGTCTACTTCTGTAAGCTAATAGTTGTATTTTTATCTGATTATATTAGAAATTGAAGTAAAAAAAGGGAAATTATATAAGGCTCTAAAAAATATTGCTTATATTCACTGTCAGCCTTATAATCAAGCCACAGGTAAATGTTATTTTAGTTGTTTTGTTACCATAAAATGATACAAATATTTTTAATTATTGTTTTAGAATAACTGAAATCAAATGACCCAAATATATGCACTGTAATTTTCAAGTTTATAAAATATATAGAAGCTGATAATCTCCCCCCCCAAGTATTATAGAAAGATATACAGAAAGTGGGTTTGCTATGGTTGAAGGACAGAGATGTGTGCTGTGCATCTGACCCCTTATTTTTAAAAAAAGACATTTTGATGCAAACATGTCAATACTTAACATTAAGATATCTTTTGCATGAAGATGACTATCAAAATAACTAAATTAAAATGGGCATGAAGATGAAGTTTTTGCCAGCTGCCAGAGCATGGAATAGTACTCGGGAACAGTAGCTTTGTGAAATGCTCTGAAAAATATAGGTTATGTGCTATATTCATTTTGAGAATTACTGAATGCTACCAACTTCTTTCTACTGACTTATTTTTTTTTTCAGATTCATAGTGCATGCTAACATTTCAAGACTTTGTAAAATATTTTATAAACCACCTAATGTTCTTTGGTTTTCCCAAAGCTTATTTGACCACAAGCATCTAAGAGTGTATGTTTGTAAAATGTTATGGCTTTTTACTGCTAATTTGTCTTACCTAGGGCACAATTTTAAATGTTTTATGTAAACATAATATTTCGAGTACATTTTAACCAATGAGACCAAAGCTACTGTTATTGCCATTTTGACAAGAAGATGGATAGGCACAGATACTCTATTAAATTGCTAATTTAGGAATAACTCTCTGAGACTAAATTAAATTCAGATTTTACAGCGTCTTTGACTTGGCTTCTTAAAGAAGACACTGTCCTGAAAACTGAAGTTAAACATTTTTCTACATATGATACAGCTGTTGAGAGGCACATTATTTCATATTTCATTATGGAAGGAATCATTAGTCTGGCCTTACATTTTTCTTCATTCATTTCTACAGTGAAGGAGATTCTATAGTTTTATTTTGGAATTTTATCTCAGCCAACAGCTGCTTCTGTAATTGGCCCTAGAGTCAATTGGCACTCTAGATTCCTATCAAAACATCTGATTTCCAATTTTCCCACTACTGAAATCCAACTTTCAGTCTAATCCAGTTTTAGGACCCACCTGCAGAATACAAAAATGTATTTCTTCTCAGTGTTCTGAATAACGAGGATTGGCCAGACCCAAAGAGAGGGATCTCTTTCCGCTAATCGTTCTGAACTACAGTTTAATGATAACTGTATTTTTAATGTGCACCAAGAGATGTTATTGAAAGCAATTATTCAAAGCTTGCTTTTTCATTTGTTCCAGAATTAGCTGATCCCATTCATTTTATGCAACGATCTATAGTCATTGATTTACAGAGTGACAGGGAAATCTTAGAAAAGGAAATCTTTGACTGAGATTTTAGTTCAGTCCCAAGTGAAATTAACCAGTAGAATAATCTTAAAGTTCAAGGAATGAGACCAAAAACAGATGACAGGAGATCACTGGGCCCTTGAGTTATCATCAAGTCAAAGAGCCAGATCGGACCTTGGTGTTTCAGGGTCTCAATGGAATCCGTGTTAAGGAAGACACTTAGGAAGTAGGATATTAATTAGGATGCCACTTGTCTATTGAGTGATGCTTGCAGCAGACTGTAGCAGAGGACAGAAAACTGACTTGTCTTGTTTCCACTTAGGGAAAGGACTAAACAAGGTTTCTGAATGGCATGCAGAATGTTTCCAAATACTTGAGGGAGAAAGACATGTTTTTGAGGATTAAAATTTTAATAGGAAGCAAAAGGCAGCTTAGAAGTACTAAGACTCATTGAATTTTACTGCATGCAGTTCTTGGATTGGTAAGCACTGAGAGAGTCAAATATATAAGAATGCGTTTTTTAAGAAATGAACTAAAACAAACCATAGCAACTGTCTTAGTCAAGGTGTTTATTCTGGCACAAAGCATCGTGGCAAAGAAGCAAGTTGGGGAGAAAAGGGTTTATTCTGCTTACACTTTTCACACTGCTGTTTATCACCAAAGGAAGTCAGGACTGGGACTCACATAGAGCAGAGACTTGGTGGTAGGAGCTGATGCAGAGGAGGATATTGCTTAGAGATTGCTTCCCCTGGCTTGTTCAGTTCTCTTTCTTTCTTTCTTTCTTTCTTTCTTTCTTTCTTTCTTTCTTTCTTTCTTTCTTTTTCTTTCTTTCTTTCCATTTTAAATTTTTTATTAGATATTCTGTATTTATATTTGAGATGTTATTCCTTTACCTTGCCCCGCTCTCATCCCCTCTCCCCATCCATTTGCCGTCACAAAGGTGCACTGCCTCCTGATACCCCTATCCACCCCATTGCCTTGTCATTTTCCTACATTGGGAAAAGGTGCACTCACTGGAACAAAAGCTTATTCTCACATTGATGCCAGACACCGGTATCTTCAGCTACATATGCACCTGGATTAATAGGTCTTTCAATGTGTGCACAAAGATTGGTGTTTTACTCCATGGGGGTTTTGGAGGGTTTGATTGATTGGTAACCTTCCAGTGAGGTTGCACCCCCTTTCATCTCCTTAGGACTTTTCTTTAGCAACCTCATTGGGATCCCCGAGTTCAGTCTGATAGTTAGCTGCAAGCATGCTCATCTGTATCTATATGACTCTAGCATAGTCCCTGAGGGGGCATCTCTGTCTGGTTCCTGCCAATAAGTACTTTTAGGGATCAGCTAGAGTGCTTGGATTTAGTGACTGCATATGTGTTGGATCCCCAGGTGAGGCAACTTCTGAGTGATCTTTTCTTCAATCCCTGCTCCTCTTTTGACCTTGAATTTCCTCCCATGAGAATTTTGTTCTCTTTTCTAAGAAGAACTGAGGCATCCCCATTTAGGCCTTCCTTCATTTTGAGCTTCATCATGTCTGTAAATTGTTTCTTAGGTATTAAGAGCTTTCTGGAGCAGGTATCCTCTTATCAATGAATGCATGCCATGTGTGTTCTTTTGTGACTGGGTTACCTCACTCAGGATGATATTCTTTAGTTCCATCCATTTGCATACAAATTTCATGAAGTCATTGTTTCTAACAACTGAGTAGTACTCCATTGTGTAAAAGTACCACAATTTCTGTATCCATTCATATACTGAAGGACATCTGGGTTCTTTCTAGCTTCTGACTATTATAAATAAGGTTGCTATGAACATAATGGAGCATGTGTCCTTATTGTATGTTGGAGCATTTTTGGGGTATATGCCCAGAAGTGGAATAACTGGGTCTTCAGGTAGTACTATGTGCAATTTTCTGAGGAACCACGAGACTGATTTCCAGAGTGGTTATACCAGTTTACATCCCCACCAAGAGTGGAGGAGGAGTGTTTCTTTTTCTCTACAACCTTGCCAGCATCTACTGTCACCTGAGTTTTATCTTAGCCATTCTAACTGGTATGAGGTGGAATCTCAGGGTTGTATTGATTTGCATTTTCCTGATGACTAGGGATGTTGAGCATTTATTTAGGTGCTTCTCAGCCATTTGATAGTCCTCAGGTGAGAATTCTTTGTTTAGCTCTGTACCCCATTTTTTAATGGGATTATTTGATTCTCTATAGTATAGCTTTCTGAGTTCTTTGTATACATTGGATACTAGCCCTCTATCAGACGTAGAAATGGTAATGATCCTTTCCTAATCTGTTGGCTGACATTTTGTCTTTTTAACAGTGTCCTTAGCCTTACAGAAGTTTTGCAGTTTCAGGAGGTCCCATTTGTGGATTCTTGAACTTAGAACATAAGCCATTGGTGTTCTGTTCAGGAATTTTTCCCCTGTGCTTATGTGTTCTGAGCTCTTCCCCACTTTCTCTTCTAATAGTTTCAGTGTAGCTGGTTTTATGTGGAGGTCTTTGATCCACTTAGACTTGAGCTTTGTACAAGGAGATAAAAATGGATTGATTTGCATTCTTCTGCATGCTGACTGCCAGTTGAAACAGCACCATTTGTTAAAGAGGCTGTCCTTTTTTCATCAAATGCTTTTAGTCCCTTGTCAAAGATCAAGTGACCATAGGTGTGTGGATTCATTTCTGGGTCCTCCATTCTGTTCCACTGATCTACCTGACTATCTCTATACCAATACAATATAGTTTTTATCACAGTTGCTTTGTAATATAACATAAGATCAGGGATAGTGATTCTCTCAGAAGTGTTTTTATTCTTAAGAATAGATTTTGTTATTCTAGTTTTTTTGTTATTCCAGATGAATTTGCAAAATCCTTTTTCCAACTCTATGAAGAATTGAGTTGGAATTTTGATGGGGAATGCATGGAATCTGTAGATTGCTTTTGGCAAGATGGCCATTTTTACAATGTTGATCCAGTCAATCCATGAGCACGGGAGATCTTTCCATCTTCTGAGATCTTCATCTATTTCATTTTTCAGAGTCTACGTTTTTGTCATACAGATCATTCACTTGCTTGGTTAGGGTCACCTCCAGGTATTTTATAGTCTTTGTGACTATTGTTAAGTTTGTTGATTCCCTAATTTCTTTCTCAGCTTGTTTATCCATTGAGTCAAGAATTTGATTGATTTTTTGAGTTAATTTTATAGCCAGCCACTTTGCCTAAGTTGTTTATTATTTGTAAAAGATTTCTGGTGAGATTTTTGGGGTCATTTAAGTATACTATCATATCATCTGCAAATACTGATATTTTGACATTTTCCTTTACAATGTGAATTACTTTTATTTCTTTTTATTGTCCAATTTTCCTGCTCTGGCCAGGACTCCAGTATAATATTGAGTAGATAAAGGTAGAGTTGGCAGCCTTTTCTAGTCCTTGATTTTACTGGGATTGCTGCAAGTTTCTCTTTACTTAGTTTAATTTTGGCTACTGGTTTGCTGTATATTGCGTTTACTATGTTAAGGTATGGGCCTTAGATTCCAATCTTTCCAATACTTTTATCTTGAAGGGGTGTTAAATTTTGTCAAATGCTTTCTCAGCATCTAGTGAGAGGATCATGTGGTTTTATTCTTTGAGTTGGTTGTTATAGTGGATTACATTGATGGATTTCTGTAGGTTGGTCTATCCCTGCATCTCTGGAATAAAGCCTATTTGGTCATGGTAGATGATTGTTTTGATGTGTTCTTGGATTCAGTTTGCAAGAATTTTGTTGAGTATTTTCTATCAATGTTCATGAAAGAAAATGGTTTAATGTTCTCTTTCTTTGTAGTGTCTTTGTGTGGATTAGGCATGAGTATAATTGTAGCTTTGAAGAACAAGTTGGGTAGTGTTCCTTCTGTTTCTATAATGTGGAATAGTTTGGAGAGAATAGGTATTAGCTCTTTTATAGAAGTCTGATAGAATTCTCTACTTAACCCATCTAGGTTTTGTTGAGAGGCTTTGATGACTGCTTCTATTTCTTTAGGTGTTATGGGACTGTTTCAATGGTTTATCTGATTCTGTTTTAACTTTAGTATCTGTTATCTGTCTAGAAATTTATCCATTTCCTCCAGATTTTTTAGTTTTGTTGAGTATAGGCTTTTGTAGTAGGATCTGATGATTTCTTGAATTCCCTATTTCTCTTGTTATATCTCCCCTTTCATTTCTGATTTTGTTAATTTTGATATTCTCTCTTTCCCTCTAGTTTGTCTGGTTAAGGTTTTATCAATCTTGTTAATTTCACAAACAAAAGAAAACAAAACAAAACAAACTAGCTATTGGTTTTGTTGATTCTTTGTATAGTTCTTTTTGTCTGTTTGGTTGATTTCTGCCTTGAGTTTGATTATTTCCTGCTGTGTACTCTTCTTGACCAACTATATGATCAATTTTGGAGAAGCTACCATGACATGCTGAGATGAAAGTATATTCATTTGTTTTTGGATGAAATGTCCTGTAGATGTCTGTTAATTCCTGTTGGTTCATAACCTCTGCTAGTTTTGCCATGTCTCTGTTTAGTTTCTGTCTCCATGATCTGTCCATTGATGACTGTGGGGTGTTGAAGTCTCCCACTAGCTTCCTTTCTTACAAAACCCAAAACTCATAGCCTAGGGATAGCACCACCTTTAGTGGGCTGGCCCATCCCCTCTTGATCACTAATTGAGAAAATTCCCTACAATTGGATCTCATGGAGGCATTTTCTCAAGGGAGGCTTTTTTCTTTGTAATAACTCTAGCTTGTGTCAAGTTGAAACACAAAACTTGTCAGTACAACAACTCTATTAAACAAGTGTGTGGGGATTGCTTCAGTGTATATAATACTGTATTAAAGCGGTTTCAAAGTAGAAATGTGTTATTTTAAAACTTTGTATGTTGCAGTTTAATGTCTTAGGTTGATAAATTTGACATTTTTCTTTACATGTATGTGTTTTCAAATCCATAATATACAGAGTTTTGTGACCACTATTGTTAAAATCTAGAGAAATGTTACAACCTCACCCACATACCTGACATGCTATCAGTTTATATACACTTTTGCCCAGCCATTATTAATCTATTCCATGTTGTTTTCTTTAGCATTTTATATAAGCAAGTTCAAACAGTCTGACTTCTTGAGATTTGAATTTTCTGCTTCATGGAATGGCTTGCAGATTTATTGAAGTCTTTGTTTTATTATTGCTGATCAAGATTCCCTTGCACGTCTATGCAACAGTTGTGTATTGATTCTTTTATGAGAGGACATCTGATAATGGAGCTGATATAGATAGCAATCTACCCTATTGGTAGACAACTACTCAGAATGCATAAGGCCACAGGCTATGGCACACACACACACACACACACACACACACATACACACACTCACAGGCATACTCACATGCACACACACAGAGGCACATATGCATGCAAGCATGACACAACTGCCTACAGACATATGTATGTGCACACAAACATGCATATATTCACATAGGGGCTAAGTAAAAATTCTCATTAAAAGTGCTTGTGGATTTTGATTCACTAAATTAATATCTAGGAATTAGATTGATATAGCATGATATGGGTAGTTTTTATTAATTTTAAAAAAAAAACTTGCTAAAGTTGATTTTTGTAATGTCATTATTATATACTCTTAAGAAAAATCATGATTTTCAAGACAAGAAGGACTCATGTTCTTGTCAGCAATGTGTTAATACATTTTCCTTTTTTAACCACAACTGCAGGATTTCTGCTATACCCCATTCTAACTTCTTTTGTCTTATTCTCTTTCCCTAATGACTAAGACACTGGGCTTTATTTTTTAATCTTTTCTTTAATACTGTTTTTGCTTATAGATTTTGCCCATCTCTTAAAGGCTTCTTTTCCTTTGTGTTGAATTTGGGATATTTACAATTGTATTCTTCATGTAGGTCTTTTAAAATCTGTGCTCTAAAATTTGAAAACCACCCCCAATCTACTTTATCATAATTTTGTTGCTTGGCATTTCTTATGTTACACTTAAAAACATTTTGTCCAGCTGAAGTCCTGAAAATATTTTTTTATAACTCTATCTGAAAGTATAAGCCATCTCAACATAGGTAGAGTTTATTTACCTAATTTCTCTGGCTCTATATTGTATATATTGGGATACAACTAGATGAGAAATGTCACCTTTTAATGTAGTCAGGTTAATGTGTTCTGGTCTGTTTCATTTGTTTGTGAGTATGTTTAAACCATGAAGATCACATTTTAAATTAGGTTAGTCAAGTCTCTAAATTTTATGGGACTAGATAGTCACTTACTCAGTTTTATGCAGACACTTAATTTATACAATAGAATTGCACACATGCTATAAATAAACACCTCTAAATACTATGTAGTAGTTATTATTCTAGCTATTGGTAATTATTGGTGATTAAAATAACAACAAAATCATTTCTTCCCTGGAAGTAATTTACATTTAATATACATATATGTGTGTGCATTTTCATGCTTGTGTGTGTGTGAGAGAGAGAGAGAGAGAGACAGAGAGACAGAGAGAGAGAGAGAGAGAGAGAGAGAGAGAGAGAGAGAGAGAGACTAACATGTGTTCAAAGACAGAAAAGAAACAACTTAATTCTGTTCATTCGTCCATTCAGTTAATCTTTGATGACAAGTACTGTTTAGATAGCAATTGTAAATCAGGTATTTGTTTCATAAGTATCACCTATGTATTTTCTAAAATAGGATAAGCCTAAAAGCCCCCCACTATCTCCTTCCTGTCACCTCTAAGAGGGTACTCCCCTACCCACAGAGCCACTCGCACGCCACCTCAGTAGAAACCGCCTTCTCTGAGGCATCAAGCCTCCACAGCACCAAGCACATCCCCTCCCACTGAGACCAGAAAAGGCAGTCCTCTGCTACATAGTTAGAAATGGTCATGAACCAGCCCATGTGTGCTCTTTGGTTTCTGGGAGTTATGAGGGGTCCAGTTACTTGATACTGCTGTTTTTCCTATGGGGTTGCAGTCCCCATCATCTCTTTCAGTCCTTCTCCTAACTCTTCCATAGGGGTCCCCGACCTCAGTCAATGATTGACTGTAAGTATCTGCATTTGTCTTTGTCAGGTTATGGTAGAGCCTATCAAAGGACAGCCATGCTAGGCTCCTGCCTGCAAGCACAACATGGCATCAGCAATAGTGTCAGGTTTGGTGCCTGTGCATGGGATAGATTCTAAATTTGGGTAGTCTCTGGATAGCCTTTCCTTCAGTCTCTGCTCCATTTTTGACCCTGCATTTCCTTTAGACAGAAACTATTGTAGGTAAAGTGAAAGGGAGAGAGAGAGAGAGAGAGAGAGAGAGAGAGAGAGAGAGAGAGAGAGAGAGAGAGAGAGAGAGACAGAGAGAGAGAAGAGAGATGGGAGACTTCTTCCTCGGTCACATGTAGAGTGAGCCAGTAGTCAAAGTTTACATCAGCAGGTGAGAAAGCAGAAAATTACAAAGCCTTCAGATTAGAGGGAGAATTGAACCCAGCAGCAACAAAGACCTGCCCTGAAATATAGACAGAAGATTTGGTTTAGTGGATAATCATGTTTAAATTCTGGCTCCTGTTGAAGACAATATAGAGAGATTGGATCACACTGCCAAAGAAAATGTTAATCAAAAACCAAAACTAGAACCGAACAGGTATAGAGTGTGCAGGAACTCTGGAGCACTATAAAACCTCTGAGCCTTAGTCATAAAGAATGAAGAAATTTATGTCAAAGGTACAGAAAATGTTCTCAACAAAGACCATATAACCAAGCTTCCCAAATATAAGAAAAGAAATGTCTATCAAGGTTTTGTATCACAAAATAATAAAAACTTCACATAACAAAATTAATGTAAATATATACTTGTATATATAACTGTATGTATTATATAAAAGCTATAACCTACAAAGATAAAATTAAATACAAATGTAGGTCTATCAAAATAAACTTGACCGTTTTTGCATCTTTGTATGATTTTCATTTTTTCCTTTCCTTTTTTTAATTGGATAATCTTTGTATTTACATTTCAAATGTTATCCCCTTTCCCTTCCTTCTATTCCTCTGTCTTCAATTGCTGATTTTTTTTCTATTTGATTCAGTCTAATAGTGTTTTTTTGAGCCTTCTGTTTGATATTTTTTGTTTCTAGTTATATGTTTGTTTTTTTTTTTTTCCTCCACAGAGTCTGGCTATTAAATCCCCTTTTTATATATTTTTTTCATTCAACTGTTTGTATTTCCACAATGACCATTTTGTCATTTATTCATATTGTTTTAGTTCCTTGAAAGAATTTATACCTGCTATTAGGGAATTGTTGTGCTTTTATATTATGTGAGCAGCTTTTATTGAAGAACTTTACAGTAATGGTATTGATTTCTGGAAGAGACATATTGTCATGGTTATTTATGTGGTTTATTTATAGGGGAATGGGTTCTAGATTTTGCAATTGGGTTGCTGGTGCTGTTTGGATCATCTGATCTCACTTCTGTTGTGTGGTATTTGGATCTTTCCTATTAACCCAATTTTTTAAGTTGTAATCCAGCTGAACTATGCTTCAAGTTCAGTCTTGATAACTCTATACTGCCTGGCAAATGGGGTATCAGTGTGGTCCCTGCTCAACTAGTGATAGGTATAACTTTTAAGTCCAAGTCAAAACCTTCTATAGGTTTTGAAGGTTCTCACTGGGGAAAGCTTGTTTAAATAAAAAAAAAAATGCTGGCTCCTTCATTATTAAACTTAAGGGTATTTTGAAGCAGTAAATGGAAAACAAGTCTTGGGAGTGGATTTCTAATGAAGAAAGTAGCACATGCCAAAATAACATTTGATCTGATGTTGAAATTGAAATTAGCAAGTTTCCTAAACTGTTACATGTAAATAAAGCAACTTTTACTTGGGGATAAGACAAGTCTTAGGGAAATTGAAACCCAGGTATGGACTTCAGATGTGAAGACCTCATCCTTGCAGTTGAACACTGTGACTCTGCTTCCTCAAATGCATCAATCTCCCTCTAAGGCCATCTTCATACTTGGTCCTGTTACTTCAAAAGTTTCTAACTAGTCAAAGATAATTGATTTTATTCCTCCTGGCCCGGAGAAGGCAGTGGAGAAGTGCACAGAGCAGGACTCTGGTGATGGCTTTGAAGTCTGAGGGTCTCAGGACTTTGTAGCTCCTTAACTATACTGAAATGATGATGATAACTACCAAAATGTTCTAAAACCTTTCTTGCTCTTTCTGGAAGTAAAAGGCTGCTGGCTTAAGTGATTAACACCTTAACCCATGTGATGTGGCCTTTGTTCTATCCCAGCAGGAACTACTTAGTTTTAACTGTCAGCCTGCTAGTCAGAAGTTGCAGCAAGGAAAGGGGACTCTGGAAAAGGGATTTTAGCATTTATTACTAAGGTGTAAAAAGTTTCCTATGAGACCTATCTAATGAAGAACAGAAGGATCCAAAGGAGGGATGGGGATCAGAGGAAGGGAAATTCTTCTAAGTGGGAAAAGTCAAAAAAAATTTTATAAACAACTTTATTTAAAAAAAAAAACAGAGATACATGTACAGATTTTTAAAAGCATTTTTGCCTAAAACTATATGAATATATTTTGACAGTACTTGATTTTTTTAAGGTTTGATAGTATGCATTGAAATCTTACTAGTTACAATGAGCATAAAGTATGTGTAAAACAAAACATAACATGGAAACAGTCAGTTTTCTTGGTGTGTAAAGATTAAACATAATTATTTTAAGTGCCAAGAATTGCCACAAGGCTACATTCATAGCTCTTGAATTATTAATGATTTAACGTCTAGGTGTATCACACACACTTTTCTTTTATTCTGAGAAGGACTGAAGCTTCCACCTCTTTTATTTATTTATTTTATTTATTTATTTATTTATTTATTTATTTATTTATTTATTTATTTATTTGAGCTTCATATGGTCTGTGAGTTGTTCCTTGGGTGTTCAGAGCTTTCTGGGTGTTAGTATCCAATTATTAGTGACTGCATTTTATGTTTATTCTTTTGTGACTGGGATACCTCACTCAGGATGATATTCTCTAGATATATCCATTTACCAATAATTTTGTAAAGTCCTTGTTTCTAACAGCTGAATAGTACTCCATTGTGTAAAAGTACCACAATTTCTGTATCCATTCATCTACTGAAGGACATCTGGGATCTTTCCAGCTTCTGCCTATTATAAATAAGGCTGCTATTAACATTGTAGAGCATGTGTCCTTGTTACGTGTTGGAGCATCTATATACCCAGAAGTCGAATAACTGGGTCTTCATGTAGTACTATGTCCAATTTTCTGAGGAATAGCTAAACTGATTTCCAGAGTGGTTGTGCTAGTTTATAACCCCATCAACAGTGGAGGAGTGTTCCTCTTTCTCATTTGTCAGCATCTGCTGTCATCCCAATTTTTGATCTTAGCTATTCTGACAGGTTTGAGGTGGAATCTCAGGGTTGTTTTGATTGACGACTAAGGATGTTGAGCATTTTCTTAGGTGTTTCTCAGCCATTCCACATTCCTCAGTTGAGAACTCTTTGCTTAGCTCTGTACCCAATTTTTAATAGG
This sequence comes from Micromys minutus, assembly GCF_963924665.1. Classification (NCBI taxonomy): domain Eukaryota; kingdom Metazoa; phylum Chordata; class Mammalia; order Rodentia; family Muridae; genus Micromys; species Micromys minutus. The sequence goes on along the minus strand of NC_137979.1, from coordinate 39,784,374 downwards.
ATTGTTTGATTCTCTGGAGTCTACCTTCTTGAGTTCTTTGTATACATTGGATATTAAACCTCTATCAGATGTGGAAAAGATCCTTTTCCAGTCTGTTGGCTGCTGTTTTGTTTTCTTGACAGTGTTTAGTGTTCTTAGCCTAACAATTAACAGACATCTACAGAATATTTCATCCTAAAACAAAAGAATGCACCTTCTCAGCACCTCATGGCATTTTTTCCAAAATTGACCATATAGTTAATCACAAAATAAGCCTCAACAGATATAAGAAGATTGAAATACTTTCATGCATCAGATCACCATGAACTAAGGCTGGTCTTTAATAACAAAGACAACAAAAAGTTCACATACACACGGAAGCTGAACAATTCTCTACTCAAAGGTAACATGGCCAAAGAAGAAATTAAAAAAAAAATCTTGTAAAGGAAAAAAATCTCTCTTTAAGCATGGAAAGGTAAAAATATATACTCTATTTTATCATCTTTGTTCTCAGTACATATACATCTTTAATAACACACTCATCACATGCTTGAAAGTTCATCACAAGTTCACACACAAAATCAAATCACAAATTGAAATAGAAGTTTGCAACAGAATGTTTACATGCATATCCATTAGGAGTAATGATCTGGCTAAGCATCCATCACCTGTGTCAGATCCACAGGTTCATTGAAGGCTTAAAACCATAACTTATAAGTAAAGTTTTGTATAAATAAACTCAGTCAATATTTTACCGTTTGCCCTAGCACCTATAATAAATAAATTATTAGTTTCCTTATTATGACCTTAGGTTAATTGTTTTATGATCTCTTGGAATGTTCTCTGAGTTGGAGAAAGTCTGGTTACTAAGAGTAATTAACTGGTGACACTTGGGATACTGTCAGATTTATCCTTGCAGTTTTGACTATCAGAAAAGGACCTAATACAAGTCCCACTATAAAAAAGAGCTTAATGATCAATGACAGTTATTGAAGCAAGGTTAGATATGCCATATACATGGATCCATTTGGGACAAAAAGATACAGTATTTACCTTGGTTTGTTGAAACCCATGAACAAGCCTTTCTAAATTGCTACTGGCCATATATCCATGATTATTATAGAAAGGACAGGACAGTGGCAGAGAGGGTTTCAAAAAGGCAAAGTCTCCTCCTCTCTGTTGTGAAAGGAGTGTGGAGTAGTCCTGGCTAATCCCAGTTTACTTCAGGCTCTACTGTCTGTATCTTAAAGTGTCCTGTCAAAATGTTACAACTGTAAGCACTAATGAGAAGCAACAGGAATGATCAGGGGAATCAATATCTTATTTGTTCACATTCCTTAGACACAGGATATTTAAGAGCAAACCAGTTTTTTCCTTTTTGGTTTCTTTCAGGCACAATGCGGAGAGTAGAAAAATAAACCACATTTGGAAAGATTCACTGTGTAGGAATGTCTGTAGAAATTTCAATGAGAATAAATTCTTCAAATAAACAAGAAGATAGTTGGGAACAGATATGTTGAATATAATACTCCCTTATACTATGGTGGGGTAATATAGTAAATATTACTTAATCTGACATACCTGGTTAAAACTTTTAACTTTTAGCAGTGTACCTTTGAATATTGAATTTTTTCTCAATTTTTTTTTGGTGTAGTATTAGACATTCAGCCCAGGGCCTCCCTTATATATTCTAGGCAAGCACTTCACCATTGAGACAAATTCCAGGTCTCCCATTGTATTATTATTACTATTATTATTATCATTATTATTATTGTTATTGTTGTTTGGTTAGTTGGTTTAGGGTTGGTTAGTATTGATTCTGAACCTCTACATAAAAGTACTCTTTGTGGACCAGAGGAGGGTAATAAAGAAGAGCTGTACCCATTAAAACTATGGTGATTCCTTTATCATTTTTTTCTGCCAAATATTTAGAATGTATGGGAATTATGATATAGACGACTTTTCCCCAATACAGGGTGATAACAGTAGGAGGTTATCATGAAGGGCTGAGGGTTTTCAAAATTTTACTACAATACTAAATCAGAAAAAGAGAAATGGTTAGTGCTTCTAGTTGGTGGAAGTGTGCTTGCCTAAAATACCATAAATATGAACCTTTTGGGATTGACTTATAATCTAGGGAAGAACTGAAGACGTGCTTGTAAATTCTGGGAACACTGTAGTTCCTGTGTGTTGCATTGTGAAGCACTCTTGATAAACTTGGATGGCAAGGTTGCTATTCTGGAGTGGGTTTAGGAGCTACCTTAGGGGAAAGCTTAACTTGTGTACATCTCAGTCCAATTACCTCACTTTATTCCTGTAAATGAAGACTGACTACCAGTATGTTCTTGTGCTATGTTGTACCTTAAAAAAGATTTTGGCTTCCAGTGGCCTCTCATACTGTTAACAATTCTTAAAGCCACTGGATGAGTATGTTTCATGTCATGACTTCACCGTTCCTTATTACTCCATCTCATTCATTACTCTGTGTCTTACATTGTGGTGTAGAGGGCAACAGTACCATCACTTAGTTTTTACAAAAATGTGGTCCATGTGCACAATGGAGTGTTATTTGGCTTTAGAACTTCTGTGTTTCATAAGCCTTTATACAGTAACATTTAAGAAACTGGGTTTTGTTTTTAACTTTCAAGTGACTTTATGTTTTTGCCAAAGACTGTAGAATGCTTTTGTAGATCTTTGTCTGGCATACGTTCCCCAGAAGCTATTAGTTCTTCAAATCAACCAAATTCAAATACAATGCCAGTTGTGACTGAACAAATGCAAACTCAAACATACTTTAGGAACTATGCAAAGTATACCGAGAAAATTTCACTAAGAAATCAAGATACTGTTAATACATATGATTCTTCCTAAAACACAACATTTTGCTTTCTGTTTCCCTGACCCAATCTCCCAACTCCCATCATGAGTGCTGTTAATAGAACACCACAAACATTATTCTACACAATAAGCTTACATACAATGGACAAAGATACAAACTGACCTTCTATATGAGATAAAAAGACCTATAGAAACCCTTAAAAATATTAATGTCTAACTATTGTCAATTAAGACTATCAGAATCTTGCTTGTTCTGCATTCTCCAGCTCCATTTTGATTCCTCTTTGAATCTCTCTCTCCTCCTCTTCCATTTTCCTAGCCCTTTCCCTGCCTATCTCTCCATTGTCCAATCATATATTACCTTAACATCAACCTAGACACAGCAACATCAAGGATAGACATTACCCTAGAGTAAAGATTTCAAAAATATATTCAAGCAAAATGGACCTAAGAAACAAACTGGTAAGGACATTTTAATATCATCAAATAAAATAGACTTCAAACTGACACTAATCAAAAGAGATAGGAAAGGACACTATACCCACATGAAAAGAAAAATACACCAAAATGACATTCCAATTTTTAACATCTATTCCCCAAGCACAAAAGTACCCAGGTTTGTGAAAGAAACATCACTACAGGTCAAATCAAATATTGACCTCCATACACTTATAGTGGGGGACTTCAACGTCTCACTATCACCAATTGGTAGGTCATCCAGAAAAATCTAAACACTTCTTGGCATCAGCAATAGTGTGTGGGTTTAGTGGATGCATATGGGATAGATGCCCAGGTGAGGCAGTATCTGGAAGATCTTTATGTAAATCCCTACTCCTCTTTATGTTGCTTTCTTTCTTCCTGTGAGTGTTTTGATCTCCCTTCTAAGAAGTACTGAGGCATCAACATTCTGGTCTTCCTTCTATTTTGAGCTTCATAAGGTTTTGAATTGTTTCATGGTTATTCTGATCTTTTTGGACTAGTATTGGCTTATCAGTGAGTGCATACCATGAGTGTTCTTTTGTGACTGGGTTACCTCACTCAGGATGATAGCTTCTAATTCTATCCATCTGGCTAAGAATTTCATGAAGTCATTGATTTTAATAGATAAATAGTATTTCATTGTATAAATATACCACAATTTCTGTATCTATTCCTCTGTTGAAGTACATCTGGGTTCTTTACAACTCCTGGCTATTATAAAGGCTGCCATGAACATGGTGGAGCATGAGTCCTTGTTATATGTTGAAGCATCTTTTGGTTATATGTCCAGGAGTGGTATGTCCAGTTATCTGAGGAACCACCAGACTGATTTCTAGAGTGGTTGTACCACCTTGCAAACCCACCAACAATGGAGAAATGTTCTTTTTTCTCCACATCCTCATAAGGATCTGCTGTCACCTCAGTTTTTGATTTTAGTATTCTGATTGGTGTGAGGTGAAATCCTAGGGTTGTTCTGATTCACATTTCCTAGATGACTAGAGATATAGAACATTTATTTAGGTGCTTCTCAGTCATTCAATATTCCTCCATTGAGAATTCTTTGTTTACTCCATTTTTAATAGGATTATTTGATTCCCTGGAGTCTAACTTCTTGAGTTCTTTGTATATATTGGATATTTGTCTTCTATCCATTGTAGGACTGGTAAAGATCTTTTCTAAGTCTGTTGGTTGCCATTTTTTCCTTTTGACAGTGTTCTTTGCCTTTCAGAAGCTTAAGCCATTGGTGTTCTGTTTAGATAAATTTCCCCTGTGCCTATATGTTCTAAGCTCTTCTCTACTTTCTCTTCTATTAGTTTCAGTGTACCTGGTTTTATGTGGAGGTCATTGATCTGTTTGGACTTGAGCTTTATACAAGGAGATAAGAATAGATTATTTTGCATTCTTCTGTGTACTGACTGCCAATTGAACCAGTACCATTTATTGAAGATGCTGTCTTTTTTTCCATTGAGTGTGTTTAGCTACTTCGTCAACGATCAAGTGAACATAGGTGTGTGGGTTCATTTCTGGGTCTTCAATTCTGTTCCATTGGTCTACCTGCCTCTGTCTGTACCAATATCATGCAGTTTTTGTTGCTGTTCTTGTTTTTGTATTTTTTAATTACAATTGGTCTGTAATATAGCTTGAGATCAGGGATGGTGATTCCCCAAGAAGTTCTCTTATTGTTGCTGATAGCTGTAGATATCCTGAATTTTTTTGTTATTACAAATAAGTTTTCAAATTGCTCTTTCTAACTCTATGAAGAATTGAGTTGGAATTCTGATGGGGATTTAATTAAATATGTATATTGCTTTCGGCAAGATGGCCATGTTTACTATTGGCAGGAGCCTGATATGGTTGCCTCCTCTGAGGCTCTCCCAGAGCCATACTAATAGAGAGGAGGAGGCTTGTAGCTAACCATCAGACTGAACACAGGGACCGCAAGGAAGGAAGTAGAGAAAGGACTGAAAGAGCTGAAAGGGTTCGCAATCCCATGGGAAGAACATTATCAACCAGCCAAAACCTTCACAGCTCACAGGGACTAAAACACCAACCAGTGAGCACACATGGAGAGACCCATGGCCCCAGGTGAATATGTAGCAGAGGATAGAATTGTCTGGCATTGATGGAAGGAGAGGCCTTTGCTCTAGTGAAGGCTCATTTTCCCAGTGTAGGGGAAAGAGTTGGAGAGGGTGTTTAGGAGAGGGAGAACTTTCATGGTGGCAAAGGAAGGGGGAGGGGAGATGGGAGTAGAGGTAAAGGAGATAACATTTGAAATGTAAATACAGAGAATATCCAATAAAAAAGCCAAAAAACAAAGAAAAATCTGAGCAGAGACATGTTGGATATAACAGATATTACAAACCAAATGGAGATGAAAATATTTACTGAATATTTCACTGAAACCCAAAAGCATATACCTTCTTCTCTGAAACTTATAGAACTATCTGCAAACTTCACCATATTGGCAGTTAAAAAGCAAGTCTCAACAACACAGCATAATTAAATAACTCCCAATCAGACCACCAGGGCTTAAATCTGGATATTACCAACGAACAAAACAACAGAGAGCTTAAGACATAATGGAAACTGAAACTCTTCTGAAAAAAAAAATGGGTCAGGACAGAAATAAAAATGAAAATAAAACCTTTCTAGAATTCAATAAAAATGAGTATATTACGTATCCAAACTTACAGAAAACAATGAAAGCAGTCCTAATAGGAAATTTTATAGCTCTAAGTGCCTACATAAATAAGTTGGAGAAATCTCATGCTAGCAACTTAACAGCACACCTGAAAGCCGTAGAAAAAAAGTAAGAAAGCACACCAAAGAGAAGTAGGCTACAAGAAAAAAAGTGAGGGCTAAAACCAGTAAAATAGAAACAAAGAGAATAGTACAAAGAATCAACAAAAGAATGGGATGGCTCTTTGAGAAACCCACAAGATAGAAAGGACAAAACTATATCCAAATTAGCTGAAAGACAGAGACAGAAATTTCAAATTAGCATAACCAGAAATGAAAAGGAAGACATAACAACAAAGATTATTTAGTCATACTTTAAAAATGTGCACAGCACAAAATTAGAAAATCTAAAAAGAAATATAGAGGTTTTCCATAGATACCACTTCCAAAGTTAAATTGATATCATATAAATAATTTAAATTGATCTAAATAAATCCCCAGTGAAATAAAAATAGTCATCAGAAGTCTCTCTACTAGGGGGAATGAGAGCTGAGTGGGGTAAGGGAATAACATTTCAAATATAAATACAGAGAGTATGGAATAAAAAAAAAAGTCTCCCTACTAAAAGAAGGACAAGGCCAGATGGTTTTAATTGGAAATGCTACAAGACTCTGAAAGAAAAGTCAACACTGATATTCCTCAAAATATTCCATAAAATAGAAACAGAAGGGATATTGGCAAATTTATTTTGGAAGGCTGCAGTTATCCTGATAGCTGAACCACATAAAGACTCAGCAGATTTCCCCTATGAACAGAAATTCAAAAATACAGAATAAAAATACTTGCCAATCAAATTAATAAATAAATCAAAAATATCATCTACACCATCTACAATAATCAAGTGATCTTCATCCCTGGTATTCAAGGATGGCTGTTGCTATGCATACAAAAATCAAAAATCAGAATTTAAAGCCCACCATATGATCAAACTGAAAGAAAAGATAAAAAAAGATCAATATCATTTGATTAAAAAAAAAGACCTTTGACAAAAATCCAAAACCACTTTATGATAAAAAATTAGGGACACAAGGGACACACCTAAACACATAAAAAGGTGATTTACAGCAAACATATTACCAATATAAAGGTAAATACATAGAAACCAAAAGGAATTTCACTTAGGTCAGAAAAAAGTAAAGGCTGTCTATTTATTTCATATACGATATAGTATTTACTTTTAGCTAGAGCAATAAGACAACTTAAGAAGAGTAAAGATATACAAATTGGAAAGGAAGAAATCAAAGTATTGTTATTTGTAGATGATACAATAGCATATTTAAATGATCCTAAAAGCCCCACTAAGGAACTCCTATGTCTGATAGAATTTTTAAATGAGCCTACATATAATATTAATGCAATTATTTGCTTCTTTCTATACAGTTGGCAATTGGGCCAATAAAGAAATCAGGGAAATATTACATTTTATATTAGCCTCTAATAATATAAAATATTTTGGTGTAACTCTATCCAATAAGCAACAACACTGTATAATAAAAATGTCAAGTCTTTGAAGAAAAAAAATTGAAGAGGATCTCAGATGGGAGATATTCCATGAGCATGGCTTTTTCTTGTTCTTTTATTTTGTTATACTTTGTTGTCTGTTATTTGCTTGCTTCCTACTTTTTTGAGGTTTTCTATTTTTTGGTGTGTTTTTTCTGTGTTGGTTTTGGAAGTCTTAAAAATTGTGTTATTGATTGTTTTCTTGAGAAAGAATAAATTGTGGTAGATGTGGAACAGGGAGAAGATCTGAAGTGTCTTGAGAAAGGGGGTGAGTATGATCAAAGTATATCCCAATTAATTTTCAAATTATAAAAACATATTCATAAGTTAGACATCAATATGTATACATTATGCATTAGGGTTTTAATCAAATAAAAATATTTACCTCAGAAATCGCCCCCCCCAAAAATCTGTGTGTTATTGGTATAAAAAGGGTTGAATTGAATTAAAAACTGAGAAATGAATTTATATAAGTATAGAGATTTAAATTTTAATAAAAAAGAAAAATGGAAGAAAGAAAGCATTTTCAATAAATGGATGTCTACAAATGCAAATAGATTGACACTTCTCTATCAGTTTGCACAAAATTAACATCTAAGTAGATAAAAATTATCTTTAACATAAAACCAGACACACAGAACTTGATAAAAGAGGAACTGGGAAATAGCCTTGTGTGTATTATTTCAGGAAATGACTTTCTGAACAGAACATAGATAGAACAAGATCTAAGATGAACAATTAATAAAGGAGACCTCATGAAACTGATATCTTCTGTAAGACAAAGACACCAGTAATTGGATAAATTTCCAGGCTAGAGAATGGGAAACGAGTTTACCAATTCTACATATGATATAGGAATAACTTAAATATATAAAAAACTCAAGATTCTAGAAATAGAAATTACAAGCCAAATAATCTAACTTAAAAATGAGGTGTTTATATAAAAGAGAATTCTCTATAGAGAAATCTAAACTTGCTTAGAAAAAATAAATATACAATATCCTTAGCCATCAGGAAAATGCAAATCAAACCACCATGAGGTTCCATATTACACCTATCAGAATGTATAAGATCAATAACACAAGGGACAGCACATGCTGGTGAGGATGTGGAACAGGGGCAAGTTTCCTCTGTTGCTGTTAGGAGTCTTAACTTGTATAGCAAATCTGGAAATCAAGTTGGAGGTTTCTCAGAATATTGAGACTAGCTCTACCTAAAGAACCACCTGTATTCTTTTTTGTACCCAAAAGATGCTCCTTAATACCATGAGGGCACTTGTTCAACTATGTTCATAGCAGATTTATTTGTAATATTTAGAAACTGGAGATAAATGTGATACCCTTCAAAGAAGAATGGATGATGAAAACATGGTACATTTATTCAATGAGGTATTATTCAGGTGTTAAACGAATAAAGAAAAATGAAATAAGATATACAGGCAAATAAGTGGAATTAGAAAAATGTCATGTATATATTCACTTATATATGGATATTAGCCTTTAACTATAATGATAAGTAACCTATAATCTGTAGACCCAGAGAGATTAATTATAGAGAAAAGAACTAGGGCAGGGGGATGGATCTCACTTTGGGGTGAGATTTTTATGGGGGAACTAGGATGGAGGACATGGGTATTCTGGGGCCAGGTGATGGCTTACAAAACTAGTGCAGTGGAAAATCCTGGAATATATGAATATGATCCTAATGAAGACTCATACTAATGGGAGATACAGAGTTGTAACCAGCTATCTCTTATAGCCAGATAAGGATTCCATTGGTGGAAATGATTTGCAATAAATTGAATTGTTAGACAAGAAAGTCTCAAAACAACAAAGACTGTTGCTAAGATAAAAGGTTGCTCTCTGAAAACTGATAGCAGGGACCCATTGACAAAGATGAAATTTATATAACTCATTTAACATTGAGAAGTCAAGCTGTTACCTATATGGAGCCATCACCCCCATGTTCTGCAGGCTAATGAAAGAGAAACGTGGATACTAACATATCTATAAATCTTCTGACCTACAATCCATCCTGACTGTACAATATGATATGGCAATGATGGTGCAGAACTTGTGGGAATAACCAAGCAATGTCTTCTTTTACTGAAGTCCCACTCTATAAAAAGGAACCTACACTTGACTCTGCTTGGGGAACCAGGAACCAAAGACTAGATAGCCCTTTGCTGCTTTAGTCTATATGAGACATTATGTGCTTTGCTCCAATGATTCAGAGACTCTTGGGTAAAACCAAACACCACTGGGAGAAACAGTGTCAATAGAGTTAGTTCTAATGATGTTCCTTTATACTCATACATCAGTGTCTTATTCAGTCATCACCAACGAGGCCTTGTCTGACAGTATATGGGAACAGATGCACAGACTCACAGCCAGACATTAAAGAGAGAGAATCTAACTTGGAGTTCTCCATCATCAAATCTCTCCCTTCAGAGCTCATGGAATCCCGTGGAAAAGAAGGCAGAAGAAGGATAAGAGTCAGAGTTGAGGAAAAACACCAGGAGTACTAGGGCCTCTGAATCATTGGGCCTACACATGTCTGCCCCAGGTCCTCTGTGTACATATTATAGCTGACAGTGAGTTTTTTTTTTTTACTGGACCTCTGAGTGTGACAATGAGTGGGTCTCGGACTCTTGTGCCTGCTCTCGGGACTTCCCCCTTCTTGTTGTACTTTGTTTTCCTACAACATGATACCTCTAACTTCATTTTTTTATATTTTATTTTATTTTGTCATGTTTGGTTGTTATATCTTAGAAGCCTGTTCTTTTTCTAAGCAGAGGCAGAAAGCGAATGGATCCAGAGGGAAGGAGAGCTGGAGAGAGACTGGTGGAAGTAGAGGGAGAGAAAACTATAAATCAGGATATATTGTATGAGAAAAGAATCTATTTGCGAGAAGGGGAATAAATCCCCACACACTTCTGGGAATTGTCTCCTTCCAATTTGTAATTTAAGCCAATTGCATGAACATGGTTAAAAACATTTTCCAAAGGACTCAAGGCAAAGAGATCAAATACAACAAATAAACCACAATGCCAAATAGTTTGTTTTTACAAATATAAATGTATGTATCACAGCATGTTGACATAGACACACTATATGTGTGTAGATAGGAGAAAAGGTGTAGAAATGTGCACATATGTTCCTCAGTTGCTTCCCTGAGATTCTTCACAAGGAACAATTATTGTCCAGCATATGAAGGGAGTAGTCAGCAAACAGTCTTTTTTTTTTTTTTTTTATCAGAACTTTAGGTTTAACTCAGCTGGAGAGACCAATACTGCTTAAGGTCATACCGTTTTAAAAGAATGTAGGATTTTGTGATCAAGAAGATAAAGTTCATGTCAGGTGTAAGACATTTTTATATGCTGTATATATCACCAAGCTGACTATGTCTTGGCTCAGAATCACTTTTTCTTTCAGTCTGTTTTTTCTGTTTGTTTGTTTACTAGGTTTGGTTTTTTTGAGAAAGGGATTTTTTTCATGTATCTTTGGCTGTGCTGGTACTTGGAATTCTCTCTGTAGACCAGGCTAGCCTTGAACTCACAGAAATCCACCTGCTTCTGCCTCTGCCTCTTGAGCACTTGGATTAAATCTATGCACTGCTCCCCCACACTTCTCCCCCCCAGAATCACAATTTTTGATTTGTCTGTGCTCAACACTATGTTTCATGTTTTTCTTTTCTAATGTTAATTTCTAGAAAACAAGTACACCAAGAAACTCCACATAAAACTAAGTACACTGCAACTAATAGAAGAGAAAGGGGAGAAGAACCTTGAAAACATAGACACAATGAAAATTTTCCTGAACAGAACATTAATGCCTTATACTCTAAGATCAAGACTTGTCAAATGGAAACTCATAAAACTGCATAGCTTCTGTAAGGCAAAGGGCACTGTCAATAGATCAAAACTGCAATCAACAGATTAGGAAAAGAACGTTACCATTTCTACAAATAATATAGAGAACTCAAGAAGTTAGACTCCAGAGAAACAAATAACCCTATTAAAATAGGATACTGAGCTAAAAAAGGAATTCTTAACTGAGGAATAATGAATAGTGGAGAAGCACTAAAAGAAATGCTTAACATCCTTAGTCACCAGAAAATGCAAATCAAAACAATCCTGAGATTCCATCTCACACCAATGAGAATGGCTAAGAACAAAAAATTCAGGTGACAGCAGATGCTGGCAAGGATGTAGAGAAAGATGAACACTCCTCTATTATTGGTGGAATTGCAAGCTTATACAACCACTGAGGAAATCTGTCTGGCAGTTCCTGAAAACTTGAACATAGTGCTACCATTCTTGGGCATATACCCCAAAGGTGCTCCAACATAAAAACAAGAATGCATGCTCCACTATGCTCATAGCAGCCTTGTTTATGATAGCCAGAAGCTTTAAGAACCCATATGTCCTTCAACAGTGCAATGGATATAGAAAATGTGGTACACTTACACAATGAAGTACTACTCAGCTATTAAAAACAATGACTTCATAAAAATCTTTGGCAAATGAATGAAACTTGAAAATATCATCCTGAGTGAGATAACCCAATCACAAAAAGATCAGCTACATACGTAGCAGAGAATGACCTTGTAAGGCATCAACAGGAAGAGAAGCCCTTGATCTTGCCAAGGCTTAACCTCCCTTCCCCACCCATCTTACCAGCCAGTTGAGTGTTCTGGGGTAAGCCACACTATCCTATGAAGTCTGTTATTCCAGGTAAACCTCCATTTTTTTCCCACCTCTCTGCCCGCCTTCTTGAGACCTGCTGAACCTGAAAGATGCAGATGAAATTTTCTTCCCTCCACCTATATTCCCTGCTTGCTTAGTGCCCTGAAACAAGCCAACCTTCTCTGTGAAGGCTGCAAGCCCAGGTGCACTTTCACTCACCTTCCAACTCTCTGGCCACCTCCATTGGATCTGCAGTTCCTAAACCACACATACCTGCATTTCCAGAACCATACAGCTTGAGGATATTAGAGGCCTGTCACACCAGGTCCATCAAGCATAACCCCCTTCCTAATACCAACTACAAGGAAATCCAGGGATCGATGCTACTCAAATGACCAAGCACCTTAGAAAGGACAAAAACAACAAATGCCAGGGCAATATGACACCTTCAGAGCATAGCTACTCTACTACAGCAAGCCCTGGATATTATGACACAACTGTGGCACAAGAAGATGACCTTAAATTCAATCTTATAAAGATGATAGAGGCCTTTAAAGTAGAAATGAAAAAATTATTTAGAGAAATATAATAAAACATAATCAAATAGGTAAAAGTATTTAAAGAGAAAACAAATCTTTTTAAGATATGCAAAAAATACAATTAAACAGGTGAAGGGATTAAATAAAATGTAGCAAGACCTGAACTTGGGAATAGAAGCAATAAAGAAAACACAACTTGAGGGAATCTTTGAGATGGAAATCTTAGCAAAGAGAGAAGGAACAACTGGCAAAGCATCACCAGCAGAACACAAAAAATGGAACAGAGAATTTCAGGTGTAGAAGATAAAATAGAGGAAAATGATGCATCAACCAAAGAAAAAGTTTAAGCTGAAGAATTCCTGATATAAAAACAACTAGGAAATCCGAAAAGCCATGAAAAGCCTAACTTAAGAATAATAGGTTATAGAAGAAGGAAAAGAGTCCCAGTTCCAAGCACCAAAAAATATTTTCAACAAAAATTATAGAAGAAAACTTTCCCAATATAAAAAGGTGCCTATAAACAGGCAAGAAGCTTACAGATCACCAATTAGAAACGGCAATCTTCCTGCCAAATAATAATCAAAACACAAAATCTACAAAACAAGAAAAGAATATTAAAAACAGCAAGGGAAAGGGGCAGATAACATGCAAAGACAGAGCTATCAGAATTACTTCCATCTTCTCAACAGAGACTCTAATAGATAGAAGAGCCTGAAGAAGTATCTTAAAACTTCTTTTAAAAATAAACAAACACGAAACAAAACTACAAGTGCTAACCTAGTCTACTATATACAGCAAAACTTTTAATCACTATAGATGGAGAAAACAAGAAATCTGAAGACAAATCCAAAATTTACTCACAAATGCAGCCCTACTGAAAATACTAGAAGGAAGCTGAAACCAAGAAGAATAAATACTTCCAAGAAAACACAGGAAATAAGTAATTTTATACAAGCCAAAACAAGAGAAGCACACACACGCACACACACACATGCACACAGGCACACAAGCATACACACCAACAACATCAAAACAAGAGTGATGAAATAAAAATCACTGATCATTAATATTTCTTAACATCAATGGACTCAACTGTCCAATAAAAAGACACAGGCTCACAAAATGGCTGCAATAACAGCTTCCATCATTCTATTGCATACAAGAACTTCAACCATGAAGAATGACATTATCTCAGATTAAGGGGTTGAAAAAAGTTTCCCAAGGAAACAGACCCAAGAAACAAGCTGGAGTAGTCATTCTAAATCTAGTAAAATAAACTTTCAACCAAAATTAATTTTAGAAATACAAGAACAGACACTTTATATTCATCAACAACTCACATGTTCAGATCTCAGTTCTGGACATTTATGCCCCAAACATAGTGGCACCCACATTCATAAAATAAACATTGCTAAAGTTTAAATCACACATTAAACTCCAAACATCAATAGTGGTATACCTCAGTATCCCACTCTCACCAATTAATATGTCATCTAGACAATAACTGAAATGAGAAATAATCAAACTAACAGACATTATGAATTAAATGATCCTAAGAAAAATATACAAAATATTTCACCGAAACACATAAAATATATCTTATTTTAAGAACCCCATGGATCTCTCTGCAATATTGACCATAGTCGGTCAGAAAGCGAGCCTCAACATATATAAATAAGAAAATTGAAAGAATGCCTTGTAGCTTGTAGACCACCATGGATTGAAGCTGGTCTTCAACACCAATAGAAACACCAGAAAGCCTACACAGAATTTAGCATGTTAATCATAATATTGTGCTGAATCAGAATATCTTAAGTTTGAAGTTTGTGATAATATTATATCTTCAAATATCCCTACATGAAGTTGCCTTTTCTAATAAACTAACAGAACAGTAAGTTTTCAGACATTACCCTGAATATTGGAGTTACCTCTTCTTCTTCACTGTGTATATTTCACAAAAGTAAAAAACAAGAGGGCATCATCTCCAGCAGGAAAGATATGGATCTAGTTTCATCAATGTTAAATTAAAATAAATTCATGATATTAGTGAATAATATCTTTCCAGCGAATAAGCCAGCTAGAGAGCACAGGAACTCATATTTTAACTTTAAGTAATATATATTATAGCACTAAAATTGTGACTATACAATTTATTTCCAATTCTAATAAGCATTCAAGGAATTGCTACAATATGCATATAGCTTCAACTCAATAATTCATATCTTAGTCCCTGGATAATGTAACATTTGAACTGCGTGTGTTGCCGGTTGACTTGACTGATCCTTCTGCTTATGTAATTAACTGGTATCCCAGGTGTAGCAAGATACAGCATTTCCAGAAACTATGCTGCTCAGGGTTGAAGATTTGGATCGTTGAGCCAAGTAAATTATTCATGTGTTAAATTTATTTAGAAAGCTATGAGAAAATGGGTGCTTTCAGCTTTTTCTGACTTATTTTCTTTCTATTAAACCAATGGAGATGGGTCATTATATAACACTTAAATATTCTGTAGGAAGCATGAAACAAAATATCTTGATGGAATTATACATTAAGTTCTTGGTGTACACAGATATTATATATTATATATGTGCTAAAATGACCCTAATTTACATAAATTGCAAGTTATATGTGAACTAAACTTTATCTTGGACTCCAGAAGGCAGTGTTTTTCTTTGTTTATTTTATGTAGTTATTACACATCCAAGTCATAGTGTTAACAATAATACTTAAAAATAAGCCAAAGCAGATACCTTCTTTAATCAAAAATGGAAAGAGAGGAAATATCAGCTATAAAACACTATTGTAATCAGAAATGGTGTTCTGCTGCCACATGTGTGACCTGTTGTGTTTGCACACTTACCTGAAGTACCATATGTCCAGTCTGACAAATGAGCAAGCCGGATAACTGACTTATTGAAGTTGGTCCATTGGGTAGGCATAGAGGCAAGAGCTAAACTGCAAAGTATTGTTTTCTTTTCTTTCCTCCTCTACTCCATAGCCTACAGTTAAATGAGAGAGATGATACAAACACAAGATACAAAATATCAGCTGCCAAATGGAGGAGTGCTGAGAAAGTAATATGAGAACATTGGATTTTTGGATTTCACACTCCAAACCCTGAAGGGAAGGAAAGAAATCATTTGATTTAGCCTCCAGTGGCTCAAATCTCAGGCAGGGACATTAGTATACTTTCCTGGTTTAAAGCTGAGAGCATTCGGAACAACCAGATAAACATAGTATATTTGGAGCTATTACAGTTATCAAAGTGTTAGATATTTCTTTGATACTTTGAAATTTATTTAAAATTAGCATTTGTCTTAGTTAGGGTTTTACTGCTATGAACAGACACCATGACGAAGGCAAGTCTTGTAAAACACAACATATATATTTGGGGTTGGCTTACAGGTTCAGAAGTTCAGTTCATTATCATCAAGGTGGGAGCATGACAGTATCTAGGCAGACAAGGCGCAGGCAGAGCTGAGAGTTTTACGTGTTCATCTTAAAGCTGCTAGTGGAAGACTGACTTCCATGAAGCTACGGTGACCATCCATTGGGAGTTCCTAGGGATATTTGAAACAAAGTTTTTTTTTTTTTTTTTTTTTTTTTTACAGGATCATAGATTTCTGTGTGGACAGAAAATATATGCCTTTAATGTTTTAAGGTTTATTTGCATAAAATATGAATACATAATACAGATTGATTGACTTTCTAATGCATATATTGTTTGAACACCAGTTATGTAGATTTCTACATGAATCATGTACGTTTTACCACTGGCATACAATTGGTACTTCTGATCTATTTTCTGACAGGATCACTACATGTCCTGGTATTTTGGGAATCTTCATGTACAAAGTACAGAAATAGAAATAGGTAATTAAAACATAATTTCACATTTAGGCAGATGCTTTCTTAGGTTTTTATATATATTGCAAATTCATTCTCATACTAGCCTGAAAAAGAGCTATTTGATATTGAATACTGTATTTAACACTACCCTACTGGTGACCTTTGGATAATTGCTTAATTAATCTCTAATTCAGCAGGAGAAGATGTTAAACACATAAACATGTGTGCGCACACACACTCACACACATACACAAAGTAGAACAAGTATATATTCTTGGTGACTATGCTTAGTGCAGACAATGCATGATGACCTTCACAGAGGAGTCAGCCATGGTGATGCTCATTTCTGCCTTTGTGTTCCTTCTTTTATAGTACCCTGGATGCAGAGGATAATAAGTCTGCAACGGAGCACCAGACTGATGCTTATTTAAAAATGACCTATGTATTCCCCATATGCTTTCTTTTTATTTTGTTATTTTTATAACAAAAAAAGCTTCTATGATTTTGGTCAGTATGACTCTTTACATTCTTGCTACAGATTGCTTTATGTGCAATTCCTCATTTCCCATCTCCTCACAGCCTGCATGTTGGAGGCATCAAAGGTCGCTGGGGAGAGTCATCCATCATTTTGACACCTTTTATGAGTTTACTGCTCCTGATGGTGATTATAGGAAAGGCTGCTTAAAAGTGATAACTGCCAGAGGCACTTGATGCACATGGTATTGATAATAGAAATATGCCATAAGTTTGGGGCAATGGAAAAATAAAATAAAGCAAACAAAGGGCAAGCTAAAAATGTTTTGAAGTATAAATGGAACTTAAAATGTAGGTCCTGGTGAAGAAGTATTGATTCTAGAGAGAAATGAACCTATTATCGTCCTCTGCAAAGGTTTGTGTGCATGGCATATACATCTTCCATGAAAGTAGATATCATTATTAAAATTAACCAATGTGCTACTATCCTAAATGCTGTCTACATAATTAAGTCTAGCACGTCCAAAATGCTAACTGCCATTACGAAATATTATGCATGCTTTATTGAATGTGTAATATTATTACGTCAGGTGTATATTTTGCTAAAAACTGTGAAGAAAAAATAATAACACCAACAATAATAACTGACACTGAGTATGGATAACATGCCTCATACTGTAAGATGGACTTCATATTTTCTTTTGTAATTAGTTGAGTAGTAGGAGTTTTGGGAGTCAGGGATGGATTGATTAACAGTGTCTTTTCCCTCTCTCCAGATTTAGAAGTGAATGAAATTTGGTATAAGGAAGAGAAAAGGTTAAAGCAAAATATCATTTTACTGTTACCAGTGTTTGTTGAAAAACACAGCTTTTGATTTGCAGCCAAACAGTACATCTAATGCTTCCCTTTAAAGTAAACAAACCTCTTCCTCTCTCACTGATTAAACTGGACACCATGAAAGCATCCCTAACAGTGCAAATGCCTTCCCCATTATGTTCATAGCAGGGCAGGCAGCACAATGGGATGTTGGCCTCCAGGAAAGTAGACAGCTTTAAAGAGAGAGGGAGAGAGCCAAGACAGGCAAATACATTCGTTTCTCCACACTGGCTAACCAGATTAGACTCTGATTTATCAGAAATATTTTCATAAGGAGATGCAAAATGTAATTTCTCCAAAGAATTTTTTTTCCCAAGAAAAGATGAAACTTACCTTTCTCAATGGAATGGAAGAGAAGCAGAGACAACATTATCCAGTGAATACCATAGTGCTATGTAATGAACAAGTTTAGCATGCTAATTCTTTTTAGTTTGACAAAGCTAGTAGAGACAGAAATAGCCTTCTGGTAGACAATATAAGCCTTAAAGCTTTTACTGTGTCAACCTAGGTGAAATTAATCATTTAGTACCCTATTTAAAGGACATGAGGGAACATTAATCTTATATAACTTGTAAAATACAAATAACATTAAGTACATATAATTAGTATAAATGAACAATTAATACTGAATTCTTCCAAAATACTGAACACAATAGATACATCCAAGGTTTAACTTTTTGTTTCAATTCTTCTAACTAGAGACAAAGTTACACATTTAGGTCAAATAGGAAATGGTTTTCCAAGCACTGGAAAAAGACATGCCTATTAAGTTTTATGAACATGAGTAATATGTACGTATATTCTGAGACAAAAATAGGTAATTTCACAGGAAATTGGTATATGGATATGGAATAATGGCAGGAGACTTATACTATAAAATATGGAGGAAGATCACATCAGGATATGCTAAGGGGATTTTAACCCCTTCTGAAGGCAGTAGGCTATTTCTAATTTAAAATGGGAAATCATTTGCACAATACAGCATCAACTTACCAGGCAACATATGACAACTATTGAAATAATAATATGACTACTTGTGAAGTAACTACTTGCTGATTGAATAGAAGACTTCCACCTCCATGGAAGAAAAAAAGAAAAAAAATTAACACTCCTAGTATTGCAAATGTGGCCAAAAGCCTATGTCTTGGGAAATCCTAAGATTTTTTTGGGGTGGAGGAATTTCTTTTGCTGAATGTTCATGTTGTCAATCTTCCTTCTAAATATGTTTGTTTATAACCACAGATAGATGTTGTTTTCAGGCTTCATGAGAAAAGCTTCTATTATAGAGCAGGTAGTGACTAAAGTAAACTCACAACTGGCTAACATGTTGAGAAAAAGTGACAATGGCAGCCCTAAACAAAATATTTATAAAATACTTTTTAAGGCCAAGTTTGCTTCTTGGAAAAGAGGGTAGAAAAAGGATAAGAGTTAGAAGATGAGAAAGGTGCTGTATAATTCTTTCTTCTGCATATGGCATGATAATTGCAATCAGGAAATACAGAGGCTGGGGTTTCCTGTGCAAGCATCATACAACCCTGGACTCTTCATCATCTCATGCTAGATAGTGTGATTCTTTGTATATACTTGGCCTAGGGAATGTCTCTATTAGAAAGTATGGCCTATATTGAGTAGGTATGTCACTTTGGGTGTAGAATTTAAGATCATCATCCTGGCTGCCTGGAAGCAAGTTTCCTCATAGCAGCCTTCAGATGAATATGTAGAACTCTTAGCTCTTTTTTCACCATTCCTGCCTGGACACTGCCATGCTCCCATCTTGATGATAATGGACTGAACCTCTGAACTTGTAAGTCAGTCCTAATTAAATGTTGTCCTTATAAGAGTTGCCTTGGCCATGGTGTCTGTTCACAGCAGTAAAACCCTAACTAAGACAGAAGATAGGACCAGTAGTGTGTCTAGAGGAGCAGAAGTATAAAGGTAAATCACATTTTTTTTTTTTTTGGTGAATTACAATTTTAAGAATCTGGAATTGGCTTAATAATTTGCCAGTACCTTCTAATTCACCTCTACCTTCAACTACTGAAGCCTCTCCAGATTCTCTCTCTCTCTCTCTCTCTCTCTCTCTCTCTCTCTCTCTCTCTCTCTCTCTCTCTCTCTCTCTCTCTCTCTCCCACACCCCCTCCCCGAGAGCTTGAAGAATAATGAAGGCCTGAGGAGGAAACTATATTTCAAACTTAAAGAAGCTAATGCCTTTGATTATCTTGATTTACCAACTGGAACTGGTAATCATCCAGGATACATTTTTTTAAGTTTGGGGGAAATAAGGAAAATTATTTTACTGGCTTGTAGCTATTAGTGTTTCTGCACAAACTGAAGAAGGAAAACAATGAGCTGTATGATAAAATTGAATGGCTCCAGATGCAAATAAACAATCTAAAGGTTTTTAAATGTGTCCTTGAATAAAATCTCTCCAGCAGCCACACAGCTTAAGTTGCAGAATATCAGACTGAAGCTCTCATTATAAGGTTGGCTAAAATACAGAGCAAATTCAAGTCTCAGACTCAGAGAGTGTCAGCAGTTAAAGCAAGGGCATTAATTGGCAAAGAATGGTTAGTAGAGGAAGTTATTTATAAATAATATCTAAGTCCACATGATCAGTTGCAGAAATGAAAATTATAAAGTAATGTGAATAGTTCTGTTTAGATCTGTAAAGAACACATTTGTATAGATATTTGTGCTTTTGTCCAATTTCATTAATATCAATTGGTACAAAAATTGTGATACCAAAATTATGACCCCAAGGGACATTGACCTATTGTATATTTACATATGAGTTGTGATTGTACAAGGAAAGTTGTATCATATTATTTTTATATATGACCTGGTTATTGTTTCATTTGGACATGAGATGTTATTTGTGTAAAGTTAACAGGGATTGAATTTTAATGGCTGTTCCTGGTTGTAAACTTGACTATATCTGGAAGGAACTACAATCCAGAATTGGAGGGTTTACCTCTGATACAGATCTTAAGGCTGGAAGACACAAGTTTCTGACTTGGTTCTTGGCATAGAGATCTTGAGGCCTATTGGCCACAAAAAGCTTAGGTCAAGGCAAGGTAGTACAAGCCTTTAATCTCAGGAGAATGAGACGAGCAAATCTCTGAGTTCAAAGCCAGCTTTGGACAAAGCAAGTCCTAGATTCAGGCATGGTAGTATACAAACTTAGGTCACAGCTTCTGCTAGAGGCCTACATAAGGACATTTGAAGAAGGAAGGTTCAATTCTTGTTTGACTGCTTTCATTTATTTTCCAGCACATCTGTTGGAGCCTACTTCTACAGAAGGCCAGCTGGAACAACTACCCTTGTGGGACTGAGCAATGACTAGATTCTTGGGCTTCCCATCCACAGATGCTGATTGTTGGGTTAGTTGGACTACCTACAGTAGGTCATCACAATAAATTCTGTCAATATACAGAAATATTCCATAAGTTCTGATAGAAGTTGGTACAAGAAGCAAGGTGGATAAACCTGAGTTTAGAGTATTACAGAATGCAGAGCTGGAACAGTGACACTAGCCATTTGGAGCAGCCCAAGAGATCGTGTGGGTCCCAAACATTGAAACAAAAAGCTGTAACATTGAAGTTGCCTTGGAGACCCCAAGATATTATGATGCCATAGCCATGGCCTATCTGCTGAGCAAAGCTTCCAACAGGAGCTGAGAGCTGCTAACAGGGAGCAAAAGAGAAACGTTTGCAGCAATCAATAAAGATGAAAAATAAGATCTGAAGACTGCTCTGACATTAGACATAGAGATACAGAGTTTAAAGTTTGCCCAGCTGGTTTCCTGTCTTGCTTTGGAGATTACAGTTAAGTGATTAGATGAATCTCAGAAGAGACTTTGAACTTTGGACTTTTAACATTGTTGAGCCTGCTATAGTCTATGGGGACTTTGGATGTTGGAATAAATGTATTTTGCATTATACTATGTTTAGGTATGAGCCCCATAGACTCAAGTGTTTGAACAAGCCTATGGGAGCCTGGTAGTAGAATGTGATGGTTATATGCTCAGCCCAGGGAGTGGCACTATTAGGAGGTGTAGCTTTGTTGGAGTAGGTATATCACTGTGGATGTGGGCTTACGACCTTCCCCTAGTTGTCTTGAAGCAAGTCTCCTCATAGCAGCCTTCAGATAAGAATGTAGAACTCTTAGTTCCTCCTATATTATGCCTACCTGGATGCTGCCAAACTCCTGCCTTGATGATTATAGTGTGAACTTCTAAATTGGTTAAGACAACCTCAATTAAATGTTGTCTTTATAAGAGTTGCTTTGGTCATGATGTTTATTCGCAGCAGTAAAACCTAACTAGAACAGATAGGATAAAGGTTCCAGAAGTCACTTCTCTTCCTGAAGAACCATAGAGAGTTAATGGATGCTGGATGAGATGGAATCATGTTGTTCTATTGAATACACACTAGTAAGTTGTTCATGCTTCAGTGGATAAATTGGATGTTTACCCATACTCATACAAAAGAAAAAAAAAATAAACTGAAATCAATATACAGCACAAAACATAGAAAACTAATGGTATCAGTTGGGTGGGGCTTAAGAGAGGACAATGGGAGGTCAGTAGGATCATAATATTTGAATATATGTGTGGAATTATCAAAAATTAGAATAAGGTCATGTTGTATATTTAGAAATATTGCTGTTGTAGAAATGACAGAAATTAGCTGAGTGGGTGAGGCATTCAATATTTAATTAGAGTAGAATAAAAGGCATGGTAACATGAGTGTGTTTACACAGACAAAGGGAGAGGGTTTGATAAATAATGAAGACATGTGCCTTACTTTTATTTTAAAAAGATCTCTTTGATTCCAAAAAAACCTCATAAATATGAAATCACAAGAAAACCACATGAGCTAGTATTCCAATTTACCTAGATGAATGACATAGTCTCGGATAAAGCTTTGCAACCATATGTAGTAAGAGACACTTAAGGAAAAGATTATGTCACATT
This sequence comes from Micromys minutus, assembly GCF_963924665.1. Classification (NCBI taxonomy): domain Eukaryota; kingdom Metazoa; phylum Chordata; class Mammalia; order Rodentia; family Muridae; genus Micromys; species Micromys minutus. The sequence continues at coordinate 39,761,438 of NC_137979.1, read as the reverse complement.
GAGTGTCATTATGGCATGTATCTCTCTAAACATCCTTGTAGGTGAAAATAAGGCTTTGGTAATGCATAACTTAAATACCTCAGCATTTTTCCTAGATGAGTAGCATTCAGTCCACAATCATGGGTTACATAGGTATTAGATACGAAGTGGAGGTTTTTGGGGTTTTTTTTTTTTTTTTTTTTTTTTGCTGTCTTTTAAAATGAGAAGCAGTAAGGGATGTGAGTATAACTTCAAGATAGATGTTTTTATGTGCAAAAAGCAATGGATAGATAATACAGCATAAAATGTTTATTTTTGTAAATAAGATAAAAGTTACAAAGTTGCAAAGTGAGTTTTACATTTTTTTAAGCATGACACTGTTTAATTTAACATGACATATCTTAGTTTGATGGATTAAAATGATAAGAATTTGGATGGCATAAGATCCCATGGGGCAACAGTTAGAGCTGACCTGTGTGGTCTTCTTTTTGGTTTGCCTCAAGGTTGCAGATCTAGTGTATTTGCTCATGCAGAAGACAGTAGTTGATAATCAAGATAACTTACTTGTAAAGCAAGATCAAGGACACTTACCAGACTTGTACTTATGGATATGGGTTAAAATGATCTACTGAAGTTCATTTTGTATAATATACACTAATAAGAATTAAAAAAAGATGAAAGTATATTCAGTGAGAAGCAATTACCACCAATCAAAGAGGTTATCAACAAGGAAATGAAAATCACAATTATTTCAGAAAAAAATGGTGTCTCTTCACAATTTAGAGCTCACTGATGGGGAGACAAACTCTCACTGAAAAAAATTATGGCAGAACTGTGAACCTTAAACATGGAATAGTCTTGGGTATCAAGGAATAAGAAGTGGGGATATTTGAAGTTAGTGTCTTTGTCACAGAGAAACTATTGACAGAATGAAGGCAGAGACATGTCTGTTTTCAGTAAATACAAGATGAATACTTTATAATGCATATCCTAGTTTATAAATAGGATGTAGGGCTCTTAGGGCAGAAAAGACTCCATCATACATGTAAGGCTTAACCAATAGAAACTTATGATTTAAAAATATTAACCCTTTAGGCTCTGTTTCATTTTTGTCCCTGCATTTCATTCAGACAGGAACAATTCTAGGTCAAAAATTCTGAAGATGAGTGGATGGCGTCATGTCTTAATTAGAGCTATATCTATCCACTGGAGGTGGTTTAAGTTCCATTTCCCCACTGTTGAACACTTTGGCTAACGTCATCATCATTGATTTCACTTAGCTTCTCATATCCCAGATCTCTGGGACATTCTAGAGGTTACCTCATTCCCCACTTCCCCTGCCACATATTTACATTCATTCTCCTGGCCCTCTGAGCTTCTCTCCTTTCTCCTTCCATGCCTGATCCTGCCCCCCTTTCTCCTTCCCCAATCTTCTCACACCCAGATTCCACCCAATCTCTGCTTCCTGTGATTATTTTGTTCCTCCTTCTATGTGGGATTGAAGTATCCATACTTAGGCCTTTGTTCTTATGAATGTGAGTTGTATGATGGGTACTCTGTTCTTTTTAGCTAATATTCACTTATCAATGAGTACATGCCATGTATGTCCTTTTGGGTCTGGGTAACCTCACTCACAATAATTTCTAGTTCCATCGATTTGCCTGCAAAATTCACTGAAGAAAACGTCATCCAATGACAGGTTCAACTTGGGAACGGTCCCATGTGCAGGCCCCAAACTTGACTCTGTTGTTGATGTTATCGTGTGCTTGCAGACAGAAGTCCAGCATGATTAAGACAGATGCAGATACTCACAGCCAACTGGGGACCCATACAGATGAGTTAGGGGAAGGATTGAAGGAGCAAAAGGATATTCCAACCCTATAGGAAGAACAACAGTATTAACATAGATCATTTCTCAATCTCTAATTCACCCAATTTTCTTTTAATAGTTAGGCCCTCATAGATTGACTTCAGTACATTTCCTCTGTTTTGATTATAATTCCCATTCATATATGGGCACAGCCACCCTACTCTAAAAGCAAATTCTTTAAATAAAATTATCGAGTTATTAATAATTTTTCAGATTATTTATTTTAATCAGAAATAGAGAAATAGAAAATCTTAGAACTCTTTCTTTATATTATGTATGTTTATTATTTGTATAATTAAAATATATTTTCTTGTTTTACTACTAGCATTTAGCATATTTACATGAAATAACAAAATTATTACAAATATAAAGATTATCTGCCTGGGAGCATACACTTCCTGCCCGAGACCAGACCCTATCCAGTTTCCTCAGGACCTGCAGCCCACTCACAGGTCACTATACTTGAAAGAGCTGCAGGACTGTACATCCTAACTAGATGATCTCTGGGGGCTCAGAAAAGCTGCAGGAATGCTCTCCATCCTAAGTTGAAAGGTGAGTCAATTTCTTCAGCCCACTATCTACCCCGGAAGAAGCCACCAAGGATTCTTATGGTGCAGATGGAGGTGTTGCCTGGGAGCTCACACTTCTGGCCCAAGACCAAACCTAGCCCAAGGCCAAACCTGGCCCAACTACATCAGGACTGAGCTCTGCCATCAGAACTCAGAGCCTACACAGAGAAACAAACACCCAGGAAAAGCCTGAGTGCCTTCAAAGAGCAACTGGGACTAGTATCCAATTATCATTGAATGCATAATATGTCTGTTCTTTTGTGACTGAGTTACCTCACTCAGGATAATATTCTCTAGATACATCCATTTTCCTAGGAATTTCATAAAGTCATTGTTTCTAATAACTGAGTAGTACTCCATTGTATAAATATACTACAATTTCTGCATCCATTCATCTACTGAAGGACATCTGGGTTCTTTCTAACTTCTAGCTATTATAAGTAAGGCTGCTATGAACATGGTAGAGCATGTGTCGTTATTGTATGTTGGAGCATCTATGCCCAGAAGTGGGATACTAGCCCCAGAAAGCTCTGAATACCCAAGAAACAACTCATAGACACTATTAAGTTCAAAATAAAAATGTAAAAAAAAAAAAAGTGGAAGTCTCAGTCCTTCTTAGAAAAAAAAAAAAAACAATAAGTATATACCACCCTCTCAGAGTGGGGTATACCTAGAACTTAAATCATTAATAACTCAAGACCTAAGAAGATAGCTTTGTGGCGATTTTTCTTATTTAAAAATCATTATGTTTAATCTTTACGCACCAAGAATACTTTGACTATTTCCATGCTACATTTTGTTTTACATGTAATTTACACTCACTGTAACTAGTAAGATTTCAGTGCATACTATCAAACCTTTAAAAAAATTAAGTATTGACAAAAATATATTCATATAATTTTATGCCAAAATGCTTTTAAAAATCTGTACATGTATCTCTACATTTTTAAAAATAAAGCTGGAAAAAACTGGAAAGAGCATACACTACCAGCTTCACAGTACAACTGAAAACTCTAGAAGAAAAAGAAGCAAATACATTAAAGAGGAGTAGACAGAAGAAAATAAACATAAAGATGAAATCAACCAAATAGAAACAAAAAAAAAAAAACTATACAAAGAAACAACAAAACTAAGAGATGGTTCTTTGAGAAAATGAACAAGGTTGATAAACCCTTAGACAGACTAACCAAAGGGCACACAGAGAGTATCTAAATTGAAAGAATTACAAATTAAAGGGGAGACATAAAAATAACAACTAAGGAATTTCAGGAAATTATGAGATCCTACTATAAGAGCCTATACTCAACAAAACTAGAAAATCTAGAGGAAATGGACAATTTTATATACAAATATTAGACACCAAAGTTAAATCAGGATCAGATAAACCATATTAACATACCCATATCCCCTAAAAATAGAATCAGTTATCAAAAATATTCAAACCAAAAAAAGCCTAGGACCTGATGGGTTTAGTGCAGTTTTCTATCAGACATTCATAGAAGACCTATTACCAATATTGTCTAAACTATTCCATAAAATAGAAACAGAGGGAATACTACCCAACTCATTCTTTGAAGCCATAATTACACTCATTCCTAAACCACACAAAGACCCTACAAAAATGAGAACTTTAGTCTATTTTCTCTCATGAACATTGATGCAAAAATACTCAATAAAATTATTACAAACCTGAAACCAAGAACATATCACAATGACCATTCGCCATGATCAAGTAGGCTTCATCGCCAGAATGCAAGGATATTTCAATATATGGAAATCCATCAGTGTCATCCATTATATAAACGAACTCAAAGAAAAAAAAAACTACATGATTATCTGTAGATGGTGAGAAAGAATTTGACAAAATACAACACCCATTCATGCTAAAAGTCTTGGAAAGGTTAGGTATTCAAGGCTCAGTCTTAAACATAGTAAGAGCAATATACAGTAAACCAGTAGCCAATATCAAACTAAATGGTAAGAAGATTGATGTAATCCCAGTAAAATGAGGGACTAAAAAAGGCTGTCCACTCTCTCCCTACCTATTCAATGTAGTATTAGAAGTACTAGCCAGAACAATTAGACTGCAAAAAGAAGGCAAAGGGACACAAATTGGAAAGGAAAATTCAAAATATCATCATTTGCAGATGACATGATAGTATACTTAAGTGATACCAAATATTACACCAGGTAACTTTTACAGCTAATAAACAGCTTTAGCAAAAAGGTTGGATAAAAAATTAATTCAAATAAATCAGTAGCCATTATTTACTCAAAGGATAAACAGGCTGAGAATGAAATTAGAGAATCCACACCCTTCACAATAGACACAAAGAATATAAAATACCTTGGTATGACCCTAACCAAGCAAGTGAAGGATCTGTATGACAAGAACTTCAAGTCTCTGAAGAAGGAAATTGAAGAAGACCTCAGAAGCTGGAAAGATCTCCCATGCTCATGGATTGAAAGGACCAAAATTATAAAAATGGTCATCTTACCTAAGGCAATCTACAATTCAATGCAATCTCCATCAAAATTTCAACTAAATATTTCATAAAATTAGAAAGGGCAATTTTCAAATTCATTTGGAATAATAAAAAATACTGATACAACCACTCTGGAAATCAGTCTGGCGATTCCTCAGAAAATTGGGCATAGTACTACCTGAAAATCCAGCTATTCCACATCTGGGCATATACCCCAGAGACACTCCAATATACAACAAAGATGCATGCACCACAATGTTCATAGCAGCTCTATTTATAATAGCCAGATGCTGGAAAGAACCTAGATGTCCTTCAGTAGATGAATGGATACAAAAATTGTGGTACATTTACACAATGGAGTACTACTCAGCTATCAGAAACAATGACTTAACCAAATTCTTAAGAAAATGGTTGCATCTAGAGAATATCATCCTGAATGAGATAACCCAGTCACAAAAGAACAGACATAATATGCAGTCACTGATAGTGGGATGCTAACCCCAGAGGCTCGCACTCCCCCAGAAACAACTCACAGACTGTATGAAGTTCAATAAAAAAACAAAACAAAACAAAACAAAACAAAGAAACCAAAACGTTATGCTCAATCCTTACACACCAAGAAAACATTGACTAATTCCGGTTACATCCTGTTTTACATGTAGTTTTTGCTCATTGTATCTAGTAAGACCTTAATGCAGAGTATCAAACCTTAAAAAAAAAAAGAAAAAAAAAAAGCCAAGCACTGACACAACTGTATTTGTATACATTTATGCAAAAATGTTTAAAAATTTTTCTTTTATCTTTGTTTTTTTTTAAATAAAGTTAAAAAAAAAAAACCCAGGAGAGCAAAAACCATTCTCAACCATTAAAAAAAAAAAAAAAAAAAAAAAAAAAACCTGCTGGGGGAATCACCATCTCTGATATCAGGCAGTGTTACAGATAAATTGTGATAAAAACTTTCTGGTATTGGTACAGACAGGCAGGTAGATTAATGAAAAATAGAATAAAGAACCAGAAATATACCCACATACCAGTGGTCACTTGATCTGTGACAAAGAAGTTAAAGACATTCAATGGAAAAAGGACAGTTTCTTCAACAAATGGTGCTGGTTCAACTGGTAGTCTGCATGTAGAAGAATGAAAATAGATTCTTTCTTATCTCCTTGTGGATCAAAGTGGAACAAAGACTTTCACATAAAACAAGGTACACTAGAACTAATAGAAGAGAAAGTGGGGAAGAAGCTTAGAACACAAAGGCAGAGGGGGAAAGTTCCTGAACAGAACACCAATACATTATGCTCTAAGATCAAGAATCAAATGAAACCTCATGAAATTGCAAAAGTTTTGTAAGGCCAAGGACACTGTCAAAAAAAAAAAAAAATGACAACCAAGAAATTGAAAAGAGATCTTTAACATTGCTACATCTGATAGAGGGCTAGTATCTGATATATACAAAGAACTCAAGAAGTTAGAATCTAGAGAATAAAATAATGCTATTAAAAATGGGTTACAGAGATACACAGAGAATTCTCAACTGAGGAATATCAAATGGCTGAAAAGCACCTAAAGACATGCTCAACATCCTGAGGTATCAGGGAAATGCAAAAAAAAAAAAAAAAAAAAACCCTAAGATTTCCCACCACACAAGTCAGAATGGCTAAGATAAATAACTCAGATGACAACAGATGATGTCAAGGGTGGGGAGAATGAAGAACACTCCTTTATTATTGGTGAGATCGTAAACTGATACAACCACTCTGGAAATCAGTCTGACAGTTCCTCAGATAATTGGACATAGTACTACCTGAGGACCCAGCTATACCACTCCTGGGCATATCCCCCAAAATAGCTCCAATATATAATAAGAATACATGCACCACCATGTTCATAGCAGGCTTATTTATAATAGCCAGAAGTTGGAAGGAACCCAGATGTCCTTCAACAGAAGAACGGATACAGAAATTGTGTTACTTATACACAATAAAGTACTACTCAGCTATGGAAAACAACGAGTTCATGAAATTTCTAAGCAAATGGAGGGAACTTGAAGCTATCATCCTGAGTTATGTAACCCAGTCACAAAAGAACACTCATGGTATTTGCTCACTTATAAGCAGATACTAGCCCCTCCCCACCCCAACCCCCCCAAAAAACCTCAGAATACCCAAGAAACCATCTACAGAAGTTATCAAACTCAAGAAGGAAGAACAAAATGTGAATTCCCCAGTCTTTCTTAAAAGGTAGAACAAAACAGGGGAAGAAGTACAAGGTTGAATAGAGGAGCATTGATGGAAGAAAAGATCTACAGAGACTGCCTCACCTGGGAATCCACCTCATATGCAGCCACCAAACCCAAGCACTATTGCTGATGCCAAGAGTGTTTCCTGGCAGGAACCAGTTATAGATGCTTTTTCAGAGGCTCTCCCAGAGTCATATAGATACAGATGAAGATGCTTATAGCTAAACATCAGACTGAACAAGGGCACCCCAATGAAAGAGCTAGAAAAGGACTGAAAGAGCTGAAAGGTTTGCAAACTCATGGGAAAAACAACATCATCAACCAGCCAAAGCACTGATGTGGAGAGGAAGATTGGGAGAGAAAGCACCATCATGGAAACAAGTTGAGGGGGAGGAAGAAGGGGAGCATGAGGGGAGGGTTCAACATTTGAAATCCAAATACAGAGAATATCCAATAAAATTGGGGAAAACGATTATCTCCTTCATGCAAAAAGAAATATTGTATTAGAGAAGTTCATTGGAAATTTAGCAATTTTCAAGGATGTAATAGCTCATATTAAGCTCACAAAAGTTGACCTCTAAGGTACAACTGAATCTTTATTCTAATTTGCTCTTGAGATTCCTTCTTTTTAAAGATTTATTTATTTTATGAGTACACTGTTGCTATCTTCAGGCACACAAGAAGAGGGCACTGGATTCCATTAAAGATGGTTGTGAGCCACCATACGGTTGCTGGAAATTGAAATTAACATCATCTGGAATGGCAGTGAGTGATCTTAAACATTGAGCCATCTCTCCAGCCCCTTGAGATTCCTTTTCACCATTGTAAAACCTCAGGGACTATGTGAAAGAGCACTAAAATCAAATTTACAATTTAATTGGTATTGTCTCATGGCCCAAGTATTTCATTGCTATATGATTTATTTACATTTAGCTTTTAAATTATGAAAAAAGAAATGAATTCTGTATCTCCGCAGGGCAGCACACATATTCATGGTAAGTTTCTGGAGGTAGGGTATAGATTTGATACTTAATCCCAGTGACTGGCATTCAGCAGGTGATGAACAATAGTGTGAGTGATCTGAGTCTGAGGCAACACTGCAAGGCAGGAGGACTTATGAGACTCCCAATGCAGAGGAGTGACCTCTCATTCCAAGGGAGTTTTTAGCCCTTTTCATTTGAAATATGGTCATCGTTAGACAGTCCTTGATGTGGAATTAGTTCCTCACAAGGGAAAACAATAGAGGCAACAATAGTAATTTTTAAAAATTATTTGTATTATTAATTAGTACATTATTAATGAGTAGCTTCACAGCCTGGAACTATGCCAGCAATCAGCTTCCTCTTGCATGGCTCACAGCTCCTTCAATTCTATTTATGACGTCATATGTCACTGCAGCTTTCTACCTTTACTTAGTACTCCCCCGCCTTGTCGTCGTTCACCCAACAGCTCCAGAATCTTAAAAGGCAGACACAAAGCTCATCTTTGAGAAAATAATGATAGCAGAAACAGCAGACAATAGAGTGATATTTACAGCGGCATATTATGATGTTATCTTCCCAGTATAGGACAGAGTTTGTTTTGTTTAGGGTAATTGCTGATATACTTGACTTGGGATGACAGCTATTTTACACCTTTACTAGATAAAGTAGATTTCATATACTTTTCACATTAAAAACTCATATCAACATCCAATAAATCAGAGTGTTTCAATGAGGTGAAAATGAAAAAAAAAAGAGAAAGAGAGAATTTGAATGCTGTTGGCAAGGAAAAAATGTAGCATTACTGGTTTTCATGCTACTACATTTTTTTAACATCAAAATAAGGTGATTCTTAGGAGCTTGGTTGTAATTAAACATAAGGCACTTTAAATACCATGGCTTGAAGTGTGTGTGATCATTATATGTTATTTGGAAATTCCTCATTAATGTAATAGTTTTAGTTTTACATTGTATATGAAGATATTCATGTTTCTTAAAAATAAGAATGTATAAGAAGAATGTGGTTTTTTTTTTTTTTCTGCTTTCATGTATCCTTTCTATTCACTTGGGAAGTCTTTGGATTAATTTATTCTTTGAATTCTCCAATGTCACTGAGTCTACAAATCACTACAACTATGAAGTTGCCACATTTAATGGGGTCAGAATTTTTGTTCACAAAAGCTATTGTCCAAATTAATCTCTCTATTTAATAATTTTAAATTTACACAAAAAGTACTATAGGATGTTTTATTTCCCTTCTAAAAGTATAAGGAAATTATAATTTACATGGAAATTGTGTGCCTGGGGAATATTCTCAACAGGAGGGATTCAGTGCTGGACTATCTCAGTAAAGAAGGAAAAAAGTCTGAACATCCTTTGGCTTCCCCAACTTCAGTCATCCAAAGTGGTATCTATCTCAGATCGAAGCCGTGAGGGGGCATGTTATTTGACAAATGGAGTAATGGATACAAGGAGAAGACAGTGGGCAGCTATATAGGTCAGTCACTGATGTACCATTTCAATGCAGCAACAAAGATGCAAACATTCCTAACACAATTAAAAAAACAGTAACATTTTGATTAGGTTTCCATTGCTTCTTTCTGAGATGCCTAGATATCTAGCTTTCAATTATTCTGTTTGCTTTCCCTTCTGTCAGAATAGAGAGCCACCAAAATAAAGTTGTATGTGTTGTACCATTTCTTCTTTGAAGACAAGCAGATTAGACCCACTTCCTCAGTATCTCATTCTGTACTGTTACCCCTTTGTATTGAGGGAGCCACCACTCCGTACAATTCAAAGGTGACTGATAATGACACAGACAATTATTGAGCACAAGGTTGTGTCTTAATTGTAAAAGAGAATTTCACAGTGCTTTAAGAGATGGTTGCTGCTTTCTTGACTTTAGTGGAAACATAAAAGATGAAAACCGGGGTTTAAAAACAAAAGAAATATTAAACATGCATCAAAACATGGATGGCAGGAAAGCCTTGAAAACCTCTCCGGTACATAAAGAACTATAAGTAACTAAGGCAGGGGGGTTGGAGGGTAGACCATCTTCATCAGGGATGAGCATAATAATTGATTATCTAATTCCAACCAGCCATTTCTGAAAAATATATAATTCATGTACAATTATACATACTGCACAAGTTGTGCTTATGGTACATAGGAAAATAAATGTATATATACACATACATATCATACACCCATATATATATATGTAAATCAAATTAATGGATAAAGAGACCCTGAGTTTGAAAAAGAGCAAGATAAAGTATATAGAGTGGTTTGAAGAAAGAAAAGGAAAGGGGAAAATGATGGAATTATAGTGTGATCTTAATAATAAATAAAAATTTGAGGGGGAGGAGGGAGGGAAGTGGGAGGTATAACATTTGAAATGTAAATGCAGACAATGTTCAATAAAATTGAAAAAATAAATAAATAAAAGAATTATAAATTACTGGCAAATATTTCCTTTCCAATTCTTTTCAGTGAAAATGACACCACAGATTTAAGTAAATGCAGATTCACAGGAAATTTTACATCATTTCACATAGACATATAACACGAAACCAGAAATAACTGAATAACTTTCCTTCAAGTTCTTCTATACTAAACCGTATTGGTGTCATGATTAATATTTTGATATACTCTTGAAGGTTAGAAATCTATAAGTTATATAAAATACATGCTAATTTCTTGTAGTATTTAACCTCGGCTGTTAAAATAGTAACAGCATTCCAGTCAAATGGAAAAAAATGTACCTAAAATTCAAGAAATTCTTAAAATATAATTGTAAAGCTTTCATGATCCAAGGAAAACAATGTCACCAAAATTGAACATGTCTGTTTTTTCACTTGCTTAAAATCCCCATGACCACCACTACCACCTAGCAAAAGCAAAAACATCAAACCTCTGTGTAAATGCCATACACTGAAACAAATTATTTTTGTTGTGTAGGTTGAGTATATATTTAAAGAAAATAAAGTAGGTTATTCCAGAATCTAAAATGTTGCATTTTACAGTTACTATAACCGATTCTTTGCATTCACTTGGAAGAACCGTCTGGAATGCATCTTCAATAGGAAGAATAAATTGAGAACAATTCATTCTAAGGCATGAATAACCAATTTTATAAAGAATGTTTTAGTACTCTGGGTTAAATGAAGTTTGTTTTTAAGAAAATAGATTGTCAGTAATTGTATATATAATAAAAATGTTGAAGCTTAATGAATTCATAATTGGATTATTTATCATATAAACTGGTAAATGGGAAACATTAAGGAACAGTTCATTTGAACTAGTGATATAATGGATGAGTGAGTCTATAGCTCAGTGCGAGATTTTGCCATGACCTTGTGCAGTGTTTTAGGAATCAAGTGAGTCTTAGGAACAGACGTGGGGCTTTCTTGGTGAATTTAATATCTTCAGTGTTTAGTTCCACCACTGTAACTTTCAGCTCTGCAAAATACTGGGTTTCAAAATCATGTCTAATTTAAAAATGAAAACTTGGCATCATGTGATCTGTATGGCACTATGCCCTTGTTTTTAAAGTACCTATCTAGCTCGGTTTCAGTAAAGCAGGAGAAAAAAACACCATGCATTTTGTTCTCCTCACAGAAGGTAAAATGTTGCAGTTGTGCATAGATAAGAGGATATTACTAATAATCTCAGAACACAGGAATGAGGCTGAAATACCTTCTGGAACTTCAAAACATTAAAAACCTACTTTAAATATTAAGAAAAGTAGTTTCATCCCTCCCCTTTTACTTTTTATTTTATTTTATTTTTACACTCAAGATTTTGTTCCCCTGTTGTTCCACCCCCCTACTGTTCCACATCACATATCTACACCCTGCTCCCCTATCGCTATGAGGATGTCCCCACTCCACCCACCATGCCAGACCTCTAAAGTCCCTGGGGCCTTTACTCTCTTAAGAGTCAAATGCATCTTCTCTGACTGAACCCAGACTTGAGAGTCCTCTGCTGTAGATGGATTGGGGAATTCACATCAGCTGGTGTATATTGACTGGTTGGTGATCTAGTCTCTGAGAGATTCAGGTTTCTCATGATGGGTTGTTTTTCTTCTACATATCTGCCACAGATAAAGGATTCCCTGGAGCCTGTGATTTCAATTGTGGGAATCTGTCTTCTTCTAAGAATAGATGCAGTTCTATTGGGGTACAGCCCTGTATCAGGAGAACTAGACTGTCAATGTTAAGCTAGAAAAAAAAATAGCAAGTAGAAATCAGAGCAACCCATTATACAGATGCCAGCACAGCATATTCTAGACAACAGCATGAAAGTCAAAGAGGTAGACTAGTGCATAGCTGGACCTCAGAGTCCAGGCTTCAGCTCACAGCATGAGGTTGACAATTATGTCTGACTTAGTAGCTCATCAGTTGTTTATTCAGCCATGGAGCAAATCTTAACACTCCATCCAGCTAACAAGGAAAGCTCTATGGCCTTGGATTTTTTTTTCCTCTCAAAACTTAGAGTTTAGCCTAAGACTCCATCTATGATATACTATAAAATTATACACTGGTTGTTTTGTGCTCATTGTCTTTTTTATTGGTTATATATTTATTGTGTGATCTAGACTGTTCTTCGTAGTCTAATATGGTCTAATGAAGCCAAATAGATGGGTACCCAGACACTAAGCAATGTACTTCATTTGGAAAAAATTCTAACTTATTTTCTTCAGCAAATGGAATCTGTAATTATTTAAAAATAGAATTATATTAAAGCCAAGGAAAAGACAAATATGATCATGCTTCCCTGATATTCAATGTTGAAAACCACACTTATGACATAAATAATATCATAAAGGAAATAAATAGTCTAATGACTTAAAATTGACAAAAAAGTCATTATGTGAGAAGAATATTCCCAGCATAACAAAACTAATATAAAATTTAGGCAAATTAATAGACCTAACAATATAGCTCAGCATGCTTTCTGGTTATATTATCAACACAAATATTTAATTTTGTTTCTTAGCATCAATAATAGATCAGTATATATGATTAAAATTGTCACTCACAATAATAGTATAAAAGTATAAATGAATGGACAAATGATCTTAACAAGAGGGACAAATTATTAGGTAGAGAATAAAATTGTGTTTTATTTCTTATAATAAAAGAATTGAATGCTATATGAGATAAATTCAGATAACAAAATGAATGTATCTTTATAAAATACATACATCCCATCTCTCTATGCATACATTTACTTCTAATTACATTAACACCAAAAAAACACATCAAATCAAATATAATACACTTACATTTATATGGAGAAATAATGTTGGAAGGACATCAAAATTAATCCTAAAACAGTAACCAAACTGAACAGAATGAAATTAACAGAAGCCATGAACCAAATAGATTTAACAAACATCTATAGAACATTTCATTATAAACCAAAAGAATGTACCTTCTTCTCAGCACCTCACGTCATGGCACCTTCTCCAAAATTGACTATCTACTTGGTCACAAAACAGGCCTCAACAGATACAAGAAGATTGAAATACTGCCATGCATCCTATGAGATCACCACAGGCTAAGGCTGCCCTTCAATAACAACAAAAACAACAGAAAGCCCACATATACATCAAAATTATCATTCACCATAATCAAAAAGGCTTCAACCCAGGGAAGTAGAGATGGTACAATATATGGAAATACATTAGTGTAATCACTACATAAACAAACTCAAAAGAAAGAAAATAATACATGATTATTTTATTAAATTCTGAGAAAGCATTTGACAAAATTCAATACCCCCTTGATGTTACAAGTCTTGGAATGATTAAGAATTCAAGGCTCTTACCTAAACATAGTAAAAACAATACAGAGCAAACTGGTATCCAACATCAAACAAAGTTGTGAGAAACTTGAAGCAATTCCACTAAAATTAGGGACTAGACACTTCCCCCTACCTATTCAATATTGTACTGAAAACTCCTGCCCAGAGCAAAGATATAGCCAAAAGTTGTCAAAGGGATACAAATTGGATAGGAAGAAGTAAAAGTATCACTATTTGGAGATGATATGACAGTATACTTAAGTGACTACAAAAATTCCATTAGAAAGCTAATAAACAACTTAAGCAAAGTGGCTGGATAAAAAATTAACTCAAACATATCAGTAGCCTTTCTCTACTCAACAGATCAACAAGCTGAGAAAAAAAGTAGGGAAATAACATCCTTCAAAATAGTCATAAACAATATGGAATACCTTGGTATAACTCTAACCAAGAAAGTGAAAGATCTGTATGACAAAATCTTTAAGTCTCTGGAGGAGAAAGTTGTAAAAGATCTCAGAAAATGGAAAGATTCTCCATGCTCATGGATTGGAAGGATCAAAATAGTAAAAATGGCCATCTTGCTAAAAGCAGTCTTAACAATTCAATTGAATCGCCATAAAAATTTCAACTCAATTCTTCCTAGAGCTATAAAGAGTAATTTCCAAATTTATTTGGAATAACTAGACACCCAGGATAGTAAAACCTATTCTCAACAATAAAAGAACTTTTAGGGGGAATCACAGTCCCTAACCTCAAGCTGTTACAGATCAATCCTGATTTAAAAAAAAAAAAAACTACATTGTATTGGTACAGAGACAGGTAGGTAGATGGATGTAATAGAATTTAAGTATCAGAAATGAACGTACACACCCGTAGTCACTAGATCTTTGACGAAGGAGCTAAAAAGATTCAATGAAAAAAAGGGCAGCCTCTTCAACAAATGGTGCAGGTTCAACTGGCAGTCTGTATGCAGAAGAATTCAAATTGATTCTTAATCTCATTCAAATTCTTATCTCCTTGTACAAAGCTCAAGTGCAAGTGGATCAAAGTCCTCCACATAAAACCAGGTACACTAAAACAACTAGAAGAGAAAATGGGGAAAAGCTAAGAATACATAGGCACAGGGGAAATTTTCCTTAACAGAATATCAATGGCTTATCCTCTTAGATAAAGGATCGACAAGTGGAACTTCATAAAATTGCAAAGTTTCTGTAAGGCTAAGGAGACTGTCAAGAGGACAAAGCAGCAGCCAATAGATTGGGAAAGTTATCTCTACCAATCCTACATCTGATAGAGGGCTAATATCCAATATATACAAAGAACACAAGAAGTTACCCTCCAGAGAATCAAATAATCCTACTAAAAATGGGGTACAGAAATAAACAAAAATGGGAGGGGGAGGAGAATAGGATTGTGGAAAAGAGATAACATCTGAAATGTAAATGCGGAAAAGTTTCCATAAAAAAACATTTGGGGAAAAACATTTCTCAACTGTGGAATACCAAATACTTGAGTAGCACCTTAAGAAATGCTTATCATCCCTAGTCATCAGAGAAATGCAAATCAAAACAACCCCGGATGTTCCACTTCATACTAGTCAGAATGGCTAAGAAAAAAACCTCAGGTGACAGTAGATTCTGACAAGCATGTGAAGAAAGTAGAACACTCCTCCATTGTTGGTGAAATTGTAAGCTGGTACAACTACTCTGGAAATCAGTCTGGTGGTTCCTCAGAAAATTAGACATATTACTACCTGAAGACCCTGCTATACCACTTCTGGGCATATACCCAAAAGATGCTCTAACATACACAAGGACACATGCTCCATTATGTTTATAGCAGCCTTACTTATACTCTCCAGAAGCTAGAAAGAACCCAGATGTCCTTCAACAGAGGAATGGATACAGAAAATGTACATTTACACAATGGAGTACTACTCAGCTATTAGAAATAACGACTTTATGAAATACCTAGGCAGATGGATGGAACTAGAAGCTATCATCCTGAGTGTGGTAACCCAGTCACAAAAGAACACATGATATGCACTCACTGATAAGTGGATACAAGCCACAAAAAAGCTCTGAATGCCTAAGAAACAATTCATAGATCTCATGAAGCTCAAAAAGTAGAAAGGCCAGAATGTGGATGTCTCAGTCCTTTTTAGAAGAGAGAACAAAACAGTCACAGGAGGAAGTATAGTGACAAATAGAGGAGCAGGACTTGTAGAAAAGATCATTCAGAGACTGCCTTACTTGTGGATCCACTCATATGCAGCCACCAAACCCAAGCACTATTGCTGATGCCAAGAAGTGCTTCCTGGCAGAAGCTAGATATGGATGCCTCATCAGAGTCTCTGCCAGAGTAATACAGACACAGTTGAGGATGCTTGCAGCTAACCATCAGTCTGAATACAGGTTCAATGAAAGAGCTAGATAAAGGACTGAAGGAGCAAGGTTTTGCAACCCCATGGGAAGAACAACAATATCAACCAACTAAAATCTCCAGTAATTTCAGGGACGAAAACACCAACCAATGAGCACACATGGAGAGACCCATAGCTCCAGTCAGATAATTAGCAGAGAATAGCATTGTCCGGAATCAATGGGAGAAGAGGCCTTTGGTCCAGTGAAGGTAAGTGTTTTCAGTGTAGGGGAATACCTAGGCACTGAGGTAGAGAGGGTGTTTATGAGAGAGAGCATCTTTATAGTAGCAATTTGGGGGGAGGAGTGGGAGGCACAACATTTAAAATATAATTACAGAGAATATCTAATAAAAAAAATGAGTCACCAAGACCGGAAGGCTTTCCAACAAATAATAAACTGTATACTATTTCACTAAACAACTATATTAGTGAACTTTGTTGTGAATGTAGATTAATGTTAGAATATCTGGTTACTATGAGTGAGCCTTAGTTTAACGAATAACATCACAGAATACTAAAAGCTACCCTCATTAGTAAATGATGGTATTTGTGTAAGTAAACAGATTAAGAAGACAAATTAAGAGTTTCTGAAGTATACTGCAGTGTATATTATAACTTTTTCATATTGGAGGAAACAGTAGAACTTAAAGAATTTGGTTAACTAGCAACAAGTCTTGTTTGTACATTTCGTCTTAAATTCCCTTATAGATATAAAAAATAGATATTAGAAGTGTCATGTACCTGAAGGTTAAAAACAAAAACAGAAATACAAATGGCATATTTCAAAATTTAAGTTACAACAGAATTGCCTAAATTTGAGAGGAAAAGCAAAAAACTTGAAAAAATATCATATTGGTTCATGAGGACAAATATAGTACTAAAGTTGATGATAAGACAGCACCTTAAAAGTATATTACCAATTGTTAAAAGATACACTCATAAGTCATAAGATTAATAATGTATATGGCTTCTATTATTGTGAATAATAATAAAAATAATATATTTAGTCAAGAAAATGAAAGAAAAATGAATTATTAAAAACAGTCTTCTAAAATCAAGCATTGGCCAAACATCTGAAGTGAAAACTACAAAGCTCTAAAAGTAGGAATTGGATTCAGTTATGTAAATATGGAAAGGCATCTCATATTTACAAGTTGAGAGAATAAACACTGCTAACATTTTATTACTCAAAGTGATCTACACATTCAATGAAATCTCTATAAAAATTCTAATAACATTCTTCACAGAAATGGAAAATATAACAGGAAAGTTATATATTGAAACATAAAATAGACAAAGAAATCCTAAGCAAAAAATATAATCCTGAAAATATCACACCACCAGACATCAATTTTTTTCAAATTTTATAATTGACACAGTAACAAAAATCACTATTGTACTGGTACAAAAGTAGACATGCAGACAAATAGAACAAACATTAGATTCTAGATGACTGCGGCCATGATTCTTAGCAAATGTATCTTAATCAGATATTGGACAAAGGGAGAGGTTCTTTAACAAAGGAGATTGGATAAACATCTATCCTCATTGGAAGTCTGGAATAGATCTGTCAGTTTGCATAATAGTCAACTGAAAATCAAAAAATGTAAGACTTTAATGTAAGATGTCAAACTTTGAAACTGTTATTGAAAAACACATTGAGACACACACATGAGCAATGACTTTCCAACTAGGACTCTAATAGCTCATAGGATACCAGTAAGTACTGCAAACGAGAGCACATTAAATTCAGAATTTCTTGTGCATCAGAAGAATCAACAGAACCAAGTGACTTCCTAAAGAATGAGAGACATCATTTGACAGCTATTTCCCCAAATGAAACAGCAAAGTTCTTTTACCATTTACATAAAATGGTCAATGAAACTGAAGAGATAATTTTAAATGTTCAAAAAAATATGGAGAAAATTTCAAGCTTTTTACTATCAGGAATATGGAAAACTATATCAAAAGGATGTCTCATCCCAGTCAGAATAGCAATTACCAGGAAAAAAAAAAATCTCATCCAAGTCAGAATAGCTATTACCAGAAAAAACAAAATGAAAAACAACCTATTTTTTAGAATAAGCAAGTAAACCAGATCCTTTATATCTTGATTGTATGAATATAGATCATTGTAATTGTGCAAATGAGTATGGAAGCTTGTAGAACATTTACAAATAGAACAATCATATATCCTGCCTATAACACTACATTATCAAATACAATTTGATGTAGGAATTCCTATATAGTCATATTGGTTTCTGCACTGTTGAATCAGCATAGGAGCACATCAGTGACTGAGTGAAGAAAGTATGCCTGTCTACGGATGTTACTGTACTCAGCCATAAAGAGGAATGAATTTATGTAGTTCTCAGAAAAGAAATAGATAAACTAGAGATCATTATGTGCCCTGAAATAAGACAATATCGCAAAAAACAAGATACATACATTTTCTAGGAGATATGCCATAGGAGAATAGCATCAAAGCAGAGTAGTGTCATCAAATGTACAAAAGGAAATAGGAGTTTGGTAGTATAAGAGAGAACACAGGGGCTAAAGTAGTTTAAAAAATAACCATGCTAATACCTTGAGTTTTAAATTCTGGTTTTCAGACTATTAGTGAATGAATCTCCATTCTTTGAGCCATTAGTTCTTGACAGCTTTATGGAGATCCTCATAAACTAGTGCTTTGAACCTTGACCTTGACCAAGTTTTATGGAACTTGGGAAGGAAAATCTTTACTCTGTTCACTAACAAGATGAATTTAGTGAGCACAATGCTATGTTAATCTGTCCATACTGTATCAGTTCTTAGGAGAAATTAGGGTTCATTGGAAAATACTATCTTTCCTGGAAACTAGTCAATCGAAAATCCTCAAACTTTTTTTGAATCCTGTTTACAGAAATAAAGGAGTGGAGTCATTTGAGCAAGTAAGTCAAAGATAGAGGAATTGAAGGAAACCTTTTCTGACTTCACCTTCTAATGATGTCATTTAAATTTTATGATACATTTCATGGCACAGGAAACCTAGTTTGTCTCTAGTCTCTATTGCTTTAATTCATAACTAATTGGAGACTGTCAATCAATTTAAGAACAAGTCTCCATAGCAAACACTTGTTTTAGAGAAGTCATGCATGTAAAAATTAGGATGAGTGATAAATTTAGTTTCTTTAATAGAAGCACAGACATGAAATAAAGATTATTCACAAAACTGGCCTTTAGGATATTAGGGCACAAGACAGTAAAAATAAGACTTTTAGTAATTCACATTGACACTCAAAACTTAGCATTTGTACAATTAGTTCAAAATATCATTTCTGTGATTTACAGTCATGTAGCCAGTATAAGGTCTATGAAGAATTAAAAGACAATTTCCCTAAAAAAAGTTTTTTTTTTTTCCATAGCTGCCTTTGCATTTGTCACCATAAAAACATAACTGTCTGAAACGACTCAAAGGTTTATTTTAGCTCATGATTTCAGGGTATTTCGGTCTGTCACAGTGAAGAAGAGTTTTCAACTTTAGCTCCTTTAAATGAGGGCAGAGCGCTGAGCAGGGAATGGTGTTAGAGGCAGCACTCCACTACCTTCGAGGACTGCTTCCTGTGCCCCGCCTTCACTAATGAGGTCCTCAACTCATTGGGAAGCGATGTTAAAGCTCGAATGTTTGTGGGAAGCATTTTACCTTAAAACCATAATACCTGGAAGGCCTTATTAAAATTGGATCCATGAGAATTACCTTTGATTTCAAGAATTAGAATTCCTGGGTATGATTTGGGTCTCTGATTTTAAAAAACCAAAAACTCATGTATAATCTTGTATAGTTTGCCTTACTTGGGATATTTTTCCGATGTGATTCTGCATGTCATAGATTGAGAGAACAGGAGTGCACTTGCACATGTTAATTAGCTAGAGTTTATATATGCATACATATATATGTACTACACACATATACTTCAAAGCATGATAAATTGTATCTGTCATTTATAAAAAATGAATAATATTCCCAGGGCATAATGAAATGGCTCAAAAAAGATGCTTAGTTTATATGAAGTCCAAGGTTGCATATTTCACCAGGGTATCTCATTAATCAACACCAGAATTTCATCGAAGAAAGAGCAGGACTGGTCTCATTAAAGAATTCAGGGAAATGAGACACATGTTATGGGGATCACTAATCCCACACCCAAGTACAGGTGTGTGGAATGGCAGGTTTTTCAAAGTTGGCCAAACTATAAATCCTCCTGCATGACTTCTTTTCTACAAAGCTGCTATAAAATTCCTGTCCAATAGAATTCGAGGAAGGACTTTCTTAGGTTTCTGGTTTGAGGTGTGGTCCTTCATGTTGTCAAGTGTTACACTAGTGAAGTTTATGTGCTTATCAGCAGAGAGTGATGATGCTACTCTTCATCTTCTAGGCTTCCTTTGATTTAAGCCAGGAGAGTGATGCTAGACACAGCAAAAACAGGCCAGACCATTCTTAATTAAATGAATCTAGGTATAATTCCTCACAGGTATGTGCATAACCTAATGTATTTTATGTAATCTTTCCAAGGCATGCTCAGAGATTTGTCTCCTAAGTAATTATAGACCCTAGCAAATTGATAATCAATATTGATCATCATGCCTATCATGGTATTATTAATGGTTTTAAGCTTTATGTTCCAAATCATTTTCTACAAAAGACAGTGAGATAAAACAGTGCAGTTCCATTCACTATATTTTTAGATGATAGTAAAGAGGCCCTGTTAGGGGAAGGATGAAGAGAGTGGGGGGCATATGGCCTATGGAGGTGCGGCGAGGTTGAGGGCATGGGAGATGCCTCTGAGGGGCCCATGTTGGGAATCCCTTCCCCCTGAGGGACCAGCCACACAATGGTAGAATACAGAATAGAGTTTATTCAGGTCATGGGAGAGTTAAGAGGGTGGTAGAGGCAGGGGGGGAGTAGAGGAGTAGAGGCTGGCCATGAGCACATGGAGGGAGAGGGGGAAGGGAAGGGAAGAAGAGGGGTGGAGGGGAGAGCAAGGCTGCAAAAGCACATGAGCAAGAGAGAGAGGAGGGGGTCAAGCAGCTCCTTTTATTGTGTCAGAGCATACCTGGCCACTGCAGGGTAATTGTGGGGTGGGTTATACCTTGCTATTGCTAGGTAACTGAGGGGTGGGGTTTACAGAATCCCAACAGGCCCTACCAGGAAACATTAGAGTAATAGCATTTAACTGTATAATAATGTCAATATTGCATAGGACTGTACTTTTTATTTATAATTTTTATTTAAAATGTCATATTAGGACTTTAGTATATGTTTTTTTTTTTTTTTTTTTGTAGGTTAGGCCAGAGAATATTAACCATAGGATGAATGAGGTGAGAATAAGTTCAGGGATGAATAACTATGCCTTTCTTCGCCTTGAACTGTAATGCTATCAAGTAGAAGGTTTATTGTGCAAACACTTAGATTCAAATAGACGTTTTTGCAAATATATGGACAGCAACTGTAGATCAGGCCATTAGCTGCAGCTTTGCCATGCTTAGAAAACTGTCAAAAGGAGTACCAAACATTCCAATGCTGCTCCCTTATAAAATGAATGTGAGACTAATAATCTATTAGTCTAGAGAGGTGTCAGAAGTATACAAATCACCCATCTTAGTGGCCTAAAATTCCTCACAAGAGATGTTGTTAGATCAGAGTGAGAGCCATCACCAAATCTTTGAACTCCTGAACCAGCACATTCAGAAAGGAAGACTGGGGAGTGTTAAGGTGCAATTAAATGGAACTTCTGACATGCAGTGACTTGTGCATTGTTTTGGCAGAGACAGAAGTGATCTTACTCCTAGAAAATAATGGAGAGTCACTGTACAGAACACTAGGAATACTTATAAAAGC
This sequence comes from Micromys minutus, assembly GCF_963924665.1. Lineage (NCBI taxonomy): Eukaryota > Metazoa > Chordata > Mammalia > Rodentia > Muridae > Micromys > Micromys minutus. The sequence goes on along the minus strand of NC_137979.1, from coordinate 39,739,204 downwards.
TTGGAGAAACTCATTGACTGCCTGCACTAAGAGGAGACTTGAGAACCCAGCTGTGTTTGGGAGCTGACAGTGCCTTTGGCTTTGCTTTTTATTTTTGGTTTTGGTTTCATTGAGAAAGAGCTAGAGGAAACATAACATGGTCTGGCTGCCTAGGGCTAATCCCAGCTTCCTGACTAAAAAAGAAGTTGATAAATGAGACCTTCAGTTTTCCTTCAAGTGGTTGTAGTATGATTCACCAGGGTAAGCATGGACACATTAATTTTGGTAACAACAGTGACTAGGAAAATGACTTGTACATTTGTCTTAGAAAACGCAGTCTCTTTAGGACATATGCCTAGTGATAAGAAGACAGAGAGAGTAAAGAAATTAACCTTGACATTTTACCTAAAATAGGCCAACAGTGCATGTTGGGTATCTTACTTTCATGATACATAGCATAAGATTTTAGGAGTGACACTTAACCTTCTGTATAAAAGAGCAACTGACTGAGACTCAAAAGATTACATTTCTTATGGGTTTATAAAAAGTAATTAATGAACAGGTATTAAAAGCCATATCTTTTTTAAACCAAGACAAATATATCAAATATATTATGCTACCTAATATTTTATATATTATGTGACCAATGTTTTACATTTTCATTCATTTAATAATTACATTAGCAATGAAAGACTCCTTAAACACACCATTTCCCAAAGAAAGGACTGGCTGTTGCTTGAGTTTTCCTGGAGAGAGATGTGAGCAAGCTTTTTTTTAACCATCAATATAGCAGCAATGGCATGTTACAGAAAGGAGTACAGCCAAAGCAAATTTAGTGAACCACTAGGATTACCTGCTGGATAGTAGATGAGGGTTTATTTACAGAAGCCTGGGGGATTCAAATGTAGATTACAACTGAAAAGCCCACCAGAGCATAGATGAAGATTCCTAAATGTTTTATCAAAGAATATTTTCACAACTTGCAGGTAGCTTGACAAGTTGGAGAGTTTCTTCTCTCCAGTGGTTGTTACTCCTTTTGTAATAACTTTGAAAAGGAGTCCTGTGAATCTTACAAGTTCCAGGAACTTCCTAAAACTTGGGAGTTGCTTACTTTGAATCCATTTTTGTTTACTTCCGGAATCTTAAAGAGTGTCTCTCCAGAATGAAATTTTCTATTTGGAGGAAATGATTATATAATGTTGGCCCTCATTATTATTCAAGCATTCCAATATTATGACTCTTCATTTCACTATCAAATACTAAGTAACATCTCTTTCATCAGCTACCATATAAAGGACTCTAAATGGACTCATCACTTTATAATCCTTCACTCTTGCTTGGGGTTCAGTCACAATCAATGCAAAAAAGAAATCAACAATTACCAGGCAAATTAAGTACTTTGATTGACTTGCCTATTTCTTTAACACGTTGCAATGCAACACATCTATAAGCATCCCCTGTTATGAATTGGTTCGATTGCAACTTGTGTTAATTTAGTTCTAAAGATTACACAGTAATCTGTACCATCTGCAGGGAACATGCTGAGGGTCCCTGCCCCCAGTTGGCTTTGATTGGTAAATAAAGGACCTAGTAGTCAATTGCTGAGCAGAGTGATAAGAGGCTGGACATTTAGTTTCCTGGATGAGGAATGCTGGAGAAGATAGAGAAAGAAGAGATGCAGATTGAGGGCTGTAGAAGACAGAGTACCAATCATTTAAGTGCCCTGGTGAAGGGTGTGCTCAATTGGATCTAGTGTAGCAAAGACTGAATATAGATTTTAGTAAGCAGTAATTCAGGAGTATTGGAAAGGAGGAATTAGCAATGTGGAAGTTAGAGGGAGGCCCCACCATTGAGCTGAATAAGACATATAAAACAAGAAGGAGGTATATGTGTCTTTCACTTGAGGATTCAGAACATTGAAAAGGAGTGAAGAACTCATGCCATCATTACCAGGGAGATTAGAGGGGATTGATCAACTACCATATCACACCTTGCCCTTTACCACCACTTACATATTAGCAAGGATATAATGAATTTCAGGTATAAAAGCATCTAGTCTTCCAAGCATCCCAAAATTATCAGGGTAGGTAGGAAAAAAATTATTAAAAGAATTAGCATAGGTGTTCATTAGTGATCAGAAGCAAAGCCCATACACCAGGCATAAATCACAACTGCAGATTGCGAATTTCAATTTGCTAAAAGCATGGGGTCTCAGAATTTCAAAATAGTGTGTCCAGAAGCTTTAAAGTTAGAATAATACATATAATTTTCTGGGAAATTTTTAAAAAATTATTTGGCCAGGAGTAAACTATTTGGTTTCATTTGTGAATTTCCTAGCTTTCTAACTGAACTCTTCCTCTCTCATCATGTGATCTGTCTTACTTTTCTTTCTGTATATTTTCCTCTTCTAATCATCCTGAGGAAATGAAAATACGTCTTAGTTTATTTACAATTGTGTTTAGTGCTTTCATGCTTCGTATTTAAGACACTGAAATTGGGAATTTAGATGCCTGCCAGCTAAAGCAATTACTTCTATCCATACACTTGAAGATCAGTTAATCCCACTTTATGAAACAGTTTATCTTAATTGTTTAATGCTCTCCACAGTGACATTAAAATCCAAATAGCCACTTCCTTCATTTTAATGACAATGCACTGTTTGAACTCTAGGCTGTTGATAGTCTTTTATCAATTGCAAGTTTTAGTATCCCTTTTCTTGCCTGATTTCATCTGAAATTTTATGGTGTACAAGTACTATCTAAATTAAAGTTTGTTATATTCATAGATACTGTTTCTAGATATAAACTATCTATCTATCCATCCGTCTGTCTGTCTGTCTATCTCTCTATCTATCTATCTATTTATCTATCTATCTATCTATTTATCTATCTATCTATCTATCTATTAATCCATCCATGCATTCATCTATCCACTCCTTCACAAATACCTATAAACTTTATCTAATGAAATAAAAAATATTTTTTTGGCTCTCTTATTCATCTGTATTACCTGATGTGGATATCAATAAGTAAATTAAGTTGTATCAATCACTTATAAATAAAATTAAACAGAATTAATAATTAATTTTTCTCACAGCCAGTACTGTTCTGAGGCACAGAACAATTCCCACCATTGTATCAAGTGTATTGTTTTTTTTGTTTGTTTGGTTTGCTTTTGTTTTTTTCTGTATTGATGTTTGGGACAGAAAGTGGCTATTGTAACCTCCCATAACCTAGACCTCATCACACACATCAGGTTGACTTAAGACTTGTAATAATTGTTCAGAGTGCTCAAATTTGTAATTATGTATTTTTATACCTGGTTCAGGAAATAATTTTGCCTCATGGATCTCTTGTACGTGACAAAGTAAGTTTTTCATATGCTAGTATTAGTGTTTGTAAGGGGGAAGTAATTAAAAGCAAAGCCAAAATAATCCTTAGGTATTTTTACTATAGAATAGCTCATTAGTCACCTATTTATTAGCTTCTTGGATATGACATAATTCTTGGAGAATGTAAGCCATATTCTTGCTGATATCAAAATAGCCCTCACATGTATTCATATCAAGAATCAACTAAAAAAGGAAAAAAGGGGGGGCCAGTAAAGACTCTTTTATTTAGAGTGGTGTGTGTTTGTGTGTGTGTGTGTGTGTGAGAGAGAGAGAGAGAGAGAGAGAGAGAGAGAGAGAGAGAGAGAGAGAGAATGGGGGGGGGGAAAGCTGAGGTTGCCAAACATCTACTCCTTAGGCAAGAAAGAGTTATTCATAACAAGTGGGGAGCATGCCTAGATAAAGTTGACAAGCTCACAGGGAGCAAAGATAGTACTTCTGTGATATTTAGAGGGGAAAAGGTATTACTTTTACCTATTTTGAAGCACGAATTTCTTCCCAGTATGTTCTTAGTACTGTGGTGCCTAGATAGAAGACTCTGTCAGAGACACACACAGCAGTTATATCTGGGAGTTGGGGGGGGGGTTAGTGTCTTTTATAAAACTGTTTAGCTCAAAGAATAGATGGCTTTTATATTATCAATATCAGCCATAGCAGAATCTGTGGAAATAAATCCTGGTGGGAGACACACAAATAGAAATATGGAAGCCAGAGAGAAGCTTCTTCTGGAAGAAAAAAAGAAACCATGCAGTGAAATCTGACCATTTCTCTGTTGTTATGTCCATAAAAAAAAAGATGAAGTAAGACTTCATTTATATCAAGAAGAACCATGAGAAACTTATGATTGAAGAGTATGACAGCTAGTTCTGGAACTTATGCTTGTTTTATTCCTGAGAATTAGTTAGAATAGTTGAGTGTTATACCCTAATGGGACATTTATACCACCCTTTTCTAATTTTACAAAACATAAAAAGTGTGGTGGATGTGAAAGGAATATTGACAATATGTGAAGGAGGACTGTGGCCAAGGCACTCACACCCTCACAGAGGACATGGGGACAGGATTTACATAAGATGGGCCTGTCAAAATGCACCCCAGATTTCCTTATGGAGCCACTGGCAATTAATGGTTGCTGGAGTTCTATCAGTAGTAATGGTTTAGTGAGAAAGAACCCTTATAACACATATGTTTCAATATTTGGTTGTTAGCTGATGGAACGGTTTGGAAAGGATAGGGAGGTGTAGCTTCATTGGAGGCTGCATCTTACTGGGGGTTGCATCTTTTAGGTTTCAATGCCCCATTCTATGCCAAGCTAATCCCCCCCCCTCTGGCTTCTACCTTGCAAATAAAGGGCTAAATTCCCAGCAATGACTGTTGTTATCATGGTTGCCACTCTGATAGTTATTTATTTGAACCCTTTGCAAGATTAAACCCTCAATAAATAAACATGTTATAAGCTTCATTGTTCATGGCATTTTCTCAGAGAAATAAAAGAGTTACTATGTAAAAAAGAACCCACTGGTAAGCTGAGTGCTACAGTAAATTATCTTCTACTTACACACCTCAAAAGATAACCTTATTAAACTTACCTGTTTCAAAACAAACAAACAAACAAAAAAAAAAAAAAAAAAAAAAAAAAGACCAAGCTATACCACTCCTGGGCATGTACTCTAAAGATGCCTCACTTTAGCACAAGAATACTTGCTTAACTAAGTTCATAGCAGTTTTACTCATAAATTGGAAACAACATAGATTTCCCTCAAATGAACAATGGATAACGAAATTGAAGTATAATTATAGAACAGAATACTATTCAACAGTTAAAAACAAAGACATCATTACATTTGCAGGCAAATGGATAGAACTAGAAAACATCATTCTGAGTGAGGTGACCTAGACCCAGACATACAAGCATGGTATATACTCACTTGTAAGTGGACATTAGCCATGGAGTACAGGATAAAATATGCTATAATCCACAGACCCAAAGAAGCTAAGTAATAAGAAGGGCCAACATGAGGATGCTTGACTCTTACTCCGAAGGGGAAATATAATAGACATCAAAGGTGAATGGAAGGAAGGATCTGTTTGGAAGATGAGGTGAGAAGGTGTATGGGGATGTCAGTCAGCTCTCTGGAGAAAGAAGTCTAGGAGAGAGAATGGAAATTAGTGTGAGGGCATCTCTGGGACTAGGTGGCCAACTGAGACAGGGGAGGCTCCTGGAAGTCCATGAGGGTGACCTTAGATGAGAGTTATGGCAGCTGGGGATATTGAGACTGACAAGGCCACTTCTCCTAATCAAGTGGGACTTCCAGTGGCAGTAGTGGGACAACCACCCACATGAAAACTTTGACCCTAGATTTCTCTTGTCTACACAAAATGCAGTAATAAAAGTGGCTCAGAGATTGAGGGAATGGCCATATAAGCCTGGCCCTAAGTGAGACCCATACCCTGGGAGAGAGCCATCTCCTGACACTATTAATAGTACTCTGCTACACTTGCAGACAGGAGCTGAGTATAACTGTCTTCTGAGAGGCTTCACTCAGCAACTGATGGAAACAGATGCAGAGACATACAGTCAGACATTATGCAGAGCTTAGGTAGTCTTGTGGAAGACTAGGCTATAGGATTGAGAGAGCTGGACGTTCAAAAACACCAAAAGAAGACCTACAGAGTAAACTAACCATGGGAGCTCACAGAGACTGAACCACCAACCAAAGAGCATGCAGAGACTAGCCCCCTACACAGTTGTAGCAGATGCACAGCTTGGTCTTTATGTGGGTCCCCTAATAATTGGAGCAGGGGCTGTCTCTGACTCTTTGCCTGACATTGGATTCCTTCTCCTCACTAGACTGCCTTATTGGGTTTTAGTGGGAGAGGATGCACCAAGTTCTGCTGCAACCTGATGTCCAAGAGCAGGGTGGCACCTACCTGGGGACTTCCTTTTTCTGAGAAGAGGAGGGTAATGGAGGGAGGGACTTGTGAGGGTGGGATTAGGAGGAGTAGAGGGAGGGTTCTGCAATTGTGTGTAAAGTGAATAAATAAATTATTAAAACTAATGTTGCTAAATTTAACAAAATGTTGATTACTTAATCTAATTTTAATAATTTGAATTAAATAAACAATAATTTATAAAACATATAATTCTTTTACACTAAAATACTCTAAATGTTAGATAAGGTAAATGCATAGTAAAAAAATTACAACATATATCCAGCTTTGAAAGAAATCTATTTATTCCTACAAAATAATAAATAAAAAGACACTCTGGGATGAAAAAAACAGTGACTGTACCTTCCTACTCTATTAGTTTAGATTATTTTGCCCAGAAATTCAAGTGTGGGAGAACATAAGTCCCTTATTTTTAAATGCACTATGATAAATCCAGCTAAAGGGCACTTTAAAAGGTAGCTGAAAAATAAAAAGAATGAAATTTGGTGAGGGGAGAACAACCATGAGTTTCTGCTTAGACATGAATCTTTAACCCTTTAAAGCTGGGTGTACCTCTGTAGGCCAAAACAACAAGGAACAATGATGAATCTACCATCTTTGGTAGACCCTATGGACTATCAAAAATACATAATCTGATTATTATCAAATGATATAAACATGTAAATGATCATATCCTTGCTCTTGAAAGTCATATACTCACATCTCAGGTAATAAAAACAGAGTCTAGAAAGTGAATCACCACTTCCCCAAGTTGCCTCGTGTTCAAACTGAAGAAACCAAGGCACAAAACCACATCCCCAGAGGTTGCTGATGCTAAAGTTCTTGTTCATAAATGAACTCTTTAAAAAAAAATACCTGCTTTTCAAAAGACTGATTCACAAGTAAGAGACAGACAGGTTGAGCAGAAGGTGTAAAATGGGAGTAGGAGGGGGTGAGAGAGGGCAATGGGTAGTAGGAATGCCTCCAATCCATTCTTGTAGTCGTGATTCTTGGAATAATTGGAATGCTAGCGGCTTAATACGATAATTTAGGATAACCAGCATTGCCTTGTGCCTGGGATGCTCTTGTCAGTTGTCATGATGGTTTAGCATAGAACTGGGAGGGAATAAACACTAGTTGAGTTAGTAGTTTTTCTTTTTATGTTGCTTCTGTCCTTTTCTCTGCCCTTCTTGGCCATTTTAGAGTCAGTGAAAAATTATTTATTCTTCAGCACCTCCTAAAGGTGGTTGAAGACTCCGGGAATCTGAGGTTTCACAAGAGCATCTACTTAGCACCTCTGCCTCACTCAGTAGTCAGGTCACCCTGTTGGAATATTCGCATACTCTTCCTGCTGCCCTGTGTAATATTCACTTTAAGACATTTGAGACTTTTTGGGTAAAGCACTAAAGGAAGCCGCAATAGTCATCAATCAGAATTTGAAGCAAATTAAAGAGAAAGTTATTCCTCATGACTATTTCCCAGTAGAATAAATTCTCTCTCTCTCTCTCTCTCTCTCTCTCTCTATATATATATATATATATATATATATATGTGTGTGTATACTATATATGTGTATATATATATACATGTATACACACACACACACACACACACACACACACACACACACACATATATATATATATATATATATATATATATATATATATATATGTTTATTCTTTTTTTTTTTTTTGTCCTTCTCTTTCCTTGGAGATTTTAGACAGTTTTCACATCCTTGTTAATTTACCTAGTCACTTATATCAAAAGCAATATTTGTCTCATTGTTTCAAGATTAACATGCAATAGCAGTCCTAGCACAGCATGTGAATGGGTGTCAAGAGAAGTAATCTGTGCAGATGATGACTATTGCATCTGTAGTAGATAGCAGTTACTTTCCCTAAAGTGGGAATTGTAACGCTATTTCTTTTTCAATGATAGAAGAATAGAAGTTTGCCATAGCGGCCAGCTAGAATTCTGAAGAGAAAAGAGAAATTGTACCCCTGTACTATGTGACATCACATAAAAACCTGACTTTTCCTAAAGCTAAGATATAGTTCTCTATTTGTCTACTTGCCTTCATAATGGACTTTTAATGAAGTTATTCAAAGATGTGGATACAATTCTGTCCCATACAGTGTTTCATATGGAACTTATTACAGCAGGGTTGAGGTTGTAGGAAAGTTTTGGGGGCATGTGCCTCCCCTCCATCTTCCTAAGACATCTAGGATTTCTCCAATATCTTAATCAATTAGAGTCCAATCTATCTTAAATGTAAAGTCTCTCTTTTTACCTTTCTGTCTACTAAAATTTTCTCCAAAAGGAAATATAACTCATATTTAAGAAACCAAGACTTTTAGTGGTAACATACATGTCTACAGAGATATGTGCTCAGTGTAACAGAAATGATAGACATGTCAGTCAGGAATCTAGCTGAATTTGCCTCATCTAAAAGGAAATATTATCTCAGATACACTTGGACATTTTCTCCTTTTCATGTGTCTTTCTTTGCACCCTACCTAGGTCTCCCACCATTTTTTAAAAGCAGCCATTTAAAATTCTTAGTGTATAAGAGCCAGAGTTAATTCTATGTTAATATTCTGAAACCTCTGGTCTGTATGAACCATAGTATCTTTTGCAGAATCTTATTTTAAATAAAATACACATTCTCCCGTTTCAGAAACTATTTTGGACTCTTCAGTTGCTTACTGCTGGAAAACTGTTATCAAGGGCATGCGATTTTCCACTGCCATATAAAAATGTTCGTCTTATGGAACTAAATGGCAGAAGGAAAATTCGGGAGCATAAATGCAAAGGGCATTAGCATGAACAATATGAATTATCCATGTGGTTGACTCTGACTTTATTATGCAGCATTTAACCACTAAAGGACTAACAGGATGCCATGAAGTTTATCCTGAATTGGTATGAATGTAGAAGTGTTCTAATATCCAGAATTACCAGCAATGTTGAGGAAGAAAAACAGAAAGGAAAAAAAAAAGCCAGAATATGTTACATTCAGAAAGCAAAGACTCTCGTGGGCTTTAGGACAGAGTGTGTAAAACAACCTGAAAAACAAGTTTATCCTGACAGCTGCTAGAGAGGTGTCCACAAAGAATGGGATGTGTCAACAGGAGCTCACCTTTGAACAGATGTGCAAAGCAAGAGAAAAGACTATTATGAAACGCATGTCAGAGAAGGGAGGTCTAGGGACTGGAGAATTGTCACTCAACCAGACTACTAATACTAAATGGCAGGTACAGAGGAGTCTTATGCTTGTCTGACGAGAAACAGAGGGGATTAGGAAGCCACATAACAGTCAGAGTTTAGATTTCTCAGCAAAAGCTCAGGTCAGCTTTTGAGCAGTATGTATCAATGTTTGTAACTGAACAGGAGTCAGGCTAAATCAAAACAGGATGTGAGACAAAAACATGTAGTTAAATGTTTGGAGAGGAAAACATGTCTGCTAATGTTGCATCCCAAGAGAAAGCCATAAAAAAATAAATAAATAAAAAGACTTTATTCATTTGTTGGTTACTAGAAAATAGGTTCTTGTTACCTCAGAAAACCTAGTGGCTAGAAAAATGTGTTCAGGAGGGAAGCCCCAAGCTGCTGTTAAGTGAGATTATCAAATTGACCCTTTCCCTAAGAATCCAGAAGATTCTGTACAGATCCTTCCAACAGTTTCTCAAGCTATTTTCTTTATTGGATTCTGTGGGAAAACAGCTATCAATCTAGTGTTTCTGCAGCTGTAGAATTATATTTGTTTTACATTTTACCTATCCTTTATTAATTCTGTATATATGTAAAATATATTTTAATAATAACTATCTCATGAAGTTTTTCCCAGACCTTCCCATGTCCTCTTGATTTCCATACCCTCATTTTTCCTTCACAATCTATTGAGCTCAATTAGATTCACCAGTATGTACAGCACTATAGAGGTACCCACTAGAGACCCCTAAAATAAGAAAACAATTGCTGCTTCCTCTAGAGAGGTATTGTCACTTGATGGACCCTGGGGGAGGAGGAGCAAATTTTTAATTTCAGAACATGTTAGAATGCAGAGTTACTTACAAGAAAGAACAGAACCCATGGATTTATACTTTGGCAAGTAACAGGAAAATCTTGCCTTGATTAGTGCCTTACCATAGATAAATCCCAGGGGGAGAGCTAAAGTTTGAGGTCCCAGCTTTGAAACCTGTATTACTCGGGTGCAGTTACGTTCCATGAATGTACCTGCCTAAGAACAACCTAACTACATACTCTCTTTCTCCCAGGGGGAACTACCAGTGCTGATTGCAATATTTCACCATGCACCCTTGTTTTTATGTCTACTTCTAGAATAACAGCACCCAAGCCTCAGGGCCCAACTCTAGGTACTGCATACCACATGGTTTATTGATCAAGCCTGCTCAGTAGCTGTTGGAAATGGGGATCTAATTCAAGGCTCTGAGAGTCAGATCTCTTCTGTGTGATCTCACCATCTCCAATAAGGCTCCTCATCTTCTCTCCACTTTACCCCTGACCCTGAGAGCTTTATAGCTTGCTCTGGTAATGAACTCTTCTACTGCATCCACTGCTACACCACAAAACATTGCTAAGCTTTTCCTCTTCTGTTCCATAAATCACCAAGATTGGTAAAGCATCATAAATATGGCCACATAGAGCATCTACAGGTAGAAGCAAGCATTTTATTTATATTGCTGCTTATACTTTCCTGGTGTGTCACAATCAAAAGGAAAAAGTGAACCTTTTCATTTAGCTTCATTTGAATAACCTTCGGAAACCTCTACAACTGCAGGAAGGTGAGACATAATCCTACCAAACAAGGGTTCATAGTAAGAGTTTCAGCCAGGACAAGGTCAAGAGTGGAGATGTAACTGTGAAATCTTTATAAACTGTGAAATCTTTTGATGTAATGAAGATCATCAAGAAGATGCAAAGTTTTCTTTATCCTGTTAGATGAATGTTTCCACTGTTCTAAACTTTACCTTTGACCTCCCTTGCTTCCATTCAGCACATGTAGAGACCAGATAGACATCAAGATTCCTCCATCTAGTGCTGTCTTATTTCATTGAGAAGGGGTCTCTTCCTGAGCCTGGATCCCATGGGGTCAGATGGGCTGACATACTCCTGGACTTTTAGCATCTATTTCTGTATCGGTGCTAAAGCTACAGTAACACACAGTAGCAGAATTTCCTGATATTTTTGTGTGGGTTCCAGGAACTCAAACACATACTTAAAGATCAAGAATTCTTACCCTCTAAGCCATCTCTCAACTCTCCAATTATGTCTTCTTTTTTTTTTTTTTTTTTTTGTCATTTCTATTGAGTACCCCAGTCCTTTGATGATAAACAAGCACATCCAAGAGGACGTTAGATATTTTTTTGAAACATCTTATTTCTAGGTTAAGATTCAAGTGACAATATCTAAATATCCACTGTGCAGTAGGCAGTTTAATACAGAGTGCACAGGATACTCTTGACTCATAAATCTTCTTTCCCAGCGATGCTCTATGGGTCGCCTCTCATCCATAAACATTCATCCAGAGGGATACTTGTCATAATTTATGAAAAAACAAAATCATCTGACTGAGCTAAGTGTGTAAACACAGGTCCATAAATCCAAGCTCTGGAGAGGCTGAGACAATAGGACCAGTAATTAAAAGGCAGCCTGGGATACCTTTTAATTTGATGGGCTCCAAATCAGCCTGTTGGGGGTGGAGGTGGGGGCTGTATAAGACTGTATCTCAAAATTTAATAAAACCCTAACAAATAAACTAGTTGAGAAATTACCAAACCCCATTCTACTCACTGAGCATAAATTGTAGAGTCAGTTCTCAGCTCTACCTTCAGTGCTTTTGTTGTTCTCCTATTACCTTCCTCTGTGACTCTACTGAACCAGCTGAGGGAGGAAAGAACCATACCCAACCACACAGCACACTGCAGAATTTAATCTCTGTGGCCAGTACCTATATTGTCTTTGCATCTGTATCGTTACGCATGTGTCTCCTATATTTAGTGCACTCCACAGAGGCATATCACCTGATTTGTACCTTAATACTATGATTCCAATGTCCCTCAGAAACATCACCTTCTTGAATCCAGAACAATGTCTTTTGATACCTGTATCACATGTAGTTTAAATTTTATATTTCCCCATTCACAAATATTGTGAAATTGTCCTCTGTAACCTCACTTCATCTAGCATGGTCAATTGTCCCTTGAGTTTTTTTTTTTTTCCCCTTTGATGAAATCTGTTTCATCTGTGGTATGTGAGTTTGATTTGATTCTTCCACTTACTACAGATGTTAATTATTGCTCAACATTCTTTGCTACACCGCATGGCTGGTTTCCTTGCCATCAGCTCAATTCACATTCCTCCCAAATGTTGGCCCAAAATTACCAAAGTGCATTACAGGAATTCGTGAAACTGTCAAACAAACAAGAGAATGAAAGAAAAAAAGATTACCTTAATGAAATAAATTAAGGTGAGATGAAACCTATAACTCATATAACGAAAGTGGCCGAGAACCTTATACACTAGAAGGGCATTGGCCTAGGGAAAAAAATCTATTATTATCCTTCTAACAGAACATTGTAATTAAATAACTCCCAATAACAATATGTTGTACTCATAGATAAGTATCTTATTCAACCTTTGTCAGAGAAGCTTCTTTGAGCAGCAGATGGTAATTATCACAGAAGACAACAGCTGGAAATTCTTTATAGAATGAGGCATCTTTGACCACTCAGCCAAAACTGGGATGTTTTAGTTAAATTCTTCTCCTCAAGGCTCAGGATCTATGTGAAAGAGGAAGAGGAAATATTCTGAGAACCTGGGTAGGTAAAGCATGACCCTCCTGTCCCCAAAGGTTTGAGAGACATATGAATTTACAGAGTCTGTGACAGAGTATATTAGATATGCAAAATTACAAACTAGAAAGATTTCCAACTTAAGAAGGGGAAGTCCACACAATGCCCCACTTTTGACCTTGAAGCTGATACCTGAAGTGATATTGAAGTAAGGAAAGTCAATTGTCTTTGGGGTGTCACTGTACCTGTGAACATCATGCCTAGGATGGCCACACTACAAGAAGTAGTAGGCCAGCACAAAACAAACTCTGTTTTTAGAGGACTTTTTTATTCTCTTTTGTATTATTTTGCTATATTCTGCACTAGTGGGATTAGTGTTAACAAATCAAGTTAGTAGTAAACTTTTCATGCCTTCTCATGAAAGGCAGAAGTAGTCTTCTTTTTGGCTCTATACAGAAATCTGCTGGCTGTTTATGTACATGAAGAACAGAATTAAAGGCTTGCAAAATGGCTTTGGATGAAGTTTCAGTCTACACTTCCTGAATTAATAAAACTGAAGGAAAATTGCCCATATATTGCCTTTCCCTCTCTCTATCTGCTTAGAGATCTTTCATATTCCAAGTGAAAAGATATAAAAAAATAAACACAATTCAGAGTTCTGAAACATCCTGTGTATCTTAGCAAATGTTAGCATAGTGCCATTCTGGATAATAGATTAGTGTCTTAGGGGTCCTATTGTCATGATGTTCTACAGAGGATATTTCACCAATCTCCATAAACAAGACATTTATTTTTATGGGGCTATCATTTAGCACATAATTGGTAATCTATGTATACTAAAATATTTAGGCATTACAGCCTCTTTTCAGTCTTCGGAGTTTGCTTGGGGTGAGGGGAGAAAAGGTTGAGAGCGAATTTGCAATTGTTCAGGTCTGAGCTGTATGGTGGGCAAGAGGTAGCTTTTAATGTCCAGCGGTGAGTGGTATTCATTTCCTGGGACTAATCATGAGCTGCATTTTTGATTGAGTTTCATTATGTCTTTAATAGCCAAGATTGTAGCTTCTTACACTTTGGTGAACAAAACAATACTATGTTGTGCATTAAAGATGTGGGAAATGGGGTTTGGGAGATGGCTCATTGGTGAAGAGTATGTGCTGATCTTGCAGAGGATGTAAATTCTATTCTTAAAGTCCATGCTCAAAAATCAACTATCGTTCTAGCTCCAGTGACTTCAGTATCTTCTTTCCTCTTCATACACCCACATACATGGCACAAATATATTACACACAAAACCCCCAAATCTTTAAAATGAAGATATGGAAAAATAATCAGGAGGATGGTTTTACCAAAGGCTTCTTGTGTAAGATATTATTTTAAGAGTTATCCCTAATAGAAGAGAGAAACAATAACATGAAAAATACTGTGTCTGTAGGTGCTGGACTCAGGTGCTCTTGCTCTCGTGGTAAATGCTTCGTTCACTGAGCCATGTACTCAGGCCTAAAATGTCATTATTTTTAAGATTTTATTTTAATATTTACTTCTGTGTATGTGGACAGGTGCCTATAGAAACCAGAAGAGGACATTAGATGGAGCTGGAGTTATAAGTGGTTTTGAACCACCTGGCTTAGGTGCTAGGAATTGAACTCTGGTCCTCTGGGAGAATAGCTAGAGCTCTTAACCTCAGGAATATTCCTCCACCTCCCCGGGATTCAGCAAGTTAACACGTAGATGCAAATGATTTTTACAATCATAAAATCTTTGTTTTTCTTTCTCTAATGATTTTTGTTATATTATTGCATAAAACTACATAAAATCATTACAATCACTATTGAGTGATTGAGAATGTTCATGACAGCACTTCTGCTAACAAAACATATTACATTATATCATATCCTTGTAGTTATATGGAAGCAGAGAAAGATTTTATAGAAGGGAGTAGAACTACCCATTGCTACAGGGCTCAAATGCTAATTATCAGTCAGTTAATGGAGACCACCATGCATATACATACAAAATAAACTTTATTCTGCATAGCACACTATGCTAGGATTACTATAGTTAAAAAGAACTTAAACATTTTCTGAAGATTATGAATTTATAGACTTCAAAGAGGAAAATAAAGGATAAATGACGTGGAGATTGAGGTATTAATATTGTTATTTGAAAGTCATTAATTAAATACATGGATTGAATGATCATATTTTATGTCAGTCCAACACCTAAGTATGCCAGTTTTGTGAATTAATGTAAAAGTACTCAAAATATATACAAATAGCTATTAAACATAATCATAAATTTCAAGTAAGACTCAGTGAGCTAAAATTATTTAAAATTAAAATGTGTCTGTGTGGAAGGTGTTATGTGTTCTTTAGTAATAATATTGACTATCAAATTCACATTTTATTGGTACTTATCTATTGATTTAAATACTAAATAAAATTTCATACAATCAAAAAATTAAAGAAAATGCTTTCCAGGAATTCAAATATAATGATCATGAGAACTGTGGATTTTTTTCACTAAACCACATTTATTCAAATCTATTGAACTGTGATATTCCAGGAAAAGCCTCCAAGTTATATTTGCCAGTTTACTTTGACAATTACAGCATCTTACCTTCCCTAAGCTTACTTCTTTATCTTTGCTGCTAGTGAGGATGCATCTGCCATACTGTTGCCTAAAAGTTAGGTCTCTAGGAAAATGTGTTTCAATCATGATGAGCATGAAGGAGGAACTCAACACATGCTCAATTTCATTACAAGAAAAGTCAACGCATATTATCTTTGGTGCACTAGATCTTATCTTTTCAAGCTTTAAATATGCAAAACATAAATGCCAAGATGTGAACCGCAGATAGAAGGTCACATAGGAGTCAATGTCACATAGGCAAACTGAGCATGCCTCACTATGCTTGGGAGAAGGTTATACGATGTTAGGATAGTCCTCTCTATGCTTCATTATATCATAAAAACCTCCCTGGAACACAGATTTATTTTCCTAGAACCACAACAGTAAAATGCCATGTAAGTTCAGTGAAAATAAAATTATTATTCACTGAAAAGCCTTTTGGTTGTACAGTCTAACCAAATTCAAGCCTCCCTTCCAAGGAACTACCCAGACAAATTTCAGGATACCTCAGGAAAACCTGGTATTAAACACGGAGCCAGACCCCTGGCTTCTCAAACTATAAAGGAACAAACATGTTTCCCGATTAGTATGACAGGAGTCACTCAATAATTAATATCATTTGTGTGTATAATTAGGACAAAGGGTAAAACATTAGCTTAATAATCAGCTATAAAATGTTTCCTATAAAATATATGAATATGCAAGAAATAAACATTACATGTTTCTAATGATTGGAATTAAAACTTACTCTTGTGATTTGATTGTCAGTAATTTTACATTCTTCATCTAATTTTTTTTTAAAAATTTATTCAATAGTTTATGTATTTTCATTTCAAATGTTATCCCATTTTCCCCCTCTTCTCACCCCCTTGCTTCCATGAAGATGCTCCCACTCCCAACCATCCACTCCTACTTCAGTGCCCTGGCATTCCCCTACACTGGAGAAACAAGCCTTCACAAGACCAATGGCTTTTCCTCTTCTGAGGAGACATACATATCAGGTTCCTGTCAGCAAGCACTTCTTGACATTTTCAATAGTGACTGGGTCTGGTGGCTGCATATGGGATGGATCCCCAGGTGAGGCAGTCTCTGGATGACCTTTTCTTCAGTCCCTGCTCTACTTTTTGTCCCTGTGTTTCCTGCCGTAAGTATTTTGTTCTGTTTCCATCATCCCACTCTTACAAGGACATGTGCAAGGAGCATCCATCTGGAAGAGGGTCCAAAAAAAGCAAGGTGAGGAAATGAAGTCAGGAGTGCTGTGTAGGAAAGAAGAGCTTCAGTGAGCAGATCCCAGGGGGCATCCTATGAGGACAGTGTAGAAAACATCCTCCAAATTGTGCCACCAAGCACTAAGGAAGCAGAGCATTGGCATTTTCGTGACAACCTCTGCTGCCCCTTTGATGCTGATTGCCTCTGGGACAAGTATTCCATCAGTATTTTCTAGGATGCTCTGCCTAGGTAAAGCAAATGCCTAGGGAACTGGTGAGAACCTCTGGGACCAGAAGTAAAGAGAGATATGCCCCTGAGATGGAAAATTGCCAGAGTGCATGCTGAATGTGCACTACACTAAGGCAAAATCAGAAATGATTCAGGGCAAATGTGTGTGCTGCTCACTCTGGGTAAAAACAATTAAAGCAGTCTGACCACAGACAAGCCACTCATAACTTATATACACCCACCCTGCTATGTGTACATATACAAGGGTATTTATTATTACAATGTTACATTACAAAATATCTTATTCCCTGTTTCTCACTCTTAGCATATTCAATGTCCACTAACTAGTCATATATCTGCTGATTGTATCCTGTTGAAGAGAGACATTATTCATCCTTATAGCAGCAAAAACAATTAGTCTTTGATATTATTTTGCACTCAGAAAAAAATTATATCTTTAAATTAGTGTTGCTAATTTTACTTGAACTTTTATAATTAGTCTGTGATAATTTGATTATTGTTTCTCTCTTCCATGAGGAACTGACTTCTTGAAATCATAGCCAGTGCCTACCTATAAAGGTCTTTATCATAAATTTTAATAAGCACTTGGCTAAGGAATCAGCCTAAGTGAAAGGAAGAAAGTGTAACATATTGTGATAAGCCAAGAGTACAGTCAGTATGAATTATAAAGAAAATAACGATGATAGTCATTAATGGAGCAAGAGGATGATTATGATATCAGAACTGGGCATGATATAGAAAATTAACTCAAAAAAAAGAAAAAAAATAACTCTAGGAAGAGAGGAAAATATATAGCAAAATTTCAGGAATGCATGTATTTTGTTTAGAAGTGACCAAAGGAGTTTCATTCAAGCTACTGTATATTTTGTATATAAATTATATGTTTATGTTTATCTGTGACCACATTTCTGAATGATATGTGTGAGTAAAATAAATCTAGATTTATGTAACATTTTAAATGATATCAAAGTTATGATAAGCTTTCTTTTAAATGTTACATGTCATTGACTGCCAGGGAAGAGTGGCCAATTTTATTAAATGAAAAGGTGTATTCTGAGTGAAAGTTATGCATGAATATGAAAATTTCTATTTCATCAGGAGGCAATATTTTTAAAAGATGCTGTCTTGTGGTTGCTATAATAAAACGACATGATCAGAAGCAAGTTGGGGAGGAAAAGGGTTTAGTTGGTTTGTACTTTCATATTACTTTTTAACACCACAGCCAGGATAAGAGCTCAAGCAGAGCAGGAAACTGGAGGCAGGAACTAATGCAGAGACAATGGAGGGGTGCTGCTTACTTGCTGGCTTCCCATGGCTTGCTCATCCTGTTTTTTTACCTGTCTAAGGGATGGTACCACCCACAATGGGCTATCTTCCACTCCATAAGAAAATGTCATAGAAGCTTGACCATGGTCAATTTTCTCAATTGTGACCCTCCCTCTCAGATAAGTATAGATTGTGTGTCTAGCTAACTTCAAACAAGTCAACATTCCTATAATATATATAATAACAACTAGCATGTTTAAAACCGTTTTCAGAATAAGTTAGTCATCAAATAATGCTATTAACTTGTTTGACACAATAAAATCAAACAAGTTAATTTGAACACCACTTTGAGACTTCCTTCCTGGTTAGCTCTCTGAGTTACTTTGTCAGAATGTTTTATATTCATCAAAATTCTTGTGTTGTATCTCTAAACCCTTAGTAGATGCTATTAGTGAGTGAGGCATTTGGAATTAACCTTTCTGAATTGGACTGGTAGTCTTAGAAAGTGGGAAAATCAGTTTAACATTCTGGCTCTTTCTATCTTGTGAATGGAAGAGGTGTAATCTCTAGTCCAAGAAATGAGGCTTCTGTATTTTTTTTAATCATGGCTTTGACCTTTCTGTTGTTCACCATTTACCTTGCTGACAATATTTTGGTAAAGCAACGCAACACCAAGGAAATAAGACCGAGGCAAGAAGAAACTATGTACAACAATCCAAACATTCTACACATTATTTAAGAGACAAATGAGTAGGACTTTAAGTCTCAAAATAATAAAATGAATAATCCAACCACCCACTGTACTGTTGCCTTAGTGACTCCTACCAGAAAATCCAATGAAAATGGTAAACAAAGGAGTGTGTCGTTGGGCAGGTCAAGGAACTAATATGATAGAGTCAATTGTTATCAGTACTGAGAACCAGAAGAGAAAGAAAGGAAGAACAGGAGACAGAGCACTTTTGTTTTTGTGGTAAGCACAGAATATATTTGACAGCTCCAACAACCACTCATTTTTAAAAGGTAAGTTTCAGCTAAGGCTTATGACCAAGGAATGGCTAAATGGTTTGACTACATGACATATCCTATATTCCACACAGGCATCCAGGATAAACCAGTATTAGAAATCAAAACAGCCAATTTTTCATGCAAAGACAATTTTAAGCCACTTCTCTCTGTCTCTGCTTTTTATCAAGTTGTCACCTGTGAGTACTTCTTATGTAGGACTTCTAGAGTTAGTCTTGCCAAGACAGAGATAATAACTAGAGGCCATGACACAAAGTAGAAAGGCTGGGATATGGGCACAGATATTCCTCCAAACATTATCCATATCTGTTAAACCTGGGGCCCCTACCTTTCCACAGACACTCTTTACCAAAAAGTGTGAACATTTATGCTTTTGCTCAGACATTTTTATAAGCCTTAAGGATTTGTATTGACTAATGAGGATGAGACACTTGGCTCAAAAACTAGAATTACTCTCACAGCATTTTAAATTATATAACATGATTGCTTATAGAAAATACAGCCTTTTTTTATAGACTTATGATGCCTGCTGTGTCATGCAATTAAAAAGTTCCAGAAAAGCCTTCTCAGCATGTCAAGTTCCTGAGGCTGATTTATAGGATTACAGCTTTCTCCCTTTGTGATTCAATTAAAGCATTTTACACTGGGCTATTATAGAGCTTAGAGTCTGATCATAGTTTGGATGGTGAAATATTAGATTAGCATGTGATCTGATTATGAATAAATTGAATTTCTTGTTTGCAAGGGACTGTAATTAAAGCTGCAGTCATAAGAGGCAGCCATCTAAAGACCTACATGATTGACATCAAAGAAGAAATGTGTGAGAGAAATATGCAATTGATTATTGCAACCCATGGAGAGTTAAGTATTTTAATAGAGACCTAGTCACAAATACTCTGGATTTTCATCCAGCTGTTGAATTCTTGCCATGGTCAAAAGATTTGCTGATGATGATCAAGTAAGCTCTGCCTCCATTCCCTCAGAGACTTGGAAACAGCCTGTCATTGTCTACAAAGGATTTTCATAATTTGCCCATATAAAACCACTCTTAAAGAATAATGGATGATTTTCTTCACAAACAGATGAAAAGTAGTTTTCAGACATCTCAAAACAAGAGACTGGGAGCTTTATCAGCATTAATATCTAAATGATTTTAAAGGGAAATACGGTCTCTTTTGTTTTGACACTTATTTTTTTATCTTTGATACCCGATGATGACAAAAAGTACACCAAAACTGAATGGGGTAGACTGAGAATTTAAAAAGAGTAGCACCTTCTCTTTAGACAAGAGAGGAAGAGGGCAAAGGCAATCAAGAACAAAGACCAAATAAATGCTTAACTGATGCAGTAAAAGAAGGATAATTTAGAGGTAATGTGTTTGCCATGACCCATAGAGATGTCAAGTTTCCAGCTACAGAGATGGATATAAGTCTCCTTAGTAGACAAATACAATTTTTAAGAAGAGTGTTCTGCACTCCTTATTAAAGTGACAAACGAGTGATCTACTGATAATGTAAATTCAACATTCTCCAGGCTTTGAGAAGAGCATCAGCTAAGCACATTTCCATTTAGAGGAAATATTGCTTATTTGAGTTTGAGGGCCTCATTTTCTCTGTCTGGGTTATGTGAATGGCCCCTAGCAGGTATTCTGACTACAAGTATGATCAGCTTTCCAATCTATTCTATTTTTAAGCAGTATAATTTTCTAAAACCCAGATTTTCAGCTATTTCAATACTTGAAAATATTCTTGAAATTTAATTCATCTGAAGGACAAAACTCAGATGGATTTCCATGCCATAAAATGTTCTCATTAGTATGGCCCTTGATCACTCTCCAGGCTCACTGTGAAATACTCTACCTTTTTAATACACTCCAGCCATCCTGACTTACATAAAACATTTTTCTTGGATATCCTCTGTATTTACATTTCAAATGTTATTCCCCCTTACTACTATCCTCCCTCTCCCAACCACCCATTCTCACCTCAGTGCCTTGGCATTCCCCTACACTAGGAAAAAGGGACCTTTACTGGACCAAAGGCCTCTTCTCCCATTGATGCCAGACAATGCCATCCTCTGCTACATATACAACTGGAGATGTGGGTCTCTTCATGTGTCCTCATTGGTTGGTGTTTTAGTCCCTGGAAACTGTGGAGGGTTTGGTTGGTTGATAATGTTGCTCTTCCCATCTGGTTGCAAACACTTTCTGCTTCTTCAGTCCTTTCTCTAGCTCTTTCTTTGAGGTCCCTCTGTTCAGTCTGATGGTTAGCTGCAAGCATCCCTAACTGTATCTGCATGACTCGAGCAGAACCTCAAATGAGGCATCCATGTCTGGTTCCTGCCAGTAAGCATTTCTTGGCATCAGAAATAGTGCTTCGGTTTGGTGGCTGCATATGGGGTAGTTCTCCAGGTGAGGCAGTCTTTGAATGATCTTTTCTACAATCCCTGATCCTCTATTTGACCTTATATTTCCTCCAATGAATATTTTCCTCTCCTTTTTAATGAGTGAGGCATGTACATTCTGGCCTTCCTTCTTTTTGAGCTTCATAAGGTCTGTGAATTGTTTCTTGGGTATTCAGAGCTTTATTTTTGTGGCTAATATCCGCTTATCAATGACTGCACATACTATGTGTGATCTTTTGTGACTGGGTTACCTCACTCAGAATGATAGTTTCTAGTCCATCCTTTGCCTAGGAATTTCTTAAAATCATTGTTTCTACATCCTTCAATCTCCTGCT